>NC_140776.1:158081805-159295747 GCF_044657685.1 Stegodyphus dumicola | reverse complement strand
CGTAACTCTCGTGCAAATTGAAGAAAAGAAGCAGAATGTCCAGTTGAATGACATTTGGCTGTATTCAAAGCAAACCTTATTAATGGCAGTTTATCCTTCCATGACTGATGGTCGTTACCAACAAGTATTGTTAAACGTGGTTTCAGGTCTCTATTCTTCCTTTCAACTGGATTAGATTGTGGGTGATAGACAGGAGTAAGAATTTGATCAATGTTCAAGATATAGCATAGTTGTTGCATAACAGCACTAGTAAACTGGGTACCATTATCACTTATTATTTTCTTGGGTAACCCAAATCGAAGGGCAACTTCCTCCAAAAGAATAGTGGCACATTCTCTGGCCGTGGCTTCCTTTAAAGCAAATAGTTCTGTCCACTTCGTAGCACAGTCCTGCACAATAAAAATCCATTTTTCACCAGACGGTGTTTCAGGAAGGGGACCGAAAAGATCAATTGACAAGGTTTCAAAACGTTGAACTTAGACTGGAATTTGAAGTAAGCCAGATGGCTTTTGATTAGTGGTTTCTCCCCCTACTTTGAAGACAGTGTGATATTTGTTAAGCAATGCATCAGTTGCAAGCCGTTGGGCTGTAGTTAATTGCTGTCCTTCATTTTCTCGTAGTTGGCAGTTGTTTACAACAACTGGGGTTTCTTCCAGTACTTGGGATTGATGAGATTTCACGAAGCTATATTTTCTTCGAGGTTCATCAGAAAAGTTCCACTTATTTTCAGCAAGATTTAAAACAATTTTAGCTTTTTGAAGAAAGTCAGTTCCTAACAGAGTCGAGTTATTTTTGGCATCAGGCAACACAAGGAGCGGAGTTTTGAACTCTCTGCCTTCGAGAAGAATGATTTGTTCGGTGCGAAGTACCTCTTTTTCAGATACCAAACCATCAGCGAAAGACACCTGTAGTGTTGTCTTTTCAAATACTGCATCTTGGTTTTGCAGAATATGATAGAGGGATTCACTTGCAATTGAGTGACTAGCACAAGTGTCGGCGAAAGCTGTACCGGAAACACCACCAATACTAATTGGAAATACAGCAGTCCGAGTGGAAGATAAACAGGATCGGATTTGGATAGTGCCAAAATTTGATGAATTTGAAGTCTTTGAATACAATTTGAAGTCTTTTTGGGGGTTACAGTCTGGACATTTAGACTTGATAAAACCAGTTTTTCCGCACCCATAGCATGTTAAAGGAGGTCGCTTTTCCTCTGTTTGTTGCTGAACACGATTTGAAAAGGTTTTATGAGTTCCCTGTATGTCATTTGTTCGATTTTCTACTTTGTGTTTGGATGGATTAGTCGGTTTGTAAGAATAGTTCCGCCTGCCAGGAAGTTCAGTTTTATAGTTCGTATTTTTAACACGTACAGCTTCATAATCATCCAATTTCTGTACTAATTCAGATGAACTCTTTATTTTTCCCCAAGTATCAATAAAATGCTCCTTAACGTCACTACTGACTCTTCTTTTAAGCTGATCCGTCAGGACCAAGTCTTTGAGTGATTCAAAGTCTGTAACATCGAGACTATGGAGCCACTCTTCGAGATAATTGTTTAATTCGTAAGTAAAATCTTTCCATATAGACCCAGGGTGTTTTTGGTGTGTAGTAAGTTTAATTCGAAATGATTCAGCATTTAATTTGAATCTTTGTAGCAGAATCTTCTTTTGATGTAAGAATAATCTTCTAATTTGTCTTTTGGTTCTCTTAAAATAATTTGCGAAATGTCTATAGGCAGCAGAGGTAGGAGATGAGTGATGTAATCTATTTGTTTTATATTAACTTTCTCACATTGTCTTTCAAAAATTTGCAGGTAGGTTGCAATGTCAGAAGTTCCTGTAAGTTCAGGGATTAGGTGTTGAATATTTGTTCCAATAGCTGCATTTGAAGCAAAGGCGGCATAGTTAGGGTTTGAGCTAGCAGCTGCCAGGTTTAATTTTAAACGTTCCAATTCTAATAAAAGTTCTTGTTCTTTTCTTTGACGTGTCTCCAGATCGTTGCTTTCACGTTGTTTTTGTTGTCTAGTTTCGATTAAAGTTTCCAGAAGATTCCTGGTAAAAGCCTCATCATAAGTGTCAGAATTGACAATAAGATCTTTAAGATCTATTACTCGCATAGTGTCGTTTACAGTGAAACCCAGTTCTGCAGCGAGAGTTTTTAAATCCTCTTTTCGTGCTTTGGCAAGGTAAGCCATAATTATATGAGAGGTCAGGGGGGAGGGAAAAGATGAAGTTGAATTTGTTGTTATTTCGATTTTATTCACAATACAGTATTTTAGAATTAATAATTATACCTTTAAGTAAAATGTATATACCCCTATTAAACAGCATGTATGAATGTAAACAATGTTACTCGTACATTTATATACCACTATTAAACAGTATTTATAAATGTAAACAATAATACTCACAAAATTTATTATTTCGGAGTCGTAAAAATATCATAAAATGCACTCATAAATTCAACTTGTATCAAGAAAATAACATATAATAAATTGCTCAAAAATTGTTTACTACTTAGCAAAACATACAAAACATACATAAATGTCTTACCATAAGCTTTTATATTCAAGCTGAATTCTTCGAAATCTTAATCTTAACAAAATATTAAGCTGATTAAGCAACACACACTTAGTAACTCTTTTACTTTATTTAAATAGTCATTCGATTTTATTCATAATTATTTTCTTTCGCTTCAAGAAATATTTTCAAGACATGCATTCATTAAAGGAAAACAATCGTATTTTCTTAAAGTATTATACTATAATCATTTTCTCAAAATGTTCGTCGAAAGATAAATCAACAAGTACAATATTTTATTTTATGCATAATAAAACATTTAATAAGGAACAACAGCATTCAAAGGAAATAAAAATAGTAAAAGATTTGACGTAAACACATCATAAATCATCGCTAGTCTAAACATTTCCGCGGGGGAAATCATCTGCTGCTGTATGTCAGAATCGAAACTAATAAATTCTAATGAACAACGTCCATGAATATATTCAAACTTTAACATCAAAACATGTATTCAGTGAAACAATATTATTCACAAATTAATTTACTATGCGAATTAACATTTTAAAATAAATTACAATTCAAGAAATAACGTTTGGTTAACAGAAAGCCGTTTGCTTTCGTTTAATACTCTTATGTAGTATCAATAAATGAGATTTCAGTAAAGAATTTACATTTGCTTTAAGAAGTAGCTTATAATAAATAATCAGTTTAAAAGAACTTTAAACTCAGATTAAACGATAATGTAAACGAAACTTATCTTTTCCGTTGAAATTGTCCAGTTGATGATTCGATGTGCTAGCAGCACGGTATGACAATTTTAATTACAGAATTCGTTTCCAGAATATTTGACCAGCAGTCCACACCTGAAAAGAAACTGAGCCGATCTCCAGCAACTAAAAGTTAAATTCGGGAGTAAGAGCTTGTTAAAGCCAAACAGAAATTCTAAACATTTTGTTGCGCCATTTTGGATTCAAATTTAGTTGGGCGCCAATGTGATGTAGCCGTTCCTCAATAGACACTAATGCCGGCTAGCTTTAAAAGGATTTATTAACAGAGCACACAGGAACGGTTACAAACAAAAGAAATATACATAAAAATGAAACATATACCAAATGGAACATCAAACATTGAGAATAACATAACATAGTAAGCTATCATCATGGCGGCTGGAGGTCGACTGACGTTTTTTCATATCGCCACGAGATGGCGTTTAAATAAAATAGTTCGGTTACAGTTCATGAGTTCATAGCGTGAATAAAATAGTTCAATTACACTTAAATAGGTCTGTTACAATATGCTTTTAATATAAGCTATTGTAAAATATTGAATACAAGCAGAAGCAACGACAAACTGAAGAAACACAACAGAAACGAATTACTACCTTTTCAGCCATAACGGTTTTCTGTGAGGATAAAGAAAGGTATTTTCTTAAACTACCAAGCTACAGAACACTAGTCAAGTTCCTCCGTGAAGCGACCAAGCGGTAAAAGCCGCTGGATACTGGTAATTTAGTCCAGGTTTCGCGTCCTGGTGAACGGGCTGCCTGTATTGGCGTTTTCGTGGTTTTCCTTACATCTAACGTGGGTACGAACTAGTTTCTCTTAAAACCTCCTTCACGAGGCATCCCTCCCTTTCCATGTAGTGCCTAATTGTGGAGCACGTAATAAGAAACACGCTCCCCTGTGATAATTTTAATTCTTCTTTCATAATGCTTGGTAATATTCCATTTCTGAAGGTTAAAAGATGCATTCTGTGAACTGTAAGTCGAAAAAATTTGTTTACAGGATTATAATGCTCAAAAACTAGCATTTCTGCCTTCCTGTTATGATACAAAATCAATATCTGAAACACACTTTTGTCAAATTAGGCACTGGCCCAATATTACATACCGACAAGGGCAGCACACGTTTCGACCAGCCTACTGCTTTGTATTCATCTTATGAGGTCCGCAAAATTAGAGCAACAACGTAATGACTTCTTCACTACTTCTGATCTTTTTCCGTTAATTATTTATTACTTAGATTTTAGGGTACGTGATCTCCAACCATTTCTCGGTTATCAAATCAAGAATGGGAAAAGCTAATGATTTTAATTTTTCCCGTCATTTTTGAAGAGCGAAAGCTGCATTAAATTCAGATAAATTCTTTCATTGCCTATCTAAATTACGTTAAACTAAATCAATGAATGAGCAAGTGAAACAGGATGGAATCCAATTTGAACGTCTTATTTATACCAACGCAAAAATTTCAAAATGTATTGATCTTGTTGTAAATAATAATGAGATACTTATAATGATGATCTGATGTTAGTGTACAGACAAATGCGGATAATAAGGGTGTAAGAGATCCTGTTCAAATGCCTAGGATAAAACTCCATTATGATACAGATTAATGATTTTCTAAAGGTGTTATCAACAAGATAAGCAGTCTAATTTTGTTGGCCGTGTTAGCGGCTATTTCCTGAAAGTAACACCTAATACGGAACCGGATCGCAATGCTGTTTCCAAATATCTTGTAGATAACCAAGTGGCACATTACGTTGTTAGGCAGAGGCTTGATCTACCACTCAAAGTTGTTATTAAAGGACTTCCAACGGATATGCCTAAGGAGGATATTGAGTGTGAATTGACATATCGTGGTTAAGGTTAGAAAGGTGGCACTGATAGTTAGGCGTAAAATTAAAGCACCTATGCCTTCGTATAAAGTCCAGTTACAACTTACTGGCAGGCATTGAACGTATTTATGACACCACTAGATGTGGTCCAGTGCCACAATTGTCAATACTTTAATTAAGTTTCTGATACCTGTGTGCTACAACTTAGGTGTGGGAAATATGTGGGACCGCACAGAACCATCAATTGTCCTACTAAAAGGCTTGAAATGGTTAACCCCTTCCGGTACTAAACCCCCCCGGTTTTTTTATTTTGAATGCATAAATAAAAAATATTGAATTTTGGAACAATATTGAAAGAACTTTTCGCACCATTTAACTGAAGTTAATTCTTCACACCAACCCTAAATAAATCTTACACACTTCATGAAACTCAACACTCGGCGACTTTATCGCTTGCGCCGGCGAAATGGAAATTTGCGCGGCCAAACGGAAAAGTAGCGTTTTTCCTTTACAGTAATATATATTGACCGATGCTCACACTAAATTTTTACAAGAATGAAATCTTGCAGACTAACAACAATTTGGCCGTGACTTGTACCAAGAAATTCTAACGGTAAACAATATGTGATAGGATGTGTGGTATTTCCACAAGTAAAAAAGGTGTTGCCAAATTCAGTACACTAGAAATTTTAAACTAAATTAATTATCATATTCAACAGTATGCAGGACCAGTGTAGCTCGTCATTGTGCGATATGGCATGAAAAACCAATGACGAGAGTAGCTCGTCATTGTTCGATACGGCATGATAAACCAATGACGAGCTAGACTCGTCATTTTACAGGAAGGGGTTAAGTGTTGTAATAGCGACTTAACTAGCCATGCTGCAAATTACCGTGGATGTTCCAAATTTCCTAAATTCTTAATTTTTAACTCAAACCCAAAGCCTAGTACGAACTCTACGCATACTCTTTATTTTGTTGTAAACTCGACAGCTATTAGTGACAAAAGTTCTTATGCTGACGTGGTAAAAGGTGAAAAACGTTTTCGTATGCATTCGAGTGAAGAAAACGCTAATCAGTCTACCGTTTTTTAACTTTGGTGAATTTTCGCAAATACTGAAGGATATTTTTGGGCTTGTTAAGGAACTGAGTAGTATGTTCAAGAGCATATCTTTGCATAATATAGATAGTAAAATAGCACACCGCATCAATGAAATTAAATCATTGATCATTTCATTGATCACTGAAATTAAATAACACTTTGGATAAGCTCTTTATTATTTTTTCTATTTTTGGAAGCATATTTAATGTTAATTCAGAACTCAAACAACAAACATCAGCGTTATATTTTCGAATTTTCACAGGACTAGTTTCGATGGTTTTACCGAACCACCATCTTCAGCTGCAAAAACGCAAATGGAAATTTGAAAATATAACTCTGATTAAGACATAATAACACGCCGAATAAATACTAATTCAGAAGTCAAACAACAAAAATCAGCGTTATATTTTCAAAATTTTCACAGGACTAGATTCGATGGTTTTACCGAAACAACATCCTCAGTTGCAAAACCGCAAATGAACAAGATAGGAAATAATGATTAGATAAGATAAGAAAGCTTGGACAAGAATAAGCAAGTGGCGCCATCTGTTGATGAAACCAGAACTAAAACATAATTTCTTTAAAGGCCGAAGGCAAAGATGGATTGGAATTAGGATCGTTAAATAGAACAGAAAGATTTTTTGAATGTGAAATGCCTCTAGAAAATCCAGTTCTCCAATGGAAGATGTTTTTTGAATAATTTTGGCAGCAGAAAAATTGAAAGTGTGATTTTCGGACCAACAATGTTGAGCAACAGAAGACTTCTGTGTTTCCTTTTTTCTAACATATGCCTCATGTTCCTTGACGCGAAATTTTAAGGCTCTCTTAGTTTGGCCAATGTAAATCAAACCACACTGGCAAGGAATCCTATAAATACCCCAAGAATTCATATCCGGAATGGGGTCCTTGAGTATGGAACTCGGAATTTTATTGATGGGAGAATAAACGACCCGAAAGCGTTAAATTTCTGCAAAATATGTGCAACTTTATAGCTAATTTATGGAAAGAAGGGAATGACAACAGAATTTTTATAATCTCCTAAAACAAGAGTGTGCCTTTTAGTGTGTTGAGATGAGAATTTTTTAACTTCTTGATTAATAATGTTGGGTGAAAAGCCCCTGTCAATAGCTATTGCTTTTAAATAATTTAGTTCTTCATCAAGGGCTAGTTTGGAGGAGCAAACCTGAAGAGCACGAAAAACATTATTTTGAAAACATAACACTGATTTTTGTTGTTTGACTCCTGAATTAGTATAACTCTGATGTTTGTTGTTTGACTTCTGAATTAGTATTTGTTCGGCGTGTTATTTTGTCTTAATTATATTTAATGTTGTTAAATAAATGTATTTGGCTAATATTTTTTGGTTAATATTTTTAATCAATGTTTCTTATGAACTTAATTAATGTGTATTTACTTGGTATATTTTTGGTTCACCTTTTGGCACCATGTTTGTCCATAGTTCCTTGTTTTGCCACCAGCATTTCAGCTAACCATGAGTTATGTATGCAATGAATTTTATTATGAACTTTTCTTTCATGAACTCTTGAATTTTATGGACTTTACATTTTTTAAAGTTTTCTTGCAGCGTTTGTCATTATGCATATAGTTATTCCGTAGAACTTACTTCGAAGTTTTTAAGTGTGTTTCGATGAGGGGTAGCGCATTATGCACAGGGACTCTGGTGTTTGGCACTGTTCAACCGGAGGCGCTGCTTCTCAGTCTTGCAGATTTCTTTGCTTCTGATGAAGAGGAACCTGTCCCTGTTTGCTCTCGAAATCGATTGAGCTATTGACTAAATCTACGCCAAACACAAGGCTGTTGTTTTCTAATTTTATAATTCTAACTTATTTACCTATTTGTTAGTGTTTCTGTAGGTTCTATGGTGAAATGTGATTTATGGAATCTACTAATAAGAATAATTTTACGAAATTTCAAAATATAAAAATTCTAAAAATTCTTAATTTACTAAAATCAATTCTTGCGGAATTTAAAATGGCCACACACAAAGAACTGTTATTCGGTGCCTGATAAAACATAAGTTCTCTTTCATTAAATGTATACAAGATATACTAATTTAACTAAAACTTAAAATTAAAGATCCCTTAACAATACTATCCTAAATTTATTTAAGACAGAGTTAACCCGTAAGAGGTTTAATTTTATGTACATAAGTTTGACGATTCTGTAACTCGCGGTTTAAAACTTTCTCGGAAAGCAAACATCACTGTGTTTGCGCCGCTGTTAATGCTCTAGGCAATTAAAAGTTTATTCAAATAACTCTGCTTTCATGTCTTCATTAGATTTATTACACTTACGCAACAAGTCTAATGTAATTAATTAAAATAATTACAGGAATAAAAAATTTTAAAAAAAATCTGAAAGGTTTCAGATTTTAAATTACGTCCAAAGGGGCGTTTTTTAACTTTTTATGTGTGACCTTTATTTATTAAATATCATGTGTTTTGCACTTAAACCATAAATTTCAGTTCAATAGCAATGTCGCAAAATAATTTTAAAATGATTCTATCTTTAGAATTTCCGATACACAGTTCCGCGCACTGGAGATAAAAAGGTTTTTTTTTCTCCCCTCGTAGAGTGTTGCCCTTGTTCGCTGTCAAATCGTTAAGCGTTTTACTCAAACATTCGTTAAAGTTTCACAAAATATGAAAAAGGTAATAAAACAAATTCCAAATTTTAAATTTAGGCATCCACATTCCCGTATTCGCTGTAGAATTACGTCATTCAAAATTCGAAGGCTCTACGTACCGTTGTTTTATCCCAATGTGAGAAATATACATACATTTATGCAGATTTTTCATTATTTAATTTCCTCACATATCACGCAGGACTCTAACATTTGGAGGCAACGGTTTGAAAAGTGAAACGGACGTTTATAGTGATTCGAAGCAAAATCGCAAAACGAAAACAATAGTCCTTCAGGGACAAAGCCCCTTTGGACTGATAATGCAAAGAAAACAAAGAGCTAAATTTCAGCAAAACAATAAAGCGTTTCCTACGTAATAATTGACTCTAATATAAATTTTAAAGGATCCGCGTTCACATTAATAAATTATTCACCAAAAAAGAGGAATCCGTTTATTTGGCAAATTACAAATTCCACTAACAAACAATTACAATAAACAATTACAATTATAATCAATGAACCATGTGACAAAACTTACATGATCATTAAATGAACGCATACCATTTTGTTTTTGTACCAAAGATTTAATAACGAACTGTGGTTGGGAGCACTGAAAATTTTGAACAAAGCCATGATGTGCTTCGCCACTGATTAAGTCCCTTATTTGAAGAAGATTTTCCCTGTTTAATTTCGTATTGATCTGAGAAATGATAATCCGCCCCCAATGGCGTGTTCTAGCCATTTATAGGCTTTGGCCAATACCAAGGCCGGAAGTGGTGGTCACTTTATTATGGATGCACTTAATAGGTGGGCCACCGTCGCCTCCTATAAAAGGATGACAAATTACAAGGTTGGGTCGAGGTACCAAAACGGTAATATTAATGCAAAAATAGTATTGGTAATAGATGTGAAAACATTCTCTTTTACATTCGCTGTATTTGCTTTTGTAAACATTCGCTTACTGTAATCATTCGCTTACTGTAATCATTCGCTTACTGTAAACATTCACTTTTACATTCGCTAAAAGCTTTTTTGTTGTGAAAGATGGTGTGTGCGAAGAAAAAGAAAGCACCTCTAAGCGTCTACCCTCTTAACGTAAGATCATGCATTCCATGATAAAAATATTTACTTCTGAGCGCTCTAAGTCTTGTTCCGTTAGTTTTAAGACACCTTTACTTCAATGACTCAAGATATATAATAATCTAGTTTTTAGATAATTCTATAGTATTTCCAAAACATATAAACATCTAATACGCCATATAACTATAATTTAATTTCATTTTTATAAGTGACCTTTATAAGTGATCAATTTGCATAATCCAAATAATAGTTTTATTTGTGTTTTGATAAGAACCTAATATATGTTATTCAATTTTTACTGATAAAATTTAACGTTTTAATATGAAATGAAACTACAAACAATGAAACACATTTTCAGAAGTCTTTCTATAATAAAAATGTTGCTTAAATGGAATTCGTTTGTAATAAATTTATCTGAACTCTTGCTTTAATGTAAGGCTCCCATTGGAAGACTATGTTTCTCATCTTCCTTTGCAATAACATTTCGAATGGTTTATAAAAAATATTATATAAAGAAAATTCATTCAACTATTTCTGATGTTTTAAAGGTTGTCCAATAAAGAACGGAGATATGAAATAGTTATTTTATGTTATGTTTTATTTACGTCCACAAAAATTGTTTCTTCTTTGAAAAGAAAATACGCCTGGAGTTAGGAAAAAATATAACATTGTGTTATGCACTCTTTTCGGGAGCTCTTTGTTTTAGAAGCCTTTATTCACCTACAGTATATGTTTTGGACCAGAGCCATGTTGTTCTATTATTTTCGTTTCCCTTACCCCATTCATCCAATCTAATCTCACCAACGAGTCGTCTTCCAAATGTCTATTACTGCTGTGGTGAAAACAAATGTTGTTATAATCTGAAGAACCTCTCCTCAGAGACTGTACGTCACATGTGATTCGACGTGTCCTTTATATATGTCTCAGGAACAGATGTGAATAGGAATTTCTGAAAAATAATTGCTTTTCAGTGGCAATGTTCCTGAAATTTAAAGTGGTTTGCTTAGGGCAACTTCATGTCTGGCTAAAGAAGTTTTTTTTTATTCTCTCGTTTTGCAAATACATACATGAGTAACTATACCTGTGAAATAAGTTGTTAAGTTTTCGGACTAAAAGTGTTTTGGTCACTTGAAATTTTTTAATAAGCTTACAGAAAATTTTAATTTTATATTCTATCTGTAGAAGAAAATATCGGTAACAAACGAGTTTCATCCTTCTAGCCAAAACAGCTTTTCATATGATCGCATATAACAACGATATCGTTAATTAAACTTTTATGAGATTCTTTTAAAGTTACTGAAGATTACTACTTAAGAAGTTTTTGAATACGAATTCTCAGAGCATATATTTTACGCCAAACAAACATAAATAGGAAAATATGGGATTAAATTCCCTTATTTGAAATATTAACCATTTCTTCATAGTTTTAACTGATTGAAATTATTTTACATCATACAGTTATAATATTATAAAGCGCTCTTGATTATTCGGGCAAACATCGGGTAGGCAGGTAGCGAGTAATTGAAAAACCTGGATAATCCAAAATTATCAATTTTCATGCATATTGTATGTGTTTATTTTTAAAAAATCATTAATTTTACTTTGTTTTTGAAAATGATATTTATCCAAGTGCTGTATTAACATCCAAATCCCTTTTGGGGACGAAATCCTACACAAGAGAGTGACATTGCTGTCTCGGAACTAACGTAATTGTGAGTATCTTCTTAGCTTGTATTTTCAATGTCACTCTCTGTACCTTCTGTTCTCCTGATATTTGAAACGATATGCGCATTGAAAGTCAGGCTGATTCGAATCGTCATTCAATCCTGGTTTTAATTCCGACCAAGCTTGTACACTAGTCAAAAAAAAAGAGACAGTTCTATATCTCCCGATTAACTGGGCCGATTGACAAATTCACGAAGTTCCCAAATCACGAAATTGCGTTTTTCATATCTCGAAAGCGCGACTTAGGATATATATTAGATTTATATATAGCATTGTTCTAACATAGGTGTTTTGACACAAAATCGGACTTATGCCTAGATATCAAATTTTTCAAAATTTGGTACGAAATTACGGAGAAATTCAAAAATTTACCTTGGCACAATTTTTTTCAGGTTGCACCAAGAATTGCACTTGGCGAACCTCTTAATATGTGGCAACCAATTTTCCTTTCCCTTCCTATATGCTGGAGCGGAAAAAAAGGCACCTCATTCCTACCTTTTCGCATTGTGTATGAGTGAAAAAAAGTCACATCTTTTCTACTTCCAAATAATTTTAGCAAAGTGTCTAAACCACATTTGATGTTTTATCGCTTTCAACAAATATGCCAAATTTCAAAACGCGCCAAGATATAAATTCACGTATATCTTCG
The DNA here is from genome assembly GCF_044657685.1 of Stegodyphus dumicola. Classification (NCBI taxonomy): domain Eukaryota; kingdom Metazoa; phylum Arthropoda; class Arachnida; order Araneae; family Eresidae; genus Stegodyphus; species Stegodyphus dumicola. The sequence goes on along the minus strand of NC_140776.1, from coordinate 159,283,415 downwards.
GAAATTTTGAATAAAAAACTGTATTTTTTTTGCAGGTATGCTTAGAAATATGTCTACTTCAAGATGATGGTAAAACTTTTATAGATTATAGTTCAAAAACTGTTTTTGAAAATTTATAAAAAATATTTAAAAGTACAAATTTTAAAAATAAATCATAAAAAATGGGTGAATTTTATTTGGAATGAGCCTAAATTTGGTATTGTGAAACAAAGAATCAAATAAGTCTAATAAAAAAAGAGAGATTAATAAATATATACCAAACTCAATTAACATTGAGAGCTAAAATTCTGAGTTTTTTAAAAACTACTCGTGCGATTCTCCCAAAACTTGGTAGTTTGGCGTGATTTGAGTCGTAGAATCGAAATATGGAAAAAAAAATTGATATGTTATTTCAGAAAAAGCCCGATTTTGTGTATATAAATCTATATATAAATCTAATACATATCCTAAGTCACGCTTTCGAGACATGAAAAACGCAAGTTGAGTTTCGTCAATCGGCCCAGTAGAACGGAAGATACAGAACTGTCCCATTTTTTTCGCAGGTAGCATATGTCAAACTACACAGTGAACGTTTTACAGAACTTCATTAAATTATGCATATGGAGAAGGTATTGTATGAGGTTTTAATTAAAACCTCGCGCATACCGTTGGGTATTCTGTTTACGGATTATCCGTATGTGACCACTGCACGGATAATCGGCACGTGGATAATCGAGAGTGTACTACATTTGTCCAGGCCAAATTTTCATGGTACAAGAAAGGTTTTTAACTGGTCTTTTCATACAAGTGGTTATAGACTCATCATATTTAAGTTATGATATTATATATGATGGTTATAGACTCATCATATATTGGTTATAGACTCATCATATTTAAGAACAGACTACAAAGCTCACTCAAATGTTGCTCTCCTTGTCACGCAGGAGCCGTGGGCACGCATGTCTCAACGCATGATGCTGGCGCGGACCGAAGAAAGACCAGTGATCAGGTCCCAATGAGGGGCTCGAAGCTACCTAAACTTCAGGACAGTAAAAATTGTCCCTTCGGATACCAGGAAACAAGTCCGCATATTTTATACCTCCCAGTTGCGAGTATACAGAGTAGTAGAGTACAGATCTCTGTCAGACTTTAATCAACCTCCGAGGGGATACAAGTGATATGTTTGATTTTATCGGGTTGATGGAAATTGTAAGTCCCAAACTGTGAAGAAATCAGTTTAGAGGAATGAAATATTAGGCAAAGGATTTGCCCAAGTAGCATATTCATTTCAGTAATGTTTCAAGATCACAAGTTAAAATATGCGTGAGAAGAGTGAATTCAAATGTGGAACATTAACAACCTCTGTAGTCACCACGATGTACTATATGCCTTCAAACAAGCAAACGCGCAATGCCATTTTGTGGAATGGAGTTCCATACCTGTTAACGGTCCATGCTGCTTATAAATAACTTTGGATTTGTCTGCTTGAGGGGGAAAGATCGAATGATCTCGCAGGTTAAGACAACATGTTGATAGTCTGTATATAATTTTGAGTGATAGAAGAGGTATGGGGATAAGCGTTAACCGGTTAGAAAATGCACTCTGGAATATTGCCGAAGAATGCCAGCACAAGTAGAGCCAACAGCCAGTCTGAAGTAGGAATTTGTTGTCAAGGTGTGTGAGATAACGATGATAATTCTTCTGCTGCCATAGGAAATCCCAAGACAATGATGCCTGGTATAAGTCCAATGTTTATACTCAGCAGACAATTTGGACCCAAGCGCTCCTCTGGCCCCTTTCAGACCAGCATACTGCCATTACTGGTCTTCATATAAAAACGGCTAATATCTGAGAACAAAACAGATATCGATCCCACCATCTAAAGAGCTGTAATTTGACATCATCGAAGCTGCAGCTGCAGAAGGCGGTGATTTGGAGTTTGTGGTATCGCCGTTACAGGATATCTGGCTTGGTGCTGTGCGCCAAGTAATCGATTTGTTATAGTTCGCTCTGGTGCCAGCGTGTGTGCGGCTGTTCCCAGCCTTCTTGAGACAGTACCTTCTCATGACCATTGCTGCCAACACTTACGTATAATGGATATATGCTTGCCAAATCGTTCTTCAGTGTCTTAAAAGGAGATTTACTGTCTCATTGCCCTATCAAACAGTCTCGTACAAACTCAGTCTGCTGGTTCTGCTTTATTTGTCTCCTTAAAAGCATTTTTGACTCAAATCTCCTTCAAAATGCCTAGTCCAAAAGATAAATTATGCATGCATTGCATATTTAAAGCAAACGTGATTTGCGTGTTCATAGAGGCACCACTATCGATACACGCATTCGACTAGAGCGAAATTTGAATAATCATCTTTCAGATGTGGAAACTGGCAAAATTCGTACATCTAGAACAACTTCTTGATGCTGAAACTTGATTTTCCGTCCGTGTATTTGCTGTTACGTGGTAAACAGTGAATGGCCAAAATATTGGAGTCACTTTTTGGAGTCATCTGGTACTAACGTAGGATGATATAATAACCACGAAACGGTTACTTAACGTAAGCGTGTCTTGAAAAGACTCCCCCCGGGGGTCGACGCAGAGAATTTTGCGAAGCTAATGGCTAGGATCTGTACCCAGGCAGTCTCGGCCATGGGGGCATAAAATTTATGAACTTGGTGGTTCTGAAGGCTATGGAAAAGGTCACTTATTGGCCGGCCTCGGGGTCTGGCATGTTATGAGCCGTTGGATCCGTAGCCGGGGGGTTTTCCCCCAGTTTGATTGGAGGGGTAATAGTGGAGGTTGAACCTCCACGAAGTGCCAAAAGGGGGATTGGACCTGTAATGTGATTAAGTTCACGAGGCAGGGCAGCCAAAATTACCTTATCTTGAAAAGAAACTGTTATGATTGTGATTAATGTAAAAAAGTGTAGGAGAAAGGTTTGAGTGAATTTAAGTAAATTACGATTAGTTGCAAAGATACGTGCTTCCAGCATCTCTGAAATGGCTGATGTGATACGCCTTTCTCTTTCAATCATAACAGGGATTTACAGAGTAGAAGTTACACTGCATGCACTTGCATCGTTTAACGCTGCTTTAAAGGGTAACACCTAGAACCATAAAGACAGAAGGACGATTTATCACCCCATCTTATTTTTAAAGAGCAGAAAATACCATCGCAGATGAAAACCTAAAGCAAAATGCTTTATTTACTTGCAAACCTGACTATTATACACCCACCAGAAAAATGATATAACAGAAAAGAACCTTGACAGTGTGGAAAATTCAAAAAAAGTTTTAGGAAACCCCTAAGTTATTTATTCCTTAACAGTGACAAGTATAATTATGTTGGTATACTTTTATTAACATTTTGTCAACCGAATGTACATTTTGTCAAAATTTAATATTTTGATGGGTCAAAGTGTAATTTCGGTTTCATTCAGTTAGTCAGAGATATTTTTTGACAATTCGTTTTCTGCACTTTTTATTTTAATTAATTTATTTTTATTTTTAGTCTTTTAGACCGGTTTATTTCTCAAAGTTTAGGTTTCTAAATTTATCATTTATTGCTTCTTGATATCAGTTTATTTTGATTTGTGCAATTTTGATTTTCAGTCCAAGTGCAGATTTGCCAGCCCCTTATGCTTTCGATAATTTCGCATTTGTTTATCCTAACCATGTTTAATAATTCTGAATAAAAGATACCCTATTTAAGGGGACTCGTACACCTTAAAACCCATAAGAGGTTTGAATAGGTGACTGTTGCAAGAATTGAAATAACTTATTTATTTTAAAAGCAATTACTTCCATCTTTTTGCAGCTGACTACATAATATAGCTGCTTTATGAAATAGTAATCAGAAAGTTTGTGTTGCTTGGAAATTACTATGAACCTAAAATTCTAAAAATTTCATGTTAAATTTTTATTTTATTTTGAGTCGAGTTTATAAAATGTATTTTATTAACAAAATTTTTAATGTTTTCGTCCATAAAATTTTTCAATATTAAAACATTCATCAGATTGTTGGTTCAGTTAGAAAATAGTGCCCATATAAAGAATTCTATCGAATTTCAAGTATGTACCATTAGCCATTTTTAAAATATCATGCGCGCAAGGTGAAAAATGGTGAAATATTTTGTCACAAAGAGGATTAAATTACAAAGATATTTGTGGCAATACAAACTTTCTGGTTACTAGTTTCCAAAGCAGCTATATTATGTAGTCAGCTGTAAAATGTTGGAAATAATTGCTTTTAAAATAAATAAAATATCCCAATTCTTGCAACAGTCACATATTCGAAGATCATGAGGGGTTTAAGGTGTATGAGTCCCCTTAAAACTTTTGAAAAATTAGCTAAGAACCACGGCAGTAGTTTGCAAAATATCACTAAAGTTTTTGCCTGGTGAGAAAGCAATTAAAAATTTCTATATCGAGAAAATAATCTCTATAAGAAGACAAAGCAAAAATTTCTATTTTTACAGCAGAACCAGTGCTGCAGTATATTAAGTAGCAGCATGGTGGTATTTGTGAGTTTAATATTGGATTCATTTCCAATTCAGGAAACCAACCTGCGTTTTTGCTGAAAGATGCATTTCCGCCATCGAACGCTAACTTATTTTTGAAAGATTTTCTTCTTTGTAATCTGTAGTTTCAAGGAATAGTTTTGGAATAAAAAAGGAATTGCTTTTAGTCTTCTTCACAGGATTTCTTGATGATAACTTCAAAGCCAAGGTAGCTATCACCTTATTGATTTGTACGTTATACTCAAACTTCAATACAGATAAGTCTTCTGCTGCCATAACTGCCATTTTATCATATACGAATCACGAAAGACAATATAATGCTCAGTAAAAAGAGAAACTGCTAACAGGCATTATAAAAAATGTATTATCTTTTCCAGATAAATTCCAAGATTAAGTTTCCAAATCAAACTGTGAAATTGAAAGCATGATAACTAGGCATTATAAGTCATCTGATATGCGTTGTAAATATAAATGTGCTTGGATGTTCTATTAAACTAACGAGGTAACATAGCTGCACTTAACAGCATACTATTCGTGATGTGGGCAGATTTAGTTTGTGGCTACTCGAATGATGCGGTTGAGCTGTGTTGGAGCAGAAACATTCATTTGAGTTGTAATCTAAATAAAGCACCTACAGAAACTGTGAACATAATATAGCATCAAGCTTAAGATGACCAAACAAGCCAAAAAAGACAATCGTCGAAAGGTTGCAGCTGTTTGGAAAGCTGCGTCAGATGCGCCATGAAGCATCACAGAAGAGGCTGTCCCTGGTTATTTCCGAAACTTCCAGTTTCGAAAATACAGTTTCAGTCCATAGCTAGCACAGAAGACTATTTTCATAAGACTATGAATACATTAGTGTTTGCAACGCCTGTGCAAGACTTTAATGCATTAAATGAGATTGAAAACTAGTAGTACATAAATTATAGAATTTCTTACATAACTTTTATATCCAAGTTATTGTCATTCGAGGACTTAGAAAAAGACAGCTCTCTTTTTAAATCAAAAGGAGCACATGCGCTATCTCATTCAGTTAATAGTTGTACAAACAGAATAACTTTCGCCGCATGGACGGATAAACTTTGTATATACACTCCTCACGTGTATTTTTGTGACCTTGGTTACAAAGACAGCTCCTTGCAACCAGCTTTCTGAATAAAATTAAAATCACTGGGAAGGCTTTTAAACAGGCAAGCATTCAACTGTTCTGTCGGATGCCAAGTGGACCAACTGTTCTGTCGGTGGAGTAAAGTAAAGTAAAATAGAAGTCCATGTATTACAGACTTCACATCAAATTCTTCTACATCTTTATCTCAACCGTTTGCACATTATAATAAAAAGAAAGGACCAAATTCAGAATAGCTTAGATATCTCACCAGGTATAGCAACCATTCTCTTTGGTTACGTATTATCTCTTTGGTACGAAAGGAACGTAAGATATTTCGGTACTCTTCTATCGGAACAGGATTCAGGAATGTATCCGCGTGTGTATGTGTACATGTGCATACATATGTGAGTGCGTTTATACACGCACATACATATGTACATACATATATACATCCATACATGAACACATACATACATATATATATGCATACATACATACATTTTTGAACCCGGCGCCGATAACAGAAAGAGTACCGATATTTCATTTTGTGCAAGCAAGTGCATTTTCATTACGCCATCGAAGGCTCCATTAGATCTTTCCACCGTTCTCTTTGTTTCGTTTGCAGAGACGCTTTCCCCCTGAACTATTTAGACAAGAATGTATCGTTTTAAGGATGGCCGGCTTCTAGTGCGGGCTGATTGCATGTCCAGCAGGTATAGTAGTGCGGCGAAGTAATACTTGCAAAACATCGACCAAGTTCTGATGCTTCGTTCACCTTTCCCTGTGCCTATCCCTGTATCCTACACTCATTCAATGCAGACGAGGAATATAGCTTACACCTATAATAATGAGGGTTGTACTTTGAAGTTAAAAAATATATGCTTTGACACGAAATTAAATCTAGTTCCTTTAATGTTACAGGAGTGCGGGTTTCGAAACCACAACTTTGACCAATTCCCACTTTTTAATCAGCCACACTCATTTTTAAAATATATGCTAAAATGTACAATGTTTTCTAAAATTTTCAGTTTTGATATGTTATGAGGTATTTCTCCCGCTTTCTTAGCATGCTTTCGTGGTGTAGTGATCAGCACGCTCGACGCGAATTCGAGAGGTGCGTGGTTCGAGTCCCCGAGAGGGCATTGCTCATTTTTCATGTGTCCTGCTTCCAAATAACCTAATAGCCTATACAGTAGCGCCCGAACTAAAAGGTGGTAAATGATGATTCTTCACCACCAGGATTTGGCGAATGGGTCTCCTAAACCCCAGTCGCCCATTAAAAGGAAGTATATAAGGTTTATCTCCCGCCTTCTTAGCATGCCTTCGGGGTGTAGTGGTCAGCACGCTCGACGCGAATTCGAGAGGTCCGTGGTTCGAGTGGCGGCGAGTGCATTCCTCATTTTTTCATGTATCCTACTTCCAAATAACCTAATACAGTCTACATTGTAATTGCAATTTTTAGGAGAAGTGAAAAATTTCAACAACGATTCGAAAATTTGATATGTAATTGTAACAATGTACACCAATTTGAGCCTATTTAGTCATCTGACAGAGGTGGATTTGGAAAGTAATTAGTCAGTCGAGATGATTCCTAGTCTTTTGAAAGATAACAAGTTTCTCTTTTTTGCGTATGTAAGCTTTATCCTTGACACGCCCTTCTCCAGTTATTATGATTCCCTCCCATCATCATTACCGGCTGATACTCTTTTCGAATAGCCTTGTCTTGCCAAAAAATAAACAGAGAAGTATGATTCATTTTCCTATAACGTGCCAAAAGAGATAATGCTACATATCTACTAATTTCATTTCACGACCTATATATTCATCTGTAGCGATGAATAAAAAATTACCAAATGCCCTTTATGAGAAGATAAGGATAACTTAGATAAAAATGATAAAGAAATGCCATGGTCCTTTTTCTGCGTTTACCTTTCAGTAAACATTTAATGCTGTGTAACGTTTGCAGCATTTATTTTATTTTAATGTAATCTACACATTTCTGATTTTGTAGAAATGGATTCGAATTCGGAATGATATCCTATGTTGCTGACCACTACACCACTCGATTTGATTAATTCTAATAGAGTTGAATTTGGAATATTTGTTTAGTATTCTGTATATTTATCTTTTGATTATATGTATTATATTCTCAGTTATAATTTACAGGTTTACTACGAAAATTTTGAAATTTTTCTGTGTACTGTTTTATTTAATGCATTGTGGATGTTTTGTACATGCGGTATTTCGAGGAGATGCAGTTGATTGCTACATAGATATGGCCTTGCAAATGTTGAGAATCCTGATGGGTTACCAGATTTAAATTATCGAAATTAATGGTGGTTTTGAGTTTTAGGATTTTTAATTTAAATTTTAAATTTTATGGAATTTTTATATTTTTTTCTTAAATTTTTAATTGTAGTTTTTAATTTTAAAATGTTTTGAAATTTTAAAGTTTTAAAATTTTTCTTATATTTTGTTCTTAATGAAGTAATTACTAAAGTTTTAATATGATACATGGCAATCTTAAATTTTTCCAGTTTTGGTTACTGGCACTCCTGGAGCTTCTTTTCTATGATTATTAAAGATAATTAATACATTTGAATTCAGATAGTGGTAGGACTATTAAAGTAAATTTTTAAAATAAATTAATAGTTTTAATAGAATTATGAATATACAAATAATATGCTATTAAAGTAATACTGTAGGGAATTGACCTTCTTCTTACGGTTTGACTTTCTGCAGGTTATTTAAATTGGGAATTCCTCGATGGCTTTGGACCGCCTGTGCGTGTTCCGAAAATTCATGCGAATGAATATTTCTTGAGAGTTTCCGCCAATCTGTTTGCTCGTGGGGTTTTTAATTGTTTTTGGATTTTAAATGTTTGGTGTTGTGCTTCGTTGTTTGTATGTCTCTTCTTTATTTTTACTTCGTTAATTAACCTCCAATTATTTTTAGTTAATTAGCTTCTTTTTCTCTCTTCTTTCCTTTTGTGGTCTTGAAGGGGTCGGTCCTTTATGATCATATGGTCCAGTGGGACTAGGAGGATTGGGTCTTCCCTGTATTATGACTATTATGACCACTACACCACTAGTAAAATATTTCTTCTAAAACTGAATTAATATTCTTAACATTTAAGAAATCAAAACATATTTCGTAACTTTTGTATGTTACAATTATCTTTCTTTAACAAATTTACATATTATTAATTCATTTTCGTCATGAGTTAACCGCCCATTTAAGCTGGAAAATAATACATTTGTGGAGAACTCTGTATTATTATTATTATTATTATTTGTCCGCTGACCCATGAGAGGGCGCTATACATTTTTCTAGCTGCATAAATCCATATTTAGTTACTGGTATGGAAACTCTATATACTTTAATAGTTTTCACGTCATAGAAACTGAAGAAGGGCAATTTCGTTAGGTCGCGCGAGACCTTTTAAAAGCGAATATCATATTTAAATCAATAAAAGACTTTTCAATAAAAGATAAATTTCATGTTATTCCAGATTTTTCTCGATCTGTAGCCGTGACGTTATTTCGTCCTTTGACAGGGCACAATTGTTTGAATGCCCATTTTCTAAACTTAACGACTCTTCTATCTGCACTCTTTGCAACAGTCCGTGGATAGCGTATTGCGAATGTACTCCACTGTTATCTTTTAATTCTAGTGTTCTTAGGTATTGGGAAGCAAGATCAAGACTAGTGGCTTGGTGGCCAAATGTCTGGCATTTGTATAAATAAAATAAATAAAATTGTTAGATACACAATTTACATTTAAATGATAAAATTATAGTAAATATCTTAATAATTTTCACGTAACATGCAGCTAAGTTCCATTTGCCCATGGTATTTAACGAGCAAAGTTGAACTGCATAATGAAATAATTAACTTTTGTTGTGAATATTGCCAGTACTTCCTAATACATTTTGATGTTAGAATCACGAAGGAAAAATCATGCAACATTATATTAGTTGACTTCAGTGAAAAATGGTGAGATATATTTGTTAATATGTACTTCTCAAAACATAATTTTCATGAATCTCAAAATTACTTACTTTACCACATTAACTGACTAGTGAGCCCGGATTCTCTAAAGAATCGAATAAGCGAACATGGGAAAGTGTACCAAGATGCCCAAGATGATTTGATATTAATGTTAAAATGTTATGAGAGGTTTAATGTCCGACTTTAGTTATTATTTATTGTTACTTTAGATATTATTTCCAGCATTAGCAGTGAAGTTTCACCCAACATTTCACCCAAAAGTTTCATCCAACATTATTAATCAAGCAGTTAAAAATTTCTCATCGCAATACACCAAAAGGCACACTCTTGTTCTAGCAGATTATAATAATTCTGCTGGCATTCCTTTCTTTCCCTCAATCAGCTATAAAACTGCCCGTATTTTATAGAAATTTAACTTTCGAGTCGTTTATTCTCCTATCAATAAAATTTCGAGTTCCATACTCAAGGACCGCTTTTCCGAATATGAATTCTTGGGGTATTTTCAGGTTTCCTTGCCAGTGTGGTTTAATTTACATTGGTTAAACTAAGAGAACCTTAAAATTTCTCGTTAAGAAACGTGAAGCATGTGTTAGAAAAAAGGAAACACAGAAATCCACTGTTGCCCAGCATTGTTGGTCCGAAAATCACAGTTACAATTTTTCTGCAGCCAAAAGTATTAAAAAACATTTTTGATTGGTGAATTAGGTCGACCCTAATTCCAATCCATCTTTGCCTTCAGCCTTTAAGGAAATTATGCTTTAGTTCTCGTTTCTTCAATAGATGGCGCCAGTAGCTTAACTCTTGTTCAGCCATTTTTATCTTAGCTAATCTAATCACTGTATCTTACCTCGTTCATTTACGCTTTGACAGCTGAGAACGATGGTTCCCTAAAAAATTCGAAACTTGTCCTGAGAAAAATTTGCAAATAGAACGCTGAATTTTGTTGTTCGACTTCTAAATTAATACTTGTTCGGCGTGTTAGTTTATCTTAAACTTACCTGTTTTCAAAAGTAAAAGTCCTAAACCTGGGGATTCCATTTTAAACAAGCTTTATAAATCGTTGCCACTCTCAGCTTCAAAACAAAGAAAACTTAAACTAAATAAATACCTTGATATTTTCCGATACTGAGTTAGTATTCTTGTGTGTTAACTGTTCGTGTAAACGTTGTGAATAAACATCTTAGAAACGAAATAATAATAATAAATTTAATCATGAAAAGACGAAAAAAGTTGTCTAAGTCATCTTACCAAGAAAACTGAACGTTGATATGAAAATCTGAGAAAAGAAAGGAAAAAATACAGAAAAATACACGGGAATATTTTATCGCGAACACCAACAATATGCCGTTTTTAAATATTTTACGATTTTACTGCTGAATGTTATTTTACGATTTTACTGCTGAATGTTATTTTACTGATGAATTATGTAAATTAGAAGAGTATGCTATGTTTAATAATTAAAGTTAAACAATGTGAGATTATAATATTTACACCCATTTAGTAGAAAGAGCTATTATTATTATTTGTACTCATTCCCAATTATTTTGTAGGTGATCATGTATTAAGGTATGATCAGTGAACGATGTATTTCAGATACCAAAACTTTTTTTGGAATTTAGATTCTATTTGCAAATATATATGTCCATTGACTTTATTCCATACACTACTAATCTGGCTACAAATTCATATAATATCATTAGGGAATTGACCAAACAACTAAAGCAATCTCAGTTTTATTCCAATGCTCAATGGCCGTTTATCCGCTCAAACAGAAACTGCCGTTTTGTTCTTAAAAGAAGGTGGAACTAAAATATTAAAGAAGTAGCAAATAATCTGGAAAAAAATATTAAAGAAAATCATTTTGATTTCGTGAGCGAAAGAAAAAAGTATTTGCTCAAAGCAACAAAATAACATAGCTAGACAGCCCTTTCTGTTTTTTTCTTCCTAAGCTGACAAACAAAGTTTAAATCACAAAACGAAAAAGATATAAACATTCTTTTTAGTCCGAAAAACTTTAGAGACCATCTTCATCCGACTATTATTATTTTTTTACACTAAAATGCGGTTTTGTTATGAGGCGATGGCGAATCAAAAGTAGTCATGTCATAAGCTATTTTTCTTTTTGAGGTTTTTTTTTCCGAATGCCAATTTTGACTTTATACTTATCATCTTCCGTTGTTTATGTCAAGGGTCTACTTGAAGATTGGCCGTATATTATACTATCTGCATGCAAACCTTAAAGCGAACTTTTATAATAAACGAATTTTGATTTATCACCAGCAGGAATTCGATATATTTGAATAACAGAATTCCTCTACTGCAAAGCACAGAGGAGAAAAACCCTAAGTTTTTATTCCACATTTAAAAGCAACTAGGCATAGGCATACGAACTCTACTTTTCCAAACTTAGTTTGCTCATGAATTTCACACTCAGTGTTTATTCACGCATAAAAAGTAGAAAAGAATGGCGTTTTGAAGCAAGATTTCGTAGAAATTGGACTGTGTTTGTAATCCTTTTATTTTATTTATTCGATGACGTATGATTAGTTTTTACACTAGTTTAATTTAACAAGCGTCTTTTGTTCCCTGTGGCCTACGTCGCATATATCTCAGAAACAAAAGGTTATTCAAATAAGAGCATATAAAAGAATAAAAATTAAAAGATATAAAAGATAAAAAAATATAAAAAATATAAAAGATAAAAGAAAAGATAAAAATATGAAAGATAAAGGAAAGGGTTTTTAAAATAAGAGTATATAAAAGAAATAAGGCTGCTATTACACATCCGTTTGTTTCGGACGAACAACTGTTTCAAGCAATTTTCTACCTGCTTCTGTAATTTGTTTGCTTTCAACAACCAGTCAGCTATCCGCATCGAATCGTCCATTATCAACTATAGTTTATAATCGAGAATTACTTTCCCCCTTTAGATAGCAATCCAAAGTGAATCGTGGTGACTGGCTATTTTATATCACACGACAAAGTAGAAAATTTTGTACTCAGCAATTGTTCTTCGGAAATGTTTTGACGGCTCTTCAGTAGCCGAGTGGTGTAGGCTTTGAACACTAGTAGTTCGGTACGTGTTTCAAATCCCGGCGAACGGGTTGTCTGCAAGGGCGTTTTCATCGTTTTCCCCACATGTAACGTATATATGAGCAAGTTTCTCTTAGAAAGTCCTCCACGAAAGCATCCCGCCTCTTAGGCACATGACTCTGGTGTGCTTTGCCGTAATCAGATAAACCAAAAAACCGAAATGTATGAACGTGTGATAATATGACCACACGTGATTACAGGAGAGCACACGACAGCGCTGACTCGGAGAATTTAGCATCAATCTGTAACTATAGGGTTAGGTTTGGTTTACATAATCATGACAAAGCTTTTAAGGGCTATCTGCCTATGGAAGAGATGCCTTCGTGGAGAACGTTTTGAAGGAAACTGTCTCGTACACCTGTGACACATAAGAAAAAACAAAAATGCCCATGCAGCCAGCCCGTTTTCCGGGATTCGAACCCCGGATCCGGGATTCGAACCCCGAATCTCATTGTTTTGCGACTTATGTTCTTCTCTTGTCTGCCAGTGGGACTGTAACTATAGGGTGCTGCAATATCTCTCGTTTGATTTTCGTGTCTGATAGAGATTTAAGTGATTTCTTCAGATGAATAACCAAGCGTATCATTTGGCAGAAATTCATTCTCGGTATTTGCAAACACTTCAGTAGATCTACTAACGCTACACAATAAAAGGAAATGGGAAAAAGCACTTCTGGCGGATGGTATTTCAAAATATCTTTACTGAAAAGCTCTTATTGTTTTTAATTAGGTACCAGTCAAAATTATTCCGTGACTTTTCCCGTGTAAAAGGCACTGGTATAAGATTGTATCTTGGATATGGAGAAGGTAACTCCGAAATACCTTTGCATAATGTTAGGAAACAAAGGTAACTGTTAGAAAGAAAACTCAGTTTTCAAAATTTATGCTTAAATTGATAATAAAATTTTTACATGATAGCTAATAGGAAAAATTTGAAACATAAAGCATCTGCAGCTTACAAAAGCTAATATCCAAAGCTTTTTCGTCTAAGGGATTTGGTACCATTCCGTTACAGGGACAGTAAAAAATCACCAAACTATTGTTGATGCCAAATGATGCGAAAAATAATTATGGTAACCCTAACGCAAGAAAAGAAACATAATAGTAAATAACTATCTAAGATTAATATTTTAATTTAGATGAAAGGTTAATTTCATATAATAATTTTTTTATCATTATAATACATAAAAAAAATCTGAAATGTTTCAGATTTTAAATTACGTCCAAAGGGGCGTTTTTTAACATTTTGTGTGTTACCTTTCTTTATTAAATATCATGTTCCTCGTACTTAAACCATAAGATCCAGTGCAACAGCAATATCGCAAAATAGTTTTAAAACGAGCATATTTTTGGAATTTCCGATACAGAGATTCACGCGCTGGAGATAAAAATGTTTTTTCTGCACAACGTTGCCATTGCTCGCTTTGAAATCCTTGAGTTTGTTAATCAAAAATTCGTCAAAGTTTTAAAAAATAGGAAATCGATCATAAAACAAATTTCAAATTTCAAATTTCAAATTTGTTCTTCCACATGCTCATATTCGTTGGAGGATTACGTTATTCAAAATTCGATGACTCTATGTACCGTTATTTTATGACAATGTGAGAAATATACATACATTTAAGCAGATTTTCATTATTTAATTTCTTCAAATATAATGCAGGACTCTAACATTTTATGGCAACAGTTTGAAAAGTGAACCGACATTTATCCGTCCGACGCAAAATGCCAAAACGAAACTAATAGTCCTTCGGGATTCAAATCCCTTTGGACTAAAAAGTGGCTAAACATAAAGGAATGGAAGCATAATAGTAAATAAATATCTCAGATTATTTTTTAAATTTAGAAATAAAAGATGGAAATTTAACTTCGTATAATATACTTTTTCATTATTACAATTGATAAGCCAACGGCTGACTGAAAAAAGCGTGATGTTAATTAAATATCTAAGATTATTAATTTAATTTGATGAAAGGTAAATTTCATATCATATTTTTTTATTATTTTAATTTATTAAAGAAACGCTAGACATTGTTGAAATTAAATGGGAGGCATAAAATGTTTTATGTCTTCTAACAGCACAAAGAAAATTTCAGTTTTTTTATGTAAACGTCTGTACATAAACTCGGACAAATCAAAATCGAAATGCTGTTTAGCACTGCCCCAAAACCCCTCCATTGTTTGTGTATGATACCCACTCTCGGCTTCCTCAAAATTGTAGTTGCAATTGACAGTAAAACGTTCAAAGCCGACATCTCGCAATTCATCCCACTTGCATGATTAGTATTGTATCATTAGTATATTGAGTTAGTATAAAGAATGCTTTCTTCTGCGATATTTTCCTTTATGACGTTCATAAGGTTTTCGCCGATCTATCTGAAACAGCGACTAAGAAACATTAATTTGATTCTCTGCACAATCCGCCGAAAACTCACTATGGCGGAAGAACACGTCCAAAGTTATTTTTTCTTTTATTGAAAGGGCCTTCGTCTTCTTCAATAATTTTGCTACATCAGCCGATTTTGGAACTTATCCGAGCAAATAAAATTGCGGCATGTAACTGTTCCACGCATGTAACTGTTCCAGTCTACAATTGTATTGTTGTTCATCTTCAGCCAGAGTTTAATTGATGTCATCTCCTAACACCGGAAGATGAACCTAATGGCTGTAAGGAAGGGAATTTTTAGATCGTTCGATAAAATTGTGACTTCTTAATCCTTTCTTCTCATTACAAGTTTCTTTCATGCACCGCCATTTCGCTAATGAGTTACCGCTAAAGCATAATTTCATCTCGTGGCATAATCTCATCATAATTTCATTATCATCGAACATAATTTTCTATAAAAAATAATGCCTTTTCTTTGGAAAACTTCTATTGCAGATTCTTCACCATTGGACATTCCCCAAATTGTTAGATCCTTAGCGTTATCAAAAAAAGAATTAAAAATTTAAACCAATATTTCAATGGGGACTTACAATGTTAGAAGTATCTAAATTTAGGAGCTTTGAAATTGGCGCGTTCGCTAGATTTGGCGCGCTGTTAAATGGACGCCTTTGCTAGATTTTTCGCTTTTGGGAATATAATTTTGCTGTAGTTTTTTACGGTCATTATAATGGAATAATACTGAAATTTGCAAAGTCTTAACTAATACTGAAACTTAGACATGAAGTTGATTAGAATTCATTTATTAAATGCAAACAAAGATTACACGAACCGATAATATTTTATTTTCCTATCAACAAATTACGAATTCCCTACATATTCAAATAAATATTTCTGGAGGCTCTCACAATGCAAGACACAAATATAAGACTTACATTAGGCTCCGCTAAAATGAAATTTAGACAGCCAGAATGCTAGAATAAAGTTTAGATTGAAGCATCTTTCTCCGAAATGTCATTTTCTTCGTTGATTGGCGTATCTAGCTTGACGAGGATGTTGCACGTGGAGAATTTTCAAAAACTTGTTCTTTGGTGTCGTAGACTTGACCTCGGACCACAGACTTCGACTGGACGAACAATAACAAATGGACCTTTAAATTTCGGAGAGAGTCTGTGATTTTTTTCGGCCAGTCGTATTATAGTTGATAGTTGATAGTTGACGGGGGACGTGTGCACCATCCCTTTACCGTAATGGTTAATTGGCTTATGCAGCACGTCCACCTCTATCTTGAGCCAGATGGGCCACACAGGCGCCTCGCACCATACACCGAAACCCAGCGACCAGGCCATCCAGGTAGCATTCCAAAAGACCATAGAAGCCCCCAGAAGCATGTTCACACCAACCGCCCGGGCCTAGTATTTATTGAGTCAAAGTTCAACAAATACATGGCCAGACAAGGGCTCAAAAAATAAAATAAAAATAAATAAATAAATAAAGGGTGCATTTGTAGTTTTGACAAAGCATAAGATTACAAAGGTGCAAGTCCCAGTTTTGAATAAATACTATAATAACATAGACATAATTAGAACAAAACACATACAGATAGCGATAACAGTAGAAAACCAAAGGAGTAAACACCACTATAAAACTACTACTGCTACATACTACAATACTACAGAACTACTAGTAGATTACTTACAAACAGTACTACAAACTGATACAATGCTAAATATTACAAAACTGCTACTGCTGCTATATACTAAGCTGATAATAATGCTGATAGTAAAATATCGGTGATGTAATGATCTTAATGCTGATGGTAAGTTCAATACAACAGTTAGTGTACAAAGCAAGGATACAATACATGAATACATTATGCAACTATATAGATACCAATACAAGGTAAAAAGGATACATTATACGACTATATATACATATCTATATCTATATATATATATATACCAATACAAGGTAAAACGATACTAATGATTCTGTACGAGATGCAAGACAAGATAGATAATTCAATATAAGATCAATAAGCCATATTGTTCAATACAATAGTTAATGCAAAGTTAATAAAACACTATTTATATTACTATACCAACTGTGTATTTACTATATTAGTGCAATTTTGTACAAGATGACGCATATCTATCCGATGCTCACAATTTAGTATATATTACAATGTACTGTATTGCAGGGAACTTTTATATAAGATGATACATATCTATACTATGCTCACAATTTAATGTATATATTATATAATACAGTATGCAGTACAATATGATGTACAACTAATACGTAAGATAATACGTAAGATAATGGATGCTATATCATTCAATTACAAAAGTTAATGCAAAATTAATGATACATTATTTATATTACGATATCAACTATACATTTCCTGTATTGCAGGGGACTTATAGTGCAATTTTATTATGTATACGATGCTCACAACATTGCAATTTCATATAAGATAATACATATCCATATGAAGCTCACAATTTAATATATATATTATACAATACGGTTGTACGATATAATGTGATGTACTGCAAATACGTAAGATATGTGATACAATAGGTCAACTAACATGCTTACAGGTGTTATATTGAAAAAAAAAACTATGTTTGTAATTTTAAATACTTTATTCCATTATAACTTAAACTTAACTGACTCACTGTGGTGCCACATAAATTAACAAAAAAAAACCTTAGAAGGGTCCTACATGAGTCTCTTTCATTCTGGAAGCCCCGAAACTCACCATAAGCGTAGAGCACCTTTGGAACAAAATCTAATTAGGAAGTCAAAGCCGGTAAAAACAGGAATACCGCATCAGGATGTCAGGATCACCAAGAGAATCTGCCGAACAATTCTTGGGATAAGAGAAATCGAAATTCCTCAGCTGAGCTCTATGCCTTATGCCAACGCAAATTCTCGCCAGCTAAAAGCCGAGAGAAAAATCATACCCTCTGCCGGCTGTTCACGCGGCTCGCGAGAAGCAAGACCCGAAGGGTCAAGCCCCCACATTTTCTCCTCTTATCCTTCTTGTAAATCAGAATCCGAATGAACTCTAGCCTGGTGCAAGCACCCAGGAAAACTCGGTTTCTCCGCCTCTGTGAGTTCATAGGCTTTCAAAAAAATCATAAAATTATATCTTACCAATCCCGGAATTTTATGTTATCTAAATTGAGAAAATGACACACCCATGACGAATCAAACACCAGAAAATCTGACAATGCAATCCGAAAAACATCTGCACTTATAACGTGAGAAAAGAAATAGACCCCCCAACTAACAAGTGAAACTAAGCTTTTACGAAAATCCAATTACCAGCCACCCCCACTGTCTTGAAGTAATAAAACTGCAAACTTACAAAGCGACATCCGTTTCCCACGCAAAGAGTTAAAAGGGCGACATTGTTAGTGAAACGGCCATAAACCAGATGTGTGTCCTCGCAACCGTCTCTCGCCTTTGTTACAATTCCTATTCAAGAACAACAAGTTAAACAACACCTTAAGAGCCTAAGAATACTTCTTTTTCCAGATTAAAATACACATGAATACAAATAAAAATATTATAATAATAATAATTTAAAACACATATTAATAATTTAAATTCGCTACATAACACAGGGGAATGCTTTTAATATCAATACAATACTTAGTATACAAGACACGAGATCTCCTATCTTGAATAATGAGATCTGTGATGGAGATAAGATTTGCATTTGTTTCCCTAATACACATTATTTACGGCTTTGGCCCTGGCCAAAGATAAAAGGTGAAGTTGATCTTTACGTGGCGTGTAATCTATGAGACTCTTAAGAATGTGAAGAGTATGTTCACCAGAAAGGTGCGGGTTATATCCATGAAGCAAATCAATTAAGGATCTCTTAGACTTATTTTGTCCAATGGCATTAATTGACCATGATGCTTTTGACAGTAATAGTTATTTAAATTTTTACCAATCATTTTTGAAAGCTGAGGCAATGATGGTGGTGCAACCCCCTTTTCTTGCGCTGTAGCACCGATCCATTCTCGCCAAGTATTTAATGTAACCCTATATATTTTTTCTTTATGCAGTATTGGATTAGATGAGATAAGAGTTGGAAGCGAGTCTCCGGCCTATATCCCTATCTGAACCGAAATTAAATTCTCTAAAAATTCGTTAATTTAGATAGTTTAATGAAAGTCTCTTTATTTTTATTTTGAACAAGAATGATGAAACCTTATGCATCTTTAGATGGTATTTGCTGGTTCTGCGGCGCGATGTTGTAGTGAATAAGTTAGAGTCGTTCATTGTGTGATTCCATATGTGCATGAACCGCTGTGTGTCACATGTGGTGAATGCTCTTCCTCTATCTGATAAATACATACCCAGCTGCCCATATCGAATAATAATATTGTGATGCAGGACATCAGTCATTGTAAACGCGGTGATAGATGCAGAAGACATTGCAACCACACTGCATATGGCGTGGTCAGTATTGACAAACCTGTTAGTGTTTCCGGCTTTCGTTTGTTGCAAGCAGATGACATGATCAGCAGATAAAATTTAAAGTGGTATTATGGACTCGGCAGTTGCTGCACTAAGCCGTAGGCATTAGCAGTCTGATGGCTGAAAATATGACAATTGTAACAAGTTTGGACACATATTTTAGAGTCCTTTCGAATACTTGCCTACCAATAGCGTTGCTGTAAATTGCGAAGAGTTTAAGTTGGCGTCCATATGTCCGAAATCATTATGAAAAACGATCAAAGTTTGTTGTCACATTGCTTTGGAATCACTGCTACAGATCTCGATTTGTTCTCCTTTATTCGCAGAAGAGTATTCGTATCGATATTGTAATTGCATTTGACCCACATATCCTTTTTATTAGGGTTTTCTCTTTGAATTAAGCGAAAAACATATTCACAAAAGTCATGCCGCTTCTGTTTTACAATGGATAATGATCAGCAATGAAGTTTTGCTTGCGAGGTCGACGCGTAGTTGTTAAGACGAATTGAGCTATATCTACTAAATATCACGCAAAATTGAGGTTAATTGTGGATTTAATGACAGTATATATGGTTGTATAGTTGTCTGTGATAACTTAAAATTTGTGACCAAGAAGATGTAGACGGAAATTTTCAAAGCGTGCCCAGTGTACAGCAAACTCCATCTCACTGCTATGGCAGAATATTTCAGCATCTTTTTAAAGAGCGTAATACATATTCAATGATTCAACTCTTTACATCCTGACCTTGAGATAAGGTTGCACTCAGTTCAGAATAAGCTATGTCAGTTTCTGCAAAAGCAGTCATTACTGAAAATGCGCAAGAACAGGAGCTTTAGTAATTACAGTGTTTCAGGTCTAGAAGGTATGCTGTTGTCATCTACAGTAAAGCAATAACATTGATGGTCTTCTTTTCTAATCTTCTCATAACGTTTGTAACTAGTATAGGAATAACAGCATAATTATGAATGAGCTTCCTGAATTGATTAGAAAATAGAAGGAAACTATAGATTCCTTGAATTGATTTCGGAATTGAGTAGCGTTCAGCTGATGCTATGGAATCAGAATCGGGACGTTTACCATCTTGAAAAGAATTTCCTCAAAACAAGTGATTCTGATTCCGCAAATTTCGATTCATTTTCTGTCAGTTTGAATCTAGGATTAGCAGCTGCCTCGAGGATTTTGTAAAGAACTTTCAACTGGTAAGACATCATGTGAAATTAAAATATCGTCAGTATTTACATTGTGCGGCGGTAAATGATTATAAACTAATTGAATCGCTCTCATGATTGTGGATGGGCCATCGGTGACACCAAATGGCATTTAGAGAAATTCCTAATGTTCGCCGTTTGGTGAGTGTCAACCTGTCTTATGCGAATGGTATGCAATGCAGATTTTACACCCTATTCAGAATTGTAGCGGTTGCCTGCGGTGCGTTTAATGACATATTTCATCTAATCGATTGGATACGGATTTATATATATGATTTAATTTGGGTGAAAATTTCAAGACGACTTTTCTTGGAGGGCTTTCATGGAAAGCCTGCTCCACGATAAAAGCAGGAGCGGCGTAAGGCGAGTTGGACGGACGACATATTCCTTGTTTTAACCATTTGTTAATTTGAACTTTTAAAAACTGGCGATCAGGCTCCCCCGAAAGGAAATATTTAATAGGTTTGTCACATTTCGCAGAATGTTATTAGTCAAGCTAGTTGAGCCATTGGAAGGCGTACCGTGATGTATTTCTTGATTGAGCTATTGGTTGAACCTCGTTGAGGAGGCAGTAAACTGCACATAAAATAGGCATAGCCTTCCAGTCCAAACAAGTAATATCAAGGATGTAGTCAGATGGGGATTGTATTTACGATGTTGCTCATCACGTGTATTAGAAGATCTTATTTGAGGTTGCGGGGTACTGATGTTACTTGTTCTTTTGTTTCGAGGTTCGAACTGCGTCGAGTGTGCCATTGCCCTCTCAATTAATTCTATCGCTTCTTCGATAGTGATGGAAATCCGATTCTATTGCTCAAATAATTAGAAATAGATAGAAATTAGTAAAATTGAAAATTAGTAAAAGTGATAGAAATTAGAAATTATAATTTCTATTACTTCTTCGACAGTGATAGAAATCTGACTACTTAAGATGATGTCCATTTTCTTTCTGTAATGTCACCAACGATCATTGAAATGCGGTTAAGTTGTGTGGAAAAGTTAAAAATGCCTTGCATCGTGATGTGCCTTTTAAAACGTGAGGAGGGACTAATTTTCTATGCAATCCAACCATCATAATTTTTCCATGTTTGTCAACTGCTAATTTTGGGGGAATCCGTCTAGGCTAGAAATAACATTAGTAAATTAAGTAAAGAATATTAACAACGTTTTTAACAATAATTACTACTATACTCAGTACTACTACATATTGCTTTAGCCGAAGCCAGTAGCCTAGTAGAATATCTTATCTCTCTACAATAGGTGACGCTGTGTTCTAACTTAATAGTTTTCCTTTGTGACAGTATGCCCTTTGATCACATTGTAGCAAGAGTATTTTTAGAGAGATCAGTTTGTCAATTAAAAAGGATAAAAATATAATACCATATTTAATAACTATGAATATTATAGAAGAACATACGATGTACAGAATTTTATGTAGATGGCGCTATGCGCAGAGAATTTCTGAGTAGAAAAATTGCAGTTCTGCAGAAATGCATTATTTTGTCCATAATTAAATACGTTCTTCTAAAACTGATTATGTGTTTGTATTAAAACAGATGCTAAAATTATACGTAAAACCAACGTACGCAACGAACCATATTTAATTATATTTTTAAGCATAATATTAAAATTTCGTGAAGGTGTTCATTTACATTAATGTTTCGTAATTAGCAATATGTGTCATTACTTCAGTGACACCCATAGTGCTAACTGTATACATTATTTTTATTCTTACAGAACCTCGGTTCCAGTTAAACGCCTTTCTTTCGTAGCTTTATACTGAAAGATTCCATTTTTAATACATGGTTCATGTATTCATTATATATAGCTTACGCGTCTTTTTATATGCATGTCTTCAGATAAAATGTTTATAGCAATATACTTCAGAAAATTTTGATCAGTGTTATCAAGATCCCATCCAATAATTATTACATTACATTATTTATATAAACGGTTTCTTACCATCTTGAAAGACAGACTATGATAAAATATTTTTGTGAAATGTTTCAGGCACCTGATGGAAACATGAGCATATCTCAAATATTTCCTCTGCTATTTCTTTCACGAATGGCTTTATTAGCAGATAGCAAAGTAAAGGAACTGACAATTTCAGAATCTTCTTACCTCGCCCTTCCCGGTAATCGAATAGAATAATTTCTTTGCTTATTCGAGACCAGTACATCTGTCTTGCTAAGTCTCAAGAGTGATCTTGAGAGAGAATGCTGTCGTCTGCATTTTTCGAACGTGGTTGCTTCAATTATTTTGTATGGAGTCAGATCTTTTCAAAAAACTCCCGAAAAATCATTGAAAGCCTTGTAGTTTTAGATGACTCAGCTTTTCTCAGATTGCTAGATCTAAGTTTTAATCAAATTTATTAAACATGATGATATGGTGAAGCTGAAATGAGGAAATACAAATATTTTTTTTATTTTTTATAAATCCATGTCATTAGAAAGGCGAGAAACGAAATCTCCCGAGAAATATTTAAAATAGATAAGTATTTACTTGTTACTATTAACTTGCATATACTTTATGAGACTGTTCATTCGAACAGAGTTTTGATCAAAATATTTGTTCCGTTGCATTAATTTCATAAAAAACAATGTAAAATATTTCAACTCCTTAAAATTTATTAATTTCTCTGCAGTTTCTATGTCAATATTTACCATTATTGTAGTTAATGCATCAATAAAGTGTTAAAGACACTGTTTCGAAACTTTGTATGCTCGTGAATTGTTCAATAATATAAATATGGATAGTTGTTAAATGCCCATGTGTCACGTTACTACATTCTAACCACAGCGCGCTTTTAAGTGGAAACCCATGCCCGTAAGCAGATTAATTTATTCGTATGCCCTCTCGATCTTAAACTTGATCTCTAACCTTGAATTAATATAATTTCTTTTTTAACTGATTCCTGCCATAACATATTTAAAAAAAAAATTTGAAATCCAGCATCTCAATCTTTTTCTGTTATTTTGAACAATGAGAGCAAAACTTTATAGTTATAATATAACGGACTGTATCGACAGTTCAGTTCTTAATTTGAACAAAATTTGTTTCTTAAACTTAAAAATGTCAAAGCATGAATACGTGTGTTAATTAAACATTTTCGAGATTGGTAACACATATTCGCCACGAACGATTACGAAAATTAACGCCGAATCGGGACTTGGATAATATGTGTATATATATCTATATGTAATAATAGAATTCCATAGTCAAGAATACACTTAAAATTCTAACTGGATGTTCTTTTCATTTTTAATGGCGACGTTCTCTTATTTGAAAGTACGTGGAATTAAATCCCCAGCCCCGTAGTCAAGTTGTTTTTCCCGCCTTTTCTACACGTACAGTTATAGAATGTTCTCGAGATATTTAAAGCGAAGTGGATTGGCTGACGAGGCTGACTTGTCATTTCTTGGAAGCTCCGCCTTTCCAGAGGCTATAAAAAGACTCGCAAAAGGAATATCGGGGCTTTTTCTTTAATGTAACAATGCAGTAAACTTCATACAAAAAGTTATTAGTAATTCTTTTTTATTTACTCCGGAGATATGCATTTTGTAACTGCTATTTCTCCTGAATAATAATAAATGGATCCTGCTTTTTAAACTTATCGTCTGATACTTTAAGCTACGACTACATTTATGATTCTTCAACAATTTATTTATTCCTTATTTATTTTAAGCTGGTACATCATATATATATATATATATCTGCGATGACAAAAATAGAAAAAAACGTAGTAAAAGTTGATAGCGTAGCACGCAGAATTCATAGAACGTAGTAGATCCCTATTGAAGAAGAAAAATTCAGATTGTGCAGTATGCTAAAATGTTGAGTCCGTAGTGATTAGGAAACTTGGCAGTCGAGGCGGATTAAATTCAATTTTTGGCACAGCCAAATAGCGTCTTGGCTGTGCTGTATTCCTATCGCAACGATAAACAGAAGCTAAAGGACGATAAGCAGAAGCTAAAGAGCGCAATTATCCAATATGGCAGTCTATTAAGAGAAAGGTTTCAGTTGAGTTTAGGTTTCGTCGTCAG
This sequence comes from Stegodyphus dumicola, assembly GCF_044657685.1. Lineage (NCBI taxonomy): Eukaryota > Metazoa > Arthropoda > Arachnida > Araneae > Eresidae > Stegodyphus > Stegodyphus dumicola. The sequence goes on along the minus strand of NC_140776.1, from coordinate 159,258,574 downwards.
CGTTACGCAAGGTCTGTGGCGTAGATTAATCTAGAAATGGCGAAGATAATTTATTATTATTTTTACAATAAAGAGAGAAAATACCCAAAATAAAAATGAGGAATTAGGGGTCCGTTATTAAATTAAATTATAAAGCTGACTTATATATTTTTTATCTTACATATATATGTATAGCCAGAGAGTGACAGAAGAAATATGTCTAAAACACTTTAATAATATTCTATGATATATTTACCAGCTGCATAGGATTGTTGAGAATTTCTTGAGCTCTGAATTACTCTAATCATAAGTCCTAATAATTATCTTAAAGCGGATTCATCTCTTGAATGGTTTGCTAGAAAATACTAAGCACAACTATATCGAGAAGCTTGTTTAAGTATGATAAGATGTTATGTTTGTTACTGTTATATTCTGAGCGTTTTATGTTATTAAATACTGTGTGAATAATGTATTCAGATAAACAGTTATCATAAGATAAAGCAAAGTTTTCTTTTTACAATTAGTTTTTACAATGATTTACAAAATAAGATGTCTGCTGTTTGTGTAAACATAACCCCGACTAAAAAAGCTAAAATTCGCAATTTCAATACTTGATTGCGGCAGAATATAGAATTAATTTTTACTAATTGTTCTAAAGCTATATACATGTACTTTGCCTAAGGCAAGGGTGCATGAAATAACTGTGCACTTAACTCTAATTTCACATTAAGTACAGATATTCTTCTACGTTGGAATAACTTCACTAAATTATCTCAACAGAACTATCTACAATTACTACCTTAACTGAAGGTCATTCTACATCACAGAAGAAATAGAATTCATTTCTAATGCTACTGTGTAAGCAAACTGTTTATCAATTTCTCTTCATAAAGGGATTGTGTACTGATGAGAAAATCACGAATGATCGAAATGTGTTTGAAAAAGTTCTTCTCCAGCCTATTGCCCGTATCTTGTATCTCACTCGAGATATCACTTCACTATTCGGAATTTCACTAACTACCAATTCATAGAGGTGGTGGACTCGCAATGTAGAATAAAATTCCTTTAGTTAGATAATATATAAAATATATCTCATACATTAAGAAGAAATCTGTAGTCCAGTCTCAATGACCTTCGCTCCTTTTTTCATTCTGCATAAATCCTCAATTTTTTGGCGAAATAAAAGGATTATAAGAGAGTTGAATGAAAAATCTAACTGGTAATTTAAAATATCATGCTGAAAAAAAAGAATGAAGACAAACTACTTTAAAACATTTACTGAATAATACAGAATCCATATCCCCATCAAAATAGTCCTTTATCATTTAATCAATCAGTTCTAGAGCTTGCATAATGATAAAAATGCTATCTACATGTATTGTGTCTGAAGTATGTCTCTTTGACGATATGCTTTAAATGTCCTCTACGTAGTCAAGATAGTGATCATTCAGGCATTTCTTAGGACTCTTTGATGGTTACCTTCAATCTATGGAGACAATGGATTTGATATTTTTATTTTTAAAACTGTTTACATAGATGAATGAAATTTTCACCCTTTTTTTGGAGGGGACGGGGAGAAGCCTACGATTTTCAAATTTGGCAAAATAAAGAGATGAGGAACCAGTGCGAGTTAAGTCTCGTAAAACTAATGCTTTTTCAAGACATCATAGCTTGGTAATGTACATTCGTAAAGTAACAGTTTTCAACTTTGTCTAGGTAAGGACTTTTGCAGCAAATAGATTCTGTCATTGCCTTAAACGTCACATCAAAACCTGGAAGACTGAATCATCAGTACGTAATCATTATCTTCATCTAATATTATCTTCTTTGTATTCTTAGTTCTTCTTATCTTTCTTTGGGGTTAAAGAACGTGAAGTTATATATTTTCAGTCATAGTACTTCTTATAACCATAGCGATTTTATAACTCGAAGATTTTTTTGCTGTTGCCAGATAAAACTTGTGTAATTTTGGTTAGAGAATTAATTTATTTCGGCTTAATAAATCAATTGCAGAATTTATACTATGCTTTTTTTGTCCCATTCAGCAAGAAACATCCAGTACTTTGTTTAGAAAACATGAACATGAAGTTAATCAGATGAGTGCATAAATGAAGGAGGAAACAACTGTATGAAAGGAATAAAAAACAGATTTATCTCAGATAACGTTTCTAAAATGTAGTTAGCGAGTTAGTTTGTAATTCGTGTATTAGGATTCGTGATCTGAAAACCTACATGCGAAAATTGAACGAAGTACGAGCTAACGTATGCTTTAAAAGAGGTAATAGATATATATAGTACTACAATACACTTTCGCTTGCATTTACTATAAAAAGAATTGCATTTACTATATAAAGATATTTCGAAACTAGATTAAGTAGCAAAAATTGGAGCTTTGAGGGCATAGGAAATAACCATTGCTTTTCAAACCCGGAGTCAATGAAAAATACAATTTTGCATCCACATTGAAATTTTAGTGTTACAATATGCGTACTCGAAATCCTTAAACGTCGTGACTTCAATATTATTTTGCAGCAAATACAATTTACATCTGGAAGCTCTCACAGTCTAAAGGCGGTTCTCGTTATCTAAGCCAACAAACTGAAGTCATAAAATGTCAGTTCCGTATTGGGAGTTCAAGTGAAGAGGTTTTTAGGTATGTTTATTTCGATAAAAAATCGATCAGTTTTATGTGTATTCTGCGCGATTCCGGGGAATGAGGTTTATTTACTTTGCGAATTCATTGAAAAACTCGATGCCATAAAATGTTTCTTTATGACCAATATTTTTGTAGTAGAATAGGAATGTTATTTACATAACATTCAGCGTGTTCGTTAGTTATCACCTCTAAGATATGTAAAAAAGCTAGCTGTAAAGATTAATGCTGCCTGCTTTAACATTTATCAATTTACAATAAACTTATAAATTCATTAGAGTCTCATATGCTAAATAATATTAACAACTCATAAAAAATTTTGTCGAGAACAAAGGGAAACAATATAAATTTAGCTCTAATGAAAAACAGATATCTGCAATAATCTTACCCTACACATAATCTTCACACTTCTCAAATCATTTGAATGGTGGTTCTGGATGAGTTTTCGCAACCATAAAAGTTATTACTGCTGGTGAAATGAGAAACTCAAGTACAAAACGCATTTAAATTCCATTTTCCAATTAACACGACAGTAGATGAGAGTTATACGAAAAAAGAAAATTTGTGTGCCAAAGAACCAGATATCGTAACTATTTTTAAACCCCAGCGTAAAGTAGTATTTTAATCCTTCCGGAGCACGGAAATAGCGCTGAGCGAAAGATTTGCAGCGAGAAGAATGGCGTACAAAGTGGTTTGGTTTGATTTGGTTTAGTTGATTATGGCAAAGCATACTAAGGTTATCTGAGTAACGGCAAGGATGACTTCTTCGAGGACTTTCTAGGGAAAGCTGGCTCATATATACATTACACCAGTGGAAAACCATAAAAACTACAGTAAAATATCCCCGCCATTGAGAAATGGTGTTGTAAATGGAAAATCAGTGTTCAATTTGATAAATAAAAAGTTCTGCTGGTCCCGCCTGGACTACTGCCAGCGAGAAAGACTACCTTGATTTGTTGCAAAATAAAGCTTATGAAATTATCACAGATGCCCCGTATTTTATAAGAAACAGAAGCTTGTCCTCGGATTTAAAAATAGATTTAATCAAAGATTTCACCACACGGGTTAATGGAAGATTTTATGAGCGAATTTTAAAAAATAACCCAGCAAATTTCACATAAATTTGGGAGTATGACATTCTAGAGGAAGATAGACTTTTTTAGGCCCTACGATGCTCATTTGCTGCGTATTGCACTGAACAATCAGGATGACTAATGAGAAAGCAGAATTCCATAGTGCATTTACTACTTAGTTTGATATTCTGTCTTTGCAAATGTATGAATTCTGGGAGAACACCAGCATCGACACCGGCCAGTCTCCAGACGCTACCCGGTCTTCAAAGCGCTTCAATCTTTTCTCTCCCCGTCAAGTACTTATCTCTTTTGGAGAATATTTTTTACGTTTGTATCACACTTCAGGCCTGATGGGACTCTTTCAATAACTGGAAAGAGTAGAGATCACTATCCCCTGCTACAGGCCAGTATACGGACCAAGCATCGCAGCATCACCACAAAAACGCCCTTGAAGCCAGCTCGTTCATCTGGAATCGTACACAGGTTTTAATACCAGAGTTCAGAGATTTTATTGCTTGGCCGCTAGTGGGCCTTGCTTACCAAGCAGAAATTTTCGAAAGCTCGCGCATTCCTTTTCTGAGAATTGGATTTATTTAAGGTACGAAACACCCACCTGCGCGCTCTCTCTTCAGTAGAAATTAAAAAAAAAAAAAAAAAAAAAAAAAAAAAAAAAACAGCTATCCGAAAGGAATAATTGCATGTTTGCTGTCTACGGATTTCACTGTTTGTCTTTGTTTTTTTGCTCATGTTTGGGATTTAATAAAATAAACATTCTTTTCACGAAGCTGTATATATGCCCATGATGGCCATTCATCTCTAATTTGATTCTGCGTCAATATTATGTTTGGCTTCAATATTTACGTCTAGCTTCAATATTTACGTCTGCCTTCAATATTTACGTCTGGTTTCTTTGACCATAAAATTCCGAAATATTTTATACCACCACCAATTACGCTGTTAAATTAAACTTGCATAAAATTTAATATATTATATATATTATTAACATTTTAATTAATTTTAATATATTATATATATAGAAATATTTGAAATTGGGTCTTAACTAAGTGATGGAATTCCGTAATCCATACCATAACACTCTCACCGGAGCTGTATTTTCCCAGAACTTTAATAAACAATTGCAGAATCTTGCATATTATTATTAATAAATATTAAGCTAGTAAATTGATGTATGAGAGTAAAGTTCCCACCTGCGCGCTCTCTTTTCAGTAGAAATTAAAAAAAAAAAAAAAAAAAGAGCTGATCGCCGCCTGAAATAACCACTGACCTGACTTTGTTGTAAAAGTCTTACAGTGTTAACAGTCATTATGGCAAAATGGATTATTTCTTCCCTATAGAAATATAAATATTACATCAGCATACAAGGCCTGTGTATAGGCAAAGCTATGTTAATTACAGACATTGTCTTGTACAAGGTACATGTGATATTTCGATGGTATTACCGAATCATCATCCTCAGCTGCCAAAGCGCAAATAAACGAGATAAGCTATAGTGGTTAGATAAGATACGATAAGAATGGTTGGATAAAAGTTAAATTTTGCTGCATTTCATTTAAACTAATTTCCTAGAATTTCATTAGACATGTATTTCTCATTCAGTTAATTCAGTTCTCTCTTCGTACCAAGACAAAAATATATAAAACCTCAAAACATCTTTATTAAAAATTGAAGAATGTAGAAAAAATGTAAAACACTAAATATAGTTAAAACATTAAAAAAAATTTACAATTAAAATTACAGTTTCTCCTCGAAAACAAGCAATTCGGCCAGCCGACAAAGAAGACAGATTTTTCGGTGCTCAAAACTGAAAGCTTACTCTTGGCCCCACTCGGCAAAAAGACACTGAAAGTGCAAAAACTGACTTATTTCACTATACTGCACTTATACACTTTTAAACTGTTGATAATTGTACAACTATTGCTTTGAGATGAACTAAAGGTATACAACTTTTAACTGGAACATCACAAAAACATAATTCAATTACTTTCAAAGCAAAAAATGCATATTTTACCAGCATATAAGAATAAAAAACTAAACTCACCGAGCCGGGTAACAAAGTGGGTATATATATATATATATATATATTCAAATTAAAGTAATTAAAAGTAAATTAAAAAGCCTAAAACTTAGGCTAGAGTTGCAAAGTAAATGGAAAGATTTATTATTATAAATTATTATATATATTTATATATGTGATGTATCAGCTTTTGTCTAGAATAAATAGATCGTTGAAGAAATATAGATGTAGTCGTAGCTTAAATTATCAGACGATAAGTTTAAAAAACAGGATCCATTTATTATTATTCAGGAGAAATAGCAGTTACAAAAATCAGATATCCGGAGTAAATAAAAAGAATTACTAATAACTTTTTGTATGAAGTTTACTGCATCGTGACGTTTAAGAAAAAGCCGCGATATTCTTTTGCGAGTCTTTTTATAACCTCTCGAAAGGCGGAGCTTCCAAGAAATGACGTCAGCCAATCCAGTTCGCTTTAAATATTTCCAGAACATTCTATAACTGTACGTGTAGAAAAGACGGGAAAACAACTCGACTGGGCTGTGGATTTAATTCCACGTACTTTCAAATAAGAGAACGGCGCCATTAAAATGAAAAGAACATACAGTTAGAATTTAAGTGTATTCTTGACAATGGCGTTTTATTATTACAAATATATATATATATATATATATATATATTTGATGCGGCCGATTGCAAACAAAAAGGGAAGTGCACAACTGCATGTTACTGAAGTCGCATACACACATTTTTCACGTTCTGAGGTTACACGTTTTCGAGTTGTGCGATATACATACATGCGTAGGTACGTACGTACGTGCGTGCATACAGATGTCACTTATGAAATCTCTTCTGATTCCATTTTAAACCTATTTATAATCCTCTTTGGGAAAAAGAGACCTTTGTTTTATACATACATACAGATGTCACGTAAAAACATGTTCAGATGGATTCGAAACCTGTCAAAATGGATATTTTCATTGAAATATGATACCCGAAATTTTTAGTGATTATAATACTTCCTTTAGTTCGTAGAAGGAAGTAAAAAGCACCAACATTTATTCTAAAACATTAATATTGTATCTAAAAGTCTCTAAATGATATATAAGGCATTCATGTTAAATGAAAGAGACATGTATATGATTTTTTTAAACGTATGTATAACGTTGTTAAATTCGATATTGCATGTATAGATAATTGTAATTATTCCTTTTAGTTGAAGGACTGTAATCCTTTCAGAAGTAAGGTTTCACTTGATTGTGCAATAACTATATTTCTTTAACTATATTTTCATTTTAGTCAGGAAAACAGAAAAAATAATATGAATTCTGCCTGACAGAGTGTTTAAGCGTTTCTAGCATAACGTTTAGTTTAGTTGTACAAACATCACATTCTGAATCATTTCCATCCAGAAAAGACTCACCAGCGGCCGAGCGGTAAAATCGCTGAACACTGGTAGTTCCGATTTCGTTTCAATAACAGGCTGGCTGCACGACCGTTTCGTCGGTTTTTCTCATGTGTAACGTGTACACGAGCCAGTTTCACTTAGAACTTTCTCCACAAAGGCATCTCTCCCCTTACGGTTATATAGATTTAGTGAACTTTGCCGTTATGAACTAAACCAAACCAAACAAACCATCCAGAAACTTATAGAGATAATTAGAATTCTTCCTGATATCCAAAGGAGTTCTAATATTTGGTTAGGTATACAAATATTTATATTTTCTAACGATTTCCCGCCAGAAAATTAAATAGATAATTTGAAGTTCTACTGATGCTATAAGGTTTATAATTCCTTCTAATGTAATGTGTAGCTTGATTTTGAAAATTAATTTTTTCTGATTATTTCGAGTCAAGATATTTACAGATAATTAAAATATTTTTTGATGCTGGGCGTTTTATCCTTTTTGACCGAGCCTTATCGTGACCTTACCGTGACCTTTTATTCTGACCTTAGTTACGAAATAATCCTACTTTCTAATGATTTCCTTCCGGAAAATTATTTAAATATAGAATACTCTTGGTACTGTAAAGCACATAATATTGATTGAAAAAAGATAGCTAAGATTGAGTTATATGACTTCCCATACCGAAACTTAATGTAAACACAGCATCATATTTTGCAACCGAACGTGATTACAAACTCGTGCGATGGAAAGACGGATTTATTTAATCAAATTGGTGAGATTTATCATAAAAAATGCAAAATCATGTTATGTATCTGTGGCAAAGAGTTCACGCTTTATGATACACAGAAAGACATTTTCCAAAATAAAAATGAAATTCCAGCGCAGTAATAGGTTTTTCAATTTTTCCAGGTTAGGAGACTTTATTCCAACCGGGAGGGAAATTCTGCCGAAAATAACACGTAAAATCAACAGAACTAGCTTTTGTTTCATTTTGGTTCTGTAGCTGGAAGGCGAAGTATAAAAATGGCAGCAGGTGCATATCAAGAATGTAATTTTGGGAAAAGATATTGCATCTTTCCTAGTGAGACATATATGCACCTTTTTTAGAAAAAGTAATGAATATAAGAAGATTTCTTGTGTAACTTATTTTTATTATACCCCTTTAGGCTAAACTTCTGAATATGAATGATATTTTTCAGTATTTCTTACACTGATTAAATGCGTGTTTTACCTTTTTAACATTCTTCTAACGCAATTACATTGGCATAACACTTTCATGCACTTTAGCCTCAACTTTCAGGAATTATTATTTAACTGATTTTCTAGAGGGCAAAACTTCTAAAATTGTATTCTACAAGAATCAGGATGACATTAATTTTTTAAATTTTTTACCTCGTTCTTGAGAAATCTGTTTAGGAGATTGCAAAAAATGTTATTGTGTATGTATCATATAAAAAGGGTTTCGCACGATTTTGCTTTACTATAAATATCGCCTGCTTCGAATGTTTTTTAACTTAAACTATGTTCAGAAAGTATAAATTATCGTCTGCTACTTGACAGTTTTGTTTGCATGAAAAATGGTGTTTTTGAAGAAGTAATGGATAGAAGACTACGTTTGTGCTCTATCCGAAGAACATTGTTCGCAGCTAGTTATTAAAAAGGAAGCGAGAGCCTTGGTTTTACGATATCTAAAGCTAAGACAGTAACTATTGTCAACAAGAAGGGGAACAGAGTCAAAGTTTATCTTCAAAAACAAAAATGTTCCAAATACTTATCCTAGAAGAAAAAGGAATGTTTCAAATGTTGCAAAGGTAAGAAAATCATTAAAATGCTCAGTATAAACTGTAAACAAAGTGATTAATGCTGATTTGAATTTTAAAAAGACGAAAAAACATAATGTGCATTGCCTTTCTCCGCGACATACTGCCGAACTCAGAACTCGCTGCAGAATTCTTTATGATAAACATTTATCCGAACAGAAATGGAAAAATCTTGGCATAGTAGATGGATCTTGGGTATAATTAAAGGGCAGTAATTAAACGAGATCAATTTATTATCATAAAAGAGAAGAAAAAAATCTTCAAACATGGTTCAAGAATCTAAAAAATATTTTTCTAAGGGATTTATGATTGTTGCTGGTTTTTCATATAATAGCAAATTAAAAGTAAAGAAAGTAGAGAGAAATGTTAAGATCAACTCCACATATTATCAGAGAAATATTTTATGCCTACTTTCTAAATATGAAACATCTCTTTACCTACAGTGCCATCAATCAGTTGAACTCCATCAAGACAAAAAAAGCAGCCACATACCAAAATCCGCTGGCCACACCTCAAACTTTCCTGGAACAAACAGAACAAGAAACGGGTATCAAGGGTATAAAATGTACTTGCAACCCCTGCTAAATCTCCTATTGTATCATCATGGATGTTTACGATTTTGGACTTTTATAAAGTGGACTTTCCAACCACCAACCTAAAACCCTCCTTCGACTTTGGACAACTGATCAAAAGGAATGAAATGAAACACCTCTTCCAATACTACAAAAGACTTGGGAAATTACGATGTAGAAAGATAATGAAGAATAAGGGTTATCAAACAGAAATTTGAAACACAAAATTTTATATAAAATATTTCTATAAATATGCAAAGCATCTTCTTATGTGCCCAGAACTAGATAAAGAGTCTCAGAAACGTGGTGAGATAAGTAAATTGTATTGGAATGCCAGAGCTTTTATGAACACCTTGTAAAGACTACATCTCTTATGTTCCTTTGCTTCTTGTATAAATTTTTAAATTATTACTTTTGTTCCCATGTTCATTTATTCTTACTTTATAAATGTTTTTCCGTTTTTATTCTTTATCATTGCTCTTGTGTGATACTTGAGCTGTTTTATATGTTTGGCCTGATCTTTCCAATATAGCCATATGTAAGAACAACATATTTCTGTAAATGCACTGAAAGTCGTCTATAAAATGTGCGAATAGCCTTTATATTATCTGGTTCATAGGTTTTAAGTTATGTTACATTATTCTATACTTATTTACTCCAAATCAAAAATGCATTTTCTCTTGATCCTCATCTTTCTACTTTAACACTCATTAAATTGTAGAATGATGTGCATTTCAAGGATTGCGATGTTTTAGAACAAAATACATATTTGAAATTTCACTTCAGTTAATCACCGCATCAGTAGTTAATAACCACATTTTTCTAAAATATACTAAAATATTATTTTATAATTTTATTAAATAATATTTTAGTAAAAATATAACTATTTTTATATATCAGATGCTAATTCAAACTAAACCATTTTGGAATGAAACTTTCTTTCAGAATGACCCGAACGTATACTATTGTTTTCTAAAAGTGTTCTAGTACGGAATAATAATAATAGTAGATTAAATAAAATAAAATTTAAGACCTCTAATTACAACAAATTACATTTATTACAGATTTGGAGTCCCTTTGAGATAAAACATAATGTAATAGAATTTCGTACTTTTTCGTATGTAATAGTATATTTGAGATATATATATAGTATATATAGTTTCGTATATATAGTATATTTGAGACTTACATTTTTAATAAAAAGTAAAAGCTGGGTCATGATTAATAAATGAATGGGTTTGAAATGTTAATTAAAAATGTATTCTTTGACCCTTTTTTCTCATCAGAAGCAATTTTAGCTTAGTATTCCCATTCTTGCCTCAAGTTATTCTGCCTTATAATGCCACTGTTTATCAACGCAGGCTAGAATATTACCAGTTAATAGATGAAACGCCAATCGGGACATCACGAGATCACTAAAATCATGTTCATGCAAGAAGAAATTTGCGATTTTCAGGCGTTTTCGTACTCCATACAACTTAAGATTATTAATTTCTCATACAAATTTAAACAGCTTACAGCTATATAATAGAAAACAAACTTGGAACTTAGGTATTATCCTGTCGACCATGAAACTGTCGCCAAACAGCGCGATTTAGCCACAGTTATGGATAAGTGTGCTCTAACGAAACACGTATAACATTTCGCTTTCTTTTGATTTAATATCGAATGATTCACGATATGCCACATTTTAGTTTTATGAACAATAATGTAAATTATCTGTTATTGTTGAATTTTTTCTTGTAGTTCGTAAAAAAAATTATTAAAATTCGGAACTATGTTTTTCAGAACAGACACAAGTGGATTATTTTCAAAGTTATGGAATTCAACCATTAAAAAAACATGTTAATGGAGACGATAATGCTGTGCTGAATATGGTCCACAAACCTGCAAGAACAATTACCTGGAACGATTAATTGCAGGACGTTTGTTCAAACAGTTCTAAACAATACTGGAAGGAAAATCAGAGGGCCTAACAAAATAGTAGGAATCGACGAAAGTCGTTTTCAAATTATACAGCTGGTTCAATAGTGATTGTTTGTTAAATAAAGAAGAGACAGTTGTTTCAGAATTTCACAGGAAAATTTTATTTATTTATTAATTACGTGTTTCGCTATTAGGAACCACTTGGAAAGGGTGGGATATCCTGTGGAGCACTTTGCACTGAAAACTGGCTCGTTCTCAAATTACACATGAGGACCGTAAGGACTCTAATTACACCATAAAGGTCTCCGAACCCTGGAACGAACTACTAATGCACACCGACTCTTACCGCTCGCCTTCTGGTGGGCTCCGAAGGAACGATTGAGAATACTTTGGGGGGATTTCATCAACTTTCATGACTCATTGTTAGCGAGGTTTTACGGTCGACGGGATAATACGTACAGGGGTTGGACAAAAATATGGAAACACCTTTAAAAAAACATGTTTCTTTGCTTAATATGGTGTAGGAAACCCGTTGGCATCCAAAACAGCTTGCAGTCTTCTCGGAATGGATCAATACAGTTCCTGTATGTTTGCCAAGGGAATATTATACCATTCTTCCTGCAAAACGGTGGCAAGTTCAGATAACGATGTTGGCGGTGGATAACGAGAACGCACTTTCCGTTCCAATGTAGACCACAAAGGTTCGATAATATTCAGGTCCAGGCTTTATGACTTAAACACCACCTTTTCCTGTTACGGGCATTAGCATCACTGATGAAGGGCTTTTCCTGTTACGGGCATTAGCATCACTGATCAATTGCAGTACGGCCAGCAATTCCCTGTTTATGAAGCTCCCTTCTAATTGTTTTGGTACTCACAGGGTTCGGTAACACAACATTCATTTCAGCAGTAACTTTTGCAGCTGTGGTCTTCTTATTTTTCGTCACAATTGCCCTTAATGATCGTCTGTCACGATCACTCAGGACAGACTTTCGTCCGCGCTGTGATTTAGCAGATGATGTTTTTCCGCTTTTCAAATATGCGGAATAAATCTTCGATACAGTATCTCTGGAAACACTAAACACCTCGGCTACCTTGCTTACGGAAGCACCTACCATACGTGCTCCAACGATTTGCCCACGTTCAAGTCTGTTAAGTCTGACATAATGTAATGACAACTTCACATAACAGTACTCCGACAACAACTGAACTGTTTAGCACATTTACGAAGTTGTATAGGTGGCGTCAGTAGTCAAAAACGCCAGCGCCACCTAAATAGTTCATTAAAATCAATCTTTCTTTTCAAACATGCATTTCACAAGGTGTTTCCATATTTTTGTCCATCCACTGTAAGTCTCATAATGTTTCAAGATCTTGATTCATCAAAGTAAAAAGGTAAGATGTACTCGAAATTTAAAACATGACTTACGTCAAATTATAAGAAAGCAGAAAAGGTAAAATAATTCAATAAGTACGTAAAATATTTCATGCTTTTTTACGTTGATGTATCAGATTCTAGTTGCTATGGTACAAGATTATGATATTTTTTTCTTTTTTAATATTATTCCTATTAATTCATTGCAGCTATGAGCCCTTTTATCTACTAATAATTTTTATATTTATATATGCAGAGAAAGAAATAGATATGTAGATAGAGAGAAGATAGATATAGTTACAGATATATGTGAGGGTGTGTGTAGGTTTGTAAGATGTTATTTCTTTAATTTATAAAAATTCTAATTAATATCATTCACATGTATTTTCAATTCTTACTAATTCAGTAATGTATTTAGTAAGAGTTGTTCTTAACATCCTACATTTGTATTTTTGAACACAGAATAATCATTTGAGTGCCCTTAAAAGTAAGATCGGTATATTTTATAGTTACAAACAAATGTAATGAAAATAGTAACTCTTCTCTTTTCGTAGCTTCCTTGTGCACTTCTTAGTTAGCTGCTATCACGTTTTGTGCCATATTAAAAAACAAACTAAAATTTTAAATAAACTTTTACTGTATAACGCGAAGAGAACCTGTTTCATTCGAATCTAGGTTAAATTTAAATTTTAAGTATAAAATTATTTCTACATTTTTACTTTAACAGTAACGAATTTGCATGCCTTAAAATAACATATTTAAAATAAATAAAGAATGCATTTGAATCCAACAACGTTTTGAAGATTATTAATAATAACGAACATTAGTTGAGGTATGTAAATGAAATACCCACATTAACTCTAAGCAAAAGAGCCGTGATCCACCTAAATGACATAAATTAAAGAAAGACAGACAACAGCTAATATCTAGATTCGAACGCGCGCAGTAAATGACGGCGCTTAATGTTATTCGGTAACTATTATTATTTGAAGTGGTTCAGAAGTAAATGATAAAGCATTACGGTGTTAGTATTGAACCATTTACCCAGACACGTAAATTAGACGTATTCCTCTGCCACTGGAAATTTAAAAAGAAAATTCAGAATTCCCTCGTGTTCAATTTAATTCGAGGCAGATTTTCGCCGAGCTGGAAACGAGAGAAATTGCAATTCCCAAACTGCCAACTCTATTACGGAGTATAGGAAAAGGAATGAAATGCTGCTTATGTCGTTTGAAGCTGACGTCACAGAGTACCCTTCCAAATCATCGGGAAAAATCTCTGAAGGTCAACTCCCTGAATTCTATTACCAATCAAAGAGTAGTGTTACGCATTCCCAAGCGAATAGCTGTCTCAAACACGGGAAATGAAAATGGATAGCATTTGTTAAAATTCGAAGAGAATTTCTGATTTAGAAACTTCTGTAAGATTAATTCCGTTGAATTGTCTTTTATCCAGTTATATGACAGTTCCTAATAACGAAAAAGCAGATATTATTACGGAGATAAACATTTTAGGAAAGCTTTTATTTCCATCGTTATGCTATATAGATTTTCATCAGTGGCAGAATTTGTATTTGATTGATGGCATTATGAAACAAGAGACATGACGTCAATGAAATACATAAAAAACGTTTCCATTTGAAAAGGCCCGGGAAAGTATGATAAAAATCTTATAACAAGAGGAACAAACCTTTTACAAAAAAAAAAAAAAAAAACTTTTTACATGACATACTTTTATGTTTAAGAAATGAAATTGTATTACAAAAGGTGCTGGAAGTAATCTCCTTACCTGCATACACAGTTGAACATGGCACCGTTCGCGTATGTTGCTGCCAAAGTATACGTCACTGCCTGTATTTCACAGAGGATGTTCTGAAGTAACTCTTCGATACTGCGTGGTTTGTGCTTGTAAGCCTTTAAGACGACCCCACAGAAAAACGTCAAGTCTAAAAAATAAGTCTGAAAAAAGGATTCCACCGCAGTCATACTTGGTACAGACCTATGGCATGTTGCCAATCGTGTTGATATCCTCCAAGGCTCAGCGCCGCAAGACCTAGCTGGTTCACAAATTCATGGAATAGTGCCTGGTACACCTCACTGTTGAGTAGCGTAAACAAATGGCCCGAAGATGCGCCTATGTGATAATGCACAGAACATGTCCATCTTCTATGAATGAAGGAATTCTTCGACGACTGCATGCTGGTTGTCACTACTCCATAAACGACTCTTTTGTTACTTCACTTTATCCTGACAAGTAGAATCACGCTTCATCACTATACCACGTGTACATTTGCAGCAACATACACGAAACGGCAACAATACAAACATCACGTATGGCAGCAACATACACGAAAATGCAACGCCGTGTTGAAATATGTATACAGGTGGGGTAAAATCACTTCCAGCATCTTTGGTAATGTACTTTCATTTCTTAAAGGCATGTCATATAAAAATGTGAAAGTATTATTTATGTCTTTCTTTAAGATGTACATGACATCTTAAAAGCAATGCTACGTTATTTTACCAAAGTACACTGATAATCGAAATTTAGAAATAAGAACATTGTAAAGAAGAAAATACGGAGTAAGTTAAGTGCTTTCAAAGAACTTATTATAACAAGCAATAAATTATTCATTATCACGATATAAAAGTTCGGAGAAAATATGAATTTTAGTTTATACCGCAGTATGTTTATGTAATTATAAATAATTACTTTGCAAACTGAATTTATGCAAAACAGTTTATCAGATTACACTGTTGAACTCTATACCTTAATCCCAACCTTCTCATGTTGTGTGGTATAAAATGAAATGTGGTATCTCCTGATTATGATTTAGAAACTTCTGCACCATAGTGGCATAATAAAGACTTGTTAAGTACATCAATAGCAGCTTAAGTACATCAAACCTTTTGAGAAAACGATAGCATTAGGAAACAATGGCAAAATCCAGAATCAGTGCACTGAGATCTAATCAAGTACCTAAATGGAAATGTATATTAATAGAAAACAGTTATAGCTAGCTACTTGTCTAAATAAAAGTGTTAAGGTTGTTTCTAGCACGACCGTGCGCTTGATTGCTACTGGTATGCTTAATTACAACGAATAATCAGTATAGAATTAGATAGTAGTGGGCTATGAAATATCATGTTTTAGATGGGGAGAAATGGAGACCTATTGTGTTTACATTTGAATAAAAGTTTAATGCACAACTAAATAATTAACGTAATTTCATTTGGCTTAAAGGTATATTTGGAGACTGTTCTTCTTGGGCTCAAGACAATAATTAGACTACTAATAAAATTAGTGGTCGGATTAATCTCTGGACAACATTATGTGACAAATAATTTCCTTCCTTGCAAATTTTTTGGATGTTTCTATCACACTATTGACTTCAAATATCGAGTTTTCAATCTTTCCTATCAAGGAAATCCCTAACCTTCACTTGTGCCAAGAAAGTTCTCTTAAAATCTGCAACCTTTATATCTGTATTTTTAACTAGAGATTAATGAGATGCAATTTTAAATGAAGCTGAGATAAATAAATATTCTATTCCCCACTGAAACTTACTTATGTTTTAACCATAAGGTACTTATGTATGTACTTATGTTTTAACCATAAGGAACACTTTTTCATAGAGAAATTTTACTGATGGTCTTAGAAGTGCATCTAGTTTGCCAATAGTCTGTTTAGAGTTTCTTATTGTTCTTTCATAAGCTAGAGGAATGGAAGATAATTCATTCCTTTTAGAATATTAAGTTCCATTTAAACTTGTTTTGGATAAACAGATAAAAGTTATCCCGTTTTCATTTTTTATTTGACAAACCCAGTCATCCATAATTTAGGTTAAAATAAAACGCCGAACAACGATTGTTTCAGAAGTCAGATTAAAAAAAATCAGCCTTATATTTGCAAATTTTACAGTACTAGTTTTGATGATTTAACTACTTCGATGGATTAACTACTTCGATGGATTAACTACTTCGATGGATTAACTACTTTCGAACCACCTTTCTCAGCTGCCAAAATGCAAATGTACTGCGGCCCATTTGCTCTTTGGAAGCTTAGGTAGATGGTTCAGTAATTAAATCATCGAAACTAGTCCTGAAAAATTTGCAAATATAATGCTGATTTTTGTTGTTTGATTTTGGAAATAATATCTTCGCTTTAATTTACTGAAACTTGGTTTTTCCACTAGGCATAAGCATTGAATTTTATGGAGATTGTATAACTGACCATATTATCAGACTTGAAACTCGCTATAATTAAATCAACCGCCCAGACGGGGAAGTGATTGGTGACCCTAACTGTCGTATCGAAAGCCTGGTTTCAAGCCGGAGAAAGAATGAATGTAATTTGTCCCTCCCTTCATAGGAGGCAATGGTGGCCCACCTGTTAGGGGCTTCCGTATTAAAGAGACTACCGCTTTTAGCCTTATCAGAGTTAATTGAATCACTGACCTTCACTTGTGCAAGAAAGTTCTCTTAAAATCTGCATCCTTTCTATCTGTATTTTTAAATAGAGATTAATGAGATGCAATTTAAGTGGCCAATGCCTATAACGGCTAGGGCCCGTCATTCTAACAAAAAAAATATGTTCTTTCATTGCAGTGTTTTTCTGTTTAAAAATGCTATATGTGCACGAAAATGAACGTGTGAAAAAAAATTACGAAACTCTTCGTTTCGCGTTCCTCAGTAAGTATCCTCCGAACGTACCTAAACACAATATTTTGTAGTTCATGTATTTTGAAATAATTTTCTATAAAGCTGCCTACAAAGCTTATAAGATGTTCATTGACGGTGTAGAAGTTGCGAACTATTTGTTTTCAATGCTCATGGTGTCTACTGCATTTACAAGAGTGTAGCCGACTGGGATAGCCATAATTCATTATGCGCGTTTTTTGGTCTTTTTTGCGCAGTCTTACCTACAATGAATGAATGACAATATGAATGACTACAATGAATGTAGTCAATGAATGACTACAATAATGAATCCTTTCATCACTTATAAGGTTTAAGTAATATGGACCTTGTCATCAATTTCTTGCATTATGGCATTTCTTCATTTCAAAACGACATCTATTTGTGTTCCAAGAGACCTTTCAGGAACTATGCAAGTGTAAAATTACGGATGTCTGGGCTTAAGGAAGAGATGTTAAATGACCCTTTTCCATTTCCAGTCTTGTGAATTAAAAATGCTAACAATAATTGAACTAAGCATTCTGATATGGATTTGCAGTTTTCCACTGAAAATTATTAAAACAATTAACAGGAAATCATTTGTTTCCTTTTACATTATCCTTGATATTTTCCAACTTGTGTTTCAGTTGCAATCAGCCA
Organism: Stegodyphus dumicola; assembly: GCF_044657685.1. Lineage (NCBI taxonomy): Eukaryota > Metazoa > Arthropoda > Arachnida > Araneae > Eresidae > Stegodyphus > Stegodyphus dumicola. The sequence continues at coordinate 159,240,396 of NC_140776.1, read as the reverse complement.
TTTGTTCTTCCATTATGACATGAATAAGCACATTATTCAGTTCATTCTGCACTCTGTGCACCCATAAGTACTAGGCTTGTACAGCATTAAATGAATTGCTTTCACGTATTCATGCAATGCGGTTGTCAGCGCATTCAGCTAGCATTCAGAAAGTCTAAGGCTCAATTAACGGTGAGAGTATAAAGCAAGTTTGAAGGCATCTACTCTAAAGAAACCTAATGATTTTAATAACCAAATGCTTAAAATGTGTCCTCGAGTTAAATTTCTTCATAGCAGGGGGCTATATGTGAAGACTTCAGATTAAATCTATATATAAATTCCTGTCAGAATCTATATGTAAATTCTTGTCCTGTTTCATAAAGCTTATCATGAAAACAACTCTTCAAGATAGTTTGCGTATTACCTCTACATGTCTTATTCTGAATAAGTGGTATGCAGCCCCAACAAGACCCGATAAAGACAGTCACGGGCCTTAGCTGAAACATTCTTTCAGGGCCACATAACCTATTCTCCTTAACTTTGTGTGTGTGGGCGAAACTATATTAGTTGTAGAGATTTTAAGCATTTTTGAGTAGGAAATATGAAAAACCAAATATGCCCTTTCCAAGATTCGAACCACGGATCTTTTAGTTGCAGGCGACCTTACAATCATTAAACTAAGAGATGTGCTCGGGGAAATGCCACAAATCCTAATGTAATAATAATTATAATGCTACTTTTGATGCAGGGTTAAATATGATCATTAAATTCTGCAACTGCGAGCTTGAGCATCAGTTTATTTGGAATTGCTTTCAGGATTTTTTAAGATACCTTCATTTCAGATGAATTGAAATATTGTTTTTAGAAGTTATTTGGATGGTATTTCTAACATTTTGCTAGGATCATTTTTCTCTAGAATAATCATGTTTTCATTAGTTGGATTATTTATTTTGAAATAAAATAATGAAGAGTGAAATTCGAATAAAGGTAAATTATCGAAACTTATTATAACAAAATTTATATTGCTCTTATCTTTAAGGCCTTATCCTTCTATTAAATGGTAACATTTCTGTACCTGTGCTATTAAATACATAAACAACATTATAATCCCTTACGAATGTTTCTCCTAAATGCGATATCTTACTGCTTATTGCCCTTAAGCCATTTTACCTATAATTTACGCCTCTTTTAATTTGTATTCGCATTTATGCAACACACCTTCCTCCTTTAAACTATTTTTTATTCATTTTATCCTAGTTATTTCCTAACACAGATTTTATTCTATTTTTTATTAGATTTTGGGTCTTTTACGTATTAGTCTTAATTCTTTTTAAATATCCCGAAGGATTGCATAAGAAATTTATTTTATTTCTATAAGAAATCTGCATGTAGTAACAAACTCGGCTCAGCAAATAAAATCCAATTATATTTTATCTTTCGTATTGTCTTCTTTGTAGCTTTAAAGAATTAGATTAAAGGAATAATGCACAAAACCTCTTTCTTGGAAAAATATTTTGTAAGATTAAAATCTTTTCTAAATACTTTACTGAATAAACAGTGAAAGGTGTATAACAGATTTAATTATATTTTTCTTATTTCATTCGTGAAAATTGTATGATATATAGGTTTATTCTTAACTCTTACGACCAAATTCTTCGATTTACAATATTTTACCGTGTATTTAACATTTTTAATGTTTAGAAGTTGCTAAACTTTTTAAAGACGTTATAATTAAACATGTTTACATTAATTTACTTTTCCAAGTTCCAGAATGGTAAGAGATTAATTGTGAACTACTTAGATTGTCATTTCGATATAGTAACCGTTTACATCCAACTCAGTCGAAATAGTTTCTTTGATGCCTTATTGCAAAATGCATGATCCTAATTTACGTCATCTGAGAGCATAGGCTATGATCTCTTTTACAATACAAGAATTTTCGTCATCTTCGTGTCAAAATAAAGTACTAGTTATATTGATATGTCATTAATCAACTAACGCGAAATTATATCCAGCGCTAGGTTAATGGATTTATTGCCTGGCGCAGAGTATGAGATTCTGCGATTCGTGATGTACGGGCTTTGACTGATAATCGAAATTCTTGTCATTTGAACGAAATGTATAAAAAAATTGTATTTTGAGCCACTGTGGTCCAAGGAAATTTTCCTTTGTCTCCTTAAATCATGTACTGAATATAAATCTATTTCAGAACATTTGAAATACTATTTTAACAATCCTTAGCGAACGCTTTGGAAATACTGAGTAAATTTAACATGCGATACCAGCTGATGTACCCGTTCTACGTCCGGGTGGCTAGCAGGTTTTTCAAAAACGCTCAAAGACTTATTCCCAAAAGAAAACTCACAACCTAAGCACAGAAAGTGATGGGGCATTCTCTGTTCTTAGTGCAGTGTAGGATCTAGCAGCTATTATCTCATTTTTAAATTTGCAATCTTCGTTTAGTTGAAAAACAGAAGTCTGCATATTCTTGCGCAGCAACCAAGAACATGGTGATGATGATGGTAAGCTGCTACGGAATAGCATTTGAGTTTGTTCTATAAGCTAGGGAATAATTCAAAAGAATGGATGGATTCGAATTGCTTTTGTTTTTTTACCTCATCGGTGGTGCCTATGTCACTGCACCATACACTAATCTTTCTATAACCAGTGTTATAGATTGGATTTTGGTCTAGGACTTCCTGCTTTCTCCGTTGCCTTGCATTTGTTTCAAGTTGTGAGCTACTGGAGGATTTCTTCTTAATTTGTTGTAAGTGCCCAGTGAAATTAAGTTTATTATCTTGTGAAATCTGATGGCTTGTGGTATTTTCTGGGATACTGCTCTCTTCTGGTGCTTGCGAAGTTCGTCGAATTTTTCCATAGTAGTATTAACGTTGGCCTCCATTTCTTCTCTAGAGCGACCACTGATTATAAAGGCTACATCATCAGCGAATACAATACTCTTTGTGTGGTCTGGCCACCGTTGTTGCACTATTTTATTGAATGTTAGATTCCAGAAATCAGGGCTAAAGCAAGAGGTGGGTCTGTAGATAATTTCTTCCTGATTCCTTTCGATAGTTCTGTTATTGGCTATTATTATGCACTTTCTGCTGGAAAAATACATATACAATATTTAAATAAGTGTTTCGATATTTAGTTTTTGTAAAAAGAACGATTGTAAAATTCTTGCTCACTACGTATGACTTCTACTGATAGAGGGAAAGAAACAATGGATCCATGAATTTAAGGTGGGTGACGTGAGCACATAACTTTAATATAAACACCCTAATTGTGGATCCTGTGGGATGGTTTTGCGTAGACAGTGTAACTTGACTCCAGCAAATTCGAAGTTCAAATGCGCAAATTTTATTTAATATCAGAGTCAAACTGCAGTTAGTGTAATTCTATAGATTCAGTTCGTAAATAATAATAATCGAAATTAAGCTGTGTCTCCTGCTTTCAAAAATCTTAGTATCTTAATTAATGACAGAATAAACTTTAAAGAAAAATCAAATATCTTAAATTTTACTGAATAACAAAACATTGCCTCATGGAAAATACTGATATTTTAATTCGAACAGTGGCAATAGTTTTCTGCTAAATCGCCGAGTTTGTTCAATATTGAAGCTCAATTTTGAAAGACTAATATATTGCGAGTGGCAACACACTTCCTTTACATCGCGGGATTTTTGTGTTTAAATTTGAAACATATATATTTTTGAAAAGTGGCAACACAAAATTGTGCTGATGGGCGACAACACAATACTTGCCTGGGCATATTACAGAGAGCTGCCGACGTATTTCAGTATTATTGCGAAACGTTCGTCCTAAGATTTAACTGAAATCTGGAAAATTATTTAAAACAATTCTGTACAAACTGCTCACATAAAAGCAAAGCCAATCAAAGTATTGCAGCATAACATTAACTATCCATTAAGAGATAGGAAGCTTTGATGCTAGAATTAGAGCAGCCTTTTAGGTATACATGCAAGAAATAAAGCAGTCCTTTCATTCAGCTTAGAGACATAATGCTGTAAAAAATGTAATAAAATACAGAGATTATTTATCGATGACCTAAATATATCGAGGGCGATATTTCTGAAAATTCGTTCACCATAATAGTTACACTCACAAAGTTAGGTTTAGAAAACAAATCGTTCGATAAAGCCATAAATATCATTTATAGAACAGATTTAGATTATTTTTATCGGCTACTAAAAGCAAGCTTAACAAAGCAAAAGCTCATATATTATACATAACAGTACTTCCTAAGATTGGTAAGGTGGTGATTTCTCTCTTTATGATAGGAAGGGGAATTACAGGAAGTGGAAATTATCTAACGGCAAAGAGGAAATAACTTCGGATATTGGCTTAAGGGGGAACTTTCCAATATCCGGTATCCCTCTAGCCGTGAGACGTGAATTTAGAGCTTTGAAGTAAATACTGCAAATTAATTATTTTTTTCGTTCCTTTGCACGTGAAGAACCTTTAAATCAATTTTTCATAACTGTTGCACCAATAATACCATACTTCAAATGTAAATGTATCAAAGATAGTTAGTTAACTTTATTTGTCTGCCAGGTGAAAAACCTTATAAAGATAGCAACCTACCAATTAAGTTTTAAATAACATGTGGATAATGAATTACACCGTGCATGTACTGGAAAAAAATATTGTTGAGCTCTACTATACTTGATGTGATTAGAGTAAAAAATATGCAGTATTATTAATATAAAAATTTAACCTTTAAATGTATATGTTACCGTGAAAGATCGAAATTGGAGAATGTCGACTTTCACCGATGAATGTCAACATTCACCATATACGTTGATGAAAGATCGAATATTGCATTACATTCTTGTATATTCGGACCCTCACCGGTGTATGTCGACAATCAGGTCGAAAAGAGAGGAGTATATGCATACGCTGTCATTGCAAAAGGAAGTGTTCCACAAATAAATGCAGTTGTAAAAGCAAGGGCCTCTTTTGCAATTCAAAGTGTCATAATAGTTTAAGTTGTTGCAATAAATAAGATTTGAATCACATAATTGAGTAAGTTTTTAACTTCTATTATTTTCCTTTCTTATTTTGAATGTACTGTGTGTTTAAGTTCTTATATTCTTAAGTTATTATTTTAAGTCTCAAGTGCGTTTTTCGCGACTGAATTACGAAGAAGAAAATATAATATTGTTATATGTTCACCATTTACCATTCTTACAGGGTGAATGTCGACATTTACAGGTTTAAGTCAGAAATAAGAGTATTTGGAAAATATTTCGGACATACATCAAGCGACTAAGTGAATGTTGATATTCACCGGTGAAAGTCGACATTCTCCAGATTTCGATGTTTCACCGTAACATATACATTAAGCCACTTTGAAATATTTCTTAATTGTGGCCAAATTCCATGTTTCTGCGGCTTTTTAGAAAAACATTAAGCTTGCAGAAGCGCTTTAGTTATTTTTAAGTTGTTATTATCCTTGTGATGTAACTGGATCTCAATGAGGTCCCTGAAATTATCATTGCCAAAAAATAAGAGTAGCTCTTATTTCTGGCCGAAGACTTGGACACCTTAAAAATAGAATATTGAATTCACTATTTCAACTTTGATGGAAAAAAGAATTCAAGTGTATTTTACTGTATTTAACAAAGATTAAATGAAAGGAAGATTAAAGGAAAGAGAAGAACGAAGAAAAGAAGAAGAAAGAAAGAGAAGAAAAGAATAACGAGGGAATAAGTTTCATACGTTTTTTTCACTAAGGACAAATTTCGACATTTTATAAAGAATTACTTACAAAGATACACTTCATGAAGGACTATAAAGTACTACTTTAAGATTTTAATTTTTATTTATTTTTATATGGTACTATATGGCACACTATGTGGCAATGTAAAAACTATTACTTGTTTTGTAATGTAAAATTAGATTATTAATAAATACTAGCGGACGTGGACAGAACCGTTTAACCGTAATGGTAGAGGGAATGGTGCCCCCCCACGTCCTCCTTTACTACTACTACTATTACTACTTCTTTTCCCCTCCAGGTCTTCGACGGGATATTTGTTTGAATTGTCTCTTAAATTTTAACATAAACACACTGCATAATTGTAAATACCCAGCGCTTACGACATTCTACCCGGGCTCACCAGAATAACAGACACAACCGCTAATTTCTATATCCATCAGAGCGGCGGAAAAATTTCTAATACATTCAAACGACCATTAAACATCCCTTAATTTGAGGAAGATTCAAATATATATATGTGTGTGTGTAAAGGTAAAGACATGATAGCATGCTTCTGAGTTTACGTGGCAAATTCTCCTATATTTGTACCAGCTATTAATACCATATCAATATAAAGTGTATCATTTCCAAATTAATCTGTTTCATGCCATTTTACGTAAAATGTAGCAATATAGATATATTTACCTTATCCCTGAATAAGATTTCTATTCAGAACTAAAGCTTTTAACTGTTTTAATAGGATTTTGTGAATACGTAAAAGAAAGTTTTGGGTTTCATATTAAATTCAAGAGTCTTGCGAAAGACTTTCAAGAGAAAGACTGTAAAAACACATCCAGGAAGGATTTCAAGAACTGAGAGCTTTAACAATTATTTCTTGAAAACGTAAGGTCTTCAAATTTAAGATAGACTTAATGATACTTGAAGAGAAAATTTGGAGAACTTTAAAAACTTAAATCTTGAGAGAAAAGGAATTTAAAAATTTTAAATTGGACTCTACAATTAAGATATATATTGTGTAATGTTATGTTTTTTATCACTTCTATATTACATTTTTATATGTCTTTTTGTATGCTTAATATATGAGAAAGTTGATGAAAAAAAAAGTGGTGGGCCGTAATGAAACATAAAAACTATGTCCTTGAGGAAAATTATTTTCTTTTTTATTTGAATCTTTGAACTGTATTAACTGTTCTATTTGAACTGTTCTAAACTATCCGAACTATTCTATTTGAACTGTTCCGAGCTGTCCGAACTATTATGTTTGAACTGTATCCGAATGGATTAAGAAATTTTTAATCTTCACTTGCAAAAGCTCTAATGCTTTTCTATTGCCAAGTCTTTTTCTCTTTGGGCCCACCAGCGGCCAAGCGGTAAAGTCGCTGAACACTGGTAGTTCGGTCCGAGGTTTGAATCCCGCGAACGGGCTGGCTGCATGGGTGTTTTCGTGGTTTTCCCCATGTGTAACGTGTATACGAGCCAGTTTCCCTTAGAAAATCCTCCACGAAGGCATCCCTCCCCTTAGGCAGATAGCCCTAGTGTGCTTTGCCATGAATAAATACACCAATACAATACACACTTTTTCTCTTTGAAAGGGTGGAATACATGAGATAAAAAATGTACAAGCAAACTTCTAATTTTAATTGGTAACAAGCCCTTCATTTTAATTTGGGTGCTCCCCATTTCTGTTCTAAAAGTAGTAACTATTATAGTAATTATTAAAATATCTTAATATAAATATATATATTTAAAGCTTTTTCGTTATAGTATTTTTGTTTTTCTATATTCACGGTATTTTGTTCTCTTTTATTTATAGTGATAATTTTATGGTTCATTTTGCGTTTGATTTGATCTGTGGCCAAATGTCTTTACGTATTTATTTGTTCCACAGATTCGTTCAATTAATTCTAAGTGCAATGGTTTTAGAATTATAAAAATAGCTCATTTAGAACATGAGAATTGTGCAGTTTCATCCTAAGGGTTCTTGGGCACATTTGGCTATTTCTGACTAACTTGGCGACTTTCTGGAAGGTTCGACGAACACGTTTCCGAAGACTTGCGATATCATCCATCAGATTCCATAGCCGATGTTGCCCGTTATAAATACCGGTCGGATAGATAGGAAATTCATTTGTGAATCAGCTGTGAGACTAAACAGACAGCTGATCTACGTGTTAGAGCTTATTCTGAGAGTGATTTGAGGAACTTGTTTGTTTCGTTTGCTGTTTTGTTTTACAGTTTGTTTCGACTACTAAATATCCTCGTTTTCCTTGAGTTGTTTCAAGCTATTATTTTACTGAGTGTACTATTTGTTTTTTTCAACCTTCTTACCTGGACTTAAAATAATTCATTAATCTCGCTTCATAATTAATCCATTTCATGTCATCTAACATGTATGTTATATCCCAATCTTTTATCCAATCCCTGAATAAGGTTTATGTTCAAAACCGAAACTTTCAACACTCTTCTACGCTTCTAGTCGTAGTCATTCTGTATTAGTTTTTACTCCCGTGTACGAAGTAAAGGAAGTAACGATCGAAAAATTTCAGATATCATATTTCAACGAAAATAGGCATTTTGACTGCTCTCGAATTCATTTGAAAGATGGTTTTGCATGACATCTGTACGTACGGATAGAACAAATGGCAATTTTTCGAAAACATATTCTAAAATGGATTCTTAAATGGAGATTTTTTTCCCTCTACGTCCGCACGTGCATACATATGTATATAGCATAACACAAAAACGAGTAATCTTAGAACGTTGAAATTTTATATATGGGACTGCTAAAAGATGCAGCTAAGAGCTTTTTATTTGTTTGGTTGAAACTGGCCGCACTAAACGTATATACAGGGATACACACTCCGGTACCACACGTTTAACCTGCTGCAACTATATCCATACAATTGGTGTCTAGGTATAGGAAAGTGGCTATGCGCTATTTGATGAGATAGCTTACAGCGTTACCTGGTGAAAAACGGCAAAGTTAGCCTCCGTATCTCGAAAACGATACGAGATAGGAAGAAGAAGTGAATTTCAAAGTTGTAGAGCATCGTCGATTTAATACGAATAGATACCTTGTGGTAACACCTTGAGTTAATTAAATAAGAAATAAATCTCTACTAAAATTCGAGGAAATAAGTTTAAATGAAATGCAACAGTAAATACACTCATGTCCAAAATTATGTTTACATGCATAAATTCACGGATTTCTCAGAGACTATGACTTATAATTTAATGAATTTTCGTGGAATCATACATAACATGATGCCACATAAATGCAAAAGAAAAAATTGGAGATCACCTCATATGATATAAAATTGTAGCATGAAACAATAAAAATGGTAATAAAGTGTGACAAAGAGAGTTAAGAAAAAAAGGAATGATTCAGAAAAAGAATTATGTCTTACGAATTTAATATGGAATATGATCTCCCCTGACTTGTACACACATATCACAACGTGTTTTAAGGCTGGAAATAACGTTGTTAACCACAGTTTTGGGAATTAATCTCCACTCTTCCAGCAATGCCGTCTTCAGAGCATTTACATCTCTAGGAGGAAGATGTATACGTGCAATTGCTCTTCCAAGGTAGTCCCATAAGTTCTCTATCGGGTTAAGGTCAGGAGAGTTTGGTGGCTGAGGTATTCGCTTAATGTTTTCACTTTCAAGGAATTCATCAACGAGGTTTTCTCGATGTGGACGGGCATTATCATCCATAAATAAAAAGTCAGGTCCATATGCACCCCTGAAAAGTCTTACATAAGGGTCTAAGACCTCATCTCGATATATCTGGCCTGTCACAGATCCGCTGCTGAACACGTGTAGGGGCGTACGTCCATCGATCATTATTCCACCCCATACCATGACACCTCCACTACCGAAACGGTCACGTTCCACAATGTTCGAGGGATCATTTCGTGTTCCTGACTCCCTCCAGATGTAAACACGTTTAGAATCACCAGTTAAACTAAACCACGACTCATCAGTAAAGAGAACATGGGACCATTGATGTTCAGTCCAGTTTTGATGTTCTTTACACCAATTAAAGCGATCCCTCTTTTTCTGTGAAGACAGTAAAACACATACCCTTGGCTTTCTGGCATACAGGCCTTTTTCATTAAGCCTTCTGTATATTGTTTGCCGTGATGCAAGAGTTCCAGTGGCGGCTGCAAGCTCTGAATTTAACTGGCGAGCAGTAGCCTTTCTGTTACGACGGGCAGTTAATGCCAGATACCGATCTTCAGAAGAAGTTGTCATTCGTTTCCGACCTTGTCCAGGCCTTCTTACAACACTTCCATCATTTTGAAACTGTTTCCATAGCTTAGAGACTGTCTGTCTTGAAATATTCAAACATGTGACTGTTTCCATGATTGACTGTCCTGCTTTTAAACGGCCGATAATTCGCCACTTTACAGATTCTTCCAAGTGATACTTCGAAGCCATAACAAACCGCTTTGAGTCCCTACACACTGAAATCAAACGCTATGTTGCAGAAATTCACTCAAATATTCAGTTTGCGCAAAGCGCTTGATTCACCCTTGGATGACGTAACGCCTAGATTTGCATATCACAAACCGTTTGATTACTTTTGATTGGATAATGCTAATTAGGCTTGGTTTTCACACATTCCCTGCAAATACGGATCACATTGATTCGATATTTCATTGAATATCATCATTTTTGGGTATGTAAAGATAATTTTGGACATGAGTGTATGTATAATTGAATAGACCTTTCAAGGAATTCGTGTGATGCCCACATCAGATTTAATTTAGGTTTTATGTTAACTGAAGATAGGTGAACATAGTTTGCTTTTAATTTTCTTACGCGTAATGCGAAAAGAGTTAATTTCCAAAAAGAAGTCCTCCACGAAGCTTTCCTAACTCTAAGCAAAGAATATTAATATTTATCTTCATAATCAGCTAACTAAAGTACTAAATACGTTTAACTAAGAAACTAACATTTTGTTCGCGAATAAAGAAAAAATTTCTCTGTTTAAATTTAACAAAATAAAATAAGGCCAGGAGTGGTTTTATTGCAAGATTAAATGTTCAATTTAAATGAGCTTCAGCCCTCTATATTATATGAAATAAAAATAAGTAGTATGTTTTCGCCCCCCCCCCCGAAAAAAAAAGTTTCGTTTCGTTATTTGATTTCGTCAAAGAAAGTATTTTGTATTTGCTTCAAACTTTATTTTCAAGAAATAAAATACTATTTAATTGCATGTTCTTTATATTAAAATTAAATATTATTAGTTATAGCAAATGGGAAAAACGAAACTCTCCTCATTTGCATTACTATAAGTAAACGTTTCTGGGTTTATCGATTCCTCCCTCAAAAGTTTCCCAATTATTTAGTTATTCGGACAGAAATTCTTGTGAAATCTCAGATGCAGGTGCCAAAAATAATTGTCAGATTTAAGATAAATTACTTTATGTGCATAAAACTCGTGTGAAATCACAGCTGCAATGTCAAAAAAAAAAAAAAAAAACTGTCAAATTTAATGTAATTTTTTTTTCTGTATATATCAAACACATAAATGAAAAAGCTTTTGCAGTTTTAATTTCTTTACTAAATAAAGAAGAAATGTTTGTGAGCCTCAAATATTTTTTTGTTTTTGAGTTTAAAAGTATCTTTCGTTTTCATTCTTTATTTTGTTTAAATGGAATGGAAACAGATTTTTATTATTTATGAAACTACATTCACTGAAATAATTTAATATTTTCTGCCCTTTGTTAACTGTAAATCATTTTCTGAACTTTTGATGGTCACAGATATAAAAATCGGATGTGGACATTACATGACTTCCTTGTACAGCGCATTACATTATGCACATTTAAAATTATTTTCCCGAATTTCATTAGAAATATATTTCTCGTTTAATCAATTCAGTTCTCACTTCGCGGAAAAGAAAAAAATACACAAAATGTCAGAACGTCTTCATTAAATATTATAAAGTGCAGAAAATCTTAAAACACCAAATAAAGTTAAAAAAAGTTTAAAATATTTTTACAGTTAAAATTAAAGTAATTATAATTAAGCAGAAACAGATTTTTCGGTGCGTAAAACGTTTGGCCCCACACGGCAAAGACACTGAAGTTGGTGCTGAAACTGACTTATTCACTATGCTACTAAGTTTCAGATTTAAAACAATTGGTGGGTCGTTATTCTTAGTGAAACGTAAGAAAATTAAAAATTGTTGATAATTCTACAACTATTACATACCGAAACATAGGAAAATTGTAATCCAGTCACTTTTACAACAAAAAATGCACAATTTACTAACATATAAGAATAAAAATTGGTGCTCACCGAGCCCGGTAATAGAGTGGGTATATATATATATATATGTAATAATAAAATTCCATAATCAAGATTACACTTAAAATTCTAACTTTCTCTTATTTGAAAGTACGTGGAATTAAATCCACAGCCCCGCAGTCAAGTTGTTTTTCCCGCTTTTTCTACACGTACAGTTATAGAATGTTCTGGAAGCTATTTAAAGCGAACTGGATTGGCTGAGGAGACTGACGTCATTTCTTGGAAGCTCCGCCTTTCCAGAGGCTATAAAAAGATTCGCAAAAGGAATATCGGAGCTTTTCTTTTAATGCAACGATGCAGTAAACTTCATACAAAAAGTTATTAGTAATTCTTTTTATTTACTTCGGATATCTGATTTTGTAACTGCTATTTCTACTGAATAATAATAAATGGATCCTTTGTTTTTTAAACTTATCGTCTGATTATTTAAGCTAAGACTACATCTATATTTCTTCAACGATCTATTTATTCTGGACAAAAGCTTATACATCACATATATATATACACACATATATATACACATATATTTATGCACTGGTGTGGTCGATTATAACCAAAAAGGGAGGTGCACATTTAAATGTTATAGCAGCATCATATACAAAGTTTCAACGTTCTGAGGCTACTCGTTTTTGAGTTACGTGAGTTGCACACATACGTACGCACGTAATACAGATGTCAGGAAAAAAATCTCTGCTAAATCCATTTAGGGTAAAAGAGTCCTTTATTCTATTCGTACTAACAGATATAACCCCCAAACATCATTTAAATGGAATCGAGAGTGGTCGAAATGGATATTTTCGTTGAAATACAATACCCGAAATATTTCGCAATTACAATATTTCCCTTTCTTCGTACAAGGGAGTACAAATGCAATGCAATAATAGTGTATGGAACACTGATTGGTAGGGTTCCTAAGTTAAATGTTTACTGGGGTATTTAGCACATTCTTATTTTCCCAGGAAAATGGTGTTGTACTGATTATGACATTTAACGCAATAATCTTAAAATATCTCGTTAAATTTATAACAATAATAATATTGACGTTTTTAGCTATTTTCCCTAAGATTTATCCTTTCCTCGTTATTATGTAATTGATTTTCAAATAAATTTATAATTGCTTTACGTCTGCTACAACATACTAGTAGAGCTACATAGGGTCTATTCGCTAAACTCTTGTGCGTAAATAACAACTCCGAAGAAGGGTTAAAATGCAATTCTATTTGAGCCCAATTAGATTCATAAATGGCTCCTTTAATGCGTACAAGAAGCCAACACTTTTGGCTTGAACCTTAAATAAAAACTGCAAAACTAAACTAAAGTAAAAAAGCAAATTAAGTTGCACGTAGAAAATGCAAAATTAAATTAATGCTAAGTAGAATAAATAGCCTGGCTCTTATCTAAAACCCACCGTCCTAGCCTAACAAACACGTAATAAGAACCACTGTAAACTCGTAGCAACAACGTGGCCGAACAGGAGAACACGCTATCTCTAGCTCTCTAACAGAAGAATCTTAGAACTTAGCTTAAATAGTGGTTTCTTCCCCAATTTGAATAAAACGAGAAACTCAAAACTCATTCTGATAGGAAAGCGTAGGTAGAAAAATGAGGAAGTAAAGGAAAAGTGTCTTAAATAAAAAAAAAAAACTATTAAAATAAACTAAAAAAATAATAGAAATGCTAAATATTTAATACTATACTACATATAAAATATCTGAAATTTTTCAGATTTTATATTACGCCCAAAGGGACGTTTTCTAACGTTTGTGTGTTACGTTTATTTGTTTAATATCATGTTCTTTGCATTTAAACCATAAAATTCAATTCAACAGCAATATCAGAAAAGAATTTTAAAACAAGCATTTCTTTAGAATTTCCGAAACGCAGTCTCGCGCACTGGAGATAAAAAGATTTTTTCCCTCCTGTAGAGTGTTGCCATTGCTCGCTTTGAAATCGTTGAGTTTGTTAATAAAAAATTCGTTAAAATGTTACAAAATAGGAAATCGATAGTAAACAAAAAATACAAATTCCAAATTTGGGATTCCAGATCCCCATATTCAGTGGAGGATTACGTTATTCAAAATTGGATGACTCTAGGTACCACTGTATTATTACAATGCGAGCAACATACAAACGATAAATGCGGATTCTTAATTATTTAATTTCTTTAAATATAACACAGGTCGGTAATATTTGGTGGCAACAATTTGAAAAGTGAAACGGACATTTAAATTTTCCGACGCAAAATGCCAAAACGAAATTAATAGCCTTTCTGGGCTAATGCCCTTTGGGCTAAAAATAAAGTAAAACCCCACAAAAATTAAAATGAGTCCATTCTTTTTGGATCAAAATTACTTTTTATTAAAAGTAACAAAATTATTATTATGCTCAGCTTTTCCATTGCCAAATATGATTATTCCATAACATCTCATAATATATGATGTTATCAACTACTTTTGCTATATTAATTGTGTAACTATTTACAAAAAGTATTAGTTAAATGTATTACGCAATGGTTTAAATAATAAGTATATTATTAATAATAATATTTATATAACTTATAAACTAGTTGAGAAGAAAGTAATTTTAAGGGAGATGACATGATCATCTTCTAATTAATCTAAAGAATCTTTAACGAAGTAGTAAAGGCTTCTTTTGGAGCTCCAAAAGAATCTTTAACGAAGTAGTAAAGGCTTCTTTTGGAGCTCCAAAAAAAGAAAGGGACTTTCTTGTTTTTAACAGTTACCTTATAACTTTTGAAAAACTTAAAAAAGGAGAGGAAATTCCCGTTATTTTTCCCCATTACCGAACGAAAATGTAAGTTTTAAGAAACTTGTTTCTGCAGCATTTAAAGGATTTAGTCTTTGTTCTTAACTTCAGGATCAAGTCGAAGCGTTCATGTGGAACAGAAGACTCAGTTGACATTACAAAGCGGGAAAAATATCTGGTTTTTATGGACAAAGTAATGTTCCTTAGATTCGTTGCTTTAACTTCTAAAAGCGATCTTCTTTATCTTTCTGTGCTTTTATTTTTTTCAGAAATGTCTTTCGGCACTTGTTTTCTTATTTTTTCTACTTTTTCCTCAACTCACTATTATTTATTTCCCAAGTTAGTAATTCTCCAACAGCTGGAAGCTGCTCATAATCAGTTCATGGTCTTAAAAGAAAAAGCTTTTAAATAAAATGGATAACTGAGTCATACAAAAAGCTCTTCAATTTTCTTTCCAGTTGAAATTTAAACACTTTTCCTTCTTATTTACTCAGAAGTAGAGATGATTACTGCTCGATTTTGTCATTTGAGGAGGTAATTATTACATCGTTAGCTCGGGTTTCAAGTCTCGTGTGAGACATGCATGTTTGTGATTATCGTTCTATGCGAGGCAAAAGCACTTAATTTTTTTCAACTTGAAAGCCTTTGGAGAAACTGTAAGAAGACGGAAAAGTAACAGATAAGATAGCTTCAACAGATAATGTAATTTCTCTAATCGGAAAATTTCCCTGGTGCAATATTTACGGTTGCACGTAGTACGTAACCAGATCAAAATTCGGCATTTTCATACAGTATAGATATCTTAGCCAACTGGAGGCCACAGGTAAATGTTCTATAAAGCTGCATCATGCAGCTTTATAGAACTTTTACCTGTGGCCAAAGACTTAATACTATACTACATATAAAATATCATAAGATATATAAAATACATATAAAATATCATATCATATCATAAATAATAAGACATTAGGAGTTTTTTTGGAAGCAGGAAAGATGAAAAATGAGCAACCGCCTTCGCCGGGAATCGAGGCGCGGACCTCTGAAATACGTGCCCAGCGTACAGACCACCACACCATGAAGGCATGCCAGGAAGGCATAAGAAATACCTTATAGGCTTGCAAAATTTATTATTACTCAACGAATTTTCAAATGTGTGTATCTTTTCGTGCATCTAACCATCTTAATATTAGCTATATGCAAAGATTTACGGAGATTAATTTCACGAGAATCTTAAAAAAACGGTGTTTATTATTTTAAGGCATATTTTTAAATATTTTCTAAAAATGATGTGGTATGCGACCGCATTCCCATCACAAAATTTGGTCCTTGCTATAAGCTATTTCTCTCTTAGATATGAATTATACACATATTTATTCACATCTAGAAACTTAGAATCACACTCATTTCCTATATGTTCGGCACATGAATACTGACTGGTAGAAAATGTTGTGATTTAAAATTTGTCTGGCATATCGTTCAAGTAACTGTTATTCATTCTACATTTAAGAGCTTTCTATTGAAGAAGAGAGGTAATTCGTTTCAGGATTTACACCTAGCGAAAGTGCTCGCTGTTTGACATTTTTTACTTCCTTGTACGACGTAAAAAGGAAGTACTGTAATCGCGAAAAGTTTTAGGCAGCATATTTCAACGAAAATACCCATTTTTACCTCTTTCCAATGCAATTTAACGATGTATGTCCGTGATATCTGTATGTAAGGGCAGAATGAAACACTCTTTTCCTCCAAAAAAATTATAAAACTGCTTTAAAATGAATTCTGAAGATAATTTTTCGTGGCGTCTGTATGAACGTATGTGCGTACGTACGTACCCACGTACGTATCTCGCATAACTCAAAAACGAGTAGCCTAAGAACGTTGAAATTTCGTATATAGGACTGCTATAACATGTAGATGTGCACCTCGTATTTTGGTTGCAATCGGCCGCACCAAACGCATATAAATATATTTATATATATATCCACTCTGTTACCCGGAACAGTGATCTCAGTTTCTTTACTCTTATATGTTTGTAAATTGCACATTTTTTGCTTTAAAAATGATTGAATTATGTTGTTCTTATCTTCCGGTTAAGGTTTTTATGCTTTTAGTAAATCTGTACGCAATATTTTTAGAATTATCAACAATTTTAAAATTGTTTAAGTGCCGCTAAGCCTAATAATGTTTTTGATGGCGGCCATTGCTCTTGTTTACATTTGAAACAGCAGGATAGCGGATTTGTTACCAATCTAGAGAAACTTAGCTTCTCAACAACAAATATAAGGCCTTCATTTATTATTTAAATCATGCTTAATCCTTTCTGGAATTTTTTTTGAGGAAATAAGAGTTTAAGATTTATTTCGTAACTTTTAATACAGATATTTTGAGTTTTTATGTATTTTTGCCTTGTCGCGAAGTGAAAACTGAATTAATTGAATGAGAAATACTCAATCCTCTGTGAAAAACTGTTTCATTTTTGTTTTGTTTGCTTAATTTCTTTTATACATCGTTCTAGCTTCATTATAGTATTTGAATAGAACATGTGGTTACGATAAAATAATTCTTCAAATGATATAAATTTTGTGCATTCTGAGTTATAATATGAACGAAGTATAATACTGTTAAGTAAACCTAGCGCCAGAGTGTCGCTATGGTAAACAAAGTGAATTTTAAAGAATGCATTTATTCTATTGTGGTTTATGCGCTGTCGGCGAAGTAGGTTTAATTCAATCTAATAAGTTTAAAGGAAATGCAAGAAAAATGCGCATAATTTAATATTCCGTACAAGGAAGTCATGTGGTGTACATATCAGATTTTTTTTTGTATGTTATTGTGAATACGAGTCTATTGGAGATTAAAAGTTTTCCAGCAAAGCAACTTCGCAAAGTAAATAAGCTTCAGTTTTTTAACATAGTCATACAAACAATCGACTAATTTTTCTCTAAAAAGGCTTGCAATTCTAACACATTTTTACACTATAAGGTATTTCTCCCGCCTTCTTAGCGTGCCTTTGTGGTGTAGTAGTCTGCACGCTAGGCACATATTCCAGAGGTCCGTAAATCGATACCCGGTGAGGGCGTTGCTCATTTTTCATGACACCTGCTTTAAAATCAAAACCTAATGTCTCTACAACACAACAAATTTAATGAGGTTTCCTCAAAACTCTTAATTTTGCACCTTTCGAAGAATTGAAATTAAGTTTTAGTATAATTAATTAAGCGGTAGAATTCTAAAATATGATTTGCTACAACGTCTATGTATTTTAAAAATTAGAGAATAAATTTATGAGATATTAATTAAATTAGAGAATAAATTTATGACACAGAAGAAAATACGACGTGCTTACTTTGCCCTTTATGACCTAGGACATTTTAGAATGTATACATTATACCATCATCAGCATATCGTAATTAGTGCTCTCTGACTGTGATAGTAATTTCAAAATGTTAAATAACTTAACAAGATAACAGTGCATTTGTCTGGTGACTCCATTCGTTAAATGTTTAAGCTAATAAAATATGCCAAAACTACTGTCGTTTATATTTATCTTTCTTTAGGGTTGCATTTTCTTAATTGCTTAATTACTCTCTTCCCTGAAACATTTTAGAAGTATTTGATTCTAGAAAGAATGGCTAACGGTGCATGTCAAAAATATTTCTCAAAATAATATGCTGTAATCATTCCGCATATGAAATAACGGCTTTCTTAAAAATTACATAGAAGTATAATTAACCGGAAAAGGCGGTAGCCCAGAAACGCTATTAGTGTCAAAACGGAATTTTGTGGCGTTTCACTTTAAACAGCAAATCACTTTTTAAATTGTTGCCGCTAAATATTATCGCTGTGTATTATATTTAAAGAAATTGAATAATGGAGAATCTGCATGAATGCATGCAGGATGTTCGGGAAAATTTTGACATATTTATAATTGATTATATTTTTCCGTAGATTGGAGGTATTGACACACACTACTCGTCATTTAAAAGTTTGGACCCTTCTTCACATACAAGATGTCAGAAAGGATGGATGACTGGAACCCACCTGAATCATGGAAGAGAATAACTTGCATCATAATGATTCGTGCTGGCCATCAAAATAAGGATATTATGACTGCTGCCCAATGCTCCCTGAATACAGTAAAAACAATCAGGCATGAACTAGAGACTTGAAATGGTGACTACGAGGATGTAGCAAGAAGAAAGAAGAAAGATCCCTAGCAGAACGATCTGATTGCGTTCATACAGCAGAATTTTCCAAGAGGGCCTCAGGTTAAAATCAGATGGCTACTGGAGTTGCTAAACATTGTAGTCCAGCCCTGGATAACAAGGGTAGCCAAAGGTAGGCCGTATGTAAGGCAGCAGGATTCGGCCCCTTACCTCACCTCTGGGAAAAGTCAAAAATGGTTGTCTGAAAATTTCGACGACTTCACCAGTCCAAATGTTTGGCATCCAAACTTCCCCAGACCTTAACCCCATGGATTATTTCGTATAGGGCGCAGTTGAAAAAGACACCAATCGCACTTCCAGTAATACAAAAGCCCAGTTAATGGATAAAATTAAAACAATTTTTGAGGCTCTTCCCAGGGAGACTATAGCATCAGCTTGTTCGAGGTTTCGCAGAATTGAAGCTGTGATCGATGCTAATTGTGGTTATTTTGAGTGAATTTTGTTGATAGTATTGTGATTTACTGTGCCTGTAATTTTTTTGTCAATTAACTAAATTTAATAGATACAAGGAGGATTTTCTTTTTCCTTGCGAAACAGTCAAATTTATCCCGAACACTCTATATGTAAAGTTTCTCGTACTTTGAAAATCGCTTTGTACCTAAAGCGATGAAGGTTTGAATAACGCAGTTCTCCACCCGAATATGGGCAAATGGACGCCCGAATCTTGAATGTCGAATTTGTTTTATTATTTGTTTTATATTTTGTAAAATTTCGGCGAATTTTTGATTAACAAAGACAAAGATTGCAAAGGGAGCAATGGCAGCAAAAACATTTTTATCTCCAACGCGCGAGCATGAGATTATCTATCGGTATTTCTAAAGATATGCTGTTTTTAAATATTTCCTGTATTGCTGTTGAACTGAATCTTGTGTGGTTTAAGTAAGAAGAACATGATATTCAATAAATAAATATAAATTCAATAACTCCTTGGGCGTAATATAAAATCTGAAAGCTTTCAGAATTTTTTAATACTGTTAAAAGTATGATCCTGAATTAACACAAAGTGTTCAATTCTAAGTGAACGCTACCATTGACAGATGCAAGATAACTCTTAAAATAACAAGTGTTGAAAACCTTTCTTAAAGTTTTACATTGTTATATCGTCTGCACATGAATTCAAATATTATGAAACGCCGAGCAAATAATTCATAAATCTGAAATGAATCACATACCTGAAAACAATTAGGATATTACTTTGGTATACATAGTATAGGTCTAGAAAATGTTATACCAATGCAACAGCTGAACCAGCTCAGAGCGTTAGCATGGATTACAAAAATTTGCATTATTCAATGTTTCAAAACGTTCAAAACATCTTAGAGCTTTCCTGTCATAATAATTTTAAATGCCTGTAATTAATACCAGCACTGACGTTTAAAGATTTAAACCTGTACACAGGAGATTTATTTACCGACAAGATTTAAAACAATTTTTATACACAGGTTACTTCCTAAGGAAGAGTATGATTAGTATATACAGTAAACTCCCGATTATCCGAGGAATTGGGTGGCGCTGCCGGCGCGGATAACAAAAATCGCGGATAATCCGAAAAACGCTAAAAAGAGAAAAGAGAAAACAGTCATTCCAACTTTGAAAGATCGTTTTATGTACAATAAAACGTAAAATAAACAGCAGGAAATGTTTAACTAACGCTTAATATTTTAGTATATCACTCAAAACTAACCTAAAATGCATTTTGTTAATGAAAACAGAAAAGTGCTTTGTACTTACGAGAGGGGTCATATACACAGAAAAATTAATACACATGTACTGTTTTAATACTGTAATGTATTATGTAATTACAAAAGCATAATTGTGAAACTACACCATTTTGAAGAAATCAGTCATTTGTTTTTGCCTCTTGCTTTGGAAGCATTTTCTCTTGATCCAAGATTGCATTTTTCGTAGCATAAGTTTCTCGGACAACTCCGCGTCGTCTTGTTCTTCCAAATAGCTTAGCAGTCCGTCGACTTGTTGCAAAGCCGCTTCGTGAGTCTCACGAATAGGCACAATGGGCTCTTCTTCGCCTTCACTTTGCTGCCCTTCATTCTCGGTCTCTTCCCTTGCTTTCCTCACAATTTCGTCATCTGTCAAGCGTTCGAAGCCAGGTTCGTTGACGTCACACTCCAACCACTCGTTAATGTTTTCAGCATCAAAGTTCTCACCACCTGGAACTGTTTTCACCATATCGGCAAGAGTTGCCGTGAGCGTGTCTACATCTTCATTCTCTTCTTCACAACTCAAAGGTTTTAGGTTGTTGTTGGTTTCAACATTAGGCATGAGTTTTCTCCATGATTTTATGACGGTTGACGGTTTCACTGAGTCCCATGCAGATGCAATATCGTTGATGCTGTCCAAGATTGTGTAGTGGTTCCAAAACTCTTTCAATCATAACCTTCTTCAATTTTGGTCATTAGCAGCTTTGTTCGGTATGTTGTCTTCATTGCTGCAATGACTCCTTGGTCCATGGGTTGGATTAGCGCAGTAACGTTTGGGGGAGGGGAAAAACTTTGCAAAAATTTGTCCATCAGAAGACTTTAGCACGCTTGTTGCTGGATGAGAAGGTGCGTTGTCGATCAATAGCACAGCTTTTTCAGGCAGGAATTTCGATTTAAGATGTTTACGCACTTGAAGAACAAAGATTGTTTCGAAACATTCTTGAAAAATGTTTCGGGTCATCCTTCCTTTTTTTTTTCGTTAAATTCTTCAAATTCATGGTGGAAATCGTCGGCTGCTTGTTGGTCACCACTAAGTTTCTCCCCATGAAGTCCGATTTCTCGAATTCTATGTCGCTGCTTAAAACGAGTCAATGAACCAGAAGACGCATCAAAATTTCCTTTCAGGCCTAACAACTCAAAAAAGGTTTTTGCCTTCGCCGCAATGGTAGGACCATTTACAGGAGTACCCTCTTTTCGAACTTGAGCTAACCACACTGTCAATGCCGTGTCTAGCTCATCAAAGGTAGAACCCTTCATAGTTTTTCGCGTTCTCATTGCGGAAGCACTGTCCGACATTGATGCAAAGTTCACCAATTTGTCTTTTTGCTTTAGAATGTCACGCACTGTTGTTTCCGCGATTCCGTAAGCCAATTCCATCTGCTGCCTTGTAGCGCCGTTTGCTACTTTGGAAATTAATTCTAGCTTTTGCGCAATCGTCAACACAACCTTCTTTCATTTTCCTGACATTTTAAATCGATAACGAAAAACACAAAACCAAAAAGCACAAGCACTGAACACAATAAAGATAAGAAATTGTCTCTGAACGGTTCGCAAACACTATCCGGCTTAAAATAACAATGACGAGTGAGAGAAAGTGGATGTGTCAGTAAGATTAAGACGAGAGAGGGCAGTGGAGCGGGCACTGCAAGGGTGAGCAAGAAATCACTTACTCATCAGAGGGGAAGGTTCCGAGAAGGCCTCGGATATTTTTGCTATAAATAAGCATGATGTTAGCAAATTGCCAATTTAACGTTTCGCTCAATTTTGTGAACATTTTTATTTTCTTTGCTTTACGCTTGTTAAAAAAAAAAAAAAAAAAAAAAAAAAAAAACTTTGCAACAACAGGCGGCGCGGATAATCGGGAGTCTACTATAATCTAATTGTTGTAAATTTTCTGTATTGAAATACCACCAGGAAAGTGTACATATTTAAATTATAGTAGCTTCTGCTATTGCAGTACGGAAAAGTTATTTTCAGGTAAGATTTATTCGTAATCAAAATTATATTTCATATATCATTATACGCTTTCAGGGAATATGTGAACTGTGAAAGTACGCAGTCAGCTTAAAACAGCTTGATACGTATTTTCTGACATATATCAGTTACGTTCTAGGCGAAAGAATTTCCGACATATAACAATTTAATTTCTTCCTGATCTGAAGCTTCAGATAAAAATGTGTAACTTCATCTTATCCAGTTTCTCTGCAATGTGTGAAAGCTTTAAAATACTTCCTTTCTGGCTCATCAATCACTCGCGCAGAAGAAGAAGAGTGAAATTCCGAAACAAGGAACAGTATGTTGAAAATAGGGAGCGCTCTCCGGGAAATGACCTTTCACACAGATGACCTTTAAGGATTTATGTGTGTCCAGCTGAGCATTATAATCTATCGTTTCAACCATGGCTACCATCTCTAGGGAAATTGCATTTAATAATCCCGGGACGACGGGGAAAAATGGTACAAGTTGGGAGATTGGACACGATTCATTGTCCCTAATTCATTCTCGCCTGAATGACAAGAGGTTGTATTAGTTCCAGCAAGCTACTAGACAGAAAAGAAGAAAAGCTGATAAAGGGAAAAAATGAAAGTTACGTATACAGGTACGGATGATTTGTCCGAATGCTTGAATTGTTTCAATTCATCTTATAATTTCAGAAGTATTAAATTGAATCAAAAAGGAAATCAAAATCCATTGAAAAGTTTCAAATATATTACAAACTTCTAAGATTCACATAAATTTTCCTACTCTTAGACCATTATTATCATGCCAATATTTCTATTCTAATACTAGAAAGTCATTTCAGATTTTTAGATTAAACTAGGAAATAGGGCTTTTAAATTACACTTTACGTGTTCTCTTTTTACTGGGTTATTTTAAAATTATCCGAAGAGGAAGCTTTGGATTAATTTATAAGGTTGTTATTTAAATTAACCAGTTATTTATAATCTCTCCTTTATTATAACTTCTTCTTTCTGTTCTTTCATCAGAATGAAAATCAGTTAGCTAGTATCTAAAGTTTTAGAGTTTTTTGGATTAAAAGACAGAGCATGCTTGTTACATTATTTTCTGCGAACGTTGATAAGTTGTAATTATTTGCCTTTCCGTTATCTCTGCCTGCATTCGAATTTGATATGTTAGTAAAGTTACTGAGCTAGCTTAAATTATAATTAAATTGAGTAGACTATGGCTACTATTCTATCTTGTAAACTTGAATTTGATTTTTCTGTTTAGTTACATCACCATGAGATGCGGTTGACTTTATTAGCACAAGAAAGTGATACGAGGGCAAATTCTACCTTTCAGTTCATGGAGTTTTCGAAAGAATATTATATTATAGCTGCCAATCCCAAATAAACTGCAAAAAAGGAAGGATACTCTTTTCAATCTAGAGTGTTATCCGTGAGATATATTTTTCCCATTTGTTTTAATCAGGAATTTAACGTGGGAAGTATTTCAAAATATGCAACGAATTCTTTTTCCCCTTAAAAAACCGCTCAAACATTTCTCACATAAATGAGAAGCTTTTCCATTTAGGAAATATATTGAAGTAATTTATAAATTTCTCCTCAACGTTCAAGTTAGAAATAAACATTTATTTAATTCATTTCAGTATATTTATGTTGTTTAGATTATTTAATTACATATATTTAAAAGAAAAACATACGAAACTTATATATGCTAGGTAATACTATTTGTTAACCGTTTTTTCACCTGTAGACATATTCAAAGCTTCATATATAAGAATGTCTTATTATATCTGAAAGTATAAGGAATTTTCGGGAATATGAACTTATGCATAAATAAATATTTTCATACTTAAATTAGAAAAAACGCCGCGAAATATACAAAAGGCTTAAATTTCGTAAATTTACAATACATTGAAAGACGCTTAACTAGATATGCGTACAAATACATGACTTTAGCACTTTAGTAGACAAAATGTGCATTAGTATAAAATAACGGATATTTTCATTATACAGCACTGATTTTTTCAGGCGTCATTCTAAGCATCATTGACATTGGGTTTGGTTTGGTTTATCGAGATTACGGCAAAGCACACTAGGGCTATCTGCCTAATTGGGAGGGATGCCTTCGTGGAGGACTTTCTAAGGGAAACTGGCTCGTATACACATTACACATGGGGAAAACCACGAAAACGCCCATGCAGCCAACCCGTTCGCGGGATTCGAACCTCCGACAGAACTACCAGTGTTCAGCGACTTTACCGCTTGGCCGCTGGTGGGCCCATTGACATTGGGAGAAAGTCCATAGAGTGATCGCTTTACAAATAGGAATAATAAATCTGTAACTAAAAATCTTGAGGTTTTGTGTATTCATAGCTGAACCTTCACAAAGAAAGCCCTAATTTATCCGTTCATTCTCTTTAAAAGTCCAGTTAGTTATATGTAGAAAAAATGTGGCGTGTTCTTCCCCGTTTGAATTAAAACCTAGAATTATCTGATAAAACTCCATGTTACAACGCCGTTTAGTGGAGGGCATGTTTATGCTAACTACATTACTATACATTGCATAATCATTGAAATGTGATCATTATAGATATAACTAAGTCATCCCATGCTTAATCATTTAATCACCCAATGTCTGAAAATGATCCATACCCTTTTTTCCCTTTTTTTCTTTTTTTATCGAATACAGTTTACCGGAAATTTGTCTTTTCACGACTTAGTGAAATGACTGTGTAAGTGCTTGTGGTTTAACAGTTCTTCCTCTACGATATCCCGTGAAATCTATCATACCATAAAAGCTATAACTCTCTTAGTTATATCTTACGCTAATTAACGTTGGACTTAGTTATAGATAATAAGTACCCTCTTTAAACTATTTAAAAGTATATTATAGCCCACTTTAAATTAGTGGCCAACGGTCCTTGTAGCAATGCTATCTATTTTACAGAAGGACTATGCCATTTAAGTTAAGCTTTACTTAACTACTATGCCATTTAAGTTAAGCTTTACTTAACTACTATGCCATTTAAGTTAATACTTAACTTTAACTTAAACACTTTCGTATTTTCCGTTTCGTTCACGCAACATGTATTCATTCATACTAGAAGATTATTTCATGCAATATATATTGGTTCCAACCAGAAGATCATGCAAATTACACCGTGTGCAATTGAACCGGAAACTGATTAACTGCAACTCATACCTTGTAAAGCCGACATACTGTTTATAAAATCTAAAGCAGATCTGTTTGGACGGAATTATAATTTACAAGAGACCGTGTTGATTGATTGTATGAAGTTACTGCTGGTGGTCTTGAAAAAGTGTTAATTTCTGAAGGGAAATTAACCTATACCTTCCAAAAAATCCGCAGTAATTTTGGCACAAACGCATTGCATCCCTTTCGTATGTTTGAACGAATTCCTTTAACAACAAAAAACTAATATGTGAAATTTGAAAATTAATCCATATTATTCAAACATAAAGGTAATTCCCCGACACGATCAAAACGTAACTATTAACTAAAACGTAACTAAATTATTATAAAACCTGATAGAGAATTTAGAAGTATCAGATGAAAATTGGCAGCATATATAAAATATATGTAATATCCATCGAGTTATATATATATATATACATACATCCAAGCATAAATATGTAAGATAAAAATGCGTAAATCACTTTATAATTTAATTTAGCCTCTTAATGCCCCCTCTCGATTCTAAAAATCATAGTAACTTCTCCAAACTGCACCATTTCTAGATTAATATATGTCACATGGTTTGCGCAACGCTAATGACTTAGCTAACTCAGAACCTGAACTCAAATTTTTGAGAACTGAAACCTTCCTGATCTAAACCAAAACCTTCTCTTGGTGACCCTCCATATTAAATAACTGCACACTCTAGCTTCTGCCTTTCTTCATGTGAAGACACTATTTCCTCGCTCTCTTCCTATCGCCGCAGAATCCAAAATGTAAATACTATTATGGAAATAGGCTCGATTACATTGGCAAGTAAAGAGTGAACAAAAATGTCATTTGAAATAAAAATGAAGATTTAATAGTATTCGTCGCTTTTCCTAATGCTTATAGATTCAACATTTTAGCATTCTACTCAATCAGAATTCTTCCTCTTCAATATGGTTCTATGCCTTTTCTGTCGTACGCCATCAACACTGCTATGTCTTTTTCTCTTTTTTATTTTATACTAGCAACTTCGCTGCCAGCCTTCGTCTGGCTTTTAAATGTACCGGAAAAATGACTGAAGGGAACACCAAACGTTAAATTTAAAAACTGCGTAGAATTTTACTCTGAAGAACAACTTCATAAAAAAGTTATTACGTATAACAAAATTACAATGAAATAAGCAATATCTCTTAATAAAAATATTAATTAGTCTAATAAATAAATTAACCAACTTCACTTTGCAAAATCTTAAGAATTCAAATGGTATAAAGACGGTTAAGTACTTTGTATCTTAAAAAATCACTGAAAAATTTTCATTATCTTAAAAACAGTGAAATGAGCCATAAATAACATAAAAGAATACAAAAAACAAAAAATTCTGAAAAGCAAAGTATAATTAATGATATTTTATCTTATATTTTCAAGAGAAAAAAATTACAATGAAAATAAACTATATCCCTTAATACAAATATTAGTTATTCTAATAAAAAATTAACCAACTTTTCGTTGAAGAAAACAAATCATGCAAAACTTTTCAATATCTTACAAACCGTCAAATAAGCAAAAAATAACATGAAAGCAACTCAAAAAACATAAAATTCCGCGCAGAATTTTACTCTACAGAACAACTTTATATAAAAAAAAAATCAATAAAAATGTATTATATATATATAACAATGTCAATGAAATACGCCAATCTCTTAAAAACATTGACATAAGAAATACGATGAAAAATTGTTGCCAAACCCATATTTCTAAAAAAATGAAACTATTCAAAATGATGCGATTTCATCAAAAATCTATCAACAACAATACGACAGGAAAATTGTTACCAAAATCACATTTTTGAACATGTGAGATGTGAAAAGTGTACTCGGAAGCTTCAGTTAAAAAATTACAAAATATTATCATTCATTTAAAAAATTTCATTTAAAAAAATACAAAATATTATTAAATTACAAAATACAAATACAAAATATTATCATTTTTCCAAAATTCTTTTTGTAAAAGCAGTCGCACGGGTGAACGTTTAACGTGTCCAAAAATCAAAGAAAAAAAAAAAAAAAAAAACTGTACATTTTTAAAAATAAACATTTTTAAAAAAGATCCCGTTGAAAAGATGTTAAGCTCCCTTTGCTAAATAAATTCGTATTTA
Organism: Stegodyphus dumicola; assembly: GCF_044657685.1. Taxonomy (NCBI): domain Eukaryota; kingdom Metazoa; phylum Arthropoda; class Arachnida; order Araneae; family Eresidae; genus Stegodyphus; species Stegodyphus dumicola. The sequence continues at coordinate 159,212,337 of NC_140776.1, read as the reverse complement.
ATCGATTTACTGAAACACGAAATTTATTTTAAGTTCGGCGGCTGAGCGGTAAAGTCGCTGAACACTGGTAGTTCGGTCCGAGGTTCGAATCCCGCGAACGGGCTGGCTGCATGGGCGTTTTCGTGGTTTTCCCCATGTGTAACGTGTATACGAGTCAGTTTCCCTTAGAAAGTCCTCCACGAAGGCATCCCTCCCCTTAGGCAGATAGCCCTAGTGTGCTTTGCCATAATTAAATACACACACATTATTTTAAGTTCGTAAAATAGCTAAGTGCCTACGTTTCATGACGATGTGAAAATGGAGTGAGTAGAGTAAAATCTCGTATTTCTATAGCCCATTATGCCTCAAAATGACGGGATTTCGTCACAAAACATAAAATAAAAAAACTGCAATTCGAATTTCGAAAAAATTGCTTCAAGGTGCACTGGCTCTTGTCTAGATGCTCCTACGTACCAAATTTCGTAGTCGTGGGCCTATTAGCTTACGCGCAGCGCGAACGAAATACACACACACAGACTTTCTTTTATTATATGTAGAGAAGATATAAGCGGGGCGATAACTTTCTAAGTTTCAGGGAGAAAAACTTAGTTAAGCACTGTTAGTCAAATATGGTTGTTTTAGGGATAGTAGATTTACAAGGTAATTTGAATACCATTATTTTTGGATTTCAGTTTTATGATGAAAAATTAAACTACTTCTTCCTTTTTGTTTAACATGCTGAATAATCATTATTTCTTTTATTAGTTTACTTTTATCTTCATTTAATGGCATTTTCTTATTATTCTCTTAATTAAAATGGTTTATTGATGATCGAATTAATACCAGTGTTTTATTTACTCCTTTTCACTAAGCTATGAATGATGAGGCGGAGATGAGTAATTGCGAAAGCGACTGATAATATTCATGTTCATTAGTTAAGGGCTTTGTAGAAACCATCGCGTACTTGAATATCATGCAGATACAGAACCTCTAATAATGGTAGTAGAGAAAAAAGTACGAAACAATAGGATATTTAGATAATTAATGCATATATCTCATTACCAAAGAAACTGAAACGTTTGATTAGAGTCGATTAATTACAAAGGTAATTGTTTCGGAGAAGGCAGTTGTACTGAATGAGCTGATGATAATTTTGAGAAGCGATTATGAGAATAATACAAAAAGTAACAAATAAGGATTAATATTAATACCAATGTTAATGATAGTTATTTAGGGAAGAAAAATGAATGTTATACGAAATGAGCTATTATTAAACCCCGCTAAGACGAAAGAACAATGCAAAGTTTCTAATTAAAAAGGGGAAACGAAATGGAATATCAGTAAAATCAGGGATGAACAGCTGTTTTTAATGCTTCAAAATGATGCACGACATCGCTTTTCCAATTAGAGGACATCCATGGATTCAGTTCGAGAAATGATTCAAATATTGTGAGCTTTGAGACTAGTCAAATTTAGGTCGCATGGTATGTTTGAAAAACATTCCACGAAATTTAAACCTCTATATGGACTCGTAAATTTAGACATTCAGGTAGAACTTCAATTTAAAAAAAATCACTTAGAATTAGTAAGTTTTTTTCCTTTTTTACTTGTACGAAGAAAAGGAAGTACTATAATCCAGAAAAAATTCGGATATCATATTTCAACGGAAATATCCATTATGACAGTTCCCGAATCTATTTGGTCGAATTTTCTGTACGGACAGTATTAAGGGTTCTTTTTTTTTCAAAACAGATTGCAAAATGGACTGAAAAGAGACTCAAAAAAAAAAAAAAAAAAAAAAAAGATTATTTTGTGACATCTGTACATACCTATGTATCTATATACATAGGTATGTATGTATGTGTGCATGTATCTCGCAGAATTAAAAAACGATTAGCCATAATACGTTGAAATTTTATATATGATACTGTGATAACATCTAGTTGTGCACCTCACTTCCTCTTTCATACTTGTGAGAATAATAACTTCTCACACCACGCAGTTTGCCGGCAGCACAAATTTTAATCGTAATCGCGAAACTGCACGTGTGTAAATAAGAACCGGTCAGACTGGTTTCTTCCCTTCTGCGCCCGTGACCTTCCTGCAGTCGTTTGGCAATTAGCGACGCCCCACGTTGTGGTTTTCTGTTCCTGCATGTCGCGCTAATGGAGTTTCATCGTTCCTGATATTTTCACATGGAGTGTCGTTGTATTTTTGCATAAAAAGAAGCAGAACTAAAGGTTGCGATTTTTAGAGGAAAATGTTTCATCGTTCTTGATATTTTTACATGGAGTGTCGTTGTATTTTTGCATAAAAAGAAGCAGAAATAAAAGTTGCGATTTTTAGAGGAAAATACTCAGTGTGAAAATCCATCAGCCACGATACCGTTCTAAAATATCTCAAGCAGATTATCTATAGGTGTTCGACTCCAGAATGTGCATTACCAGCGATGTGTGACCACGTGATTATTTTAAGGGTGTTAAAGAATGTGGAAGTAAAAAAAAAAGATCTTGCATATGTATAACAATATTATGTGCACTGCACGAAATTAACATGAGAAAATTGCGACTGCAGAATATATTCGATGCGACCGGATTGTAATTTATCTCCGAATAGTCACGTTTCGGCATTAGCCTACTATTCCATTTTAATTTATCACGTTTTGTGTTCCAAGTTATGATACTTTGATATTTTATATGTGTGATAAATATTCCATAGTTAATCCAGAAAATGTGTTTGATAAAATAAATGTGAGATTAGAAAAAGAAATTTGTCTCCGCAAGTCTCATGCACGTGGGTTAATGGGTAAGTCAAATATTTAATTATTCTTATCACTAGGGTTTAATTTGCAATGTACTACCACTAAGAATTCAGGCCAGTAAATATCGGGCACATTTAAATTTAATTAAGGGTTTCTAGATAGATATTTGGTGAGAAAGTCACATTACAACGCCTCTACAATACTACAGTCGACATATAACAGAAACTATGCAAATACCACTGCTGGCTTAGCACAGCGCGAGCATGCGTTGCGCACATAGTACAGACTTTAAAATTGTTTGATGATTTTGTACTATGTGTTCTATTTGCTGAGAGAGTTACCATGACATCTAACTGTTAAGTGACTGAAGTGTTCTTTTTCCTGCTACCTTTCGAGTGAGGCCTGTACCTATGCATGTAGTAAAGAACTATCTTTTCAAAACGGGTTGTAAAATGTATTTATAATAAATTCAATAGGATTTTTTTGCGACGCCTCTACGTACGCACATATATATATCTATGTATGTATCTAGCATTACTCATAAACGATTAGCTGTAGAAAGTTTGAAACTTTTACTTGCTTTTTTTGAGAAATATATATATTATAAGTAAAGTTGTAAGAACGATACAAAAAAGACCAATTTTGGTCAAAATTTTTTTGCGCAATGTGCTGCAAAATTAAGGAAATGAGAAGAGAAACTGTAGTTAGCTCGCTAAAAAGTTACCAAAAGCTGTGGCTCCAAGAAAAATCCAACATATGCATATTCAGTAGTTATTTACAAGTTTTAATAAAAAACCATATGTTAAATATTTTCGGAAATTTTAACACAGTATTAAAAAACTAATCAAATTGAATGAGGTAATATATTAGACTACATGCGAAATAAAATGTAAATTATAAAACATAGTAAAATACTAATCGATGGAACAAGTTAAAGGCAAAAAATAAAACACAGTAAAAAACCAATCAATGGAACAAGTTAAAGGCAAAAAATATTAGAATTGAAAATTAAAAATTAAAATCGGAAAATGATAAATTAGCCCAATTCGAGGTCTATTCTGGCTTTTCAAGGGAAATTTCTGAATGAACATCGAACCAAGCTAACTCCATTACGCGTTTCGCCGAAACAGACAATTGAAACTTTGCGTTACAAAATGTTTTAATTAATTAAATAAACTGTTCAAAAATTTTTTTTAGTCCCAATTCTCTGTTCCAATTTCCCGACGCGTCCGCATAAATTGACTCATTAAGGTGTAAAAAATGTAAATGCAATTCCGATGCACAGCAATAATAAAAATAAAAATAAATAACAGTATGCTATTAGTCAAAATATACAATAACGTACGGGCTGGACCTGCAAGCTTAAAGAATTAAAACTTTATAAATCAATCTGAAATTCAATTTAAAAGAATAACGAAAAAATAAAACAACCAACAGCGTGGGTCTTGCTAAGACCAAGAAATATATATATATATATTTTAAAAGAATATATACGTATACATATATAGTTTTGATGCGTCGTCGTGCTGCCTGAGTGGAAAGAAGAACAGATAACGCTGACGCAAACGAATTTTGAAGTCCCAGTCTTTATTTTCACGCATACAAAATCGTCTCTGCAGTTATTTATCCAATTATAATAAATTAAAATAATTTCTTGTATAGTATAGACAGCTTAACGGAGCACGACGCTATTTTAGAATAAGAGAAAGATAGGCAGAGTAGCATAGCGTTGATGGCGTGGCCCGAGCTAGGAAAAGAATGAGGTAACTTATTGCTAGCGGTTTTTATACTAAGTCTGATGTAACTGTAGAGACAAACTATGATTGGTTAATTTGAGATTTTATACAACATAGAAGGATCTGGAATTTGGAAGAACAGATGAATTTATAGGAGAGTACCAAATCTAGAATCGTTAATTTTGGGGTCGCCAATTATTTTTAAAGGAGGTATTGTATTTTATTATATCACACACACACACACACACACATATATATATATATATATCTGTAATAATAGCAAGGAAAAGACAGAGCACGGTTAATGCGTAATTTCCAGATAGGATAGATCGTAGATCCATATTGAAGAGGAAGAATTCTGATTGCGTAGTATGCTAATATGTTGATTATGCTACTCAAGAATTATTATATTATATATTATTATTACTATGCTATTCAAGAAAATCTAGATTTTTGATTCTGTTGCGATAGGAACAGAGTAGAGCGAAACAGCGCCTAAATGGCATAGAGGCAAAATCTAAAGAACGTAGTTATCCAATATGAAAGCACACTAAGAGGAAGGATTTGGTTTGAGTTAAAAGTTTCAGTTCCCGATTATTACGTCATTAACACTGCGCAGGCCGCGCAAAATGAAATGATCTAGAAATGACGCAATCCAGAGAAGATAGGATTTGTAAAACAGAGAGGCAGAATTAAAGAGTTACCGTTAGTTTAAATTATAATTTTGATTTACATATTATTTTTATCTTACATACATATATATATTATTTTCGCTATCGTTGGTAATGTTGATATACTTTCATTTACAGAAGTGTTTTAAATGACGAAAATATTCGTGCTGACAGTGAAAATTAAACAAAAAAAATTTTATTTTCGACAAACAATGAAATCTGACTTTTAATGCAGTCTTTATACTTATATTTGGGAAAGTTTCGTACTCGTTATGAAAAAATAAAATTATGAAACCTTTACCACAAAAATTAACTGGTATGCTTAATTTGAAAATGCGCAGTTTTTGATGTCGTTTTCAACTTGCCTTTACGGATCGGTTACTCAAGTAAGAATAATTCAAGGAAATACGTTTTAATGAAATGCAGCTAAGAATGTGCATAATTTAACAGGCCTTACAAGGAAGTCTGAAGTTATGTGGTGTCCGCATAATACTTTTTTCTTTTTCGTAAAATGTACCTTTTAGAAATGTGCATTTGAAAATTGATTTGCATTACTGTCTTTATTGACGTCCAAAACTGTTTAGTTAACGGTATCCCTTCTTTTTATTTCGATTGTATGGCGCAAATGCTTTTTTAATAAATTTGTAGAGATATTAGGTATTTTTTAATAGCAGGAGTGATGAAAAATGAGCAACGCCCTCGCCGGGAATCGAACCACGGATCTCTGAAAATACGCGCCCAGCGTGCAGACCACTACACTAGGAAGGCATGCTATGAAGGCAGGAGATATACCGTATAAATTTACATGTTTTATGTGAAATACGGCATGTGGACTATGTTGTTGCTGTTTTAACATGTATTAAACACAAAATAGAAAGTATTGAGAAGATAATAAGCTGCTCTTATAATAATAAATCATGACTTAAGCCTTTTTTTCTCGCAGATTTGTATTTCATAGATGGGGTTTTCTACCCTATTAGCTGGGTTCAACTAAGCGTACCTATTAATTTTCTAGTTTTACTAAGAAGATGGCTTAAACATCCATCTTTTTTTTTTCCTGAATAAAACTCTTTAACTCTTTAATTAAGATTAATGAGAAAAGTAAAGAAAAAATAAGCAGGGTTTTTGCTTATATTTATATGATTAATAATATTAGTTCTTATAATTGAGCTTAACTTTTTGTTGCTATTATTCTCCGAATAGATTTTTCTATATTTGTAACAAGATTTATTTATTCACAAAACAGGAAGCAAACTAAAATTTATTTTAAGGCCGGTAAGCATAGATTAACAAGGCTTTACATAAAAATGAAATAATATATCCGCAGTCTTCAAACAGATTAGGGTTGGACGGAAACTATATATAAGGTATTTTAGGAAACTTTGCGCTTTTAAATATCACAAGAGTGGTGGTCGTAGAGCCAAGACAAAGTTTTGAATATAAGTGTATTAAATAACCAAGGCCTTCGAAACATTTTTCTCAATGAACACCTTTTAGAAAAATCGTACGCCACTTAATTCTCCCCTTCAGTATAAAAGATTTTTGAGAGGAAAATGCTTCTGACACTTATGTTTATTATTCTTGTTCTTATAATAGTAAAAATAAAAATTCTTACAATAACAATTGGAGTTGGAACCCCAAAATCTTCAAAAAATTGTGATTTCGGATTTTTACATTTTCAAATTCTCTACACTTTTATCTTTCTAAAAATACCATTCTTTAATCTCTATGAAAATTAGAACTGTAAAAAAAATCTAGTTTTAATTTGTCATCTACTTTCTTTGATCAATGAGGATTTTTACATAAAAACGCGTTGTTCTCCAAATGTGATTTTTTTATACTCGATGTACCTTTTCTCAGGAACTACTGCTCACAGGTATCTAAACTTTTTATGGTTTATTTATTAGGTTTCCTAATATTTACTAAAATGAGCTTTTTGTAATAAACTTTAAAAAAATTATTTTTTTGTGTGAGAAAAGTACTAAATTTTACTATGCCTAACAAAATATTCTGTAATTTACTCTAAAATTCAAAATGCTTCAAAAGCTCATTTCTGTATAATCAGATAGGTATACTTTAATTACACAAAAAATTTCAAGCTTGTATCTACAGCAGATTTTGAGAAAAGGTACATCGAAAATGGCCAATTTAACACTGTCGGTATAGGGGTTTCTGACACCCCATAATAAAATATTCTTAAAATAATAATTAAAAAAAAACAGAAAGCTTTCAGATTTTATATTACTTCCAAAAGGGCTTTTTTTTTTCATTTACACATATATTACAGGTTTCGAGAACATTTGGACTAAAAATATTTAAAAAAATCATAACTTTGGAAATTTCGATAGATAGCCTAGCGCGCTGGAGATAAAAATATTTTATTCCGCACAGTGTGATGCCACTGCTCACTTTGAAATCCTTGAGTTTTTAATTGTAAAATTTAAAAAATAGAAAATAGAAAATAAAACAAACTCTGAATACAAGATTCAGCCTTCCAGGTGCCCATATTCGGGTGGAGGACTACGTTATTCAGAATTTGATGACTCTACGTATCTTATTTTCACAATGCGAGAAACATACATACATATATTCATGCAGCTTCTTCATTATTTAATATCTTTAAATATAATACATGGCGATAATATTTGGCGGCAATAATTTTGTAAGGATCTTAAGTTGTACTAACGATTACTTTGTTTTAAAAAACTATTCTATCCTCTCTTATTTTCCACTTCCGGCCAGAATTAATAATTATTTAACTTGTTTATGCAAATTGTACTTGTTAACAGTGAGCTGCCTTTCCAATGCATTCTGCACGAGTTTTCAATCAGCTGCTGTCCGTCTTTAATGCCAGAGGTTTAGACTTCTCGTCATTTTAAAGGTATTGTAGTTTTCAGCAATTTGCGTACTACATACGTAATAAATTAAAAGGCCAGTTTTAGCGTTAGTCAATTGTGTAAAGCACTCGAAGTTAACTCTTATTTTTAGTTAGTAGTTTCTACATTTTTACGTTCAGACCACAAGTGTTGGTCTTTGTATTCCGAAGTGCGGAAGCACCTGTAATATTGTGGAAAACAAAAGCTAAAGTTAACCCTTCCTGCTTGTGTCGCCCATTCCATACATATTTAAACATAGCTTGAGTAAGCTCCCTGTTCCCATTCAGGACACGTCATGTTCTCTAAGGAGATTAAAAGAAATACAAGTCCTGATAATTTGAAAAGTAATACAGGGACTTATAGTGATTCGACACAAAATATCGTTTCGAGACTAATAACCCTTCTGAGCTAACGCCCGTTTCAATCAAGTTGGAGTTGGTATTAATAATAACAATAATTTTTAATTATTTATTATTATTTCTATTTATTTTTAAATACAACGCTCCTGTAATAAATGTTACATGTAATATTTTTAGCTAAACATCTGAAGAACTTCTAAGGATTATGTTAATTTTATTAACAGTTAAATTTTAAGTTAAAGTGCCTTTCCTGTCAAATTCTTAACTTCAACTTACTACTTCCGGCCAGAACGTAGTTTTGGAATTTGCTGAATATTTAATGAGGAGAAGTGGTATTTAAACCACGAAGTTATCTACTGAGTCAGAGAGAATCAGAGTTTCTGATTTACGCGCGTCTGCCTTTTTGGCCACTCTCTCAAAGCTGTTATTACGCTCGGCCGTACTCAGGCCCTTGCTAAGCTTCGTAGTAAAATAAGTTAAGGGGCCAACTCAAATTGAACTTTGATAGCTTCGGCTATACTTGTTTAGTTAATCTTAGTTTTAGTTGAATTCTTAGTCTTCTAAGTTCAAGTCCAAGTGCGGGCTTTGCTTGTACACTCCTAGGCGGAGTTTTGTTAAACCTTATTGAAATAATAAAGGGTTACCCTTCTATCTTGTTGTTTCTTGTCACCGAACGCAAGCGATTATTCGCTTACCAGTTCTTAGATTCCTCACTTCCAACATTAACTTAGAATTCCAAAGTGAGGTACTCTACAAACTATGCAGAAATGTTGTTAAAAATAAACAGTCAAATATGCTTTGAAAAGAATATTTTCTAAAAGGTATTACGAGATATGTAACCTTTTATTATATTTTTATCGGGCAAAACGATTTGCGTCATAAAATTTGTAGGTTTTGCAGAGAGAATTACTCAAGTAACAGAATAGTTTTCTAAACAATAAATAGAATAAAATAGAACGTTTGTTGAAATTTCCTTTGTATAAGAAACGGATAAAATTTTAAAGGTTGCATTTGCAAATGATCAAATGTTTTACCGTTATTTAACGGATTTTTAAAAATTTAGCTCTCATCAGTTTTAGAGACGTTTATTCGTTAGGTCTTTTTGAAACACTTAATAATTATAATGTAATTAAATAATAATATAATTATTATTATTGGTAATTATTATTGGTATAATGTAATTAAATGGTTTCCATTAGTGGATAGTGTTGGATTTACTCTTATTGCATACTTCATGTCCTATTCCGCAAATAAGATCTTAAGTAAATCAATAAAAGCCTAATTGATGTGTCTCAAGCATTAGGAATTTATTACATCTTGAACGATAACATCCTTGCACTGTCCTTGCACATTTGCTGAAATAACTACTCAAATTATATATTTTTTACATTTTCATTATCGAGGTGTAATAAACTGATGGAATGCATTTGAAACTACAATATAAGAAGCACAACAAAAAGATAACGTAAAAGAATTCCACAAATATTAATATCGTAAACAATCAACTGTTCATGGAAAGGAAAATGTTATTTTAAATAATGAATCAGTATGAAGCAGGCGTTCTTATTACGACAATTTATTCGGTTTTATTCTTTCAATTGTAACGTGACTTAAAGGTGAACTTCTTGTTAACTCTGGTCATTGGTTTAACATTTTGGCCAACAGATGCCCTAATGTTGCTAAGGGCTGTAAATTGGACCCTAGACGCTTGAATATGGGTGCCTGGGAACAGAGATTTTGTAAAATGATTTCATCTTTGGTCAACTGAAAACATCCTTGAAGCATGTTCAAGTTGTAGGCTATCATTTGACGTGATTTGCAATGACAACAGACTTTTACCAGAGAGGCATTGTTAACGTGCTTCGTATAAGAAAGAACTGAAATATGCGTGATGCCAGTTTATGTTAAACATAATGAATAAGTCGCACCGTCTAAACTTCAGAATAAAATGTTTTGGTAAAATCTTTCGCATTAATAAATAGAGACATACTCTACTCCGCAAAATGGTAATTTATTTGCTTTCACCATCCGGTATTTAAATAAACTACATATCTATTTAAATAAATCAACATATCTTTACTTGGTAAATATGCAACTACTAAACAGTGTGCTCCAAAAAGATTATACAGCTAAACTTCTGATAAACAACTAGTTATTGGAATGAAAAATCCATTTTAAATAATATTTGACAAATGATTGACAATCAAATGACATTATGGCAGTTCGGCTAACGAGACACATTGGGGGCGGGATGTGTGACATTTAGATTTTTATACTGATCCCATTTTTTACTTTTAAGTAACATGTTTTTACTTTATTAAACGCATTTTAGAAAGATAATGTACGAGACATATTAACCTGATAAATTTTATCTTCTTAATTCATTAGAATAACGACGATATTTGCCGTGACATCTGGTAAATATAGTATGAGTCACTGGGACTTTGTACCAGTCTAGTAAGTGCACTTGGATGTCTATCAATACAGCCGGATGTATTAGCTACTACAGCACGGTATACTTAATTAATTCTGTTTGAGCCCCATTTGTCCTCAAAACTGGTCCAATATCTGATGTACATCATGGGCATGCATAGACCTTGAATATCGGAAGAATACTTTTTGAACTAGTTCTGTGCTGTATGTTGATTATGAGGTTGCATTAAATAAGGCCTACCTTGAAGAACTATTTTATGTATCAGTATCAACCATCTAATAGTAAAATTATGAATAGTGCTGGTACGGGTTTTCCCAAAATGGGATAAGTTCTTGTAGCGAGATCTGTTAACGTTGTATCTGTCCAGGAAGACTTCGTTTCTACCAACAGTTTGGGGCATCTAAAGATATAATCCATCCCATCCCATGACAAAGTTACTGATAGCTTGTACAAACCCTCATTGTCAAGACCCGTATTCTTGAACTTATGGTATTTGTCCGTATACTTATGTGTCTACTTGCTCGAACCAAAATAAATAAATAAGAGACTTTTTTATTTCACTACATCTGTGGCATTAGTCTTGGTGGTCCCAGGAACTATACTTCTAGTTCCGCTGAAGCACATTACGTATGCGATAATCGAGACAGGCTCTCCCTCATCAGAGCTGTAATGCCTCTCCTTCTGATGCCTACAGTTTGAAAGCTGTAATAAAGAGTAAAATATGCAGCCTAAGAATCAATTCTATCAAATCCGAATCGAAGAATTCTGTACTCAGTTCTCGCAATGGTTTTACTATGTATCCATCATTTGTTTTTGTACATAATTCCGCTGTGGCGAAAATAGTCAAAAACTGAAGTCATCTGTGATTTATTTGAACCTTTAGGTTAAACATCATTACAAATTTGAGAAGCAAAATATGAATATGTACATTAGCATATCATTAATACTCGTATTCTTATGTAACTTAAATTATTCACGGTTTTACTTTAAATTTAATACTCGTAGCATCGATTAATAGCAGCTAATATGTTTATTTAAATCTTTTCCATTAATATTCTGTCACAAATTAATCCTTAATTTCTTTGAAAATCATTTATAATTTATTAGTATTATATTAATTTAAATGCAAAAATTGTCGTTCTATCTCTTTCTTACCCATACTACTGAATGAAGGTAGCAATTTCTGTCTCATGCTTCAAGCTATAAACACTCATTTGTACATTACTTATCGAGAAATCGTTCTCCTTTCTTCTTTATCATCACCATATTTTCTCGCTTGATGGGTTTGATGGGTATTTATTTAAATGGCGGAGTAGTCCCAAAAGAACTCACATGATGAGATACTAACGCTTTTGTTCGACAGAGAAGTGTGAATTAAAGCTAATTTGCGAAAATTCTTCATAACATGTTGAATAATGGAAACGGAAAGAGATTATTTATTCCCACAATGCGTCGTTATCCGGGGGAGGTTTTCTCCTCTCGTCGTTTCAGAATAATTTTTAATGTGTGTCTCTACCTGCTGTAGGAGTGCAATTATAAACGTATATTCTGCAATGCAATTGGTATGATTACAAGTAATATATGAAGTGCTTATACAAGAATATATATTATTACTAAACTAGAAACTTTACGTGGAAGAAGCTGAGATATTATCTACTTCGTAATTGAAAAATTTTGATACTTTTTGAATGAAAAGAAAAGATAATTTATTTTCCTTGCTATACAATAAGCGTCATAAATGAAATTATTCATTTTATCCAGTAAAACGTTAAACTGTGAATATTTGTAATTGTTATTTTTACAGATTGCATGAAAATAAAATAAATTTCATTAATTATATGTGTTAGAGTCTGATTCGTTTGATTCTTGAACATTTTAACCCTTTAACTACTAACGGGACATAAAATGTCCCAATAAAAGTTTAGAAACTACTGCTGGGTGAAAAGGTATTCCGAATCTCCTGAATGTTGGGAATTATCTTCCAATAGTTGGAAAATCAAGACGCCGCTATGCTAGTTGTACACAAATGAAAATATAGCAAAGAACAAATATGAGTTGCCCAATGTGTAATGTTGGGTTATGCAAAGAATTCTTTATCCTGTACCAAACGATGTAAAATCTATTTCACATAACAAAGTTTTCCAAAATAACAGGTGTGCTTATAGTAAGTCTATCGCTACGTGTGGGACATATGTAACCCTCCGTTAACTACGGCTGGGGCATATGTGTCCCAGGCTTTGTTTTGAAAATTGTTGGTCAAAAATTCCCAAATGCTAAATTTACCTTATTTATGACATATTTTGTTCTCTTGGATAGAAAACGGCGTAAAGAATTAATTCATAGTCAAAGGGTTTATGCTTGAATTTTCTAAACCAAAGAAATTAACTTCATCGCTGTGTAAGCTAACGCATATGCGAATTAGATAAAATGGTTTATTCCAATCAGACGATTTGATAAAAGGGAATGCATTTTAGGTTATATAATTTAAAAGTATTGAGAAAGAGAACTTATTTAATAAGTTATTACAGTACGCGACGAAACATTTCATAAATTTCAAAAATGTTAATGAAAATGTTTCCATAAATTTAACGCATTGTAAAAATTGTATCTCTTACTATACCATAAAGTCAGCTTGTTTCGATAGTAAAATATTCAATAAATTTAACGAAAGACGAAACTGTTTCTTTTGACCGCATAACTTCAGCTCATAGAAAGAAGAAAATATTCTATAAATTTAACAATGTAAAACATATTTCGTTACAGAAAAAATATTTTGTAAGCTTGCGTAAATTTAACTACTTTCAAGAATTCAGGATAATTTTTAATATGGGATAAAGTTCGTAAGTAATAAAAGTTTTTGCTTTTAGGCTGAAACACAATAAATGCTATAATAAAAACCTTGCGAAGATTTTTATTATGTTTAAGAAAGGAGTAAAATGATATAAATAATAAGAAGATATCTTTATATCTTAACAGAAATTGAGAAAAATGAACGATCCAACATAAATTTAATGATTTTTTAAGTGTAAGAAGTACAGTATTATAGCATTTACTTAACAGTGGTTAAATCTTACAATGCATAAAAATTTTAAGAAAAACTGACATATTAGGACCTAACTGAAACCTAAATTTGTTTTTCTGCGGAATTGCTTTGGACTAACGCTGGCCCAAATCATCCTTCAAACCATAAACAATAGTTAATACTTCCGAATCTTACAATATCTTTCTGAAACAATATTTATTAATTATGCCTACACATCATGCAAATGAAGAGCTCCTATTAACAAAGCAAAATTTAAAGTAACTTTAGTGCCGTCATTGGATTTCATGGGATCATTGGATTTTTAAATTCAAGCTGAGATATAAGTTTGGATTTAGGTATATATGCTGTCTGTATATATAAAGAAGAAGGTCTGTGCGTTTGGTCCTCTAATAACTCAAAAACTACTACAGCTATCATCAACAAACAATCTTCATACAATTCTTCTACAATTCTTTAATGGGTCCAGAAAATGTTCGACGTCCACTTTTCTCCAAAAAATAGCTAAATTCAGAGATATTAATTCAGAAGTCAAACAACAAAAATCAGCGTTAATTTACAAAATTTTCACTGTGAAAATTTTGTAAATTAACGCTGATTTTTGTTGTTTGACTTCTGAATTAGTATTTATTCGGCGTGTTATTGTGTCTTAATTCAGAGATATTAATTAAAAGCTCGGAAAAACGATAATTTTTGCCCTCATTTTTCCTAGTGGCAACAGTCTCCCAAGCTTGAGATGAAAATAGGCTTTATTTCGAAAGTTGTTGCCACTGCTCACGTTCAAACCGTAGAGTTTGTTAATAACAAATTTCTAAGTTTTACGATGAAATAAAAATAGCATTGTCATACATTAAATACATTATTCCCGATTCCGAAATTCGTGGGAAGCCATTTCGGCTATTCCCATCTTCGGACGACTTAAACCCATCTTCGTACGACTTCGTACGAGCCGAAATATAAACACTCAGAAAGCTCTAATTTTCGCACTCATTTTTCCGAATGGCAACAGTGTCGCGCGTTAGAGATAAAAATGCTTTATTTCAAAAAGTGTTTTGCTATTGCTTGCTTTCAAATCAAAGCAATCAAGAGTTTATTAATCAAAAATTTGTAAATTTTACAAAATCTATACATATAAAGAAGATGACCAATTATGATCAATTTTTTTGCCACATTTAATCCACTAAAATTGAATGTAGGCGAAATATCGGATGGAATTTGAGCCTTTACGACCATTTGACAAGAAAGACGAAAATATTAAAAAACTGCATGCCATTGTTGCTGATATAATGAAAGGAAATTACCTTATTTTTCTATGGAAATTTTTTATGTGAGTTCCATATCGCATCAGACTGAAAAATGTATGAATATGAATTGTATTTTTTGCACCGTTATTAGAGAAGGATTATAGCGGTATCATTCTCTCCATTGTTAGATGGATTTACTGTCAATCTGACGTAACTGGCATCGGGTACTTCAGCTAGTGTATGTATAACGATCAGAAACACAATGATAAAAATCTTATTATTGTTTTTACTTCTGAAGCAAAACGATTCAAATACAAGAAATGATCATATCTATATATCAGAAGAAATAGTATTATCGCAACCACCTTGGCGTAGTTTGACATAAAGAGCAATTTATTTTAAAAATTATATATTACATACATACATGCATATTATTACGAACATATTCTACATTTCAATTATACATTTATTTTAAAAAGCAATCAGTAAACCTAGTTACAATTAAATCCTACAAGCACAAATTTTAAATTCGAGTTTAAGACAAAAAGTAGTAATAATTTTTCTACAAAAGCCTTTGGAGCTTGGAATACAGCAAAATGAATGCATATGGAAATGGCAACGTTCGAAACTGAGTATTTGTCATGCGTACTGGTAGCATAAATAATTTTTATGGGCATAATTACCAAAGTTTGGTGTAATCTGAAGTTCTGGCGATTTTTACTAAGCTGGTTGCGATTATATGCAAGTACCGAAGAAAGATTAATGCATCTGAAGACATACTGATCAACAAAACTTTCATTAATATACCTGTAATCATTCTACCTGTAATCTATATACACAGTTAAATTAATATGGAATGCTAATAGAATAATAATATCTCAAATATAACTCAAAGTAAGCAACTAAGGACTAACTAATCCCATTTATGTGCATCGGCAATCCAAAATATTAAAAATCACGAACATATTCGTATGAGTGAATATGCAGGTGAGTATGCTTGTGCTTCTCATTTTCGTCTATTAGTATATTTATTGAAAAGGTATGCCGCACATACTTCAACTGGTATTTGGTTTTCTCTTTTCATGCATTAGTTAAGGATATTACTTATTAGTCCAAAGCGGTTTTGTCCCTGAGGGACTATTGTTTTCGTTTTGCAGTTTTGCGTTGAAACACTATAAATGGCTGTATCTCTTTTCAAACTGTTGCCACCAAATATTATCGCCCTGTATTATATTTGAAGAAAATAATGAAGAATCTGCATATATGTATGTTTCTCACATTGGGATAAAACAAAGGTACCTAGAGCCATCAAAATTTGAATGGCGTAATACTATTACGAATATGGGCATCTGAAAGCCCAAATTTGAAATTTGGAATTTATTTTATTATCGATTTCATATTTTGTAAAACTTTAACGAATTTCTGATTAAAAAACTCAAGTAATTTCAAAGCGAGAAACGGCAACTTTGTACAGGAAAAACATTTTTATTTCCAGTGCGTGAGACTGCGTATTGGAATTCTAAATGCATGCTTAATTTAAAATTAATTTGCGATAATTGCTCTTGAACTGAATTTTATAGTTTAAGTGCGAAAAACATGATATTTAATAAATAAAGGTAACATACAAAGAGTAAAAAAAAACGCCCCTTTGGACGTAATTTAAAATCTGAAACTTTTCAGATTTTCTTTTATGTTTTAATTTTAAGTTATATTTTCTTTTGGCGCCTATTTAATTAAGCTATATTGAGGCACAGTAAGGAAAAATGTAAATACTGTGTAATGCTATAATTTGTTTCACTAAACTTCTTTACATCATATACTTTTTTTCTAGTTGTACGTATTTTATACTTCAGCGCATGATATGAGAATTGCATCAAAAGACAAAAATCTTCCTTTTTTAGTTACGTTTTATAGCTTTTTACGAAACAAAAGTTCCAACTGTGTCCTTCCCCGACTTTGTATAGTTTTCTATTCTTGCTTATAGGATTACTTACGGTGCATATAATTTCTTATTTGTGATAATTGTTGTCCTAGCATTCTATCAGCTATTATGTTTATTTATATTTAATACTTAGTTTAAAATTTAATCTTCATTACAATAAAGAATCGATAAATAACGTAAAATATGAGAAAATAAAATTTTCAATACTTGATTTTTAATTTATTTCAAGAAGGAAATGTTAGCAATTTTTTATAACCTAAAAGAATGTGTTCACAGACATTAGGTTAACTGGAAGCAGAAGAGATGAAAAATTAGCAAAGCCTTCCCCGCGAATCGAACCGCGGACCTCTTGAATACCCCTCCAGCGTGCAGACTACCACACCACGAAGGCATGCCAAGAAGGTGGGTGAAATACCTCATATACTCACCCTTTTACAGGGCGACTGGGATGTTTAGGGAACCCAACCGCCAAATCCTGGATGTGAAGAATCTTCTTCCCCCACTCTTTTAGTTCAGGCGCCACTGTAGAGACATTAGGTTAATTGGAAGCAGGAGTGATGAAAAATTAACAAAGCCTTCGACGGGAATCGAACCGCGGACCTCTAGAATACGCACCCAGCGTGCACACCACCACACCACAAAAGCATGCCAAGAAGGTGGGAGAAATACCTCATAACATCATAAAATTTATTACGGAATAGCCTTTAAAAAGTAATTTTAACGTATTTAGTGATATAAATACGACAAAAATTCAACAAGCAATAATAATCAGCCACTAATTATATGTATTAATTTAATTTGAAGAAGAATTAACGTACTTGAACATTTTAGGAAAGTACTGAAATTTATTGTACTTTATGTTTTGTCTTAGGCACAAGATATAAAATATTTAAAGTAATAGGAAATTTAAAAAAAAAAAAACCGTATATAGTATTATTTCATTATGCAAAAAGATAAATAATTTTTACATTTTCAGTTCCTCAGTTGTTTGCGAATCAAAAGAATAAATTACGAACACTGCAAATCTAAATGAAATCTGGAATTCTAGCACTTGAAATTGTCCGGCGTTCTCAAACGTAAAATGATAATTATTTTTGAACGAAATATCTCCCAACGTAATTATATTTCCTTCTGATATTTTTATTTAAAATTTTGAAATTTATTTGTAACACTTTTCTCATTCAGACGAAACAGAAATTTCGTTAAAGAAACAGAAGTCTATTAAAGAAATTCCTGTCAGTGTTTTCACGTAGAAAAATATTTTGTTTTCTTTTAAAAACTTTCCATTTCTTTCATCTTCAAACTAGATTCTTTTTCCATTCCTCCTTCACTTCTACAATATTTTAGTGGCAAGCCCAGTGAGCTGTGTGTGGTCATTTTCTGATTCTTGAATTATATTTCATATAAATAACTTTAGAGAGAAACACAAACTCTGTGCATAAGATCTCCATTAGGATTTTTCTGTAATGAAGATTTTCCTTCCTGGGACTCCCCATAGATTTCCTTGGAAGCTTTATTGATCTCCTGGATTCTGAGAACAGTTTTTGAAAACTCAGAAACATGGCTGTAGATGCTTATATATTTAAAAATTATTCAAAGTATAGGAAATAAATAGTGAAACACTCTTTTCTGACAATTTACATATGCAGAGAATGCTCATTTTGTTTAAAAAAGTTTTGTTTATTTCTTCCACTCAAAATGTATCATTATAAAAATGTTAATGCGCTTTGATAATTATATTTATAGCTCAAAACATTCATAGTTTTGATTGCGTACAAGTTCGCAACAGATCGTACAGCGAAAAGCGCATCTAAACAGAAAGCTTATCCGATCTCACGCTGGACTAACAATTTGCAAAATGACAATACTAGCTAACTAACAATTGGGAGCAAATGCTATCTCTTCGGCCTTATGTAGTTTTCAGCCGCCCGCCGAGATATTTCTAGTACTTTCTGCTTCTCGAAATTACTGGAAAGCACTAAGAAGGTCTCATTACGGTTACAGCGAATATAGCGATCAACTGCATTTATTCAATTGTAATGTCGATTATGGTGATAGAGGAACCGGACACAAATTTCGATAAATAGACTCCAAATTCGGAGACTTTTGGCGGCAACACAAGCCTTGGCGAGATATCGCCAAATTACCGAGATATCCATTTACTCAATGTTAAACGGACTTGACCCTGTATTTTTAATTTTCTGGCACAGCTTTCTGTTAAAATTTGTTTCGTGTTTCATTACACAGCAAAATAAAACAATTTCACATATAACTGTATTAAAATCATCTACAAAATTCGTAAAAATATTCTTATCTTTTCAGGAATTGTTTTCTACTTGTGATTAAAATGTATTCACATATTCCCCTTTGCTTATGGCTGTGAGCAGTTTCTTACAAAAGCTGATTCCTTGTTCCAGTTGTTGGGAGAATGGCAGCGAGGGAAACTATTCTTCCTGCATTATTTTGGCTGTAGGATGCAATTCAGGCTCATTTTAAAATTTCTCAGGACATAAAAGACAAAGAATACTTATAAATATATTTTCTCAGGCAAATATTTATTTATAGTCGTTATTACTAAAAGAATTGTTTTGTTACTAAAAGAACTGTTTTATTAAAAACATTCGTTCTGTGTTCTACCATTGCCCTTACCAAAATACCAGTTTTTTTCCTTGTGAGCGAAACTGTCTTATAGTTTATTATTATAAAAATAGACTGTAGGATTAGGTTGCGTATGTTGTACCTCCTACGGAAAAATAGGTATACATCGTAAGGATCGATTAAAAAAGATAAAAATTATGTTTGGTAATAATATCATGAATTGCAGTTACTGATATTTATTAGAATAAAATTCCATACAGCCTACTCTCCTGGATAAAATTAATAAAACTTATGAGTAAGAAATTAATACAACATAGACAACCAGTATTCTAAGTCGTACCACCTGTAGTTTAAGTCGTATTAATTTTAAAAATGGACAAATACAATAAAAGTTTCTTTTTCTAAATTAATTTATTTATACAATTGATTTTAACAACATTCACAAAGATATTTTCTTTTCATTTTCTTGTCAATTCCAGCACATAAGTTCATGTACGCGTCCTTCGCATTTGGGTATTCGCTTTAGGTACAGAACAGTATACTCTTTTTGGTCTTCCTCAAAACTAGAACAGGGAGACGAAAACAATATGGTTAACTAGGGTGTGACTTATTTTGCCAAAAGAGACGCAGTTGACGTTATATTACGCCTAATACTTAAAAGGAACCCAAAGACAAATCTTGGTACTTAAGTTGTTTTAAGAGTTGCGCAAAGTTACCCTATATCAGTGCATATAAATATATGGTAGTATATAATATATTTAATCAGTACGTATAAGAAAACTAAGCAAACTTATTTTGCTATATTAACGCTATATAATCTACATTAATTTTAATTAAAAAGCAGTCATTAAATTAATTAGGATTACATCTGGACAAAACAATGTACTATTTAGTAAATTTCGTTATATATCCTACAAAAGGATCCTCGAAATTGATTTAACCTGGCAGAAAGATAAAAACAGGTTTTATTAGCTTGGTTTTATCCTTCTGCCTTAGTCCTTTGCCTTTCTATAAGATCATTCTTAGATTACGTCTACACATACATAATAAGGAAATAGGACTCAAAGCACACATAATAAGGAAATAGGACTCAAAGCACACATAATAAGGAAATAGGACTCAAAGCACTCACAAGTGTGCAAAGGGCTAAGATTGCAGTAATAAATGGCAAGGTGTGATGAAGATGTAATCATACAACGGTTGAATAGCATGCCCCACCAGTCCAAGCGGGCTAACACATTACTTAAGCAACATTGTAACCATTGTGTGTATACAACATTGTAACCATTGTGTGTATCCCTTTTATAACCATTGTGTGTATACAATGTTTAATGTATAATGTACACAGCGGTGTAAATGCTCTACCTGGTTAAGTCCGAAGATGAAAAGGAACAACTGATGCTATCTCCAGAGGTGGCAGAGCTGGTGATGTCGGTTGCAGCATCGTGAAGACTTTAACGGAATCTATACTTTAAAGCAATGATCGGTGCAGAGGATTCACTTAGAGTCGAAACTGGCACCCGCCTACGATTGTGCCGCGTAGCAAGTACTGGAAGTACTGGATGAATAAAATGCAGAAGACTAACGGAACCTGTACTCTAGAGGACCAGTTATGTTCATACCTTTTCCTTTACATCATAGAGAATATGGTTGAATTGTACATTCAATCGATTAAAATGGAATGAAGAACAATGGAGTTACATTTATTTAATAGTCTAATGTAATGGGTGAGATTTGTCCAAATTATAATCACTACTAGTACTATGTTTTGAATATATATTTCTTTTTTTGTATCAACAAGTATCCTATTTTTGGATGTATTAAATAATATAATTTAGTGATATTTAGTTCAAACGTTTTTAAAAAATAAATTTTGTAGAGGAAAGAAAATGGAAAGTGGTGTTATAAATTGATAGTTTGCACCGTTAGGTGGCGCTCCGAACGTCTTGTCTGTGTTGATATTCCATAACTTAATTTTAGTTTGATGGAAGAACGAAGGTGTTAAGCCTGATAATGATGAAGGCGTTTGCTTAATAATAATGCTCGTAACCAATGTATTATATTGTAAATGAAATGTGTGTGTATTATTAACGAAGCGGTTTATCACTTACCTCTAAAATTAACGGTATTAGTTACTACAAGTGGTATTTAAAAAGACAAAAATGTTAAGCTAGATAAAATAGGAACATCTATTGGCGTACACAATTTATGGTACTTTATACATGTTAAGCTTACATGATACATAAATGCAGAAAAGAGAAGTTTTTAAAAGTTAAAGCAAATTTTTAGTCTCATTATTAAATAGGAAGATGTTTTAACATTCTTCCTTACCGAGAAGCAAGCTAAAATCTTCGATGTTATCATTTCAGAGAACGAAAACGACATAAATATTTATATTCATATGTATATCTGAATTATTTTAGCGTAGATAAGTAATAAATCTAACCAATTTTCCTTCAGAATTGAGCAAGACATATAATGAAATTTGTGTATGAAAGTATAATAATCTTCCTAAATTTATGTAAACAGTTCAACAAGACCTGAACTCGTTTGTTGTAGTTTCCTGGAGATTTAATTTGCATGCTTTTCTATACTTGCTTTGAAGTACTTTTGTAAATAACATTGTATTCAAAATATTTAAATCCCGGCAAAACAGTGTCTAACAAAATGCGTTTGCTATTTGACCAGGACAATGTTTCAAACTTCAGTTAGCAGATTTCGACTAATTGATACTTATTAAATGCTGTTTTAAATTAAATATTCAGTTATGATCTCGAAATATTAAAGCAAGCTTTAATATGAGAATGAAAATATTTAAATGCACGTTTAATTCAAATATACCAATATGTTCAAATCAGAGATATTATGCAAATATAGACAAATATATATTTATATATTCTGTTACGAAAATGTTTTCTTGAATCTTTCAGATATGTACACAAGCTAATATTTAACGATTTCAGATGAAAATCACTATTTCTAAATGTAACTGAGATTTAAAAGTTACGTTTTAAACTTCAGGTAGCTTTAAGTATGTGTACATGTAAGTTAATTTCAAAATGTTATTTTGGTGTGGGGATTACTTGAAGGTATACTCGTTTGCTGCTATGCTGCTTGGTATTTAGTTGCATGCTCGTGTCGCTATTTATTAGCACCAATGAGAAATGCAGCAGCGCACAAGTTTGACATGACCTTGGGATAATGACCTTGGGATTCGACCTTGGGACAATGACCTTGGGATTCGACCTTGAGATTATGACATTGTGACTCGACCTTGGGATAATGTCCTTGGGATTCGACCTTGGGATAATGACCTTGGGTTTCGACCTTGGGATAATGAATTTGGGATTCGATCCTGCGTATGTTATATGGGCAGTCGAATATCATACTGCTGTTGCAAAAAAAGTTTCCCTTTGACAGTTTCTAATATTAAAACTCTTTTGTAATGCGAACATTTGATTGGCTCTCGAGATCGCTACATTGTGATAACAACTGTTTTCTATTCGCAACTTCTCCATTTGCACATGAAGGAAAATTTGTGAATTTCATCTGTAAAATTTCATTGCCATTTTACAAATTCTGAAATTTGACAATTAATTCGTCAACCATAAAATGTTCCTTTAAATTTTTACTAAAGTACATCATTTTGTCATAAGATTTATTGATATTTCCCAATTAGAAATTTCTGTCAATTTTCACAGCTCAAAACATAGTTTGAATAAAATTGAATCAGTAATATTACGTCAAATAAATATAAGTAACATAAAATGTACAAACTCGCATTAGAATTTAAATTAATGAAATTTGCTGCAATTGACCACTTACAGATCTAAGTAAACACAAGAAAGCTATCCTGAAGACAGCACAGAAAAGGGCAGAATTTCTTACTTAATTTGTTTTACATTTTGATAGCAAATGTATTCAATTTTAACTACGATTAATATTCATTTAAAAACATTTCATTTCAAATTCATTTATCAAGAATTTCCTACCTAAATTACTTCATAGTTAATTAAATTTCGGATCAAACTATATGCATTTAATTAAGCTGTTTAATAAAGCCTTCAAAAGCTTTTGTTGAGATCGCCGCTTTTAGGCTATACTTTGGCAGTCATGCAGCTAATTTGTTAACACATCTTTCCTTTTGATATCGCTAATTAATCAGCGTTTAGTTTTACTTTCCGTCTAGCCTATCGTTTTCGTTATGAGTCAACGAACAACAAGACAATTTGTAATATCATTGAATGAGTCGAATTGGTTCAAATCTTATCGACAGAGAAGACTGTAAGACAGCTTTCGTGGTTTTCCCTATTGTGTAATTTGAATAGAGCCAGCTTTCTCAAAAATTTCTCTACGACATATCCCTTTGCTTAAGCGTATAGCCGCAATATCTGCGAAACGTTTTGTCATTCGTTGGTGTTAAAAAAAAATGTGTTTGCTCAAAGGCAAAAATAATCATTTTTGCATAAATCTGAATACAGTCTGCTCCTGTTTATTTAAATACCTTAAATAATATTGCCTCTGCCAGATGATTAAAACTGTTTCTGTAGATGATTCGTTAATTTCGGCATTTATGCAATGGGTGAAGTGAATTGCATAATGTGTTGTCAGACTTCGAGTTGTAAACATTCTCCATTATTTTACCCATCAGGCCGAAGTTAAATGAAATATCAAATATTTATTGTTTATGACGCAATACTCCACTAAACTTAAGGATGAACTGAAGGTTCATAGTGAAATTACAGGCACGTCCTTGCGGATTTAATATTTCCGTTTTTCTTGAATGCCATTTATAATTAAAAGATTAGTAAATAAAAGGTAATGCCATCTTTAATAATAAAAATATTCCATATTCTAAATATTTTGCCTTTTCTTTTTCGTGTTTTATACCTATATTCTGAGCACGCTTTTTGAATAATTTTGCTTACAGTACCTAAGGAATCATATACTGCATAATAACTGCAATTTTGTGGGCATTTATATGAAAGTTTGCTTTTACTTCCTCGTACGAAGTAAAAAGGAAATTTTGTAAGAAGTTTCAGACAGCATATTTCAACGAAAATATCCATTTTGGCCGCTATCGAATGCAATTTAACGATGTTTTTGCGTGACATCTGTACGAAAGAACAGAATAAAAGACTATTTTCCTCCAAAAAAATTATAAAACTGCTTTAAAATGAATTCTGAAGAGAATTTTTCGTGGCGTCTGTACGTACGTACGTATCTCGCATAACTCAAAAACGAGTAGCCTCAGAACGTTGAAATTTTGTACGTAGGACTGCTATAACATGTAGATATGCACCTCGTATTTGAGTAAGCAATCGGCCGCACCAAACGTATATATAAATATATTTATATATATATTCACTCTGTTACTTGGCTCAGTGATCTCAGTTTCTTATATGTTTGTAAAGTGTCCATTTTTGCTTTGAAAATTATTGAATTATGTTGTTCTTATATTCCGGTTAAGGTTTTTGTGCCTTTAATAAATCTTCAAGCAATATTTGTACAATTATCAACAATTTAAAAGCTGTTTAAGTGCGGTTAAGCCTAATTTTTAATGGCGGACATATTTGTTTACATTTGAAACAGCAAAATACTAGATTTGTTGCCAATCTAGAGAGACCAAGCTTCGCAACAACAAAGATCAAACCCTCATTTATTATTGCGAATTAAATCATGCTTAATCCTTTTTTGGATTTTTCTCGAGAAAATAAGTGCTTAAGATTTGCTTAGTAATTTTTAATATAGATATTTTGAGTTTTTATGTAAGTGAGAACATAATTAATTGAATGAGAAATACTAAATCGTCTGTGAAAAACTGTTTCTTTTTTGTTTTGTTTGTTTAATTTCCTTTATACATCATTCTAGATTTATTATAATATTTGAATAGAACATGTGGCAACGATTGTATAATTCTTCAAATGATATAAATTTTGTGCATTCTGAGTTTATAATATGAACGCAATATACCGCTGTTAAGTGAACCTAGCGCCAGAGTGTCGCAATGGTAAACAAATGTAGTGAATTTTAAAGAGTGCATTTATTCTATTTTGGTTTATGCACTATCGACGAAGTAGATTTAATTCAATCCAATAAATTTAAATGAAGTACAAGAAAAAATGCGTATAATTTAATATTCCGTACAAGGAAGTCATGTGGTGTACACATCAGATTTTTTTATACTTCATAAGAAAACTAATGCAGCTGATTTCTAGCCGTCACTGAGGCCGAAGACGTCCGATAATTGAAATCAGGTCCAGAGTTTATTCCACAATAAGCTATATGCTCTATTGTTTCCGTTCCCAGGGTCTCACTCTGCGTGAATACGATTGTGTTAATACCGATGTATCCCAGCTCCTCAAGGGACACTTTGTGGGTGAGCAGGGATATCACAATCCCCCAACAGTTCCGTTCCCAGGGTCTCACTCTGCGTGAGTACGATTGTGGTAATACCGAGGTATGCCAGCCAACGACACTATCTCGTTGATGCCAGCTCTTCAAGGGACACCTGGTGGGTGAACAGGGGTATCGTAATCCCCCAACAGTAATGATATTTTCGATTCCATTTACTTTTTATCATATTTATTGGTTTTCCTTTTCGTTCTCCCGTTGGTTTGTTTCTTCTGGTGATCGGGGTCATTGTAAGATGTCTTTTGTGTCTAGCTAACAAGCCTTTTGTCTTTAACTTATAATAGTAAGAAACGCGGCTACACCTTTGCCGTGCGTGGAGACCCGTACGTCTGGAAAGGAGGATTCTAGTAGTTAAGATATACTCCCAAGCCCGTTGCTTTGGCCACTATTTTAATTTAAACATGAGGCTGTCAATATCAATGGTCATTAGTATCAGTCTCTTGCGGATAAGCAATTGGGAGTTCCTGCTTTCTGAGAAACTGATTGTGAGATTTCCATTGAGTAATTAGACATGTTTAGCCCTGGGCGAAGGACCTGCGTCCCCTTACTGGTTGTCGTGGTGGGTGAGATAGCTGTATTCGAATTTCTCTTAACTTTAAAATATGGTATGAGAGTAAGAAACCAGAGCAAGAAGAACGCTTACCAGACAAGTCTTCTCCTTGTTTTTTTTTGTTAGGACCATATCATCAGGTAGTTTGCAGAAAATGTAGTTGTTGGTTTTTCATAATTATCATACAGCTGTATACAGCAGAAAACAAACAAGTGAAATAAATCAGTTCCTCTGATTGGCTTGTGGAAACTTACGTTGTTAAACAGTCTTCAATTCTAAAAATGACTACTATGAGATAAGCTGCTATGTACGTTTGTGTGTCCTCAGTATGCGATTTTAGAAACCCTCAGTATGTGATTTTAGAAATTTATCTGCTCTATGTTACAAGGGATGAAATACTCATCGAATTATCAGATCATTCTATATGTGCTATCGGGCAAATAATAAGACGAAAATAGGATCATATGATTAATACAAAATACGAGATGCTGATCCTCAACTCATTTGTTCTGTCAGATATGTAAAGGCTAGGTACATAAATTGCTCCGTGAGACCTGGCATTTGTAACTCAACGCGGTGCTTCCAGTACCAGCGTTTCGGATATATCAAAATATTCTGTCGTGGCAATATCACATTTGCTCGTTGCTCTGTGAAATACAGTTTTCTCGAGATACTGCCCAACTTAATAAAAGGAGGAAGAAATCCAATCAGTACAATTCAAATAAAAGATATTTCACGCAGAAGCAAGAAAAATATTAAATAATTTCCAAACACGACATAATATGCCTTATGTCACTATCATTAAACCTACCATCCAATCAGTAGCCACCCAAAACAGTGCAACTGCACAGAAACGTCAGATATCAACAAAAGCAGAAAGGAAATTTTACAAAATAATAAAGAAACAAAAGCTACTTAAATAGGAAACAACCCAAACGTGAAAACTTCTCTTGGAAAAAACATGAACTCAGTGCATTTAGATTCCTATATGAATGTAGAAGGTATGGAAGTTTCCAGTTCTTTCCTTTGCCGCCAAATAAACAAACACCTTTTGTAATTTCCATCCTTACTTCATGGATTTATAGCGGCTTGTATCAAAACCTTGTTAGTTCCAAATATATTATCCATGTTCATCATCCTGGGTGCTTAACAAGAAAGGAAACTGTGACAGCATTCTTCCAACTTGACGTTATGCAAAATAAGTTTCGTATTTGGACTTCAATCTGTTCTGTTTATTTTGCATACAAATTATCATATTTATCAGCAAGATTTATTGATCTTACAGAGCAGGTCCCTAAGCCCTTTATACTTATAAGAAATGTTAACGGTAACAGTGTTCTCTCGAGAAGTAAAGATCTAAATTCATGAAGGAGACAAATCGAAGAACGAATCAAGGAACATTCAGAATGCTTATGGATAACAAACATTCTTCAACACACTTACTAAGATTACAGGGACTTTACACATCACAGATCTCGCCAATTGTTCTCTATCCCTTCTGCCACTTTGCTCCTTTAATATGGGAAATTAACTTTACGTAAGTGATCAGTTTCCTAAATTTGTAAATTTTACAGGAGTAGCAGGCTATACAATATATAAGGTTGTGGTGTTGCGCGGCCCCAACCTGCACGCAACAATAGCAGTGACTGCTATGAACTGGAAAGTACACGAACTCTTAAGAAGGGTTTAAATCCCTTTTTATTCCACTTTAGAAGTTACAGATGCGTGCACTTGACGCTCACAAACTACGCCGACCCGGCGGCAAAATAAAAATAAGAAACTAAAAATGAATAATAACAAGTTACTAACTACGAGGCTCTCTAAACGTAACTAACCTAACCGCGTTCTAAGATACAGCTGATATTTCAGCAAACGTTCTGAATATTAAGTTGAAAGATTTAACTATCTGCCGAGGCAAGCACACAGACCGAAACGCGCGGTTCTTAACTTTCTACCTAGCAACCTTCACACTCGTGAATCAAGAAAGCACACTATAATAAATCCATGAAATAAGGATGGCAATTACAAAAGGTGTTTGTTTATTTGGTGGGAAAGTAAAGAACTGGAAACTTCCATACATTCTACATTCATATAGGAATCTAAATGCACTTAGTTCATGTTTTTTCCAAGAGAATTTTTCACGTTTGGGTTGCTTCCTATTTAAGTAGCTTTTGTTTCTTTATTATTTTGTGAAATTTCTTTTCTGCTTTTGTTGGTATCTGACGTTTCTGTGCAGTTGCACAGTTTTGGGTGGTTACTGATTAGATGGTAGGTTTAATGATAGTGACATAAGATATATTATGTCGTGTTTGGAAATTATTTAATATTTTTCTTGCTTCTGCTTGAAATATCTTTTATTTGAATTGTACTGATTGGATTTCTTCCTCCTTTTACCAAGTTGGGCAGTATCTCGAGAAAACTGTATTTCACAGAGCAACGAGCAAATGTGATATTGCCACGACAGAATATTTTGATATAGCCGAAACGCTGGTACTGGAAGCACCGCGATGAGTTACAAATGCCAGGTCTCACGGAGCAATTTATGTACAAGCACACTTTCGAACTCGATTCCCTTCTATTTAACTCAAATTACTTCCGCTGACAATTTGAATATTTTGCGCGTTCTACTAAAATTTACATACTCTGGCAATTCCAGGCGAAAGTAAGGCTTGACAGGAAAGATAGTTTAAACTTAAAATAAATGTTAGTTAAAATAAATATAAACCCTACAAGGTAGTCCATAGAATATTCTAATTTATGAAAGTGGTACGCACTTGAAAAAAAAGTTCAGAAACGCTGTTTTAAATGAATAAATAATAAGTAAAAGCAGGTAAATAAATTGAACTTTCATTGTAAAAGCGTGGTATGTATAACTGGAGTGCTGCAGTAATTTCTTGTCTCATTTTAGGATCCTGAGTTGTCCTAAAATGTTAAATTGGCAATTTTATTCAAAATAAGAAACATTAATAATATAACAATAAGAAACAAAGTTTTTTTTTGCTCTTTATTCTTTTATTTAAGAAACAGTTGCTTGTTTGTTGTATTAAGTGTCGGTTGTCAAGCGTAACCGTTTTAAAACATTTCTTAAACAACTAAAATACACGTGATATTGACTTGCTAAAAGTGTATCGTATTCAACACCTAACAATATTATTTAATTACTAAACAAGTCTTCCATGAGTATATATCTCACTGTCAAACGCAAGGCAGGTAAAATTCCCAATTCCAGGTATTATCGTGTATGACGTAAAATGCTGAGGATGGGGATAATATTGCCTTATTAGAGTATCGGAGAGCCTATGACATCACCCTGGGTCATATACCTGCGCCCTTCCCTTTTTTACAAGTTCTACAACATTTAGTGTTTCTTTGATATGCATGACTACTGCCAGAACTGGTAATGGCACTTGTGGAGCAAAGTGATGGAAGAGATTCTAGCAAACATGGCAGCACTTTAGCACCCCCACATATTCCCTCAACACTTTTGAACAAAGATTTACTTATGCTTTCATTTGAATTCAAGGTTAACACTATGGTACTCTTGAGACTCTACTCTCTCAACTGCAATAAATCCGCTGAAAGAACTATCAAAGGAAGAATTCTGGGATTGCTGTCAACAGCTTCAGGAACGTTGGCAGATGAATGCAACTACAAATAGTGAAAATGGTAATATATAAATAATTTTATTGTTAACAGTTTTTATAAAATGAATAAATCCATGCGAACTTTTGAAGCGACCTCTTACATTAACACTATTATTATGGAGTTAGACTTCATTGCTGACATATATTCTCATTCATCAAGTACGCTGGTAAAAAATAACTATATCATTCATCACATGTGCATGTAACTGAGAACTATCGCCGTATAACGTCATCTATAAGGAAATGTTTTAATTTGTCTATTTTTTAGCGACAGAGAAAATATTTTCTTGCTTGGAATGATGAAACAGGCAGTGAAATGCTTTATTTATCTAAAATGTAAGCACATGCTCCCAAATGCACTTTGTTGAAGAAAAATCTAATAATGGAAAAATCCTGTTTCTTGAAGCTTATGTAAATGAAAAAATATAACAAAAACATTATGAAAGAGGCCTGGAAGGAAGGCAAAGTTTGATAAAAGCTTTTTCTTACGCTTCAAATGAAGTTTTGTATTGTCATGAAATATTCTGCATAACAATATTCTTTTTTCTAAATTTTTTGCTCAGAAAGAGGAATTGTTTTCTTGCATATGAGGTATTTATTCAGAATGTGCAGCATTAAACAGTGACAACGTATGCAAACATGACAGCCCTGAATATCAATTATAAATTAATTAAGATTAATTAATGTTTAAATTACCTGCATATTTATTTGAAACAATACATACATGCATATGTAAATGAAACTGAAAAAATATGCATGTGTGTATACATAAATACATACACAATCACACACACCATCATATATGCATATGTGTTTAACAAAAACAAAAAATACGTAAATAGAAATTATAGTTTAAATTACAAATAACCCCTTAAAGCTTAATTTTAAATTGGATATTTCCCCTCTGTATTATATAATAGTAACAAATTTTTCTGCTCACATCATTTCGATACTAATTTATGGAATATGACTTACATAACGATGGTGACGTAAATGGAACCAAAACTCAAGCAGCCAATAATGATTTTAGAACATTATTAGTTATCCAATCAAATTCACTGAAAACCGAAACTGACTTGTTCTGAATGAAGATTTCATCTTGAACACAAGACACTTGCTTTTTGCACTTCGGCCTAGATAGACGGCTGCTTGTTGCTTCTCTTTTTACTGCAAAGTTATCCGAAATGTAAATGTCCTTGGAAAGACACAAGTAGTGTGCTAGTTTTTTTTGGTGGCCACAAAATGTTTACTGAAATAAAAATGATTATTTAATCTGTCTCGCCTACCAAGTTGCTTTTCATTACGGATCAACATCTACGAAATGCAATATTATAATATCTAGGCTATCAGTATTTCTACATCATTACATCTAAGTTTGCTTACTTATGTAGAGACAGATAGATAGATTTAATATGATTTTGAAAGTGCAGTCAAATTGGTTGGAACTCTTAACAGCTTTCAATGTCTGTCACGGCTGATGGTTAAGGCATACCGATGAAGATAAAAAAAAAACTGGATTTCTACAAATCACCAAGCCTTATTTTTGCACATAATCAAAACATTTGTTTGTAGATAGGATATTTCTAGATCATAAGCAATTACAATATTTTTTATATTATCTTAGAACAAAGAAGGGCATAGGAAAATAGTGATTTTTGCAAGGCACAAGCTAAGGAAAAGAATATCACAGAATAATGACGTATTTATTGTACCAAGAGTATTTATATTAAGTTTGATGCAATTGTAGAGGCAAGTTATGATTGGTTAATATTAGTTTTAGTTGCCAATTTTCAGTAGCGTTACATAACAGAAAGATCTCAAATTTGGGAGAACGTTAAATTTTAAAGTGTCTCAGTTTTTATCTGGTCACGGTAAATTTGCAAGTTATCTGTTTCGTTTTAATCTACGATCAAACAATTTATGTGAATGTTCAAAAAGAGTTCCTCAGGATGTGGAACATTTGATTTTCTCGTTCCCTACATTTGATGGCCCTAGATTACGCTTACAGAACGATTTGAAAATGTTCGGAGTGACTTGGCCAGTGAACTTATCTGTTTCCGTGAAGTCCAGACTGCTGTTCTCTGCTTTTGTTCGCTTTATTTATGCATGTAATTTTTAATGTTTATTTATACATGTAACCTTTAATGTTCTAGTTAACTTACTTCTGTAAGCCCCGTGTTGTACATATGTGGTGAACGAGGAGTCTGTATGTTCTCAAAGGAAAAAAAAAAAAGAAAAAAAAAAATTGGGAGCACAGGTGAATTTAGGGGAAGAGCACCAAATCTAGAATGTTAAATTTGAGATCGCCAATTATTTTTAAAGCAGATACCTATTTTGTTATATTTTAAATATACGTAAAATATAAACAAAATACGGTAGCTACTTTAAAAATAATTGGCTTTTAATTAGAAATGACGAAGGCAGTTAAGCAGTTAAAGGCAGTTAAGGTAAAGCGACGCAATGTTGACAGAGCAGCAGTTAGAGAAGGGAAGAATATGACGCAATTTTAACTCGCTAGCGGTATTTACACTAAATTTGAGGTAGAGCTATTCTGTGATTGGTTAATAATTTGACATTACATAATACAGAAGATTCTCGAATTTGGGAAAACAGAGGAATTTAGACGGAGATCACCAAATCTAGAATGTTAATTTTGAGGTCGCCAATTATTTTTAAAACAGCTATCTTATTTTGTTATATCTTACACACACACACACACACACACATATATATATATATATAAGTAGTAAGACAACATGAATTAGAGAGACCTTAGTGGTCAAGAATTTTGCGCATTGAGCTGCAAAAATTTTAAAATTTTACAAGTAAGAAGAATGCGAAAAAGTACATTTGACACTACAGTTCCTTAGCAAAAATGTAAAATCATGTAACAATTTTTTCTCACCCTTTTTGATTTTGAAGTCATCTTGATTTGTAATTTTTACAAGATAGCTTTTACTACTTTGATGTTGTTTCTAGTTGTTACATGATTTTACATTTTTGATAAGGAACTATAGTGTCAAATGTATTTTTTAGCATTACTCTTACTAATAATTAATATATATATATATATATGTGTGTGTGTGTGTGTGTGTGTATGCAAAATAAGATAATGGGAAAAGAACGTTTAAAATTCATCCCATATTCAGTTAGAAATAAACCACATGCGTCAAACCAAAAAAACAGAAACACAGTGACAGACTGGGTGATCAATAAAAGGGAAAATTTGCCAAAACCAAAATGAAATATACATCCTTCTCTGCATCTTCCTCAGAGGGTCAGTGCAACGAAAGAAGTAAGTAATTTTTTTATTTATTTACTTCTCTCGTTGCATTACTATTTACTTCCTTCTTTGAATTACTATTTACTTCTTCCGTTGCTTTCGTTATCCGCTGCCATTTTATCTCAGGATCACAAACAGAGCGCCGAGTTTCATTTCCTTTCACAGTTGATTTGAAAAAATCAATCAAGATTAATACCTAGTGTTTGGATTATATCGTAATACATAGAACATTGGATCTTCTTTTCTTCGCAAGCAAGGCGCTAGGGAAAAACAAGAACAAATTTATATTTTCGCAGAAACATTTACAACTGTGAACAAGTTTTTTTTTTTTTTTTGATGATACACTCATGATTGGTTTGAAAGCAGACTCAAGAACTAGCATTTAAAATGTCATTTAAAATATAATTTGAAGCACTTGGAGATACTCCTGAACTAGCATTCAAATTCATTTAGGCCACAGTTATCAACCCTTTTCAATTTTGTCGAGTTTGTGAAAGGATACCGCTATTGGGTTTAACATTAACATCAACAAATCATCCATACCAACAAAAAATATTGGATCCTTTTAATGCCTCATCTTAAAATATTTTACCCAGCATTTAGATATCTCTGTTTGTCCTTTTTTATCTTTACACAGAAACATTATTTCTGTACTCTGTTTATTTTCGAGTCCGCCGGAAGGCTCCGTCTTTCGTGCCGTGTGTTATATGGGCTTCGAACTTGAAGACGTTATTTTAGTGTAATTCCGTAGTTCTTTGTTTAAATTTATATGTTATTATTTATGTGTAAGCGTATGTCTTGTTAGTTGCATACCGATGTGTTTTTCCTCCCCTTTTTTATACAACTGTTTTATCCCGAGTTCGCTTTTAATTCTACTAGTTAACAATATAAGTTCCTCAGAATCTAATACCTTGAAATGCAACCTCTTATTCTACGCAACTATTAGCCTCTAATAAGTTATTAGCTAATATAATGAGCAATGTAGAATCAGAAAGCACATCTCACCACAAGGTGATTAAGCCCTCTCCATCTTTCTTCTTCACTTTGCCAGAGGAATGCACTACATATGTAGATAATTTATAAACTACTTGCATTCAGTATTCATGTCATTACGAGTATTCGTTTTCAGGAAAACAATTCATTTTGATTAGTAATATGCAGCTTGGATTCAACGCAAGTTTGTTAAGCCCAAATGGGGTATTTTTTCCAGAGGGGATTATGCGATGAATCAATATATATGTATCAGTGGTTGTATCACTTTTCAAATTGTTGCCACCAAATATTGGGCCCACTAACGACAGAGCAGTAAAATCACTGAACACTAAGAGTTCAGTTCGAGGTTCGAAACCCACAAACGAACTGGCTGCGTTGACGTTTTCGTAGTTTCCCCATGCGCAAAGTGCTTATGAGACAGTTCCCTTAAACTGTCCTCCATGAAGGCAGGACAGGACAGGATAGGAACAAGTACAGGGGGACCACGCCATCGACATTGACAAAAATGGTATAGCCCTCATGCACTACCTCTCTAGCGTACCGCCCCTTCCACAGGGGACCTGATTAAGGACATAGTACTAACAACAAATAAGACATAGAACATCATACTGTTACAACATACTTCGACACATAGGACATAGCATTAACATATGGTTACAGATTATTTACAGTGCAAGAAGTTATGTTCATTAGAGAGCTTGTTGGTTTGGGCACGGCCCCTTCCACAGGGGACCTGATTACAGTAAACATGGGACATAGCACTAACAACGTATAGGACATAGCGCAACATACTGTTACAGCATACTTCAACATATAGGACATAGCATTTTCATACTATTACAGATTATTTACAATGCAAGAAGTTATGTTCATAGGACATAGCATTACCATATTATTACAGATTATTTAGAATGCAAGAGGTTATATTCCTTATAGAGCTTGTTGGTTTTGGCATAGCATATGCTTTATAATACCTAGGGTGTTATACTTGAATAATGTATTGAATGTTGTACTGCGGTAATTAGGTAGGTAGTGTTTCATTTGGTCCAAGTTCAATGCTCAGATTTTAGCGGTCCACGGGTGCGTTACTTTAACATGTAATTGAATGAATTATTGCATTTGATGCACTGGTCAGCTATTCAGCACACATGTAAAATTGGTACGTTCTACCTGGTGTAGATTCTGTTACCTGTTTAAGGTGGTGTTTGACGAGTTGTAGGCACCCCTGTGACGATACACTTCTTCTCTTGTGGAGTATGTGAACACTTTACCAGTGACACAATGGCATAGTACCAGTGGATACAGGCATATATACAATATAAATTGTTAGCTCGCATTAATGAAGGCATTCCTCCCTTTCGGTAGACAGCCCTTGAGTGCTTTGCCATAATCAAATAAATCAACCAAACCAAACCAGCCACCCGATATTATAGCCCTGTATTACATCAAAAGATTTTAAATAATGAAGAATCTGCATGTATGTATGCATGCATGTATGCATGCATGTATGTATATTCCTCGCATCGTGAAAAAATGATAGTACCTAGAGTCGTCAAATTTTCAATAACGTAATCCTCCACCCGAACATGCGACCTAAAGTGCGAATTTTGAATTTCGTGTTGATGTCATATTTTGTAAAACTTTAAATGAATTTTTGATTAACAAACTCAACGATCTGAAAGGGAGCAGTTGCAAGACTATTACGTGGGTTAAAACATTTTTATCTGCAGCGCGAAAGACTGTCTATCTAAAATTTTAAACATATACTGTTATTAAATATCTTGTGATTTTGCTATTAAATCGAATTTTATGTGGCGTAAAACAACCCGATATTTAATAAGTTAATAATAAAAGACCAAAGCAATTTTGCAAGTGTTGACTAGCTGCGGCACCAATGTTCTGTTTCTGAGAGAGAAACCTATGTTTTGTTTCTATACTTTGCCGAAAAATCATGGGCACCAATGCTGTGTTACTACTTCCTCTTAAGGAGGAAACTAATGCAGAAACAGACAGGTGAAACCGTAACTAACTAAATATCAACTGAGAAACTAAACTCTTAAGAGTTTGCTAATTACAACACTTTGAGTGATCGCATAAGTGAATTTTTAATGCATTGCGTTGTGAAAACGCATCAGGGACCGCGCCGTGAGAGGATCGAATAAACAACATGTAAAATCAATAAATATATAAGAAAAACACATAAAAGATATAAAGAAAACATAAGTAATAGGTTTCTAGCTTAAATACCAGTTTATTCAAACTGCTCTCAATTAAAATTAAATCTTATCCTAATCGGAGAGTCAAATTTCTTATTTGTGTTACCTTTTAATTTACTTATTTTAGACACAGGGGAATTCTTCAATTTGTCATTTACTTTTTGTTACATTTAATTTCATAATTTGCAAATCTATTACATGACTCTTTTAATTTAACGGGTACCCGTTCTATAATTTCTAAGAGGTTAAGGAAAATATATTAATTGCAATTCATATCTGTTCTAAGGAAGATTACACAAACAACTTAAATTATTACATCCTAATTCATATAACCTTAAGGTTTGTCTCGGTCAATTAAGAAGGGGAAAGGGAAACAATTGAAAGCCTGAGAATTAATTTAAGATTCGACGTTGTTATTTTACATTCCAAGATTTACATTATTTTACATTGTCGTTGAAACCTTACTTAAAGTTCAAACACAAAAAAATAGAACTTATCTTGTAAGGACGTCTTGAAGTGGAGGACTCGTATCCTAATAAGCGTTGACGTCGGCGGAGCTGATTTTTACGGTCACAAATGGAAGTTTCAGAGGATATCGTCCTGTCCTGGCACTATTGGTGAAACACACACGCAGGTAACTGGTTTTCATAACGACGAAGCTATTTTCACTCTGGATAATAGAAACAGGAGCACTGCTGCCCAGCACGGCTGTCCGCCTGGTCCTGAAAGTCTTAAGTCACTCGCCCGGTTCAATTTCGCCTTTTAACCAGAACGCGGCAGGGGAGCATGTTTGCAGCTCCCGGCCGGAAACGTCTCTCTAGGCAATTACGGCTCGCCTTTTCTTGCTCATCCCAAGAGCAAACTCGAAGTTACAGTCTTAGGCCAAAAGTAAGCAAGTCCACCCAGTAAGTGATTCCAAGAGTAAGAAGAGTAATTGAGTAAAGTCTCTTGCCTCTTAGTCAAAACGTGTCCGGGGAGCTTCTCTCTTCGTAAATTACATCGTTTAGAAAGCTCAACCCCAGAGCAAGTTTCAAGAATGACGTCCAAAGTAAGCTCCGCAAGCAAGTCTCGCCAAGTCTCGCACGAAAAGTGGTTAAAACTCGAATTTTCTTCCTCTCCTCTACAATCGCGGGCTCCCACTATGGCTTCAATTATCGCCCCCTTAATTTTGGAAAAATTTGCGTTTTCAACCCCTGAATGCGGAAATAAGGGTGATCGCGCATGCGCGCCCTTCTTCACTTAGCCAACAACCAGACCCTCACTCGCCAAAACCTGAATGACTTACATCGAAAGTCGAGTGGCAACGTACTTCCTGTCCTAAGGTCAACTGCACAATGAAATTCCTTCTAGAACATTCTAAAGAACAAAGCGTGCGAAATCATGACTTAGCAAAATTGCCTCCCTTTCCCTGCTTCTTTTCACAATGAATCAAAGCTTGTACAAAAATTGCAAATAAAAGAAAAATAAATAATATTCTTTTAAACTAAATAATAAAGCATCTGTTTTTCCCCAAAATTAAAGCATTAAAATAAATAATTCAGAATCAAATAAAATTAAGATTTCCATAAATCAGAAAATCATTCACCTAGTTTTTATAACGCTATCAGACAAATTCTCTACTCAACACAAGCTATGTTACCAAGAAATCTAAACATGGATATGATGAACTGAAAAAGACTGGGGGGAAAAATACAAAAATTTATGCGAACACTTAACTTCATCGGGAATTCTAAATATATGATGCTATGCTACTTTTAAAAGTTTTGTAATTTTGCTGTTGAATTATATATGGCATAAGCGCGAAGGAAATAATACTTAATAATAAAGCCAATAAGATCAAAAACTGAGTTAGCAGGAGTGAGTGCAACATCAGATTGGTTGACTGCGAGCTCAGCCAGAGCGTAAACAACTTAAATAAAAGCCTTTTGGACCGTATCGAAATCTGAAACTTTTCAGATTTTTTTTTTTTTTTTTTTTTGGTGATGTTATTCAGTTACTCGCAATTATTCAGATCTTGTAATTCACTAAACTATGACTCTAGTAAATGAAGTTGATTATGGACAAAAATTGCCATTAATGTAGTATTTTGGAGAAAATTATTCGCCTCCTTAAACTGTATCGCCGTGAATTTAAAAAAAATTTTCTTTGTTATTTCCTCACACTTTCTAACTCTATGGTTCAATGTCACCAAGACTCAACTATGTAATTTATCCCTTAAAAGTAGACCGTAGTGATTTTAAAGTATTTTGCTATTTTTGGAGAACTCCTTGTTCACTTCCTCGAACTTTCCATAAATCAAAACTGCCTGCATGTATGAATCACTCTTACTTTATTCGCAAGTGCAGTTTCATTATCAAGTAAGGTGCAAGAAACGCCATCACTCTCCAATAGTGAAAATTTTTTCTAATTTTGTAAATATTAGTTTTACTTAATATAGAAATTACCCTGTCTTCACTTTGATTCACATAACTTGTATTATCTCAGACAAAAAGAATTTTCATATTAAAAGCGCACGAAAGGGAATTTAAATACTAGCTTAGACGAACTCCAAGTCATACCTGCGGAATAATGGAGATGGATCGTAAGAGCTACCCCCATTCTATTAGGAAAGAGCTCAAACCGTTTGGATCTATAAATCGATTTCCACTGCCGATCGAAAGTGGTAACTATTCCCTTTTTATACTGATTAGTTGAGGGTAATACTGCTGATCCAATTTCGGATGGTACAACTTTGATTATTTTAAACTTCAAGACAAGTCTCCTAAGGAGTTGAAGCTATGGCCCCAAATTACATATACTTTAATTTGACAACTTTCTCATTTGTTGTTACTCACCAGGAGTAAAAAAAAATAAAATTTGCAGAAATTTAAATCTGTTTTGTAATTGACTGTTACTAGGGCTATCACTCAGTGACAGTTAGATCAGTTTGTGAAGTATCGTTATGTGAATATCTTCTTAAGTATAGGGTTAGTAGCAGATTTACAGCTTATGTTTAGGTATCAAGGTATACATAAGTATTGATCATAATATCCTAGACTGGCCTATTTTTATTGTATAATACTCTAGTACAATTGGCATTTTGAAATACACTCAAACTTGTTTTTGTGCTGTAGATAGTTCCGCACAAAAGAAAACGCACAAAAATATCGCACAAAACTTCACGAGTAGCTGCAAAAAATAGTTTTCGCGACACAATTAAAACGTATTATTTTATGCGGTGAATAAGGACCGCATAAAAAAGTCTCACGTAGAAAAGAACTCAAAGTTCTTCTCGTTGTTATCACTCTGCAGCGAAATTTGTCTCACTCAATGCATTCCAAACTGAACATAATGTATTTTTCATACATGAATGAAAAGAGTGAATCTCTCCAGCAGGTAGATTGCACAAGTGAAGAGAAAAAAGATAATTTAGAATTTGAAAATGATAATCTGCAACATGATACTTCAGATATGTTAACACTTGAAGGTCTTAAAAGACAGTATTATTCCTGTTCTAAGTGTGGAGTGAGTTGGTATGATGATCATATTAGTTTAGATTGTAGTGAATGTGGGGGCTATGCTATGTGCAGACCATGCCCAGAATGTAATGGACACTGTGGGAGTGTATGGCGGAGAGACGTAGAATAATCTCGTACAAATAAGCAAGCTGAGTGGCATGCATCATGTTCTTTGAACTTCCAGTGGAATTCTTCAGATATTTTGGAATCTGATAAGTTGACAGAAGACAATACCAACTTTCAGAACTATTATCATTGTATTCATATAGCATCAAAACCTAAAACCTTCATTCAAGAAACACATATACTGTGAATATAACTAGAAAATTTGCCAAAAATTTTATTTACTTATTTTACACATATAGAGCTCTTTAAAACGTATAACGATTACCCTTCGTAGTCTGAAAATACGAGAACTTTCTTATGCTAAACTGGTTCAAAATCGCTTTTTTCACTTGAAGATACTGCTTCACACTCTTTGAGTGCTGACGTTTTTTCAGTTATCATGTAAGTCGGTGATATGATTCTATGATGACTGTTGTTCCACTAGATACTTATATATGTCTCGATAGCCAGGTATACAAAATTGAAAAGTTCTTTTAGAACTGGTATAGATTGCAAGAAAATGAAATTCTATTTTATGGCAAAGTTGAGAGTCCTGAATAGATTTTATCTGCTGTTGTATAATCGCATAATTATGTTCCGATTTGATTCAAATTTTCATATACCGTCCAAAAAAATCGCTTGACAACAGGTTTGAGTGTATTCCTAACCACCTTCTTATTTTGATGAACAACGTGATTAACGGGCTATATCGCCTGGCTCAGCTTCGAATCTCGGAGAATGTGTGGATATTTGTAAATTAATGTATAGTGTCTTTGCAGTATACAAACACTTAAAATACCATCGATATAAAATTCCCTCATAATTATTGGTAGGGAAAAAGGGTTAAAATAAACTTGGATCTACCCGTTTGGAGATCCTCCGTCAAACCTGAGGCACAACTGTCGAAATTCGGGCTGTTTCCTATGTCTTCTGGCCATGATCATTCTGGAACTTCATTTAAACTATGTACATATCAGGAAAATTAATACAAAAAATATCGGTAATTAATGTTTATTGAGTGAATTGGCAACCCAATGATTCTTCGACATTGATAACTGCAATCTTCCTGAAGAAATGTCTGGAAAAGTTATTATAATCACAAATATCGGTATCCCGTGTATTACAGCCGAAGATGAATATGGAACCAAATTTCTAATTCAACTTCTTCAACAGTACCGTAGAAGTTCTAGATTATCTACGTTCTAGGTATGCATAATTCTATTTATATAGTACGAATCTTCTTCTGTGTGGGGCAAGCAAAATTGAATTCGTTGTTGAATAAGTTTCACGCCGTTATACGCAGCTGACTTAAAATATCTACAGTTGATTTAGATAACAATAAAATACATTACAATATAGATTCTCTTAACGTATTTAAGAGTTTCACGTTCATTCTAATTTTTTAAATGTTTATAACTAATATGAGGATACATGCCCTGTAAACAAATCAAGAAGGCAGCATGAGGTTGACAGTTGTTCTGGTGGCACATGATCGGAATAGCTCAAAGAGAAGTTTCTCTCCTTTATCGATGTTGAAGTTGTCGGTCGTATGCCAGTGCGATCTTATGCAGGTATCCTAAAAATAAAAATTTTATGAAATAGTTTCCTTTTTATTACACATTGTTGCTAATCATAAGCCTTGTTATGTCAACGACATTCTCCTGTCGTGCCTATTGTATGCCTGTGTAGATACTACGCAGTGCGGATCTTGCACATTATTTATGATGTGCCTTGCTCCTTTTTGGCCTTATAAAGCAAAGAAGTAAGCTATGGACTATGAACTATGAGTTTACCGAACTACTCAATGAAAGTCATGCGCATGGTAAACTGTGCATATTATAAAGTAACTGTCTTACATTCTCCATCACGAAACTTCGTTTATTCTGCAGATATGCCTTATTTTATGATTGTAACTTCTTGATGATATTTAATAATTTTATTTTCTGATTTGTAATTATTACTATTCTTATTTTCATTATTAACGTATTTATATGTCATTATTATTAAACAACTGATTACCTCTTTATATATATATATATATACTCCAACGAATTGTAAAAGTGACGAAGTTTCAATAAACATTTTCTCAAAATACAGAGACAGAAATAGGTTTCACCCGGTAAAAAATAGTTCAGCTCCCCTTTCTTTTGTTACCCCTCTCATTTCCTCACTGAAGAAGTTTTTACATAGAAGGTTAGTGTGCTAGAACAATACCTGTTCGATTCTTCAGGGAAGTTCTAGTGCCCCACTGACTTTTACATGTACCATGTACATTATCGATTTATGCCTTTGAAGAATCTGTTGTGGGTGAAAATTTCGCATTAATCTTTTTACTCTTTGTTACATTATTACCAAAATTTATTTTTTATTTTAATTTTTTCTTTTTTAAACGTCGATTCTACGACATGTTTACGCTATGCATGTCAATCCTGCACAGATCTATTTGACGTAATCATGGGCTGTGGGCTTAGGAAAATAATAATATGTACTATTTTCT
Source organism: Stegodyphus dumicola (assembly GCF_044657685.1). NCBI lineage: Eukaryota > Metazoa > Arthropoda > Arachnida > Araneae > Eresidae > Stegodyphus > Stegodyphus dumicola. The sequence goes on along the minus strand of NC_140776.1, from coordinate 159,169,498 downwards.
GGAATAAAACAGCGTAATTGCTTAAGCTTCATTTTGGGAAATAAATCTTCCATCTACAAACAAAACAAAATAAGACGCAACTCATCTATCTAAAGTTTTCGAGCACTCGAGTCAGCTGTGATCCTAGTCATTCTAGATAATTTAAGTCCTACACTACATTTTTTATTGCATGAAACTGTTACTATGAGAACTTTATATGAATACAGAATATATCAAAGTACATATTTCATAGCACATGCTTTGTATACGCATAGAAGTTCAGCAATTTGCGAAAACTTTGCATGATAACAATGCATACTAATGCAGGCAATCATTTCATACATAACGTTATCCATTTAAATATTCTTAAGAACATCTCATTTCGCTAAGTTTAATTACTTATTTAAGAAATCACGAATGCATTTAAAAAAATAACAAGTAGAATTTCTGATGTTCGTACTTTATTAGAGATGGAAAAGTTTAGAAACATGAAATCTCATACAATATTTATGAGAAAATTATTTTACAACTATTAAAATTATTCCGTAGAGTATTAACTCAGAACACCGATATAACAAGAATATGATTGTTTTCTTGCATTACATTGAGACGAAAAAATAGCTGTTTTCTTGCCGTAAGGTTATACTATCAAATAACGAAATCTCATTTATTGTCTTCTGTGGCTCTTACATTTAGAATTTCCTCTTAAGCCTAATAACTGCGCAAGTATTTTCTTGAGTCTTTTAACATACTTTTTTTCTCTCTTAATACACTTTAATTTTAGTTTCCTGAGAGAGTATACGTTTTTTCTGTCGGTATGGTGGTTAAGAAAGTTTAGCTATTGTTCTGGAGGACTAGGTTTTGAATGCCGACGGTATGGATGTTAACAAAGTCTGGGGAATCCAGTTGTATTAAAATCTGCCAATTTTAAAGTTCTCACGACAGACCGGTGAAGTTCAGAGAACTTAAGATTTTAATACCTAAAATCTCGCATTGCAGACTGTGACTGAATTGGGGCAGAGATAACTCCTTTGAGCCTAGCTTTAAACGCATGATACAATCCTGTTCGTGTTACGTTCGTTTGACGCGTTAGAGTGAAGCGAGATTTAAGACCATTGAAAGAAGTGCGATGTTTCGATTGTTATGTGCTTCGGATGAAGAGAAATGACTTCGGATTTAAGCAGGATGTTATGTATCTTACGCAAGAGGAATGCAAGATGTACAGGTTTCGAAGACATGGTGTACGTGCCAGCCTATTAGGCTGAAGTTAGTTATGTGCAATTAGCAACTCACATCGTTGGTTGAATGCTTAATGCTGTTAGATTGTTTCGCGTTCTTTTCAGCGTGAATGTAAGAGCTTCACGAGATGTTCCCTATGCATTGAGAAGAATTAAATCAGCTGCGTGACACGTTGTTGTGGTGTAACAGTTTGCCATAACTTCTGCAATTCGAAGACCTCGAAAGACTCTGAAATCGAAGACCCTACGAAAACGCTTACCCAGTATTTCAACTTTTGCTCCCAAACGTTTCTCAAACTCACAAGTAATACTTGAACTGAAATAAATTATTGACGATGATTGATCACACGAACTTATATTTATTGAGGTCGTTTGCCTTCTACCCAATCACAGAAAGTTAAGTACAGTAACTGAATGTATTAAACTCTTATTGAAACAGATTTGGAAATAAGAAAAAAGGTTAGTGAGACAATCTCCGGAATTCAGCTCGTGGAACGAAACCCTTACGCCAGAATCGAACATAAGCTATTTGGTGTGCCTAACTGATCACTAAAAGGACACAGGGATGAATGCTTTTTAGTGCTTACATTACTTCTTTACCCGAATGGGAGCCTTGTTAACAGACGAGAATTGTCACTCATCCTTGTTCGTACACCACATTATAAAGAACAGAAAATGAAGAGAGATAAGTGCGTGAAACATGTGAAATAGAGGAACCAATCATGGGAGATTTTCTGTGCAGAAAGAATGTAGTTAAATCATGAAATCATGCTAAATTCAATAATGAAGCGAGGAATAAAGCTATTTTTAGCAACTCTTTGTCTTTCGTAATTGTCAGCCCATTGACCTGATAAGTGGAATCCAAATTTTATCTTCGGGAAAGTTAACATCGATTTCTAAGGATTAGTCTTTCCAAACCATCTTTCTCCATAGAATATCATTAGTACATAGCAAATTCTAAAGAATTAATGCATTCCTTAATGTTTATTTTCTTGGTAAAAGTGATGAGCGAATCTGGCTTGCAATTAAACGATCTGTCGTTCGACTATCGGCGAAGACACAGTTGATTTTTCTCGTTTCTTGCCCCAAGAAATCTAACAGTCATTTCAGTTCGTGGAGAGGGGGGGGATGTGTAAAGAGATTTCGCCTTTCCTCTTGTGGGCCCTGGTGATTTAGATAGTTAGCATGTCCAACGGACACGATCTATGGTCTGAATCTTGATGAGGGCGCACTTTTTAATGTTTCTGGTCGAAATTCGTTTATAAACTTTTTCTTTTACAATTATTTTTTTATTTCTGTATTTGAAAGACTTTTTGCTATTGCGACACAAACTCATACGAAACATATTCTTGTTCGATGGACATCATAAAGAGAGATAAAATTAATTTTATTTAACGTCATCTTAGATCCGGAATTTTCATTTACCTAAACAGTACTTCAAATGCTTCTATATGCATAGATACAAATAAATGGAATAAAACTTGTTTATTCTGAAAATGAAAGTGATAAACATACCGATATGACAGGAAACAGGACACAATAAAAGGAATCTGAAAAAGAGAGGGGATTGAGGATTTTCATCCCTAACAGCCATTTTTTTCCTTACATTGCGCCCTCAGCAAAGTCCTCAGAGAAAGTCATTAATGATGAGAGGAAATCCATTCATTTGGACGAGGAAATGGGACAACAATTTTTTTTTTCACATCTCACTGTCTGGAATATTTGTTCTGTTCCTCAATAATTAAATATTTTGCGCTTTACAGAGCAACGCATTGTACGAATATATTGATCTTTGGAATCTCAATATTATTTAAGAAATATTTTTAAGATAAATACAAATAAAAAGAAGACTAGAATAAAGGCGTGTTTGAATATAATATAGAACTGCTCAGTAAGCGTTTTTGCCCCATTTCTAAGAAAGAATAAGGATAAAATCATTAGGCTGTTCTTCAAGCATTGCATTCGGGAAATGAAATAATTTATTTTACTGTGATTTAATTAATAAATTCTGTGATTTGTTATGGTGAAATACAGATGAATGCTCTACAAAGAAAGAAATTTTGAAGAATAAAATTTTATTTAACGTCATTTAATAATTTCTTTTCAGATATCTATTGAATAGAATGATAACATCATTTAAAACCTTAAGCAAAATAATAACAATTCATAGAACTATTTTTAGTGCTTTTCCAGCTATAACCAATAATAAAAATAAATAATGTTGGTTCCTTTTTATATATATATACTAAATACATTAGGAAATTTGCATTAAAATTCGTGCATTTGGAAATTCTAAATAATTGAGTGCCAATAGACTTTATGTCTCCAATTATTTTAATGCTGCTAGGGAATTATTTATCTAATGATATTTCTCAATGCAGTTTTTGAAAACAAAGGGTCCTATTTAGCCCAAAGAAATCTAAAGAAAAAATGGGTTTCTAATAAAAGCTTTAATCAATTTATTTAGAGTTAGACACAGCCAATTGACTGTTAATGCATCATAAATTGGAGTATAAAAATTTTAATAAAATTCTAGTCATGAAATGAAATTAAACGTATTGTTGCGTGAGTACGGGTTCATAATGGCTTCATTTGCCACAGAATTGATGATAGCTCGACAAAATTAATTTTAAAAAAAACACTATACAACTCTGGAAGTTTTCGCAAAAATACTCCTACAGCTCCTCTCAGTATCACAGAATGCAATCAGTAGTTGCACTTCAAACTATAAGAATGCAAAGCGCATCTAAATGGCGAAGCTCATAGGACTCTCAAAACTCCGAAGTCAACTCTGGAACTAAAAACTGCGAGATAAAGCTCTCTCTGGCTGATATAGTTCACCTCTCCCGCCGAGAAATTTCTAGTATCTTCTACTTCTCGAAACTACTGGAAGGTATATAAGGTTAAAGTTACATATAAGGGCCGGATACGTTTACAGTTAAATATTATTATAGTTATTCAATTACAATTAAACAGAAACCAGACAAAAATGTAGCCAAATGGTCACCAATTTTAATGACGTTTTGTGATTTTTCATTAAAAACATCTCTAGCTTGGCGAGATATCGCCAATTAAGGGAGAGAGCCATTTACTCAGTGTTAAATAGACTTCCCCCGAGACGTTATTTTTCTGGCAGAGCTTCGTCTCTTTCAAGCATTTCATGTTATATTATGCGAAATATATTACAATTTCACATGTTATTTGAGTAAACGTATTTACATCTGTACATAATTCGTAAGAGTAATATATAAATTTGAGTAAATGCTTATTGTTTTATGTTGGATATTTCTACCATTTTTCATAGGCTTTCATTGTTCATAGCATTGAAACATACTGTAACTGATTGAATTAGAACAAAATTGTAAATATTATTTAATGTAAAATATCCGTAGTAAGAAAAATAATGCCTTTAGTTTTAAACAAGCGAGTGTTTTATTTTGTTCTTGGTGATGATTATAAACGCCATGTAATTTCTTTCTAACTCAGATACAAGAAATGCATTCACGCGAGAATAACTATTAATTAATTATGGAAAGTAGAAAATGTAACGTGTAAAAATATATAACTACGTAAAAGTTTGCTGCGGATGATGAGATTCGATCTGAGAAACTATACTTAAGTGCAAGGGGAAAAATACATCAATTTAAAAAAGAAAAAAGTTAGTACTTCCACGTTCAAAGTAATTATGTTGTTCAAAACCGAAGGTAGTCCAAACCAATATTAACTTTAAAGGACAGCGTTTCTGTATTTAAAAACTGAATTGTATAATATATTTCTTCGTAAAACTAATTTTAAGGAAATATTTTTAATAAAATTAGTATTATGTTTATTTAAAAATATAATTATTATCAAGCCGTCATATAGTATACAAGCAGACAAGTGGTTAAAGACCTGTGGATAGTGGTATTTCCACACCCAGTTTTAGCATTAGCTTAATAAATGCTTTCGTAGCTTGCCTTGCGTGTAAGGTAAATACGGGCCAATTTTTCTTAGAAATTTCTTCAAGAAGACATCACTTCTCTTACGTAGAGAGATCTCGTGTGCTTTGACGAATTGAAATTAACATACCTAAGAGTTCATCAATAAATCTAATAAAATTACTTTAAAGAAATATGTTCACCTAATAATAAATGATTCAGAATTAAAAGTTCCGTTTGGCTCATTAAAAAGCGCTCTTATACATGATGGGGCTTTGAAAATGCAGTACCTACACAAGACAAGATTAATGTTATTTATAAGATGATTTTTCGTAATGGATATCATTTTCTCTTTTATTTTTTATAAGAAATGTTGATTCAACTACGACTATAATAACAATTATAAAACAAGTGATTGAATTTAAATATTTCGTGTAAAAACTTTAAAGGTTATTTTTAGTCATCATTTATTCTGATTATTAAAGTTATTGGAAAATATTGTAAGCGTTTTATAAAGTATTTCATTTGTTTCTAATCAGCAGACTTACGTGTCTTGTCCAACAAGCTTATGTATGTCCAGCAGGAAACACAGCTGTCTTACTCAGATTGTAATACAGTTTTAAAGCTGCATGGATTGTCTTAGAAAGACATATCAAAATGCTGCACTCCCAATATATAAAATCTAAGAATTTGTGTTTCTTATTGCAAAAATGAATGTTTTTCCTCTTTTTTCTATTTAATATACTCTCTACTCTTTCTTATAATTAATTTTATTCATTTTATTAGCAATAAATCAAGATTATTTTACAGGGACACGTATGTGATTGGAAAATCTAGCAATATAGGAATAAAAGTTATAAAGAAAAAGAGGAGGAATCAGTACCACTGCAAATAACATGATCTATAAATAGACAACATTGTTTGATGCCGACTGCATCGAATGAACTGGATACTTGCTTCTTTTATCCGATTCTATTTATTCTTATCGACTGGTTTTTGACAAATCAAGTTTTGACACCACGTTTTCCCCTATAAATCATTTCAGCTTGATTATGTTATCAATTTCCAGAATAGTGAGAAAGCCTGATAAAAGTGAAAAGATCCATAATGCTTTGCGACCATTCTAAATGATCTAATTCACTACATTATATAACATCGGAATTTTTGAACTTCTATCAGTTCATTCTAATTGCGAATATTTTGGGATTGCCATTACTGTAAATAGAATTGCTGGCACAGAGATAATCCAGAAGTATTCTTCAATTAAGAGTTCTGCGGTACAAAAACACCGCCTGCATGTCTTTAAATTTTTAAGTGTGGTGTTGTGGTGATAATCCCTATTTAACTGGATATCTACAAGTATCAAATTAATTTACATGTGCCCAATATTTGCTGGCTTGAAATCGATATATCTAGTTGAAAGAGTAATAAAATACTTCACTTACCCATAAACATGTCAAAAGGACTTCAGAGAACAACTTGATTGCTCAATCTCCCTTTATTGTATTAATTATTAATATTTAATCTGGATTAAATATGCAACTTGATAAAATAGCACACAAAAAATATAAGAACACCAAAACGGAATACAAGAACACAAGAAACGGAAAGACGGCGCCGTTTAGCGAAGATCGAAAGCAAAATTCAAATCTGTTGACATCGTGCACTTTGCTTCCTGGAAATATTTTTACGTTAAATCGCACATGTTGCAGATGGAGCTTTACACAAGTGCAGATATTTCTTTTACACACATTCTTCTGTTCATTACGAAGTAACTACCACGAGGAGGCGAGCCGATGACAAATGGCAGCAATTTCTTGATGCGAAACACACATTGATAATTTACTTGAGGATGAGTTGAATCACGGCATCAAGACAGACCAATTTTTCACCGAATCATTTTCAACTAATTTGTGCAATTTTTAGGCTGTTTCGCTCCCTCTTTTCCATCAAAAAGAACGATGTCACTCCATGAGTGTGAAATATGCAAGGGCCGCAGCCCCACATACTCATGCGAGCAAAACGTGAGGAAAAGCCCGTTTGATGGCTGTTTATATGCATGTGCAGTTCTGCGATTCCGATTACTGTTACGATATTGTCGCTGATGAATGAACTGCGTGGTGTGAGAAATTTACATTCTCACATTAAGGAAGTAAGGCCACAGTTTTCGGTAACATAATTATCAAGCTACAGTAAAAGTTAATTGGAAATATAAAAGAAAAAAATTTAAGCAAGGGGTTGCCCCGATTTTCAAGTGGCATTATTATTAAATAATAAGCTACAGAGAAGGAAAAGAGGTGAACATTTAACAAAGCAAAAAAATAAATAAATTGCTATTTCTTGCAATCAGAAGAATAGTCCAAACTGATACATCCAAGACAAGGAAAACAAGTCAAACAGTCAGATTCCTTATGTACGTTTAAAATGGTGTTCATGAATAAAACCATGGCTAATTTGACAAATTAATGAATTTTGAGATTATATACACTTTGCGCATAGGAAAGATTAAATAATTTCAAATGCAGATAATTGTTCAGGTGATGTAAACAGAAGATTCCAGTTCTTTCTATGCAGATAAACAGCAATGAATATAACATTAATAACGATTTTCAGATATTTTGTTGCATTAATCTTTAAAATGAAAATTTGATTGGACACAGTCATCGTTTCAGTACCCTCATTTAGTGACCAGTGATGGATTTTCTTTTCCTGAAGGTACGACAATGAGATTAAAATAAGAAACAAAAATCGATGAGCGATCGATATCGTTCAAGTTCCTTTGACGTTTAATCGGTTAAGTATATGTAGTAGATCATAAATTACAGCTGCTACTGCTACTGTTCTCTAATGGGTTCTTTCACTTTTCACTCGCTGTTTTTAGTACTTATGTATCATAAAAAATTCAATAAAAGTGCAATTAATCGGCAGCCATTTCCAACAGAGAAATGTTGAACAGAATTCATAAGTATTGCTGTGGAAGTTTCAGTAAATGTAGGAAGAAACGACGGGAAAAGCTATTTGCGGGTTTGCATACAAAACTATCTGATGATAAAGATGCATTTAAGATTCCGTAATGCACAGTTAAACTTTGCTTAATCGAAATGTTCTAAACCAAAACTTAGCTATTTCGAAATGGTGAAATAAATTAAGACTCAATAAACACAAAAACCAAGCTTAACCCTTTGACTACGAATTAAAAAATACCCCGGTTTTTTATCCAAGTAAACAAAATATGTCATAAATAAGGTAAATTTAGCATTTGGGATTTTTTCGACAAACGATTTGCAAGCCAAAGGCTACGTATGTCCCACATGTAGCAATAGATTTACTATAAGCACACCTATTATTTTGAAAAATGTTATTATATGTATTAGATTTTACATCATATGGTACAGGCTAAAGCAATTATTTGCATAACCCAACATTACACATTGTTCAACTCATACTTGTTCTTTTCTCTATGTTCATTTTTGTACAATGAGCACAGTCGTATCTTGATTTTCCAACTGTTGGAGGAGGATTCCAAAGATTTAGGATATTCTAAGTGAAACCAGCAGTAATTTTTAAACATTAACTGGAACACATATGTCCCGTTGGTAGTCAAAGGGTTAACTTCATATGTTCATTATTAAAAGTAAATGCATGGTGTCCACCGAAACCATTGCGGCAAAAACATCGCAGACGAAAACGTCGCGGAGAAAACAACGCAAGGCGAAAACGTCGTGCTACAAAACATCGTGGGAGAAAACATCGCAAATAGAAAACATCGCAGTTCTAAAACTTCGTGGTACAAAATATCGTCATCGAAAATAAAGCGGTTCAAAAACTTCGCAGTTTAAAAACATCGTCGTCGAAAATAGCTTGGTAAAAAATAAAGTATCTACAAATCATTCGCATGACGATAACATCGCAGACATGCTTTTTTTCAGGCTTTAATAGTAATTGTAATATTCCTATAATGATTGAGCGCAAGATGGAAAGAAGGATAATTTTTACTTTCATATTTTTTATTAACTAATACATTTTTGCTGATAAAGTAAGAAGGAAACTTAAGCATAGAAAAGTAATGCAACTTATAAACTTATATAAACTTATATAAAAATTATATAACTTATATAAAGAAGCGATAGCAGTACGTATTATTAAAAACAGTGGGCTGTAAAATATTTGCAGTAGAGTTCATGGTACTGTTCTGTTGTAGGGATCTGATTCAGGTATCACTACAAGCTGACGATTTGGTGAACAATTCGAAGCATAAAAATTATCGCCAAAAATGTTTATGATACGGTTAAGTTGAAGAAAAATCATAACATAACATGTGTTTGTAAAATTAAAAACTTTTAATAAAGAAATAAAGGGGGGAAAATCAGTTAGCGAACTAATACTAACGTGTAGTCATGAAATTGCGGATATCATTTAAAATGTCTGAAAATATTTGCGTTTTAGAACGCTTTATCCACCACTTAATTAAATAAGAAACTAATTGGTTATGGTTAGTGCCGCGTTGACGATCATTGCCCCATATTTCAATAGCTTGCGTATGACAACCAGTATCGGTATCGTTTAATTTTTATATATGGTTAACGCAGAAATATTCATATTCGGCCTCTGTTAATGTTTTAGTTCTATATCCTTTCTAACAGTCTCAATATATTATAGTGCCATCAATATTTTCTTCAATAACTTTAAGCAGAGTTTTGGTATAGTGGTTAAGCATAGCAACTAAACTCAGCAAATCCAGCCGAACATCCACTAGGGCTGAAGGATACAAGCAATGGTGCTTTGTCAATGGGAAAACAAGACTTTCGTCTGCTTCGAAAGTATTACCAGAACCGTCTATTTTAACTGACAGTCTAGATATTAATGTATGGCTTCAGACTCGCCTTATGTATTCTTTCACATCAACAACTGTGCAATGATTCAAGTTTCATACTGACCAAATTCAAGAGAATTATAAACACCATGCATGGATGAAACGATTGCCGTTAAGAAACTGATCCTCGATATTTAAAACCAATTCTGGGAACCTCGGGACATCATATCTTCACATCTCCATTTCAGTGTTTCCTTTGAATTAAAGTAGAGCTTCATTTTATGGTTTTACAGGCAGTTTCTCACAGTGAAAACGTCCTCATTCCTGAAGAAATTGTATGGAATATGTTTTATCATTGGGTAAGTCCTAAATTTTCATATCCGTGGTAAATATAATAATGATAAAAACAGAAATTGCCATTTCAAATCTTTAGAATTTGTATTTTGGTTGCCAATTTTGAAAATACATTAATTTACTTAAAAAAAATTAAACATTGGCGACCTCATATGAACCAATCTTTTCGCAAGTTCAGTAAAATATTTAGCTACAATTCCGTTCCCGATGACACAACAGTACCGAATTGACTTTCAATGGTCCGGTTGTTTGCTCATTCTGGACAAATATTAAGTGCATTAGTATGTTCAGCGCTTTTTATTTTAACTTAATTAATTTATCAATCAATACAATATATGTTCCCTTAAAATCTATTAAATTTATTTAGATGAAAGTATATGATGTGTAGACCTCTTTCTAAGTTTGAAAACACAAAGTTTATAAATATTAACGACGAAGCTGTTACCTTACGAAATTTTCGTACTTTCGTGTAACTGGTTGAAATGATAATGACTTAAAAACCTGAATTGTTTTTCTGGCTCTACTCTTATATGCGCCCCAATTTCACCAAGTGTGGCGATATGTGTTCTGTGCTGGTTTTTGGCGCGATTGCGTGTTGTATGGCAACCCTGTTGACGTTGAAAATCTTTTGCTAGAAGTGTTTAATCGCTTGTTGGCTCGTTTCGTGCGTGTTTTGAAATGGCCTATGTTGCAATGATAGACGGGGTGGCAAGATTTCAGTCGCGCATTTTAGATTGTGTGGAAAGTAAATTTAGTATTGAAAGGTACGATGTTGGATTTGCTAACGAGTCTTTTGTTCACGGGTGTGTTTATGAGGATTGAAGTGAATTTTTGGAATTTCTGTGGGACTTTTAAAACGGAGTCAAAAATGCGGAGCTGCTATGAGAACTGGGGCGAAGAAGGGCATTTCTGATAGTTCTTGTGTGGATTTGCAGTCAAATGGTTGCTGGTAAAGTATGTGGCTGTCAGCGGAGTTTAAGATTTGGGTTGTGGTGGTGTAGTAATTTAACTTTGGAGGAAGTTTTTATCGTTACTTTTGAAATTTTGAATCTCAGAAAGACATGTGGTATAGTGAAATCGTGGCACTTTTGTTCGGAGACGTTGTGTGACTGGCGAAATTTTATTCAAGAATGTATTATGGTAAGTGCATTTTATTTTACTGTTTTTACTTTGTAAAATCTTATGTTCATTGTTTTTTTTACTATGAATTTTTGTTGTTATTGTTGTTTTTTGAATTGTTTGTAATTTAGTTTAGTTTATTTGGTTGATTTGTGCGCAAAGCCTAGATTATGCAATTCATAGATGATTTTTTTTAAGTTTAAACAGAATGCTGTGTACATGGTATTTTTTGAAATTTATTGTTATTATGTTAATTTATTGAAGCGAGGTGTGCGTAGTTCGTAGATTCCTTCGCTGCCTAAAATGTGCAATTCGTAGATGTTTTTTTAAGTTAAAACATATCGCTGTATACATGGATTCTTGTCAAATGTTTTTGGTTAGAGACTTTACGTTTCTGCTATCTAATTTTTTTGTTTTTGTTTCGGATTTTTAGCTTAAATTGTGTCTTCAAAACGCGGTTTTTGCATTTGCGAAAACCGCGTTTTTGGATACATTTTAGGCTTAAAATTCGAAATATAGACAAAACATTTAAGTAGTAATATGGCGGCATGGAGTGTTTGGCGAGAAATTTGGCGACCTGTGGGCGCATTTAAGAGCAGTTCCGTTTTTCTATCAATATGAATTTAATACTTGGATTAGTCATGAGGTTTGCTTAAAGCAAATAAAAAGGTTTCATTAGTTTAATTTAAGTACTGAGTATAACATTAGTTTGATTTGAGCGAAAATTATTTTGAGTGCTTAATTAGTTTAATTTCGAGGGCGATAAAACAAGATTAGGTGTTTTGTGTAAAAATACATGAAATTAAAAATTATTCTTAGCTGGATTGTAAATCACCTATTATTGATTAACGAAATGTAACGAAATTCTCAAGTTTAACCTTTTCTAAAAACTTCCATTTCGTATTTTCTTTCCAGAAGTAAAGAGTATTGAGTTTTTAAAAGTAGTAAACTTTGTACAAATAATATATAATAGTTAAAAAATAAATTTCGCTTAATTTCATTATAGTAATGTGCTTGGGTTATTTCTCCACTCATTCTCCTTAAAAATTATCTATGTTTTTATCAACTAAGCAGACGAAATGAGCTCATATGTAGTCGCATTATTAATTGCTTTCGGCCTGTATAATAATTAGCGAAGGGCATCCAGGTACGGTTTTCAAACTAAGGTTACAGATTAAAAGTAACACCCAGAATATTATGTTATGTTACGTTATATTATATAGAAGTAAGGGGCTACCTGTTATTTACCCTAAGTAAGTGTATTATATCCAAACACTAATACCTACTTACTTATCATAGTAGGTGGTTACTTAGGATACCCCTTCACTTCTACATAACATAACATAACCAATATTCTTGTATTGTTAAAATGGCTAAAATGTTATCTTGGTTTCTAAGAAAATTTATAGAATAATATTTCAAGAAAATTGAGAAGCGAAAAAAATACATATACACGGTTTTCCTTCCAAATATATACTTTACCTTCCTTCTTTTGTTGGTTGACATGAATAAATTCGATACATAGATCTTGCTATGTAATTTTGTCACCAATTTGTCAAATAGAAGTGAAACACATCTCGCGTTATTTTTTATGTTATTGTATCTCTTAAGCCAAACATATTGTATTTTCCTGTTTTCAACTTATAAAAAAAGCATCTAAAATAATTTTATTCCAAAAGGAGAAAAATATGAATATTTATTAGGAATTAAATGTAAGCAAATAACTTAAAAGTCATTTTCCACTGAGTTAATCAAGTTTGTCATAGAGGATATATAAAATGTGTTATCTAAATGTTAATTAATTATTTTTATTTTGAAAGCTTAATCTTCTTTTTTAGAATAATGAGAGCAAATATTTCAAAACGAATTATTTTTACTTGGATAGTGCGACATTTAATTTGAATAATCTCTTATAAAATACCATCTTGCCTTGAAGACATGAATTATTTTTTTCTCTTTGAAATTCCCTTCTGAAACCCTCACTTGTTTTATATACACAGCCTTTAAAATATCATAACCTTAGTCGTCATGTTCTAGCCCAATATTTGGAAGATGATACATGTCTGTTTTGGTTCGTTAAAAGAATAAGCGATAAATTTCCATATTTAGTAAACAGACGCTTATTATATTACATAATATAAATATAGAGTTATTAAATAATGCACATAGAAAAGCAAAATGCATATTTTAAGAAATGATTGCTTTCTGGCCGTCGTGGTGTAAGTGTTTAGTGTATCCTGTTAACAAGTGAGAATATTTCGCCTGAAATATGGTAAAGGTAGAATTGCCGTTTCACATTTCTCATTTAAAATCTTAGTAGTTTCTACAGTAGTGTTCAAAATAAGGATGGACAATGATTCACACCCACTTGGATTTGGCAGACTGAATCTCAAGATTTTTCTGAATTGTGCTTCAGATGAGGAAGAGGTAAGGAATTACCACACCTTTCATTGAATGATTAAAGAATTATCACATTCCTTCGCACTCTAAGAAGATAGCCCGCCTATCTAGTATACATATTAAACATCTGTGGTTCAAACTGTTAAGAATTTTGTATATATGTAAATAACTTTAGGGAAATTATATGTGAAACTGCAGTATTATTTGTATAATGTCACGTGAAATGCTTGAAAGAGACGAAGCTCTGCCGGAAAAATAAGAAAACAGGGGCAAATCTATTTAACAATTACGTCAATGGCTATCTCCCTAAACTGTCGAGATAACAACAAGCTGGCGATGGTTTTCGCGACCAATTTTTGTCTCCAAATTTGGTGTCATTCGGTCTCTGTATAAGTGTATATTGAATATTTGTAATTGGTTCCTATATGTGTAGAGACATTAGGATTTTTTTGAAAGCAGGAGATGTGAAAAATGAGCAATGCACTCGGCAGGACTCGAACCTCAGACCTCTCGAATACACGCCGAGCGTGCTGACCATTGCACCACGAAAACATGCTAAGAAGGCGTGAGAGACTCCCCCTTTTAAAGGCGACTGGGGATTAGGGAACCGAGTCGCCAAATCCTGGTGGTGAAGATTCATCATCCACCACATTTTTTAGTTCGGGTGCCACTGTAGATACATTATTATTATTATTTTGAAAGCAGGAGAGATGAAAAATTACCAAAGCCTTCGCTGGAACTCGAACCTCGGACCTCTCGAATACGCGCCAAGTGTGTTGACCATTATAGCACAAAAGCATGATAATAAGGCGAGAGAAATACATTATATATGTAACTGTAAGCCTATCCGGCTTTCAAATGCCTTCCAATAATTTCGAGAAATAGAAGTTACTAGAGATTTCTTGGCGGCAGAAGTAAAAATATGTAAGCTCGAAGAGAACGTCAGTTCTCAGTTGTTTCATTCAGAGTTGTATAACTCAGTTCTCAATTGCTTAGCTCATTTGTTTGACTCCAGAGTATTAAGAATATTGCGAGCTTTGCCTCTTAAATGTATCGCGCTGTGTTTAACTTCATGTTCCTTGAATTTGTTGTTCGAAATATAACTCATGATTGTATTCTGTGATACTGTGAAGAGCTGTATAAGTATTTTTGTTTAAAGAACCAGAACTGTACGATGTTTCTTTTGGCAAAATAAATTTTATGAAGCAATAATTGGTTCTGTAAGCATTCAATATATTACGAACCCGACAGTTGCAACAAAAACTAGGCGAGTTTACCACTGATTTCTCTAAATTCTGATGTCATAGAATTTAATGGTCTGCAATGTCATAACCCAAACCTATTTTGTTAATCTACACTGTTATAACCTATTTTGTGTACAATATTATAACCTAAGACACAATAACACACCCAACAAATACTAATTCAGAAGTCAAACAACAAAAATCAGCGTTATATTTTCAAATTATCACAGGACTAGTTTCGATGGTTTTTACCGAACCACCATCCTCAGCTGCAAAAGCGCAAATGAACAAGATAGGATATAATGATTAGATAAGATAAGAAAGCCTGGACAGAAAATAAGCTAGTGGCGCCATCTGTTGATGAAACCAGAACTAAAACGTAATTTCTTTAAAGGCCGAAGGCAAAGATGGATTGGAATTAGGATCGTTAACTAGAACAGAAATATTTTTTTGAATGTGAAATGCCTCTAGAAATCCAGTTCTCCAATGGAAGATGTTTTTTGAATAATTTTGGCAGCAGAAAAATTGAAAGTGGGATTTTCCGACCAACAATGCTGGGCAACAGAAGACTTCTGTTTCCTTTTTTCTAACATAGTATGCGTCATGTTCCTTGACTCGAAATTTTAAGGCTCTCTTAGTTTGTCCAATGTAAATTAAACCGCACTGGCAAGGAATCCTATAAATACCCCAGGAATTCATATCCGGAATGGGGTTCTTGAGTATGGAACTCGGAATTTCATTGATGGGAGAATAAACTACCCGAAAGTTAAATTTCTGCAAAATATATGCAACTTTACAGCTAATTGATGGAAAGAAGGAAATGACAACATAAATTTTATAATCTCCTAAAACAAGAGTGTGTTGAGATGAGAATTTTTTAACTGCTTGATTAATAATGTTGGGTGAAAAGCCCCTGTCAATAGCTACTGATGTTTCGCAAACTTACCTAGTAGGATTATAAAACTTAAATCAGTGTTCAGGACAATTGCAACATTATAAGTGTCTTAAATTCAGAAATAATCAGATCATTAAAGGATTTGTTTTAATGTTTGCGAAAATTATAAATACAGTAAAAATGTATTTACTTTCTAGTATAAATTTTACACATATATATACAAAAAGTGGTTTAATGAGTTGTGCTTACTGGAGATTCAACAACGTTACATTAATTATCGAAACAAAATGTAAATGGAAGGCAGCTGGAAATTAGATATACAGTATTTCCTCGTGATTTTCCATTTTTTCTACTAATTTTATCGTACAAATATATTAATATTTTTCTTTTCGTAGGATGCTGTCATTTTAAGACCGAAACAAATGAAGAGCAGTCTTAGATAACTACAGGTTACTATTACAATATTATTTTCTTAAAAAAGACCTACATTTTAATAAGAATACATAGTAATATTAACATTATAGTACCTAATAAAAAACCTTTACTTCTAGCTCCCTGTAATTTTAATCTCACATTGTAGAGACATTAGGTTTTTGATGGAGGAAACGTGAAAAATGACCGGGGCTAGAACTTTAAACCTCTGGAATACGCATAGAGTGTGCTACCGTTACACCCCAAAGGTATGCTGGAACATCAGGGAAAATACCTTGTAGCCTGTTCTTATTCTTGACCGTGCTGCTCCTTTATTCCTTATGTCATCCATAAATACAGAGGCTGTTCACATATTTTTTAGACGATGTATATTGTTATTCACAAAACTAAATTACATAAAATTCTTGTGTTTTAAATGTTCTATTTGACATCCCTTATTCTGAACTATCTTTCGACACCGCAATTTCCAGGATAATAATGCCTTTTGAAGTGGCAGAAGAGGTATTCTAGCCCATTCCTCCCGAACAGCTTTCCAGAGTCCTGTTAGGGTTTTGGAACAACGTTTAGATAGTGCAGCTTTTAAAAGTCCGAAAGCACAAAAATCCACGGGTGACACATCGGGATATTTAGTAGGGATATCAGTGAAAGGTTTGGCCTTCATACCATTTTGTTCCGTTTCTTTTAGGAAATTAACAGTGGATTTTGATGCGTGACTGCTAGCTTTATCCTGATGGAGTCTCACAGATGGATGGCACTGTGGGTAAAGCGATGGTATTTCATTCAGAAAAATTGGCGATAAAATATGTTTCTGATAGTATTTGGAGTTAACCTTGACATTTTTTTTGCACTCTCTTTATTTTTAACTTGCCATTATAAGAAAAACTAGCAACAATCATGAATCCCTTAAAAAAACTTTCTTTCGATTCTTTGAACCATGTACTTAAATTTTTTCCTGCCCTTTTATGATAATAAATGGCTCTTTTTTTTTGTTACAATCATTTAAACACACCCATGCTTCATCTATTGTGACAAATGTTTTCCATTTTCCTTTGGATAAGTGTTTCTCATATAGAATTCTGCAGCGTGTCCTGCGTTCAGCGATATACTTTGGAAGAAGACGATACACATTGCGTTTTTTCTCTTTCTTAAGATTTAAATCAACGTTTATCATTTTGTTTACAGTGGAAACCGAGCATTTTAATGATTTTGCAACTGACCTTTGACTAGGGTGATTTTCTTTTAGCATTAAGCAACGTACCTTTGCAATAGGCGAAGATGTCCGTTTTTTCCTTGGATAATTGTTTGGAATGTTTGTCCCACTTGAGGCTCCAATTTGACTTTTTTTTTTCTTTCTTGTTGATGATGTTACCTATCGACGCTTTAGATATCACGAAACCATGACTCTCACATCGTTTTTGGATAACGGAGTATGCATATTTCTCTTCGGAAAGAGCGTAAATGTAGCCTTCGAACCACTGCTTTGTTAAATTCGGCATTTTGAATAAAAACAAAACTTTCAAGCCATAGACGATAATTTTGACTTTTAAAAACAATTACTTCATTATTGTTAGTACAATTGCAATTACTTCTTTTCCAGCATACGAATTTTTATTACCGCTTACCAAAATCGTCTAAAAAATGTGCCAACAGCCTCTGTAAATAGAACTGAAGGCGCAGCTAACTCAACGAAATCGTACACTGACTATCAGTTAGTGCTTGCTTTGCTGTGACTAATCGGTTCGTGTAGCATAAAATTCAAGAGTTAAAAGGTAAAGTTTCGGCGTGACCTTCGCCGGTCACGTCGAAGCGGATTTGTCTTTGTTAGTAAGACAAAAACAAGCACTACATGGACGAATATATTTCAAAATTTAGGGAAGCTCGTTCTCTGAACTTATTAATGAAATTCAAAATTGCACGAATATATTTAAAATTTTCAGAATCTGCTCTTAAAACGCAAGGGAGAATATATGTGAGTAAATAAGGTATAGCTCACTGCACAATGCATAAAATGTTTGAATGTTTTACGTATTTTGCAGTTATTTTTCAAGAACTGTAAATTGAAGTAAGAGCTATCGGCTTTAACATAATTACGAAAATAACATCTGATCTAGTTATTTTAATTTTTTTCAGTTCTATAAAATTCGTTATTAAAAGTACTATTGATCTACTTATGAATACTGCTTATGAAGTTCAAAGTAAATGTCTTCAATTCAGCTTAAAAAAAACTAAGAATTTTTTGCTTGTATATTAGTTTAAAAATTTAGTTATTTTTTTTTAATCTGCAACTTCTGCACTTCTATGTAGGAAAACGTAACTCATTTGTTTTCACGAGCTTGTTTACAAGACAATTTGTGAATATGCGCTTATACAACTAATCAGATTCAAAATAATTTAAATTCTGGGTGCTCTCAAATATCTTTAAATTAAAAGGATGTCCTCAAATAACCAAAATTAAATAATATGAAATCAACAGAGTACGACTGTCAAAATATTCACGTTATTTTAATTCACAAGTATTTGATAGGGTTAATTAAGTTTTACTTTTAAGCAATGTATTTGCTGTTTAGCCAGATGGATACGAGACAAGGTAGGTTAAATATGGTTTCTCTGTTCTTTATATTATGAATTATGATAATTCAAAAATGATTTCTTTCACAGAAAGTTTAATTCTGATTGAGAATAATTCTAGTGAATACTGAGGAAAATGTCATTTTAAGACAATTAACATAAATTTTTTTGAAATGTTAATGACAGCGCGCAAGGAAACTGCTCTTGGTCACAGAAGTTTTACATGGCATTTTCATCTAGGTCAGAAACTCACATGTTGTTCTCGCGGCAGCTCATTTGAATGTTTGATAATTCATGTCATAAAATTTATTTCGGAATGCTGAAACCCAAGCGTAGTGAAATAAGACAAAGCTAATGTATCACTCAAATCTTGAATTAAGTCATGAATATTTTAAGAAAATATAGTTCATTTTGTGCCACCAATCCAGTAAATCTTGATGCATATGGAAGAATTATGATTTATATGGAAGAATATGAGAAGGAACAAAATCAAGTATTATCATTTTCCTATTTATTTTTCGAGGTTTTGAGAAGACTGAAAAGCATAAAGTTGTTGATCTGGTTTTTCATAAACCTTATGAGAAAATGTTGGAGACGTCACGTCTTGTAAGCATTTTCACTGTAGCTAAAATAGATTGTGCACTGGAAAGTACTGGGCTTGTACACGATCAATTTCAGCTAGAGTAAAAAGGCTTCTCTCCAGCTGTGCCCAGAAAAGTCAATATAAAATTGGCGAAAAAAGTAGAAAAGTCAATACCTTGACCATCTCATCGCCAGAACTGAAGAAAACGTTTGACGGACAGAAAAAATTGGGCTTTGAACTGAGGCTTATTGTTCACACAATAACTGATCTTATGTCCGCTGCTCAATGTATTGTTTAAATTATCTGCACATTGTAACCTACAGAAATAATCATATACTAGTTTTATAACTCTTAACCCAATTGCATTTATTTAAACAAATAATTTTCTGCAGGATATCATTACAATTTGCTACCAGAAATTTTCAAATTGAATATTTTGCTTGTTGTTCAAGAGCAAATGTACTATGAAGTTTCGAATCTGTGTTGGTTTGAAAACTACGACAGATCGAATGCACCTCATTTTTAAGCTGTGATTCTCATTGCAAAGAATATGAATCAAGCTAAGCTAATTGATTACTTTTACCTAAAAGTAACATTCTACTGAAAGTGAGCTAATGGTACCCTTCCTTGTTGAAATTAACTTGGATATTCCAGGGTTTCAAAATATAAGTGAATAAATCTTTAAAGTGTCGACAGCGAAATTACAAGAACCATGAGAGATATAAAATTCTAATCATTCCACGATTTTTAAATTACGGTCACACGAAATGATTCAGTAAGAGAAAACATAGAGGAGATAAAACAGCAAAGGTGACTACCAACACCGCATTAAGGCTACGATTAAGTTATTAGAACCTACGGTTGTGTAAATTAAATGCATGGGAACAAGGTTTTGCGCAGAATTTGCTACTCTGTCTTAAAGAATGCGAACTTGGTTCACAGAAAACAAAATACACATGTCGTTAAATTAATGTAGTTTTACTTAGCATGACTCATACAAAGTGAATAGAAATGCACATGTATCCAAGAGAATTTATTTCACTTGATTAGCATGCAATAGTTGGTACCCATTATATGTACACAGCCTACCTTATAGAACAGCTTACCAAGCATCTTCAACCTTCCTCAGTAGGACGTCAATATCTTTTAGTTCGGATCTGTTTAGCTATGCGGTGACAAACACGCTTGAATGGCTGTAGATAAGGTGATCTGAGAAGTCAAGGCAAGACATCTATCCATCCATAGATTGTAGAGCAATTACATTCACACTGTTATTTTGCACTTTTACATTATCCCACCGAAACACTCTATCTTTTATGTACGGGGATTATAGTTGGACTAATTATGTCATTTGCATATCAGTGACTAGCTAGACTGACCATCGAAAACACCCCAGCCATAAAAAATGTAACAGTCGGAAAATTTTTAGATATGGCACCATGCATCATAGTACCTGGTGACAGCCTCGTGTTGCATTGGACAATATAGGAATCATAAACGTTTTTTATAAAACGCTATCTTTCCAATATTAGACCATAATCGATTTCAGAAGCGGAATTCTTCATTGATGGTTAAACAATTTTGCAGCTTCTCACATTCTTCTGTCTTTGCACCAGCGAATCCTGTTCAAGAAGATTTTTTAGCAGGCTGCACACAACCATTTAGCCGTTGTGCACGAAGGCGCATCTGCATCACCCTGACGAAGTGCTTTTGGGCATGGAATTCTTGTTCATCATGATGTTCGAAAAGGTGGTACAAGGGTTCACAGAAATGCTTTCACGAGAAATGAAATTATCTTTCTTTTCATTCGTTAATACTAGACTATTTGAATGCACAGGACTGTTCTGCGTGTTCTTCATGAGAAGCCCTAATCGATAAGTTGTTAGTCACGCTGACTACTTCACTGATATGTCGGAGTCTGGATTTCGGAAAAGGCACGGATGTTTGGAAATGTGTCTCCTTCGCCTGTTGTCAGAAGTACTGACAAACCCCAATGTCCTCTAGAGTGGTTTAGTGGTAAAAGGAGTGGTAGTTTCTCGGATCTTGCTTCTAGAGGTCCTCCATCAACATATTAGTGTAAGGTAAGTTTGGTGTGACTATACCTGTACAATCAATGGCGAAATTCCGGTGTCTCGACCACATGCACTTATATCTATATGTAATTTCCTCACGGCCACCGAGGCAAGCAACAAGAACCTCTGATTATAATTCACCCTTCTTCGGTTATAATATGATTGTATGTGATCAGTAGTTTTGCAAAAGTCAGTAACGAACGTTCTTGTATTTGGTTTAACTCACGAAATACCTTGTTGTGACGTTGTTGAAAAATCGAAATGGTCAAGTTAAATAATCAACCCCAAAATAGGAAATTAGAACAAATATCGAAGACATCTTTAATAGTAGAGACAAGCACTCTGTATGTACAGGTTCGAGACCGCTAGATTATTTCCCATAGTAATGTTTAAAACCTTTGCAATTCTGATAATTTTATTTTGCGATTTACATTTAAGCTGTTAATCTGCTTGGATAACTTGCTTGTGTCAATGCGTGCTTTACGTTTGATGGTAATTTACCTATTGCGTTACGCTTAACGGTTTTAATGTACTTGCTTTTTAAGTGGAAAATCTATTAATCGACGAAAATTTTATTATTATTTTAAGTTGTACACCGCATACGTTCACTTGAAACCTGTAAAGAATACGCTTTTACAGCACAGACATTAGTTATATAATTTTATATGATCCTTTTTAGCGTAATCCGTATTTCTTTGTTATCTGTGCTTATGTAGACTTGAATGAACACTGATAATCGGGAGATCTGTTTATAAACACAGCGTCAGGTAAGAAAATCTATATTTTTCGCTTAGTTTCAAGAACCAATTTCCTTCTAATAAGAAAAACTTACAAATAATTCAAATACATTCAAACAGTTAAAATTCTGTACAGCAAAATTTAAAGCAAACTGTAGAAGCATGAATAAACTACTCAATGGAAATATAAAACTGTCCTTATTTATAAATTAGCTTTTATGCACATTTTAAAGATATTACTTTGAATAAATTTCTCGCGTTTTTCTTAGTGCATTGATATTCTAGAAAGATGAAATACAAAAGGGTTTCACATAAACTACAGTCCTCCAGCGGTGGAGCGGTAAAATCGCGGTCCAGTGTTATAAATCCCTACGAATGGACTGGCTGCATGGGTGCTTTCGTATTACCTGTATACGTAATTGTTACCTGTATACGACTCAGGGTTCCTTAGAAAGTCATCTAAGAAGGCATCCCTCCTCTTAGGCAGATAGCGCTTGAGTGATTTGCTATCATCAAATAAACCAAACCACATAAACTATTATAAATGACTTTATTTTTACAAATAAAATTTCTTAATTTTCAGTTATAACCAAGCAAATTAATGACTATGGGGAAAATGCGCGATGTGTGGCAGATGAATGGGAAATAGTAATATTTATGTTTCATACTATATATTTATTGGCCTAGTATTATTTTTCCCAATAATGCATTTTTTAAAAATTTAGACTTTAAAATTACGTTATGCATTTGCCAGTGAAATTATTTTATGTATTTTTATTCCTATCTTTAAGTACTGTACTATTTTTTAAATATTTACTACATATATACTGATTTAATTGCCACTTTCGAAACATAATTGTGTATCACAGTTAAATAATATTAGTAACTTAAATTTAACAGCAGAGTGCAATATAAGCAAACTAGTAATTTCAGTCACGCCGGAGTTTTAAAGTCGTAAATATTTAGTTAACCTTCACATAAATATTCAAGTTTTTAAGATATTTGCTGAATCTTCTTTCTTCAACACATCAAAGTGACATCTGTGGTTCATATCGCATATTTTTTTTCTTTCAAGACACTTAGACATATTTTTGATACTAGTTTAAAAAATATTTTTTTATAAAATACCTTTTTTAAATTCCTTGTTAAAATAATTCTTTATTAAAATTAAGGTCTTCATGTACACCTGCTATAAATATCCCTGTAGAAAATATTCTCATCAGTAGAATACCCTATTGTTTACCTTAATGTAATACCACGATATTGATTGTTGAACTTTTATCTCCTAGCAACATCCTAATATTTATTGTTTACATTATTATATTATCACAAGATTTCTTAAATACCTTGAACTCGTTTATTTGCTATTTTCCGTATTAGTTTGACAGATCGCAATCTTGCATAAACATTAAACTAAAAACTTGTGCCATTTTTTTTCTTAGAATGAGATCTCAGTTTTCTTCGTATGTATTAATTTGTGTTCAATTCAGACTGTTAAAATTTTGGATATCATTCCACAAGAAACAGCTAGAAATGTTAAAATATGAGATTGATCCCAAAAGTGCCATTTAGTTTGCCATTTAGAACTCAAAATGCTACATATTCCTTAATTTTTAAATCCATAAAACATTATTTAAAGTTTGTTAAATCCGTAATTTTCCAACATTTGCTTTACAACTCAAAATAAGCATTTTCTTTAAGCATTGTTCATTTTTGTTATCTTACTTCTAGAGTTAATTTCTTCATGTCTTACCTAAAGACGTATAAATAAAGTCTCATTTTTTCCCCTTCCTAAATTTTGAACCATACGCACATCAGCAGATAGAAAGACACTGAATTAGTCAATAGTTGATCTGCATATCTTTTTTAATTATCCCTTAAACATGACATAGTCAAGAAATATATTTTTTTGCATTGCAAATTTAATTTAATTCATAAATCTGACTAATTTTCAGGTAAAATGTTTTTTACGTTGCAGTGATCTTTCAGATTATTACAGATACTTTCTGAATATAATTAGTCCAAAGGTGATTTGTCCCTGAGGGCCTATTGCTTTCGTTTTGCGATTTTGCGTCGAATCACACTGAATATTCTTTCACTTTTCAAACTGTTGCCACAAAATATTATCGCCCTGCATTATATTTGAAGAAATTAAATAATGAAGAATCTGCATAAATGTATGTGTGTTTCTCGCATTATGATAAAACAACGGTATCTAATGCCATCAAATTTTGAATCACGTAATCCTACTGCGAATATGGCATCTGGAAGCTCAAATTTGAAGTTTGGAATTTGTTTTATTGTCGATTTCCTATTTTGTAAAACTTTAACGAATTTTTTATTAACATACTCAAGAATTTCAAAGTGAGCAATGGCAACGTTGTACAGAAAAAACAATTTTACCTCCAGCGCGTGAGACTGTCTATGGGAAATTCTAAAGATTTGCTCATTTTAAAATTATTTTGCGATATTGCTCTTGAACTGAATTTTATGGCTTAAGGGCGAAGAACATGATATTTAGTAAATAAAGGTAATACATAAAATGTTAAATAAACAAGTCCCTTTGGGTGTAATATAAAATCTGAAAACTTTCAGATTTTTTTAATTAAGAAATGGACTGGCTGCTTAGGGTTTGTTTTTTTTTTCTTTTATTAGGTTTAGCGTGTTTCAAACATCTTTGTCCCACCCAACGTGTACGTCAGAACGGTAGGAACTGCGCCAGTCAAGGCTTCAAGTCCCTCTTCAAGTTGTATGAAGATTGACGTGAGTTCAGACTTGGTCGTAAGGTGCTAACTATTGTGCGTGCAATGCACCGCCAAACGTTAATACTTGAACAAACCTTTTTTGAGTATGACACTTATATAAAAACATATTCTTGGAGAGAAATGTGTAGACAATTCCTAGAAAATTCCCTGGCGTTCCGGTTCTTCATAGGAATACTGTCAGAAATCTTGTTATTAGATTAAAGGAAACTGGATCATTGAACAACTCAACGCCTATAGGAAAAGCAGTTTGAACGGAAGAGACAACTGTTGAAACTGAAGAATCATTACAGCGTACACAAGCTAAATCTTTACCCCCTGTCTCACAGCAAACATGTGTTTCAAAAACCCCGGCTTATAGAGCTACTAAATTATTACATTTTAAACGTGAGGAGATGCCAGGAATGACTGCATGGAAATGGACACCATTTTGAACGACTACTATAACTCAGCTGTATACTCATTACATCATAGAAGTAAATAAAACGATGTGCATGATTTTATTAATTAAAGAAGAATTTGATATACTGGTTGGCTATCTGCTACTGCCTTGCACAGAGATATTTGAAACGCTCTGTATAGCATGAATAAGAGCAAAAGTTCTATAGATATTCCTCTTGTAAGATATCCTTTCTAACGGATTTGTCGTTATACTCAGTGCCTTAATTAATAAACGTATCCACTTCTTGATCAATAAAATTTGAATTACCTTTTCTACTGTTAAAATGCAAGTGCTAGTTTGATTACCAATTCCTTCCTCTAGGTGATGTTATTCAGTCTCTCTAGTCGGTTATTGCTACATTGTTAGACTTATAGTTAGTTATTGTTACTGTTGTCAATTATTCCTATTTTCATGAAAGTAAATATTTGCGAGTGCTGTTGTCAGTGTACAACTTTCAAAACATTTTAACTGAAATTGTCTTTCAGTTTCTATAGCTGCAGCCAAACACATATTCTGTTTCATAATTAATTTTATGCAGCCTGTTTGTTCGAATTAGTTAAAGTGATAAGTTAAAAGGGATTGCTCAAGTAACCAATTTTTGAAAACAATGATTACTTAGCAAAGTGGTAACAACTGCAGGATAAAAATATGGGCCAGACTTTACAGGGGATTACTCATGTGATCCCTATCAAATCAGAAAACTTTAACTTAATTCGAAAAGCTTTCTGGGTACAGTATCATAATATTTAACTAATATATTCTCTTATCGATAAACCATTAATCATGCGGTATATTTTTCGAAGTCAAGAGTGGATATAAATACTTATACCTGCCTTAGAAGCTAAAGAGATCAGTATAAAAATAATACATTTAATCTTACATTAGTTTACTTAACTCCTATGATACTTTTCTTTTGCTTTAAATTTATTTCTTTTAAGTAAAGGAAAGGTTTTGCAAAAACGGTTTCGATTAACATATATATCCTCAAAAAGCCTTCTATCAATCGAAATAATAACTGGTTAAAATAAATGAGCTGCCTTAAAGTAAAAAGAAAAAAAAATCCGCAACAAATCCGCTTAAAAACAAAAATTGAACAGTTTACTAGCATATAAGGATAAAAAATCTGATGTGTACACCACATGACTTCCTTGTAGGGAATTTCAAATTATACGCATTTTTTCTTCCATTCCGTTTAAACTTATTGGATTGAATTAAATCTACTTCGCCGACAGCGCAAAAACACAATAGAATAAATGCATTCTTTAAAATTCACTCTATGTGTTTACCATAGCGACGCTCTGGCGCTAGGTGCACTTACCAGCATTATATTTTGTTCCTATTAAACTCAGAATGCTCAAAATTTCTATCATTTGAAGAATTATATAATCGTTGCCACATGTTCTATTCAAAAACTATAATAAATCTAGAACGATGTACAAAAGAAATTAAGCAAACAAAACAAAAAAGAAACAGTTTTTCAGAGACGATTGAGTATTTCTCATTCAATTAATTCAGTTCTCACTTCGCGACAAGGCAAAAATACATAAAAACTCAAAATATCTGTATTAAAAATTACGAAGTAAATTCTAAACACTTATTTCCTCGAAAAAATTCCAGAAAGGATTAAGCATGATTTAATTCGCAATAATAAAACGCGGCATTATCTTTGTTATTGCAAAGCTTACTTTCTCTAGATTGGCAACAAATCTACTATTCTGCTGTTTCAAATGTAAACAAACAATGGCCGCCATGGCAAAAATTACTAGGTTTAGCGGCACTTCAACAAATTTAAAATTGTTGATAATTCTAAAAATATTGCAGACAGATTTACTAAATGCATCCGGAACTGGAAGATAAGAAAAATATAATTCAATCATTTATTTTTAAAGCAAAAAATGTACAATTTACAAACATATAAGAGTAAAGAAACTGAGATCATTGAGACAGGTAACAGAGTGAACATATATATAAATATATTTATATACATTTTTTGCTGCCGATTGCAATCAAAATACGAGGTGCACATCTACATGTTATAGTAGTCCTATATACCAAATTTCAACGTTCTGAGACTACTCGTTTTTGAGTTATGCGAGATATGTACGTACGGACGTACATACATACGTTCGTACAGATGCCACGAAAAATTCTCTTCAGAATTCATTTTAAAGCAGTTTTATAATTTCTTTGTAGGAAAAGAGTCTTTTATTCTGTCCTTACGTACAGATATCACGCAAAAATATCGTTAAATATCATTCGAAAGCGGTCAAAATGGATATTTTCTTTGAAATATGCTGCCTGATTTCGCGATTACAATACTTCCTTTTTACTTCATACAAGGAAGTAAAAATAGAGCTCATCCACCCGGATCAGAAGGTGGGTATAAGATATATACGTATATAAGGTATACATATATATATATAATTACAAAATTTTTTAAAAAGAAAATATAAATATGCCTATAATTATGAATTTCAAAATTTTCGTTTTTTTGAAACATTAGTTCTAAATTTCTTACTTTATATATATATGAGGCGACAGTGTACAATAAAAAAGGGAGATTCACGACTAGATGTTATAGTAGTCCCAACGTACAAATTGGAACGTTCTATGGTTAATTGGTTTTGATTTATTCAATATACACAGGTACGTAAGCACAGACGTCACAAAAAGGCACTTGTATAAGGAAGTAAAAAGGACACTTTGTATAAGGAAGTGAAAAGGAAGTAAAAAAGGTAACTTGAACCGATTTCTTTTCTCAAAAACAAGTTAAAAATTAATTAACAATTTAAATAGTTTAGATATTTTAAAAAAGACTTTCTTAAAATACTCTGTTTATTTAAGTTTAAATCTTGCAGATAAATTTTTATTTCTTTCGCAATTTATATCAGATAAATATACTATGAAAGAATAAATATCACTGAAATTAAAATGTAACTGAAGAGGCCGTTGAAAATTTAAAGATGGTGCAACTATATATTTCCACCTAACTGCCTGATAATTAATTAGTCACCAGTAGATGACAGAACTCATATTTTGCAACCGAAAACATTGTACAAGACACATCGTATGGATTGACCGGAAGTCGCGTCTGATCACTGACGGAAGTCCGCTAATCACTATAGAAGCGTGGCTATAAAGTCATATTTGC
Source organism: Stegodyphus dumicola (assembly GCF_044657685.1). NCBI lineage: Eukaryota > Metazoa > Arthropoda > Arachnida > Araneae > Eresidae > Stegodyphus > Stegodyphus dumicola. The sequence goes on along the minus strand of NC_140776.1, from coordinate 159,140,792 downwards.
TTCAGACGTTTGCAAGAACGTTTGGAATCCTTTTCAAAGGATTTTTCTGATTATTATTTTAAGAAGAAGAAACAGGCAATAAAAAGTATAAGAAGAAAACGTCTACGACATTAAAGCATTCAGATAAGCAGACTCCAGCGTGATCGTTGAGGATTCGAATCGTAATAATGCTTATTGGTAATTATTGTCATATACATATAACAGTAGTTGGTTATAGGTGAAATTCCAACAGAAAAACGTCGCTGAGAAAACAAGAAGAAACCTTCCTCGTACGAAAAATCTTGATCAGAAAAAAAAAAAAAAAGAAAGATTTTGCAATTTTAAATCATGGTATACATCATAGCAAATATAATCGTGAAGAAATTTAGAAATTTCATAAAACTGTAGTTCTGTTACATTCATTTTATGAGTCAACAATCTTTTATGTACGAAACATATTTTTTGCGAATGCTGTATTAGTTTAATACAGCGAACTTTTTGTAAGAGGACCACATACGTTATCAGATGATTTGGTCTTCTGTGGAGGTTCGCATTTTAAAGGTGCATCTTAAAGGGGTGATGTTTAAAAAAATGTCAATGGATTGTTTCAGAAAAGCTTGTCATCTGAAACTGGGAGTGGTTGCTTTAAAGATGCATCACTGTACTCAGTATTATAAAAGATGACGGCAAAGAGATGCCGGGCCCATCTTCTCTTACCTTCAACCTGTCCCCAAAATAATATTATTCTCTTAAAAATTATGTTTCTGGACTTTATGTTAGAGGCGTAAGGCAAATAGATGCTAAACATAAATATCATTAACAGTTCATATCAAAGATGGTATCCTATATTCGAAACTACGGAACATTGATTCACTCCTTTATTTTCTACGACAAAGTTTTGAGCCACGGTGTTTCAGAAGTATGAAACTTTCTCCTCGCTTTTCTTCCGCCTCGATGTTTGTTGCACAAAAATATTTTCTCCTTGCGCTGTTTTCCCTGCGATATTACCGGCAGAGATCAAATCTTTAGTCTGAGCACTCGGCTATCTCTCGAGTGCTACTGGAACTACTGTTCGAATCTTCAATCGTCCATATAGGAACTGGGTTTCGGAACATAACTACAACCTAAACTATAACCTTAACCGAATGAAATTGGTACAAGAAACGCCTACAGCCTTATGGGAATAATAGGACACATAATCACTGCAGATTTCTCAGACAAACTCCGGGCTATAATAGAAGGACTTCGACGATAAGTCCAAAGAGCTTGTTCGTCATTGTTCGTGACATCATTCTTCAGCTTACTGCAAATATGAAGGAACAAGATTTAACAACAATCATGTAAGCTATTGGGGAATAACATTTATTCCATAATAATTAAATAAAGGGCTTAGTTATAATTTAATAATTTATTTCAAATACTACTTAAATTTCTGAAATTTTATAGTCATCAGTTTTTTTAGAAACAATGTCATGTTGAGAAATATGATTAAAGCTGGAACTAAGCCACACTCATCAATGACGTCGACATTATTTTATCCTGTTTCAGGTAATAGCGTTATGTAACTTGGAGAACTATTATTTTAATACATTACAGGTAACAATCAAAGTTTTGTTTTGACCAATGTGAAAATAATCAAGGTGGAGGTTTCTTAGGTGAAAAGAATATACAGAATATTTAATTAGACATTACATATTAATTGAATTCATAATTATACTTCAGAAACCTTTTTTATACATTTCAAGCAATAAATAAGTTTAATTAAAATTTATAAACAAAAAGAAAATGTAAATAAAAACACTTTCTGAATTCCGTAATGCATACAGGCTTTCAATTAATGGCACTGAAACAAATAGCATTTTTAGCGTTTAGGAATTATTTTTATCCGCAACAGTTTGTAATTTAATTGACCGTAATCCAGCATAAATGCTCCATTAAATAAATTATAATATTTCACTAAATCGTCCGTTAAAAATAAATTGCCCAGTTGTAAATGTAAATCTAATGTATAATCGCTCATTTTAGTTTCAAATTGACTTCCATCCAAATGCATTAGTAATGTAAGTAACTTTAAAAAAGCCAAATAGCAGGTGCACTTTAAAGTGAGGAAAACGTATTCACAAGAACAAAGAATAAACATTGTTAATAGTTAGTTCATTAAACTTTTAATAAGACTTTTCTTTCAGTTATAATACGAGTTATTAAATATTAATGCGTTTCTATAATGCCTTTATGTTAATCGAGATTTTTCCTCATTTTAATCGATATTTTGAGTTAACAAAGGATGTTATATAAGGTAAATCGAAAGTTAATTGTATTTCCATGTTATGTTTATGTATTGTGATAGGTCATTGCTTTAAGTTACATTCGAATAATATTGTTTATCGCGGTGCATAGAACTACGTTACAATTAAAGAATACTTCATTTAGGAGAAAAGTAATATAAAATATCTCATGTGTGCACCACATGTTTTCATTTTCCGCCCTATTAAATTATACGCATTTCTTGCTTGGCTTCATTTAAACATATTTCTTCGAATTTCATTAGATATATATTTCTTATTCAATCAATTCACTTCTCACTTTGTGGCAAGGCAAAAACACATAAAACTCAAAAACATCTTCATTAAAAATTTTGAACTACAGAAGAATCTAAAGCACTAAGCACAGTTAAAAACAATTTAAAAATGCTTAATATTAAGGGGGGAGCAATTCGGCAAACACGTTCGTGTACCTAATTTCAAGTTACTGTTCATACCCACCATGTAAAAGACACTAAAGTTGGTGCGCCAACTGGCTTGATTCCCTCTTGTAATAACAGTTTCAAATATAAACAAATAGCGACCTCTTTAGGCCTAACATCACTTAAATTTTTTAATTGTTTAAAATTCTACAACTATTGTATGCAAATCAACTAAAGACACAAATATCCTAATCGGAACATGGGGAAAACAACATTCAATCCTTTCTTAAAGCACAAAAATGCACAATTTACTAACATATAAAAATACAATTTGAGCTCACTGAGCCGGGTAACAGAGTGGGAATATGTATATACACATACATAAATATATATAACAGTTTTAAATAAAATAATATAATCATGCCAAGTATTTTCGTGCCTTAAGCTGCTGAATCTGTTTAGATTTTATCTTTTCACAAAAGTATTTTATATTTTCACTTACTTTTGCTTCGTTTTATGGATTAGTTTTCAGTTCCATAGGTAGAGTTCTGTTTGTTTCAAGGTAAAATTTTCATTTATAATTTTACTTTTTTACTTGCTTTGAGGAGGGGCCAGATATTTCGGTTGAACTATTATAATTAAAATACATTGGAATGGTTCATCAGTTAATTCTGTATACAGAAAGAAACACAAGGATTTTCTATGGAAGAGAGATTTTAATTGATTTCAAAGTTCTCTCCTCCTGATGACGTGGCATTGAGTTTAACTGAATTTCTCTTCTTTCGTATTCTTTTTATTTGATTAATTTTTTTAATTTGGGATTTGCTTGTTTGAATTATTTAGTTTTAACATTTGTTAAATGCTTCTTTTGTATATTTATAGAATTTTTTAAACTTTATTGCTTATGAAATCCAGTTTTTGATCTTTGTATAAAACTGGTTCTAAATTTCTTACATACTTATACATTTATATATCTTTTTATTTGCTTTTTATAAATAGAGAATGTTTATACATGCTTATAGATGTTCCGAAAAATCGGTTTTTAATCCATTTTAAATCTCTTTTGCAATACGTTTTGAAACAAAAAAGAGGCCTTTATCCTGTCCATACGTACAGATGTAAACAAAAAACTTCGTTTAAATGGAATTCGAAAACTGTCGAAATGCATAATTTGATAACATAATTTTTTCATGATTACAGAATTTCCTTTACTTCGTACAAGAATGTAAACAGGATAAAATTAGCAAATCAACAAATTTGCGTTTAGCTTAGATTTTACTCAATACTCTATCAATTTCGATTGCAAACTGAGAGTTCTTTGCTCCTGATGAAGAGAGATCTGTACCTGTTTGACCTCGAAATCAATAGAATCTTGACTAAAATCTACTCCAAACACAAGGTTGTTGATTTGCTAATTTTATGCTTTACGTTTGCTTGATTCTCTTTCGTCTTGATGCAAGAAGATGTTAATACTAGTACTTTTGCTTCCTTTTAGTAATAGTTTCGTCACTTTAATTTTAAATATTGAATTGCTGGATTTCCTTTCGTATTCCACAATTGCTTCCATATATTTTGATATTTGAACAAATTAAGGTTTCTTTATTCCTGTTCCGCAGGGAATAAAGAAGAGCGTAATATATCACATATTATTTGGAAAAAGTCTCAGATATGCGTGGGTTATGAAAGATGTCGAACAATATTTTAACGGCTTTAACTGATATAAAAATTAAGAATGATTCGAGCTTTTCATTTGATGTTTTCAAATTGATTTATATCAAAAGATTTCTTTAAACATTTCAGCGAATTTTGAAGTTCAATTTCATACATTTGAATTCAAACTCTGTAACTCATGTTTTTGAATTACGAGGAAATGAAAGGGACTGTTGTGGTGAAATGTAAATTAGCACTGAAACTTTGGAAAAGCCAGACTCTGCGTATGCGTACCGCATAAATAGAAATTTATTTGAAAGGAAGTTTTTAATGAGATGAATTTTATTTTAAACGTAGGTTCCTTTAAGGTTATCTGAGCTAAATATTGTATTATTAACTTTAAATTGCCTTCATTTGTAAACCATACGTAAAGTATGGTGTAATAGCAACTATTGACCAAATTTGAAAATCCTGATTTGGGTTACTTTTAGTTTCATAAAATTCAGCCTCTTGTATTTCTTAATTATTATAGTCTATTTAGGATGTTTTGCCTTCAGATGTGGCCCTTCCAAGTTTTTTCAGTTAACGCCTTTAACATTTTCAAATAATTTAAAATGAAATGCAGGTTGAATTATTTCTAAATAAACAACCTTTTCTAAAAAATTGTTTTAACATCTGAAAAAACTATAATTATTTCTTTTCTGATAACTTATAAGGTATTTTCCATCTCCTTCCAGTATTCCATCGGGATGTAACGGTAACACAATTGGAGCGTTTTCGAGAGGCCCAGGTTCGGTTCCCGGAAAGAGTATTGCCCTTGCCCGTTTTTTGTGTTCCCTGTTTAAAAGAAAAAATCTGTAAGGTTTCAGATTTTAAATTACGTCTAAAGGGGTATTTTGTTAACGTTTTGTGTGTTATCTTTACTTATTAAATATCATATTCTATGTACTCAAAGTATAAAATTCAGTTCAACAGCAATATCGCAAATTAGTTTTAAAGCGAGCATACCGATAGTCTCGCGAGCTGGAGTTAAAATGTTTTTTTTTTTTTTTGTTCAATGTTGCCATTCCTCGCTTTGAAATCGTTTACTTTTTTAATCGAAAATTCGTTGAAGTTTTACAAAATATGAAATCGTTAATAAAACAAATTTCAAATTCAAGGTCGGGCTTCCACATGCCCATATTCTATGGAAGATTATGTTATTCAAATTTTGATGGCTCTAGGTACAGTTGTTTTATCCCAATGAGAGAAACATACATACATTTATGCAAATTCTTCATTATTTAATTCCTTTAAATGTAAGACCGATAATATATGGTGGTAACGATTTGAAAAGTGATACAGCTTTAAAGAAATAAATAGTCTTTCATGGCAAATTGTCCCTTTGGACTAAAAACAAAAACAAAAAAAAAAGGGTGGGGCCTCTACGAATTTTTTATTTTCAGTCAAAAAAGGGGGGAAGGGAGTTAAAATGGAAGAAAAGTGTATATTTGAAAAAATTTAATGACATCCATGAAGAAGCTGAAGCTTCTCTAGAATACGATTATCTGTGTTTTATTTTTTATCTTTTTTTTTAAAAACAAAATGTATTTTTTATCTTAACGGCTTTTTGTTCATTAGGTGAAGCTCATAAAAACGCTCACACAATCAGTCGATTAAATGTCTCATCTCTGAGTTTTTGGTGCATGATATGTTTTCGTTATATGCAACCCTCATATTATTCACTCAGACATCTTTCTCTAATAATATGCATTTATTCTATATTCACACTTGATCTGAGACTTTTAAGTTATGTCATATTACATTAATTTCAGTTTCTAGATCATTAGGATCTCTTACGCTGTCCACGTCAAGCATTTCAAAACAAGGGAAAAAACACCTAAATTTATCGATTATTGATAGACAATAAATAGCTTTCACCTGACGATTGGCCCACTAGAGGAGGTGATAAAATCTTTGGTATAGAGAAAGGTAATATACCTGCACTCCGCTTTGCAGCCGGTGCACAGGGGAGGGTCCTAGCCCGTATTAGTACTGGTATGTAAAACCTTTGACGTCTAATCAGATTTCCAGGCTTCCAACGTTTCCGACACCGTGAATTCTGTGCACCAGGAGTGGTGATTCCGGTAGCTTATATAGCTGTAGTCTGAGTTAAAGTTTGCCGTCTGAGATCTGCACAAATTCAACAATAGCCCGATAAATACAAATAATTATCAATTCCAGCCAAACGAACTTCGTCTTTACATGGACAAAGGGTCATAGCAATTGCGCCGGGAATGAAATAGCGGACTTCCTGGCAAACCCGGCTGTCCTCGAATAATCAGGCACTACCATCTACATCCCATGGCCATGCTCCACACTGAAGTTTGCGCTAAAAGTGATGGCCAAAGAATAGTGGCAGAGACAATGGGACCAAGGACCGCAAGGCAGAAGGACGTATTCACTTCTCCCATGTGTCGATACTGAGCGCACCATTTATAATTACTATCTCTCTCAATATATCTCTGGTCATGGACCGCACCCAAAGTACTTCTAAGAACGAAACCTTTCAGAGACTGAAATATGCGTTTGTGGCAATCCGGGTGATCCAGACTATTATTTATTCCAATGCTCAATAACAGCAGGGTATCATATCCGCCATCCCACAGCACCAGGAACAGACTTCAAACGCTTCCTAATAAAGCCCCGGAAAATCCACATTAGTATCAAAAACATAATTGACACACTCCATCGTCACGGCTTGGAACTGTGTGCACCATAACTGTTATAAGTGCTTTTTCTTCTCTGGCACAAACGCCAGTTTTCCAATGGGGGGGGGCCTTTATAGTCATTGCAATAGATTATCTTAGTGTATCAAAGTCAGCACTGATTTAGCACCTAGACAATACGACCACACTTTTGCACATAAAAAAATGGCATAACTGGAACTGGTGAACTCTACTAATATCCAATGAGCGAACTCCGGGAAGCGAACCTGGACATCTCGAATACGCGCCGAGTGTGCTACTGTTACAAGACGAAGGCATGCTGGGAAAAAAAGAAAGGAGAAAATACCTTACAGTGTATTATAACTTTACCTTTCATAAGATGTTTAGCATGGTATTTAGGCCTAAGAAATAATAAAGTACTTTAGTTTTAGAGAACTAGCTCTTTGTCATTCAATGTTTAAATGCTTTAAAAGCCCAGATACTTTGTTGATTGACTGTATGTCGCTACTACTGTAAAATCCCTGTAAATGAACAATATAGTAATAGTGAAACGTTCCAATAACGGTTTTAGAGCTTAATACGAAGGAGTCCAGACTATGTTTCTCAGAGCAAACCCTTAGCGAAATGTATTTGCACTTTTAGTCCAAAGGGGCTTTGTCCCTTTGGTTTTCGTTTTGCGATTATATTCGTTTTGCGATGACTATGCTTTTCGTTTTGCGATTTCGCGTTGGATATGTAAAATAAATGTCCGTTTCACTTTTCAAACTGTTGCCAACAAATGTTAGAGTGCTGCATTATATTTCAAGAAATTAAAAATGAAAAATCTGTATAAATGTACGTATGTTTCTCGCATTGTGATAAAACAACGGTACATAGAGCCATCGAATTTTGAATGACGTAATGATATGTGAGCGAACATGGGAATGTGGAAGTCCAAATTTGAAATTTTGAATCTGTTTTACCATCGATTTCATATTTTGTAAAACTTTAACGAATTTTTGAGTAACAAACTCAACGATTTGAAAGCGAGCAATGGCAACAATCTACGGGAGAGGGAAAATCTTTTTATCTCCAGCGCGCGGAAATGTGTATCGGAAATTCTAAAAATGTGCTCATTTTAAAATTATTTTGCGACATTGCTATTGAAGTGAATTTTATGGTTTAAGTGCGAAGAACATGATATTTAATAAGTAAAGGTAACATACAAAACGTTAAAAAAAGCCTCTTCGGACGTAATTTAAAACCTGAAACATTTTAGATTTTTTTTTATATTATTTAAATTACCATTTCTAAGAAACTGAAATAATAATGAATGAATCGTACATTTTATCATTCCATTAAATTGCCCAGATGTTTGATATTTCCTGATATTAGAGGATGAGATGGCGTCCGGAGAAGAAACTGTCGTATTCTCGTCTTAATTTTAATATACATTTGCTCTCTCTTGGCGTTATTCTTTCTAAAAAATTCCTTATCATTGTAAGTTCAAAACATATTAATTACTCTATGAACTGTTAAAGACCACTTTGAGATTTTTAATAAGAGGTTTTCGTGCTTCTCTGCACAGATGTAACCATAAATTGAGTTGGAATAATTGGGTTATCCTAAACCACAGTATTTCTTCCTAACCGGAGATACTCAAAAACAAATAAACACCCATATAAATTGCAGTCTCTTTAGTGAAAGAAAAATGGCTGTGTCCTCCTTTAAAAAAACTCTGTCTAAATGAGGATTAATTTGTCTGGGTTTCCTCTCAAAGTGATCCATTAAATACATTTAGTTTCATCTAAGTAGCATGTTGGCCTATGAGTTCTAATGAGTTTTAATCAGGAAATACTTTAAAAAATCCTTTTCTTTTAATTTGAGTTATAAATTAGTATGTTAAGTGAAATAAAAGGAAAATAAAAATTACGAAAAATTAAGAACTATTAAGGGAAATATTATTAATCAAATCCGTTCCATTAAGGAATAGCGTTAGTAGTAGAATTACGTCATTCAAAATTCGATGGCTCTATGTACCGTTGTTTTATCACAATGCGAGAAATATACATACATTTATGAAGATTTTTCATTTTAAATTTTTCAAATATAATGCAGGACTCTAACATTTGGTGGCAACAGTCTGAAAAGTGAAACGGACATTTATAGTGATTCAACGCAAAATTATAAAGCTAAAGATTCTTGAATTAACTTAGCTTTATAGTTTTTTCTCTAATTTTAAGTCACACTAAACTATTTTCGCGATTTCTTTGTAAGGACAATAAATAAATACAGCATGGAAGAGATTTATTTAAAAAGTAAAAAATCTGATGTGTACTCCATATGACTTCCTTGCACGGAATATTAAATTATACGCATTTTTCTTGCATTTCATTTAAACTTATTGGATTCAATTAAATCTACTTCGCCGACAGCGCATATATCACAATAGAATAAAAGCATTCTTTAAAACTCGCTCTAGTATTTGTTTACCATAGCGAATTCCTGGCGCTAGATTTACTTAACAGTATTATATTTCGTTCATATTATAACTCATAATGCACAAAATTTATATCATTTAAAGAATAGAATTATCTAATCGTTGCCACATGTTCTATTCAAATACTATAATAAAGCTAGAACGATGTATAAAAGAAATTAAGCAAACAAAACAAAAAAGAAACAGTTTTTCACAGACGATTGAGTATTTCTCATTCAATTAATTCAGTTCTCACTTCGCGAAAAGACAAAAATACATAAAAACTCAAAATATCTATATTAAAAATTACGAAGTAAATCTTCGACACTTATTTCCTCGAAAAAATTCCAGAAAGGATTAAGCATGATTTAAACGGCAACAACAAATGAAGGCGTTATCTTTGTTGTTGCGAAGCTAAGTTTCTCTAGATTGGCAACAAATCCACCAGTCTGCTGTTTGAAATGTAAACAATCAATGGCAGCCATAAAAAAAAGGCTTAGCGGCACTTAAACAACTTTAAAATTGTTGATAATTTAAAAGTATTGCAGACAGATTTACTAAAGGCATAAAAACCTTAACCGGAGGATAAAAAAAAAACATAATTCAATCATATTTAAAGCAAAAATTGTACAATTTACAAACATATAAGAGTAAAAAAACTGAGATCACTGAGCCGGGTAACAGAGTGGATATATATATAAATATATTTATATACGTTTGGTGCGGCCGATTGCAACCAAGATACGAGGTGCACATCTACATGTTATAGCAGTCCTATATACAAAATTTCAACGTTCTGAGGCTACTCGTTTTTGAGTTGTGCGAGAAACGTAGGCACGTATGTACATACGTTCGTACAAACGCCACGAAAAATTCTGTTTAGAATTTATTTTAAAGCAGTTTTATAATTTTTTTGGAGGAAACGAGTCTTTTATTCTGTCCTTACGTACAGATATAACGCAAAAACATCGTTAAATTGCATTATATAGCGGTCAAAATGGACATTTTCGTTGAAATATGCTGCCTGAAACTTTTCGCGATTACACGTTCTTTTTACTTCGTACAAAGAAGTACAAACAAAAAATCTGCTTACTTTCAGATTTTATATTACGCCCAAAGAAGCGTTATTTTAACGTTTTATGTGTTACCAATATTTATTAAAGATCATATTCTTCGTACTTAAACCCTAAAATTCAATTCAACAGCAATGTCACAAAACAATTTAAAAAGAGCATATCTTTAGAATTTCCGATACACAGTCTCGCGCGCTGGAGATAAAACCTTTTTTTTTTTTTTTTTTTTTTTTTTGTTCGTACAGTGATGCCATTGCTCGCTTTGAAATCGTTGAGTTTGTTAATAAAAAATTTGTTTAAGTTTTAAAAAAGATGAAATAAATAATAAAACAAATTTCAGATTTGGACTTCCAGATGGGCATATTTGAGTGAAGGACTACGTTATTCAAAATTTTATGTCTCTAAATACTGTTGTTTTAAGCATACCATACACTCACGCAAATTCTTTATTATTTAATTTCTTTAAATATAATGCAAGGCTCTAATATTTATTGGCCACAATTTGAAAAGTGAAACGCGGTTTACAGTGAACCAAGACAAAGGGTCAAATCGAAATCAATAACTCTTCTGGGCAATTTGGGCTAATGATTTGAAAACTGAAGTAAAATTATAGTGTTACTAGAAAGACTTCCTCGAACATAAAATTTTGAACAGAAGTAATTATATCTTCTCACATGATAATATTTAATGAAATAAATCTGCATTTTAGACTCAGCGAAGAAATTAAAACTTTACTTACGAGATCCAGATTTAGACATTTAACTAGGAGATGACGAGGAAGTGTTCATATGTAAGCTTTCTCAGAGTGAATTAATGAGGCCCCGATCAAATTCTTAGTTAAAACTCCAAGTATGCAAACCTAATTGCCAAGCAATCCGAAGCCCTTCTAAAGTTATGCTTAAGATATTTAAAGTCGAAACAGACTCACTTACGCGCGAATCTTTCATTTTATTAACTAAAGAAGCAGAGCTTTGATGCTCCTGTTAGCTCTTCATGTGATAAATATGAAGAAAAATTCTTATAAAGGGGAAAAAGATATTTCATATTATGGCTGTGTATAGTATTTTTTTTTAAATTCATTATTTTTAAATAAGTAACCATGTAGGAAGAGATTTTCGATTAGAATATCTAGAATAATCCTAGCTAAATAAAAAAAAATGGTGTTATCAGAATCATAAATTATTTGAATTAGGCTGCTTCAAAGAAACCAAAAAAATTCTTATATTATTTTTATTCTTCAAGATACAAAAATTGATCGAAAGATAGCTATAAAACCATGTCTATTGGGAATGATTGTCAGTTCATGATCTCTTTGTCAACCTCATGAATATGTATGCAAAATCGTTTGCAAGATACGTCACATTTTATTCGTATACAGCATATATCTTGAAACGTAAGGATCTAAGATGGAATCAAGCCGAAAAAAGCATAAATTGCTCTTGTATGACCTTTACGTTCTATTTGCAAGAAGAGCACGTTCTGCAGGGCAATCAGAATAAGCGGTTCTTCGGACGCCTTTCCTTATTGTTAAAAGTGAGTCAGTAGGCTATTCTGATGCCAGATTTCAATTTAGGAATAAAAAAAAAATTCCATTATAATCAATATGTTTTAATTATTTTGCTATTATTATTTACTTATTCATTTATATAATTTAAGCAAAAGAATGAGATTGTCTCTGTTTGCATGCACAAAGAATTATTTTAATAATCAGATTTCGTCCTCTCGAATGATAATTTCCTGTTCAAAATGGTAAATAAGTTTATGTAAATTCACAGAAAATATTTAAAATGTAAGATGAAGAAAAACTAATGATTTGAAGATATCATGTTTCATGTAACATGGTATCTTTCGCAACCGCTGGTCCATCAAAGGTGATTACTATACTATGAAAAATATTTTTTAAAAATTGTTTGTAAACATTGTGTACTCAAAATCCTCACATATGCTGCTTTTAATATTTTGGATTGTAGACAATGTAAGTTTTCTAATATGTACATATATGATGGAAAATCATGTAAATTATCTGTATACTACAATTGTAGTATTCTGTTATTATTTTTTGCATTTATAAAGAAACTAATAAATATCGTTAAGAATTTCTGCATATGCGCAAATAACTTTTGTGAAATTGCACGTGAATTTTAGCCCAAAAGTGATACGTAATTTCGTTTTGGCATTTTTCGTTGATTCAATATAAATGTCGGTTCACTTTCCAAATTGTTGCCACCGAATGTTATCAACCTGCATTATATTTAAAAAAATTAATTGATGAAGAATCTACATAAATATATGTATGTTTCTCGTATTTTCAAAAACGACGGTATCCAGAGCCATCCAATTTTGAATAATGTAAATCTTTCCCCGAATATGGGCATCTGGAAGCCCAAATTTCAAATTTGTTTTATTATCTATTTCATATTTTGTAAAGGATTTATAAGATTTTATTAAGAAACTCAACGATTTCAAAGCCAGAAATGGCAATATTGTAGGGGGAAAAAATCCTTTTTATCTCCAGGACGCGCAACTGTGTATCGAAAATCCTAAAGATATGCTCATTTTAAAATTATTTTGAAACATTGATATTGAACTGAATTTTATGGTTTAAGTGCAAAGAACGTAATATTTAATAAATAAATGTAATACGCGAAACGTTAAAAAAACGCCCCTTTGGGCGTAATTTAGAATCTGAAACCTTTCAAATTTTTAGTCCAAAGGGACTTTGTCCCTGAAGGAATATTGCTTTTGTTTTTGCGATTGTGCGTTGAATCACTATAAATGTCCGTTTCACTTTTCAAACTATTGCCACAGTAAATCCTTACTATATCGCTAGTTGGGAACATGTCGCGAAGGTAGCTAGGGTTTTGATAAAAAAAATTCTGCCAAATTTGGGGAGAAATCGCCAAACTTGTTTACCATTTGAGGGCATCCTTCTATCGCTAGTTGGGAACATGTCGCGAAGGTAGCTAGGGTTTTAGTAAAAGAAATTCTGCCGAATTTGGGGAGAAACCGCCAAACTTGTTTACCATTTGAGGGCATTTGGGTCCGGTCCATGTAGTACTGTAATGGCTATTGTCATTGATGCAAACATTAGCTGTAATTTTATCGTAGCTCTAGCCGTAGCGGTAACAAATGTAGCTGTAAACGTATGTGACCCTCATATGCCTACCAATAATTTCAAGAATTTGATGTTACTAGAAATCTCTCAGCCGTTTGGAGAAAATTACATATGACCGGGAAGAGCATCAGTTTTTGAGTAGTTGTAGGTTTGTTCAGAGTTTCTGAATTCGGAGTAATATCTCTGTGCGACTTTCGCTTGTTAAAGAGGCACTTTGCATTCCGTTGTGTTTAACGTTCTTAGTAAGTTTGAAGTGTAATTACTGATTGTATTCTGTGATACCGTGAAGACTTGAACTGTAAGTTTCCAAAACTGTGAAATCTTCCTTTTGGTAAAATAAATTTTAATAAATTTATCATCAATTCTGTGTATATTAAATCTATTGAGAATCCGTAAGCAAGCGACAATAATAAGAAGAATTTGAAGTTATATCTCTTAATATTTAACAATAGTTTACCTGTTTTCCTTGGAAAGAAAATAAAAAATATATTACCAAACGATATATCTGCATTAAAATTGATCCAACTGAAAATAAAGTGGAGTTATTTGATCCCGATGATAAAATTGAATAAAAGTACTGATGCAATCTAAGGAAAAAACTATGACTTTCGTTTATCTCGGAGAGACTGAATTTTTTTGGATTTCATTCAGTTGCACTTGCCATTCTCTTAACGAATTGCTCTTGTTACTTTACAGCAATACTTTCTCTGAAAAGCAAGTAAAATCTTTGATCTTTTCCTCCATTCTTATGAGGGATTTTAGGAGAGAACATTTTGTATGGTGGAAATGAAAAGAAAAGTTTGAATAGAGGGCTCTTTGTAGAACATACTTTTAACTTAAGGATTTTCTTACCTTTGCTTTTATTTAAACATTGAAAACGAAACAGTGCAAATTCCTAATGGTAAAATGTTTCTAGAGCAGCCTTTATTCTGTCAAAAAAACTTGAGAACATAATATAGAATTCTAATACCCGGATATCAAAAGCAAAGCTCAGTTTATTTGAATAGTGTATTAGGTTACGTTAGGTTATTTGAGTATGATAAACGAATAAACGCTATATGCTTATAGAAGAAGATGCCTTCGTGGAGGACGTTTTAAGGGGACTCATACACCTTAAAACCCATAAGATGTTCGAATAGGTGACTGTTGCAAGAATTGGGGTAACTTATTTATTTTAAAAGCAATTACTACCAACTTTTTACAGCTGACTACAAAATATAGCTGCTTTCTGAAATAGTTATCAGAAAGTTTGTGTTGCCACAAATATTTTTATAATTTAATACGCTTTGTGACAACATTTTTCGTCACGTTTCCAACTTGCGCGCACAGTTTAAAACATTCTGTTTCATAAGTTAATTCCATAATTAATATATAGCTTTTATAACATTTGGAAACTACTGTGAACCTAAAATTCTAAAAATTTCAGGTTAAATTTTTATTTTATTTTGAGTTAAGTTTATAAAATGTATTTTATTAACAAAATATTTAATGTTTTTGTCCATAAAATGTTTCAATATTAAAATATTCATCAGATTGTTGGTTCAGTTAAAAAGTAGTGCCCATATAAAGAATTCCATCAAATTTCAAGTATGTACCATTAGCCATTTTTAAAATATCATGCGCGCAAGATGGAAACATGGCGAAATATTTTGTCACAAAGCGGATTAAATTACAAAATTATTTGTGGCAACACAAACTTTCTGGTTACTATTTTCCAAAGCAGCTACATTATGTAGTCAGCTGTAAAACGTTGGAAGTAATTGCTTTTAAAATAAATAAAATATCCCAATGCTTGCAACAGTCACATATTCGAAGATCATAAGGGTTTTAAGGTGTATGAGTCCCCTTAAAGGAAATTGGCTCGTGTTCGCGTTACAAATTCAGAAAACCTCCAGCACGAATTATGCAGCAATTCTTTCGCCTGGGATTGAGCCCGAGTCGAACTAGCGTAGAATACCCAGTTTTCAGTAACCTTTAACCGCTAGGCCGGAAGCAGGGCATTATAAAGCGTGAATGTGGCAAAAGTCTTGTTAAGGGATAATTTATCCTTAAGTAAGAGATTAGGATAAATACATCAAAAAATCTTAACCACTCTTACCATAATCTTAACCATAGTGAAACTATTATGAAATGGTTATTTTCCTCTTAACATATCATACGAAAATCAGCGTTCTTATTACTGCAGCTGTAAGGCTAAGCCTGATTAGCTAGTAATTAACGCTTCTTTAACGTCTTGCGCTTAGACGAAACCTCGTCTTCGCACCAATTAGAAATCTATGCTCTTTAAGTGATATAACGTAATTAAAATGTTCGTTAAAAGCTAGTTCTTGTAGTAGAGCAAAAGTTGAAAAGCTATCTACCGCTAGTTGTGGCTAATCAGACTTCATGTATCAGCTTCCGAACTCATGGTTTTTAGTTCTCCACCCGAACCAAATACAAAATTACTCATCAAAACTCAGACCGGCACACAGGTGAACGTCTTAGGGATAAATAGCTCTCTGACGGGTTTCTACTGTCCTCTCACTCAGATGCAAATCCACTGGATGGCTAAATTCAACAGAGTTTGTGTTCAAATGATCCTCGACGGGAGGAATACGAGGTACAGATCCCTATATCTTATCTCGTCATTTGCGCTTTTGCAGTTGAGGATGATGGTTCAGTCAAACCATCTAAACTAGTCCTGTGAAAATTTGAAAATGTAACGCTAATTTTTGTTGTTTGACTTGTAAGGATTATGTTAATTTTATTAACAGTTAAATTTTGAGTTAAGCTTACTTTCCTATTGCTTCTTAATTTCAACTTAACCACTTCCGGCCAGAACGTAGTTTTAGAATCACGTCTGAATGTAAATTGAGGAAGAGTTTTATTTAACTGCGAAGTTCCACTGTCTTCGTCAGAAAGATACCAAATATTCTGGCTAGCACGCGTCCGCCTTTTTAGGCTACTCTCTCTTAAGCTATTGTTACGCTCGGCCGTACTTTAGGCCCTTAATAGCCTCGAAGTCAATTAGCGTTAAAGGGCCAAATCCGTTAGAATCTTGATAGCTTCGGCTATATCATTTTAGTTACAATTAGTTTCTTAATGTCAATCCCAAGTGTCGGGTTTTTTTTTTTTTTTTTTTTTTTTTGTAAAACTCCAAAGACGGAGTTCTGTTAAACTTTAGTTGGAATAATAAAGGGTTATTTTACCATTCTCACTTGTTGTTTTCTGCCTCACGAACTCAAGCGATTATTCGCTTACTTGTTCTTAAGATTCTTCACATTCAACTGTAACTTAGAACTACACTGTGGGGAACCCTACAGACTTCTAAAATAATAAGCATGTACATATTCAATTAAATTTTATAGCTGACTTATCAGAAAAACAAAAGAAAAATAGAAATGCAGGGATAAACTGTACATTCTGCCAATTTTTCACACATGTTTTATTCTGCGTAGAAATTGTCATAGTGAATTAAATAAACTTGAATAATTTAATCCTTCTTTATGGCATGTGTAAATATACATTCATTCTGAGATTAGTAATTTCAGTGTATGCTGTGCATTTGACATATTCTTTTCAAGCATCTGCTTTGGACGGAGTTTAAGAGTCTTTTCAAAATAGTCTACCTATTTCCATTTTACTTTCAGTGACTATTGACGTGTCAAAAGTTTTATGTTTCTTTACCATTTGCCTTCTGGTCTGACAGCTACTTTAGATCTGTGAATATGCTTTCCTCATCCCTCTTGAAAGCTGATAAAAGAAGAATTTGCGTTTTTGTGGAAATTACCTCCAATATCCTTTCAGATTCAAAAACGTTTTAAAATAAATAAATAAAATTCAATGGCAACAGCTACTAACTTCGCACAACTTATCATTCACTCCCGTCGATAAATGATCAAAATATTTTTAGAGATACATGCCCAAAAAAATAATATTAACGACAGTTTTGGAAAAGGATATCGTGTGATTCAAACAATACTTTTATAACGCAATCGTAAAAAAAGACATACGAGGCATCTGCGGTAAGAGTTTTCTCAGTAATTGCTTTCAGTTTAATTTCTGTATTAAATTAGATTTACGATATCTAATGATTTATGCGGAAAAGGTTTATCGTCGGTACGGGTTTTATTGTCATAAATTTCATTCTTTAAAAGGTGTTTTTAATCTTCAGTCAAATTGATAAGTAAGGAGTAATAAAACTACCAAACATAGCTTTCTTATATGCGGTATGGTATTCTAAATTTAATTTAAATTCGAATTAAATGAGGCTTTTAAAAGATAACATTTTTTAATGCAATATATTTCCTGGTCACAGATCTGAAATACTTTAAATTGATCTTTAATCAGGGTTAATCAGTCCTTCTGATAAATTCTGAAAGCAAACTTAGATTATCAATATTTTATGACTGAGATATTGAAACAGGTTCATCGTATTCGTAATGTCAAGTTGACTTTATGAAAAGTATTAGCCTTTATGTAGGTTATCATACGAGTATATTGCGTAAAAAAATATACGGGGGGTATATAAGGTATTTCTCCCGCCTTCCTAGCATGCCTTCGTGGTGTGATGGTCTGCACGCTGGGCGCGTATTCCAGGGGTCCGTGGTTCGATTCCCGATGAGGGCTTTGCTCATTTTTCACATCTGCTGCTTCCAAAATACTAAATGTCTATACAAACTTACTGAATATTAGCTAATATATGTAAATGTCTAATTTTATCATCAATTTCAACATAGTTTCTCACATGAGTCGCGATTACCAAAAGTTTTCATTTTTTCATTCTTTTCTTTTCTTTTTACTTCCTTGTACGAAGTAAAAACGAAGTATTGTAATCGCGAAAAGTTTCACGCAGCATATTTCAACGAAAATATCCATTTTGACCGCTATCGATTGCAATTTAACTATGTTTTTGCGTGATATCTGTACGTAAGGACAGGATAAGGACTTTTATAAAAAAAAAAAAAAAAAAAAAAAAAAAAAATCATAAAACAGCTTTAAATGAATTCTGAAGAGAATTTTTCGTCGCGTCTGTACGAACGTATGTACGTACGTGCATACGAACGTACGTACGTACATACGTATCTCGCATAACTCAAAAACGAGTAGCCTCAGAACGTTGAAATTTTGTATATAGGACTGCTATAACATGTAGATGCACCTCGTATTTTGGTTGCAATCGGCCGCACCAAACGTATATAAATACTATATTTATATACATATCCACTCTGTTACCCGGCACAGTGATCTCAGTTTCTTTACTCTTATATGTTTCTAAATTTTAAATTTTTTACTTTAAAAATGATTGAATTATGTTGTTCTTATCTTCCGGTTAAGGGTTTTATGCCTTTCGTAATTCTGGAAGCAATATTTGTACAATTATGAACAATTTAAAAGCTGTTTAAGTGCGGTTAAATTTTAAATAACATGGCGGACATATTTGTTTACATTTAAAACAGCAGAATTGTAGATTTGTTGCCAATCCAGAGAGACTAAGCTTCGCAACAACAAAAATAACGCCTTCATTTATTCTTGCGAATTAAATCATGTTTAATCCTTTCTAGAATTTTTTTGAGGAAATAAGTGTTTAAGATTTATTTAATTTTTAATTATTAGTAATTTAATTTTTAATAATTAGTAATTTTAATACAGATATTTTGAGCTTTTATGTATTTTTGTCTTGTCGCGAAGTGAAAACTGAATTAATTGAATGAGAAATAGTCAATCGTCTGTGAAAAACTGTTTCTTTTTTGTTTTTTTTTTTCTTAATTTCTTTTTTACATCGTTCTAGCTTTATTATAGTATTTGAAAAGAACATGTGGCAACGATTAGATAATTCTTTAAATGATATACATTTTGTGCATTCTGAGTTATAATATGAGCGAAATATAATACTGTTAAGTGAACCTAGTGCCACAGTGTCGCTATGTTAAACAAATAGAGTGAATTTTAAAGAATGCCTTTATTCTATTGTGATTTATGCGCTGTCGGCGAAGTAGATTTAATTATATCCAATAAGTTTAAAAGAAGTGCAAGAAACAAATGCGTATAATTTAATATTCCGTACAAGGAATCATGTGGTGTACACATCGGATTTCTTTTTCTCTAAGATGGCTACAATTAAATAATTAATTTAGTACCTTATGAAAGCTTTCGCAATAATTTGTTGTTTTAAAAGGTTTTTCAAAAGGCTGCGTCATAATGATTCCACACTTAGATTAAAAACTGTGGTCTTCTAGAACCTTTTTGGGTCCAAACTTAAATAATTACATTCAAACATCAATTTATATAGATACACATTAAAAGTATGCAAAACTAGAGTAAATAAAAAACAAAAATAAACTATTGGCAGTTATCAGGGGAAAAATGTACAGGTGGGCAATGCGATAAAATATTACAGTACATGCAAAATTTTATTATAGTTTTCATTCTTTTTTGTACCGCCCCTGAAAAGGTTAATATGAGCATTTGTCCAATAATTTTTCAAATGATCAAATAAGTTCTCTTTAAAAAATTCAAGTAAGTGTACTATGTTCAAATCGATTAATTATTGATTGATTAATGTAAAGATATTTCTACGTATTTTACATATCATTGGGCTTATTTCCATATGAGCATATATATCTTAATGAGCTTTATTCCGTGTGAGTATATTTCTAAGTGAGCACTTTTTCATGTGAGTATTTTTCTATTTGGGCATATTTTTGTGTGGGCTTTTTTCCTGTGAGCATTTATACCTGTGAGCATTATTCTGTGAGCATTATTCTTGTGAGCATTATTCCTGTGAGCATTTATACCTATGAACATTATTCTGTCAGCATTATTCCTGTGAGCATTATTCCTGTCAGCATTTATACCTGTGAACATTATTCTGTGAGCATTATTCCTGTGAGCATTTATACCTATGAGCATTATTCTGTCAGCATTATTCCTGTGAGCATTTATACTATACCTGTGAACATTATTCTGTGAGCATTATTCCTGTGAGCATTATTCCTGTGAGCATTTATACCTGTGAGCATTATTCTGTGAGCATTATTCCTGGGGACTTTTTTCCTGTGGGTTGTTTTCCTAAAACCAAATTTTTTATATGGAACTGCTACAACATATAGCTGCATATCTCCATTTTTCGTTGCAAAAGACAGCAATAAACGTATATATATATACGTATTTTCACTCTGTTACTCGGCTCGGTAACCTGAGTTCTTTTTACGTTTATATGCTGATGAATTGTGCTTTTTTTGCTTTAAAAGTGATTGAATTATGTTTTTCTTATGTTCCGATGAGGGTTTTATGCCTTTACTTAATCAGCATGCAACAATTATAGAATTATCAACAATTTGAAAGTTTAATTCGCGCTAGGACGATAAGATAAATAACGTAATGAGAAATAATGTAAGTGGAAGAAAACCATGTGAGTATGTTGAAATGAAATTATGCATCAAGTTATTATAACGAAACAAGCTTACTATAGTATGTATAACAGCTGTATCAAATGGTAACAGCTATATCAAATGGTAACAGCTATATCAAATGGTAACAGCTATATCAAATGGTTCCATATAAAGAATTATTGCTTATATTCATGCGAATTCTTAAGATTGATAGTTTCTACACATAATATTCTCGTATCATATTCTAGACTAGAAGCTTTTTTGCCGAGTTGTTTTAAGGAACACGGATTTTATTACCATTGTGATCTCAAAACAGACATTTCACCCAAGAGTATATTCCATCATATATTCCCAATAGGAAACTAACAAATACTTTGAAAATCTACAATATATTTTCACATACATAGGAAACTAGTTACCATATATATAGATGAATGCACTTTCTGTTAAGGATCTATTCTGTAAAATCAAGTAGAGGATTGTAGGATAAATACCACTAGTATTACAATTTCGTTAAAATGGTCTGTTCCTTGCAATAAAAAAGAAGAATGTGTTTATTTAAATAGCACTGTTCAGTAAGGGGTGACTAAAAATTTATAACAGAAGAATGAAATCGAAATACTTAGAAATGTTAAGCAAACTTAAAGCACTGGAAAATTTGAGCTCCTTTATGCTGTAAAAAAGCGGTAGCTGCTTCGAATGTGAACACACGAAATGAAATGTCATTACCTGGACTTGGCGACTGGCCTTTCTTCTCCTCAGTTGCCGTTTAAGTAGGGAAGAATGTAAATAATTTTCTTCATCCTTACAACGTAACTCAATAGAGTAATTTGAAGCGTGTTGTGTGAAATTTTGAAGCATTCGGGAGATTCGCATTTTGAATCCTGGTAAGGGCATTGCTGTTTTTCCATATTTTCTGCTACGGAAGAAACGTAGTAATTAAACAAAATTAAGGCCAATTTCTCATCATCGAGAACAAATACATTAAAATCATTAATGAAATAACAAAAATTTACGGATTGAATTTCGTCACAATAAGTGTTTTAGTTACACTTTATAGGAAAATATATATGTATGGAAGCATGTCCATAAAAAATTGAAATAGAATTTTTAAAATGAAGAAAAAGTATTTACACGCATGCTTATCATGCAGACCAAATTTTGAAATTTAAAGCCTACTAATTTTGCAACTGGAACTTTGTTGAAATTATATATTTGTTAAAATTATTATTATACGTAGAGAAAGATATAAATTTGTTCTTGTAAGCATAAAAGAAATATTTAATAATGTGAGTTTGCCTCGCCTGTAGCCAGTGGACAATTTATAAATTTTGCAAATAAAAGATAAAAAAGATAGCAATTATTATGTTTAATAACTAAAGAAATTATTATGTTTATAAGTTTGATTACTTTACAGCTGGTTCGGGGTAAGAAAAATTCTCATTATTTATAGCTCTTGCTTACATCAGCAAACTCAAATCTATTTCAACTACTTTGTTTTATTGCAGCCTTTAAAAAATCAGCTGCATTTTATTTTTGTCTCCTGTATACGTATAAACAGACATATGGTTAGGTTATGTTGTTTAATGATGGCAAAGCCTCGAGGGCTATCTGCCTAAGAGGAGGGATGCCTTAGTGGAGGACTTTCTAAGAGAAACTGGCTCGTATACACGAAAACACCCACGCAGCCAGCCCGTTCGCGGGATTCGAGCATCGGACCGAACTACCAGTGTTCAGTGACTTTACCGCTCGGCAGGTCGTGGACCATAGATAGACAGACAGACAAATGCATAGATACACATATAGATGTGGACGTGGTGCTATACTAATTAACCGTTAATACTAATTATACTAATATACCATATGGTAGAGGCATAGTGCCCACGTCCCCCGTTCCTTATCCTTGTCCTTACTGTAGCTATATGTCCGATAAAATACGGAAATTTCAGGAAATATACTTTTGGGAGGAAAGGATAAATATTATCCCTGGATGGTATGAGGGAAAACGCAGGCGCAGCGTTAAATGAATTGAACCTTACAAATGCATGGCGGTTTCATGTGTAGTTTCATCGCATGATGGCACTTTGAATCTATCGAGCGGGAAGTCCTTTTGTGAAGTATATGGTAGAGAAGTAGAAGACGAAACCCTCACTATATCCATCAGAGAACTCTGAATCAAAACTGGATCGAATTGAAGCAGATCGCTATTATGTGTTTTATCTAAATCAAGCAAATCAAATCAAATACGAAAATTACAATTAAGAGAACATATGTGCATATCTATTTTACTAATTTACTATATTTTTAATCTGAAAATTTATATTAGCAGATAGGTACACCGGCATTTAATGAGTGGTGTACATAAAAGTAGTCTCTTGCATTGATTTTGATTAGCTCGATAATCTGGCGTGCAATTGTAAAGTGTTTGTGCGATTATATACCTGAAATATGGAAAGCAAGCTGCCGAAGCAATAGGAGTAATTTTTTCTCTCTCAAGGTACTTTTCTCCAGTCCCGCTCTGTACAAATATGCAATATATAAAACCAAAAATCTAAACAGAAATCCGTACAGAGATTCTCAGGAAATTTCCCATTCTCTTCAAAGAAATTTTGCCATTGTAGCATGGCTTGAGAGAAAGTGAAGGTCTCTACGATAACCTGAAGAAAATCTACCCAATGCATTTACCCCCGTTGTAACTAACAACAAGTTATTCAACTGAACGATTCGAATGTGCTGTTTGCGTGTATCTTGTTACATCCAACTGCTACAGGCCTGATATCTGATTATAGAGCAAAACGTTATCAGACTACTACAGCCTTTGTTAGAGTCCCACCGGAAGGTAGGTAGGTAGGTTACGGAGGAGTGAAACGCCTGGTGTCTAACAGAGGTAAACAGGCATGTGTTCCACGCCCTGCTCTAACTACAGCAAAAGCTCCCTGGAGCCACACGAGGCTGCACCAGGAGATTATTGAGGTTGTCAAAGGGAAGTACATGGCCTTACAAGGGCATTAGTAGGATTGTATTACAGATTATACAATCAAAGGTAGTTTGCAACAATAAACATTTGTTCACCAGCGTCCGAGTGGTAAAATCGGTGAATACTGGTAGTTCCGACCTGGGTTCGGTTTTCATGGTTTTTCCCATGTGTTACGCGAATACGAGCCAGTTTCTGTTAGAAAGTCCTCCACCAAGGCATCCCCCCTCTTACACAGATAGACCTCGTGGCTTTGTGATATTCGAATAACCTAATTAAAAAAAATGTGGGTACGAGTCCAGGCGAGCAGGCGCTCTGACTGCATGGGAATTTTCGCGGTTTTTCATCATGCATACCAGCTTACCTTAGAACGTCCTTCACGAATATATCCCTCTCCTCAGGTAGATAACACTAGTACGCTTTGCTGTAATTTCAATAAAACATACCAAACCAAATAACAATCATTTAGTAATTCCCATTCGTGTCATGAAATGATGACAAGTATCTACCGTTCTCTAACTCAGTCATTGCTTGGAAAGTCCATGGACTCGCTGGCGATTGAGTTTAGCTAGTAACGGAATGTAGCATCTCTCAATAGCTGCCTTTCTTCATTAGAATTGTTTGCACAAGTGAGAAATGATAAAATTGTCCAAGAACGGACCTCTTGCGTCACTTCCAAGAACTTATAAGCATAATAATCTTCTAGAAACTTTCTTTGCTTCATAGCAAAACTAATCTAGTCTAAACTTAATGCTTATCCTAAAGTTTCTTTGAGCATGGAATAATTAGACACATACAGAGGAAGTATCTTTATGGCTGTTGCTGATAATATTGCATACTAAGTAATACTGCAGTATTTGTTAATACATATCCCGGACTATTCATGACTAAAGGATTCAAAAAGCTTTTTTCCTCAGTGGCGGACTCTAGATGTTGTAGTCGTTTAACCCTATTAAAGCCGGAGGCGGTGGTCACTTTACTATGAAGGCTCCTAGCAGTTGGGACCCCGTAGCCTCCTATGAATGGAAAGATAATGTACATAATTTACATCCATGGCATCTCCGGTATTCGAATCCAGGCCCTTTGGTACGGCAGTCAGAGACACTAACCATTTTCCCGTCTGGGCAGCAGGATTCAGTGAGCAAACCATGTATAAATTTGGATGCATTTAATCTTGTAGGGTTGATTTTATAGAGTGTCTAGTGATGTATACAGTTACACTTCAGTAGAGTGAACTGTATAGTACTATATTACAAATAAGCTTAGTAACGTTAATTGCTGTCAGCGGTTTTATTTCGCCAAACATTTTATATTGGACTGTATCTTTGTATCATTCCTTATGATATCTGCATAAACCTATTTCCGTTTCGACGGAACTTCTGAAGTTATTTATCTAGCGACAGTGGCTAGTCATCTGATACCTGTCTAGTACAATCGATCATAAAGTTTCATTTCATTCTACAAAATTATCGAAGGCACTCGTTATGTGAAACTATGCATCACTCTACTCCGGCAAAGTATTTTGGCAATTTTGTTAGTGTTTTCTAACATGTTATCAACATGTACAATATTTACTAATTTATGCCTTAAAAAAGTATTCTTCTAGAAGTAGAATTGTTTTGAAATGCACAAGTGCTATCTGATATGCATAAACGATTTTAATGTAATATATGACAGCAGTTATTTCCCTTGTTTGTCAAGACGTTATTCATGTATACTCCTCTGAGAAGGAACTGCGATAGAAATTTGCGCCTGATTGCTAGACAAAAGCTAGTTTATTATACATGCTACCTCCAAAAACGTTTTTTTTCTCAGGTCTGTTGTGTTGTGTTTACTTGAGCAGAAAGACCATTATTTTTGATTTAGAGGTTGTTCCAGTTTTAAAGAGTTTCTTATCACTGCTGTCAGGAAAAGAGTTAAAAATAAAAGAGAGAAACAATGTTTGGAAATTCATCACCCCCTATTTTATCTGAAGGAAATCATCTATCTAAATGAAATTTTATATAAGCCAAAGATTTACATTGAGTTACAAAAATTTTCATTTTAAACTTCCTTTTTGTTTCATTTTCCCTAGGTTCCTGTGTTTGAAAGTATAAAGTAAAATTTACTTTGCATATTTTAGAGTATTCCTTTTTCTTCCAACATAAAATATTAACTTTAAAAAAGCTGTAAAGTTCATTTTAATGCCATTTTAGTTTTATTTCTAAAAAAATTAAAGAATAAAAAATAAATTCAAAATCTATATTTATTTTTGAAGAAAATGTTTAACTCTAATATTTTAAAGTTATATTATAAATTTGCTTGTTTTTTTGTTCACAAAACCATGGATTACTTGCTTGCTGTAGCTGCTTGCTGTAGATTACTTGCTTGCTGTAGCTGTCGTAATGAAGACAGTATAGAAAAATTTCTTAAATGCAAAATAAACATTTATAGGCTATTTAAATGCAAAATAATTACTTCTTAAATGCCAAATGAACATTTATAGCTTTAAAATATTTTATAAACGAACTTTACTTAGAAAACTCTTCTCATAACTAGCAGTGCTTACAAAAATTGTTAGGAATATTCATACTAGTATGAAAGTATATGGAACATTGTTCTGGAAATTGTATTTCATAATAAACTTCACAAATTCAATAGTTCCAGCTTTCCATGTTCCTGTTCCTTTTCCCTAGCAATTAACGGAAATACAACGATTCAAATACTTCTCTCTTTAGAGGAATTAGTCTTTATTAATGTCACCATGATTATAATTTAAATGCTATTCTAATTTTTATTTAAAAGTTTTCGACAAGGGTATGTAGCTGTTGATATCACTTGGGGGTTTCTTTGAATACTTTACATAGAGTAAACACCTTTATCTCTCAAATTAATTCAATATACAATTCATATTCTTTTTATCTTTACGTCACTTGATGATCCACATGAGTATTCACTATAAAATCACGCTAAATATGCCGCCTGCGAAAACGGATCTCCTACTCCGCCTCCCGTTCTGACTACACCTTTGATGTTAACATACCGAAAGCTCTCACACGGGAACTAAATTTGTCAATATCGGAAGAACGTTGAGTGAAAGAGGAGAGGAAAGGATAAAGTAACTTAAAATTAATTATTAAAAGTATTACCTTATTGAGAAATTTATTAAATTTTAAAAATGTGGTGCAAAAAAGTCGATAAATAGATATTATATCTAAACTTAAAAAATAATATAATCGTAAAAAAAATCTGAAAGGTTTCAGATTTTAAATTTTGTCCAAAAGGACGTTTTTGAAGATTTTGTATGCTACCTTTATTTATTAAATGTCGTGTTCTTCCCACTTGAACTATAAAATTCAGTTCAAGAGCAGTATCGCAAAATAATTTTTAAATTTGGCATATCTTTAGAATTTCGAATACACAGTCTCACGCGCTGGAGATAAAAATGCTTTTTCCTGTACAACGTTGCCATTGCTTGCTTTGAAATCCTTGAATTTGTTAATCAAAAATTCATTAAAGTTTTACAAAATATGAAATCGATAATAAAATAAATTTCAAATTTCAAATTTGGACTTCCAGATGCCCATATTCGGTGTAGGATTACGTCATTCAAAATTCGATGGCTCTAAGTACCGTTGTTTTATTACAATACGAGAAACACATATACATTTATGCAGATTCTTCATTATTTAGTTTAGATATAATACACGGCGATAATATTTGGTGGCAACAGTTTAAAAAGTGAAACGGACATTCAGAGTGATTCGACACAAAATCGCAAAACGAAAATAGTCCGTCTGGGACAAAGCCTCTTTGAATTAAGAAATATATAATTATTTTAGGTACTTTACTTGACATTTTTTCCATAAATGTAGTACTAGTGACGTAATATAATTCCGAGCTATCTTATTGCATTAAATGATATAGTAACACCGTTTTGATTCGCACATCGTCGTCCGGGAGAAACTGTAATCATCTTACCTGCATGTGAAGAAAATGACTGGGCAAACGAAATAGTTGTGGGTTTCATTAAGTCTCTCACACTTATAATGAATATTAAGATCTGTCATACCTAGTAAGTTATACCGATCTGTCATACCGAGAGAATTATCAGTTTACTGCACTTCAGATTTGATTTAATCTTAGCTATGGGAAAAGCAACTTTACCAGACTAAGTCATATTCATTCGATCAAACTTAGTTCCATCAAAAGAATACGTGTTAGTCTGAAAATAACAATTTGAGTTAATATTAAATATACGTGAATAAAATGTATGGTAGGTCAGAAAGCTTTTCAAGAACGTATACGAACAAAGTACCCAATGATGTCCGCCAAGAAGACAGATGATCTGTAAACATTTAAGGTAAAATTATACTTAAGTTTCTCGTTGACTATATACCGGGTGATCAAAAAGTCAGTATAAATTTGAAAACTTAATAAATCACTGAATAATGTAGATAGAGAGGTAAAAATTGACATACATACTTAGAATGACATGGGGTTTTATTAGAACCAAAACAAAATACTGGTATCGGGCCTTTTTTCTTCGAGGAAATGCGTGATTCTGGTTTTGTAACTGCTACCGTGACGGGTGAGAGGTACGCCGATATGTTACAGAATCGCATCGTCCCCAGCCTGGCTGATAAACACCTGCTGGAACGTACGATTTTTATGCAGGATGGCGCTCCACCCCATATTGCTAGACGCGTGAAAGATCTCTTGCCCGCGTCGTTTGGTGATGATCGTGTGCTCAGCAGCCACTTTCGTCATGCTTGGCCTCCTAGGTCCCAAGACCTCAGTCCGTGCGATTATTGGCTTTGGGGTTACCTGAAGTCGCAAGTGTATCGTGATCGACCGACATCTCTAGGGATGCTGAAAGACAACATCCGACGCCAATGCCTCACCATAACTCCGGACATGCTTTACAGTGCTGTTCACAACATTATTCCTCGACTACAGCTATTGTTGAGGAATGATGGTGAACATATTGAGCATTTCCTGTAAAGAACATCATCTTTGCTTTGTCTTAATTTGTTATGCTAATTATTGCTTTTCTGATCAGATTATTGCTTTTCTAATTATTGCTTTTCTAATAAAACCCCATGTTATTCTAAGTATGTGTGTCAATTTTTACCCCTCTATCTACATTATTCCGTGATTTATTAAGTTTTCAAATTTATACTGACTTTTTGATCACCCTGTACATATTGCCGTTGGATATGCAAACATATTTCTGAAAATAAACAAGTCGGAAGTTGCCAAAAATGCCAGTAATTTTTCTAATGTTTAACAGATAGGAATAGAGATTAAAATATTAGTGGCATCTGATATCCACCAATGCTAGACATTTATCGTCCTTACATTCCTACTTTCTAGGATAACATCCTAAGATGGATATATTCTGGAGCCACACATGAGGCGTTCAATATAAATCGCAGTATATCCATTTCCCCGATTACTAAGGCCCTTACGGTCAGAAGGAAGCCAGGCGTCCTAGCGTCTCACTAGCGTAAGCCAGGCGTCCGGGTTCTCGAGTATCTGTCTTGTAATTCTAGAATAATTTCCTAAAAAAAAACGAATTTAATTCGTGATACATTTGCTGTACTAAACGCATATTACTCACATCTTAACATTTTTGATTCTGCATGATATTTAATGATATTTAAAATTACTTCTTGAATGCATTTCGTATATCTAGTAACATACTTGTAACTTTCCATTGGTTGTATTATTACATATTTTATGTATATGCACCGTATGCATAGAATGTCCTTACTAGACTTTTATTTTCGTAACCATTTTTACAGGTTTATACTACCAATTACTAAAACGTTTTTAATGTATTGTTTCGCGTTTTTACATTAAAAATCAGTTTATAAAATTAAAACGTTTAACTTCAGTAATAAAACTTTGCAATTCACATGGAATTGCTTTATAATACCTCGTATTACTTTACATTACTAGGATATATTTTACCCGCTTTCTAATTACGATAAGCTTTTGTACCCAGCAGGCACAATACGATCAGAACCTATACCTTTTGAATAAATTCTGGACTCGTTATCCTCGGTACACTTGATGCAGGAAGGTGGGTTAGGAAGGTCAGTAAGAGCTCTGCGCATGATGACATTTGAAACCAAGTCTCCACTTACGAATTTCAGTTTTAATGTTTAGTCGAAGTTGGTACCTCAAATTAAATACCTGCCTGGATTTTTCAGTCCTGCCAAAGGCAACAAAACTGAATGGCAACTTGATAGTTTCTGTGAAATACAATACTTAATGGCAAGAATACTTAATGAAAACTTGATAGTTTCCGTTCTTAATATCAACTGAATAACTTCAAGTTATACAAGTCACTTGATTTGTAGAGATATTAGGTATTTTTGGAAGCAGGCAAGATGAAAAATTATCAACGCCGGGAATCGAACCGCGGACCTCTGGAATACGCGTCCAGCGTGCAGACCACCACACCACGAAGGTATGCCAAGGAGGTGGGATAAATACGTTATATACTTCCCTTTTTAAAGGGCGACTGTGGGACTTTAGGGGACCCAATCACCAAATCCTGGGTGAGGAGAATCATCATCCACAACCTTTTTAGTTCGGGCGCCACTGTAGAGACATTAGGATATTTTTGGAAGCAGACAAGATGAAAAATGACCAACTCCTTCGCCTGGAATTGACCCGCGGACCTCTGGAATACGCACCCAGCCTGCGAACCACCACACTACGAGGACATGCCAAGAAGGTGGAAGAAATACCTTATAGATCGACAAGTGCAACTGTGAAGTTGAGTTCTAGAATAGCCTTAGAAACGACCTCAGTGGAAGCGAACTGAGATACGCTTCTGAGGACAATTTTGATTTTTATTAACCCAAGTGGAAGTAGGGGTGACGAGGCAGTCTGATTGGTGTCTAGAAAGACGGTGAGAATGCGATTATCATCTAAGTTTTTAAGGTAATCTGTTTGTCATTTTCAGAGATCTTATTCCTTCTAAAATCACCTATTTCTTCTTCTTCAATAACGACTTGCATGAAGAAAAAGAAATCTTTTTCTCTTGGTTAGGATTTGATCCTTTATCTTCTTTTCTGCGGACAGAGATGAATCATTGGGTTAAAACGCAGCTAGAGCAGTGCCTAGAGGAGTGAAATCTTCTGTTTCTGTTCCCCGATTCAATCTTTGGTCTTGAAAAGTCTGGAAAGGAAAACCTTTTCACTGCATGTCTTATAAAACTATACGATCACTGAGTCTATTGCGGTAAAATTCGTTTTCATCGGAGGCAATTTGTTTGAAAAAAAAACAAAAACAAAAAAAAAAAAAAAAAACGATATGCAGTGTATTGATCTTCTATGCTTGATATACGAAGTTTGTTCGATAATGGACCAGTCCAGATTCTGTTTCTTACTATAGTCATTGGCTAAAAGATTCATATTTTTCAGAATATCCGGTTTATTTTTAGGTTATCCGGTCAGTCTTGATAAACATTCTCCCGATCAAAAGCGTTTCTTGCCATTTACGGTTATTAATATTGGCGAGAGGATACTGAGCTATGTAATGATTATTTTCATGTTATCTGACTCCAAATAAACGCCTCGTGAGTAAGAAACTATTTGTTTATTCAAGATTGATGGCGTTTCGCCTTCACAATAAGCATCGCCCACCTGACGATGGAAATAAAGGTAACAGGAATAAAGAATGCTTTAATCGTTTAGCAGCCGACACCACGGTAGCTCTGTCAGCAAGTAGAACTAAAAGTGCAACATCATTACCTTATTTTAAAGTCTGTATAAATACTCTATTTTAATGTCTGCATAATGCACGCTGCGATGCGGTGCCAAGCCAGAAATGAATATTTGCATTATTTTTGTTACAAGCAATCCTTATTTCAACCATATGAATCTTAGAATTTAATAAATTTATATTTAGTTCCATGATGAAACTGGAGTTAATGGACACTAACTACACGAAAATTAAATCTGCGGTTGCTACTGAATTGAATGAAATATCTCACAGAATCGTTCCACAAGGAGTTTGTATTTTTGGGAAGATTATTCATGTAAATAACTTAAACACCCTAACTCATATCTAAATATAGACCAAGCCTTGGTGGTAATAGTAAAACAATACCATTTAAATTTCGAAGATTGCGATATGCGGTGGCAATAATCAACAGCAAAATGTTGTAGCAGCATTGAGCAGAGAATCCGACTGTCTTTCTTTCCGACTGTCGTGAGATCAGATACTTATCTGGAAATATAATAAGAATAATAATAACTACAAAAAATTGAGCTTAATGCAATGTTCTCCGAAACTTGACAAAACAAAGTAAGTGATATTAAAAAAACAACCATTATTGTGATATGGTATAAAGTTGGGCACACAAATTTAATAAAGCCAAGGTGTGGCTACAAGTACGGATGAATCAGTGCAAATGTTTAAACATTACATATGAAAGAGGAAAATTTTGCAACATTAAGTAACAAGAATCTATATTATATCCATGTACATTCTTGTTACTTAATGTTGTACAGTTTTCTTGTTTTACATATTATGTTGAGTCAACTTTTACATATTATGTTGAGTCAACTTATTTTCAGAACTTTATACACAGCCGATTATCAAACTAGAAATTTTAGACCGAATTACAAAACCGAACCTTAACGTAGATTTTATCAGTCGTGATGGAAGGTGTATGACTATGTGCCACAGAAATATGTTTAGACACTTTTTCCATACCAGCCATTTGCACGGTTTGGCGGTATCAGCCATTTGCATAGTTTTGCAGTATCGGCATGGTTACTTCGATGTGCTAGAACTTTATTGCCCGAAAAGTGTTTACGTTATTTACATTGCACTTGGCTGTATTATGCACATTTGGCCTCATATAAATTTCCTTAGCTAAATGCTTTCTAGTGCTTATTGCTTTTAGAGTATTTTCGGTTTTCTTCTTCAGAGTTGTCCAACATATACAAATTGTACTGTGCTTTTGAAGCAATTGGGGAACTGCCAATAATATAAGAAATTATGAAAAACATTATCATAAATGTTCATATACCGGAACTTTGAAATAATGTTTTAGTACTTTCGGTTTATGATATTTACAGGTCAGATGACAGCGGGTCTGGACACCCCAGACTTACCACAGACTATTTGGCCTATTGTCCGGAGACCACAACTGTCTAGAACAAGCAATTCACAATTCTCCAAAAGCGCCGCATCGGAAGTTTAGAGATATTTTATATAAATACGCAGTAGACATTGATTCACTGAATTATACTAATTCGTTCGTTAGGAGACATGTTGATGCGCTTAGGTAAATTGAAACATACCTGCATATCCAAGTAAAACATTATATATATATATATATATATAATGTTCTGAAAGGACATACTTCGCGCATACAATTAAGGCGTTAGCCCTAAACAGGAAGGAGCAAAGATTACAATAAGAATCATACAATGTGAACGTTAATACTGGCTTACAGAATTTTGCCATAACTACATACTCCTTTATACACATATTGGAATGCGGTTATCTACATGTGTCTCTTGAATGCACTTAAAGTAAGAAACAGTACATAAGAAATCGGCCAATAATTATTAATATTCTAGTATTTGTTCTTAGTATATAACGCAAGCATTTAATTTTACTGGCCCGCCGGCACATATGCGGGTAATTAATAGTTTATACTGCTTTATTTGC
Organism: Stegodyphus dumicola; assembly: GCF_044657685.1. Classification (NCBI taxonomy): domain Eukaryota; kingdom Metazoa; phylum Arthropoda; class Arachnida; order Araneae; family Eresidae; genus Stegodyphus; species Stegodyphus dumicola. Next base: position 159,107,098 of record NC_140776.1, on the reverse strand, counting down.
AAGAACAGTAAAAACCTTTAAATTGTTTATCGTAGTGCTTCTCATCATTTAAGTCACTTGTGAAGACAGCATATGCTTTCTAAGAATAAACGCAGTTTCTCTTCTGTTTAATCCATTTTAGGTTTTACACGCAAAATATAGTTACAGTATAAAAATTAATTGACTCCACTAAGGTGTTTGCTTGAAACAGGTAAAACTGAAAATATGTCGTATAATTAAACTAACGTATTTAATGATTTGAACGAGCTTTGCAAAAAGATGAAATGTGAGTAACTGCCTAAATATATTATGATTTAACTTACCTCTGCTTGTGATCATGGTTTCGATTCTTAAGAAAGGTTTTAAGGATCAAAATTCGAATTCGAATTCTGTTAACAAAATTAAAATAATACATTGTTTGAATAAAAGAATTTGTAAGCAAAACCGTATTTTCTCTAAAATGTAAAGCAGAATAGAAACACTAGATTCATATTCATTAAAGAAAAGAAGGCAAATAAATATTTGTGCAGCGTAGCCAGATTACGTTTCTTTGCCTGAAAGCAAAAAACGCTTTTTCATTTCCAGCAAATATATTAAGGAAATTAATTTTTGTTTCCGTAATATCTAAATGCAAGCAATGTAGATCCTAAAAATTATGTAATATATTATTAATATAATTATGTAAATTATAATATAATAATGTAATTATCTAAAAAATTATGTAAATGTTATCTATTTTTTATTTGCACTATAATTAAGAAACGTATTCTTTCTTTTTTCAATTATTTTTTCAATAGAATACTTATTTTGTTTATACTGCATTGTGTTGTCGTTTCCAGAAACACTCTAAATTTAAGAATTTCTCTTTCAAGCTCTGGATTAATTATACATTTTGTTGATAGCTGAATTCAAAAAATAAATACTGAAGAAAATTTTAAATTGGGTGTAGAATGTGGCTACATTATTTCTTGAATATAAATTATAGCATTCTACTATTTACATAAAAGCTAAAAGTTTAAAAGATTTTGTGATAAATAATAACGTACATATGCACCATATTCACAAAAGTGTTTACTAGGAATTTGTTTCCCAACTTTTGGTTGTAGACATACAAATTTCCAACCGAATAAATATTTTATTTGACGCAAATATTGGTATTTTTGCAATTTTAAATTTAAGGAAATCACGTTTGCAAAAATTAAGTTATCTAACTTTTTTATATGTTTTTTCGTTTCCTATTTCAAGTTTAGGAAAATGCTACGCACATTATAAAATATAAAATATAAAAAAGACTGATTCCCGTATGCAACAGTTGACAATTCGATTATTTCGATAGTAAAATCGGAGATCGTATTCAGGGGTCGTAAACAAATTGAAGAGAGCAGGGTTTGCATTTATATTTAATCAAAAATAAAGTTTACTTTCAGATAAAGATTTCTTATGTTAATAGATTAGGTGATGAGCTTATCTTTGCATATTTTAGTGAAAAGTATTAAATGTTTTTTGTTTCAATCAAGAGATCTTGTTAACGGAATCTTGCAGAATTTTTACACTAGAAAACACTGGAAATTCCCAATCGGTTTACTTATCTGCATTAATTAAAAATGAAAAATATTTATAGAATATAGAAATATTTTATAAAAGAATATAACTGAATGGCATTTAAGCGCAAAAAATCAATAACGAATTACTTTAATCTATTTATTAACCAATTCTTAAAGACAAGTTGTAAATGACATTAAAAATCGAGAATTTTCGAATTTATACCCTAAAAAAATCTGGAAGATTTCTTTGGAAAATGAGGGTCTTAAAAAACTAAGCATGGCTAAAATATATGGACTGGTTTGTGTTGAGCTGCCATCTACTATAAATAAAGAAGGTTCAGAGTAACCTATAACCTATAAATCCTTTTTCATGGTGCGTACAGAAGAAAATTTTTAGGTGTGTCCAGACCGGTCACACTGTGCCGCAAAGGGTTAATCATGCAAAAATAGTATAAGCGGAGTTAAATTCAGATATGTCAAATTCAAAAACTTACAGTCGTTTTTAAATCCCAAGAAAATGGCAGAGTAAGGCGAAACACAAACTGATGCATAGATAAATATTAAAGAAGCTCCGGTAACTTGAGGCGCTAAGCTTCAGAAAAGAGTCTATGTAAAATGGACAGCTACTTTAAGAAACGCGCTGCAATGTCGATCATCGGTGACAGAACAAAAAGACAATATTTTTCCATTGTCATGTGCAGAAAGCTCACAATCTGGAGTTAGTCCCGTAAACAGAAAACTCCTTTAGGCGAACTTTACTTGGACTTTAAACATTAAAAATAATTTTACAAATACGAAACATTCTTCTCTTTCTTAAGTTCTAATAAAATCCAAAATATTTCTACAGAACTAAGGCTAATCAATAGCTATATTCCATAGCTATCTTACAGAGAGGATAAGGATTTTAGGAGCATATTTCGTAACTATACTTTATAAAATCCTTTTTACTGAAACAAAATCTGGACATTTAATAAAAAAAAATAATAATAAAATAAAACTTGATTCCTTTTTCCAAAAGTTAAAATTCAAAGTCAAATAATTCCATTAATTCAAATAGATTTTGGCAGGCGATGAGTGCATTTGTTTACTGAAGCTTCTTATAAGCCTACAGTGATTACTTGCAAAACAAGTATTGTCTATTTCAATATAAATAAAATATATAAACAAATATACAGGGTAGTCTTAAAAAACTTCAGCAATGTATGAACATCTGTGGAATCATCCGCTCCACCAATCGAAATGAAATTACAAATATTGTTATTTGAAAGCATTTGGTCAAGGTGCAGTAAAAATATTTCAAAATTAAAAAAAAAAAAAAAAAAAAAAAAAAAAAAAAAGGTAACGCCTGCGTTTTCCTTGTAAACATTGATGAGCGCGATGGAAACCATAAATGCCATTATAATAACACACATATGGTTGAAACTTGCCTGCACAAACATTTGCAAAAATGAGCATTGTAAAGGTCTACTGACCTTTTATTGTAATTACAAGTTTTCAACATGCCCACCTACGCAGGTGATGACGTGTTGCATGCCGTAGATTGCTGACAGCAATAATTAACGTAGCATCACGGGAGGAACCTATATAACTTCTCGTTTTTAATACCTTCCAGTTTTGAAAATCTCATGGATTTTATGTGTATACCTTAGATTTCAGGTAACATTAAAACCAGAAATCCATTGGAGTGAGATCGGGGAATTACTTTGGCCTGGAAACTGCAGTGATACAGGAATTGACTATATCATCAAACGTTGTATATGTTGAAAACTTGTAATTTGAATAAAAGTGTTTTCCCATCTCCTTTCTCATGCTGTCAAAAGTCCTTTAGAACGTACTTCTTTGCAAATGTTTTATGCGGGTAATTTTCGTCACACGTGCATGGTTGCAACGCCATTTATGCTTTTTTTTTTTAAATGAGCTGATATATTTGCGCTGGAAAAGAGTGGGTGCTGCCATTCGAAAATTTCGGAATTTTTTCACTGTAACTATAAGAGCTTTATTGTTCTAAATCAACAGAATCTCAAGCGAATACATTCAAATAGCAATAATTTCATTTCGATTGGTTATGCAGATAGACCGTTAGGTTTCCCATATCGGGAGAGTTTTTTTATGCCCACCCTGTATATACATAATACAAAAACAAATATTCACATTAATTTACTTCAAAGTAGGGAATCCAGGTAGTTTCGTTACAAATGCATATGACGAAGGGGTTATGCTCATTTAATTCATTTTGCTGCTTTCATATGTGCATGTATATTTTGTCTGAATGCAGGGAAGAAATATTTTTCTCCCGTTTCAGGTTTTATTATAATAAATATAGAACTCTTTCCTTCAGAATCATAGTGGTAAATGCAAATCCCACTAGATTAAATCATTTTCACTTTTTTGTTTGAAATTAGATCTGTATTTTACTTGAAAATATTATCATTTGAAAATAAAAATTAGCTTACATTCATATTTCAATAAAGCAAAATCTTTGTTAAAATTTTTCATATTCATAAGGGATAGGTTAACCTTTTGGCCTGCTTAATGTTTATAAAATTTTTAGAAGTTCTGAGACATGTAAATTTCAATAAGCCATCGTAAAATCCTGAGCATAAAACATCTGTTTTTCCAGGTAAAAACATCACAAATAGTAAATAGAAAAATATCACATAGGGAACTGTTCAATGATATTAAAATAATCTAAGATTGCAAATAAAACACTTATAATATTTTAAGTACTATCTAAACCTCCTTGAAATAAAATACAGTATATTTTATTTAATAACGCAGAAATTTTGCTAGGAATAAAGTTAACTCTTGTAGTTTAAAGAATTATTAAAAAAATTAAACATATTTTCTCAAGCTGCTGCCATTTTTTTTTACTTTAGTGATGTTATTTATGTCAAATTTCTTCATGAAGATGTAACAATGACCAGAATTTTTATTTTTAAACCCAATATCAATATTAAAGAAAGGCACATGATGGAAAATTTATCCCCATTAGAAACGTCTACAAATTAGTTCCAGATTTTGCCTCATGTTATTGTTACGTTGGAAGACATTTCCATTACAGTTTCCAAATATAAAAAATATAAAATATAAAAGGTTCTTCAATCTGATGTAGATGTAGAGATTTCAGTTTTATGCAAGAAGTATGTTTCGCTTAAGTTTCTACAATATGTATATTCGATTTAATTTCTTAGAAATAAAAATAGAGTATAAAATCTTATTTTTAATACGGGCTATTCAAAATGACAAAGCCAAATGTTAGAAAAAAATCTATGGTATTATTTCAAAGTTTAATTAGTGCCATATGGAGATTCATGTACTTATTTAATAAAGAAAAGCCGTACGTACGTCAAAACGTACCACATGAAATATCTGCGAACAGAACACAATAAATAGTTCAAAAATTTTTCGTTTGGTGTTTATAATAACAGTTATATTTAGAATAATTTTTATTTTAACTATTTTAATTAATTTTAATTTTTAAAAGAGTTTAGAGTTATTAAGAGTAATACTATTGTTTATAAAAATTGGCAATTATAACATATTTTTTCTTTTAAGTATAACTAAAACATCTCAGGGCTAATAATTTAGACAATGAAGTATGATGAACACCAATTTATTAATGAAGTAATACACACAAAAAAAAAAAAAAAAAAAAAAAAATTGAGAGATTTTTGTTGTCACATGGAGACCTGTGAGAAGGAAAAGAATGTTTATCATTTGGTAAATCTCGCATCACGTGACCCAGAACAAATTCTCCGTTTGAAGAATGACTCACGCCATCTGTTATACAATAGTATTATTTATTAAAATTATTAACTTTATAAAAGCTAATTTAAAAGTATTAATGTTTTACTCACTTTGTTTTGTTTTTAATAATTGATTAATTTGATTTAAGTTATCGTATAATTAATTAATAGTTCTTGTAGACATTTACATAATCAGCGTAATAAAAGTAAAATGTCTTTCTGACGTTTTTTTTTCTTATTACACTGAATACGTAAATCTATATATCATGTACCTCTTTTCATAGCTTATGCAGTGCCTAGTAAAGACTTTGCTGTACTTTTGACATCAGTTGCTATCGAAGTCGTAAAAACCTAAAACTGCAAACTAAACATCGGTTGGTTTGGTTTGGTTTATTTATTTATGGCAAAGCACAATAGGGCTATCTGCCTAACTAAACATCGCATATTAACAGGTTTAAGTATTGCTTGAACGGGTACGTATACAATCCATAGCTATTCATTTCATGGTTTTGTGAAACAAGATTACAATTGTTTATTTATTAGAACGTAAATGTAAACTGCGCAAAAAAAGGAGGGGCAGTTCTATATCGCCCGTTCTACTGGGCCGATTCATAAAATTCAAATTACGTTTTTCATGTCTCGAAAGAGCTACTTAGAATATATATTAGATTTATATATAGCATTGTTCTAACATAGGTATTTTGGCACAAAATCGGACCTTTTTCTGAAATAGCATACCAATTTTTTCCATATTTCGATTACAAATTACAAAAAAGATTTTTTTAAAGGCTTCCGAAAGATTTAGGCTACAAACTGATAAGTTTCCAGAAGTATGTTATTGATACACTAATTGACAAAAAATTGCTGTCACATATTAAACATAAGAGTGAAACTCTAGTAATGTTTGATATGATAGGAAATAAACAAAAAATGTGAAAGGATAAAAAAGAAAGACAACAGGTAACGGAACATTTTACCTCATCTTAGTGCCTTCCTGCTTCGCGGACGGTTCTAAATTAAAGCCTAGGGTTATTTTTAAAAGAAAGACGATGCCAAAATATTATTTACCAAATGGTGCTTTCATTTATGTTCATAAAAACGGATTGATGGATAAGTAAGTTTTGGTAAAAGCGTCCTGCTACCATAAAGAATCCAGAAAGTCTTTTAGTTTGTGATATGTTCAGATCCCATACGAAGAAATTGTTGAAAAAGTGTAAAATAGATATGACAGTTATTCCAGGCGGATTTACGCCATTAATTCAGCCTTTAAATGTGTGTATCGATAAAACGTTCAAAGAAATCCTAAAAAGGCAGTGGAAAACATAGATATCAGAAGGTGAAGAACCATTTGCTAAAGGAAGCAAAACGCGCCATGCCAGTCTACAATGTGTGTGTGAGTAGGTAATAAAAGCGTGGAAAGAAATGAAACTCGATATAATTCAAAAGTCATTCAAAATTTAGTAAATTTCATAATCTAGATGGAACGGAAGATGATTATTTATTTGCGGATCAGAGTAACAGTGTTGGTGAAGATGAAACAGAATTCAAGGATGTGCCTTATATAACGGTAGACCAATATGAAGAACTTATCATGCTATTCGATAATGAAAATCTTTTAAGTTCATAAAATATGTCACTATTTTATGAACTTAAAAGATTAACATTTTGTATTAATAAATCAATATTATAATATTTTGATTTAATATCAAAATATTGACTTAATATCAAATAAATGACTTAATATAATGATATTAATCAAATATTGATAATAATCAAAATATTGATTTCAAAATATTGATAATCAAAATATTGATATTGATAATAATCAAATATTGATCAAAATATTGATCAATAATGATAATAATCAAAATATTGATTTAATATCAAATAAATGACTTAATATAATGATAATAATCAAATATTGATAATAATCAAAGTATTGATTTTAAAATATTGATATTGATAATAATCAAGTATTGATCAAAATATTGATCAATAATGATAATAATCAAAATATTGATTTAATATCAAATAAATGACTTAATATAATGATAATAATCAAATATTGATAATAATCAAAATATTGATTTTAAAATATTGATATTGATAATACTCAAATATTGATCAAAATGTTGATCAATAATGATAATAATCAAAATATTGATTTAATATCAAATAAATGACTTAATATAATGATAATAATCAAATATTGATAATAATCAAAATATTGATTTTAAAATATTGATATTGATAATAATCAAATATTGATCAAAATATTGATCAATAATGATAATAATCAAAATATTGATTTAATATCAAATAAATGACTCAATTTAATATTTTGATAAAAATAGAAATGTAATTTTATATGCTCACCTTTTCCTTATTTTTAAATCTATCATTCTTATAGCCGGTGTGTAACAGACACTCGTAAATTTCGTCTTATGTTTTGTATTAAACATGTGCTTAACAAGTCAGAATATACTGTAAAATACGAAGCTTAAATGCAGTTGAAACTAGCTTTTCATCCTTTGCAATAAAAGTATTTGAGTATTGACATATTTAGAAATGTTTTTAGTGAGATGACGAATGCGTACTATAAACAATTTTCGAAAATTACCTAGGATGTAGTAACATATAATTTGTAAAAGTACATTGTTGCAAAAAAGTTTTAAAACAAATTACTTTCTAATGTGAACTCAGATTTGTTATTCGCAAAGCTATATATATATTTTTTTTTTCACCGGAAACGTTTTAATACAGTTAAGTTTATTTTCTTGTTTAAAGTTCACTTCATCATACTGCACTCCAAGTATATATATTTTCAGAGACATACTCTCTGGAACTAAATACTGAAATTATAGTATTAAGCTTCGAAAATACTATCTGCTTTTTTTAAGTAGTAAGGCAAAATTCAAAACTAGGAATTTATCTTAAAAGAGCACTTCAAAGAGCACATTTATGCATTTCTGGTATCAAGGACTAAAAGCAAATTCTTCTTTTTCAGAGTAAATTTTGCTTTATGAAGTGGAAATACTTCTGCTAAATTCTCTGGAACGCAAAAAGCATTTTCCTGAAATGAGTGGTAATAAAAGTTTTCCTTAATTTAAAGCTGGCGTGTTTCAACTTCATTTTCTTTTGATGGAATACCACTTCTTTTTTAATAGGATAAATTTTTTTCATATTGTTTAACAAAAGACAAGATACCACAGATTTAAATTCTAAGTTTCTACCCCTTTATTATATGATCCAAGATACCTTTACGATATTTTTTTTCCTTTTCGTTAAATCTGTAAGAATAACAAAACTAAAACTGGAAAGAGTGTTATTTGAACTTTCCTTTGCGGATTTTCTCTGAGTTTCTTCATTTTTTTCCAAGAGTTAGTCTGATTCCGTGATTTTGATTTTGATCGATCATCAAAATTTGATGAAGTAGTCTGAAAAGTTTTGCCAATTTCTCATATGACACTCTAATGTCTAATCCGTCAATCATCAGCGTCGATTACTTCCTTTCTTCATATTATTTATATATTTAGAAGAATAATGTGAAGAAAGGATATATATGAAGATGATGTGTTTATACATATTATTTATATATTTTATTTATGACTTCATATTATTTATTCATTTATACGTTTAGAAGGAATTTTTATAAAAAAATGCAAAAACCAGTTTAATTAGGTAACTAGATACTGAAACTTGGAATTAATGGAAAATATAATCTTCTTTATTTTTTAAGTCTTTTAATATATATTTTCTCTATTTTGATGTTGTAAATTTACTATGTTTTGCATTTGGTGCGTGTGCCTACAACTGAATAACATTCTGTAGCACTAAGTAAAATATAATTTTAAAATAAATTCAGATGTTTATTTTATTTTGGAATTTTTTTCAAACGTGTTTATACGATGTTTCCCATTAATGAGCGTTCATGAATGGTTCAGTTTTGGCACATATTTTTAAAAGCTCCGGGTTTTTTTCGTCCAACTGAAAAAAGCGAATAATATAATATGGTACACCTAGCGCAATGCCTTGATAATGAAATAAGAAAATGATGGGAGGATTCAGGCTGTCTTTTAGCGGTTGATTTATTTCAAGCGCATGTTCTTGGAGAGAAAAAAAACATGTGTCCTGTGTTATAGACTCACGTGCAACTTTTATTGTTACGTTCTGATAACTACTAAAATAAACTATAGCACTTCTTTCCTTCCATCCATATTATGCACACTCATCCAATCAGATTGTTATCCAAATCACCCAAGAGGTTTAAATACTGTTGAAGTTTAAATTTCAACATATGCTGGTCTCAAAAAAGAGCTTCTCGCCTTTTGGTATTCAGATATGCTAAGTTCTACAATGTTTGATTTAGAAGAAGTTCGTATACTTTTGAATACTTCATCGAATTTCGTGTTCTTAAGATGTAAGAGAAACTCTTTTTAACTTGATTGGGAAGTTTAAGTCTAAATTTCCTTTTGAAGGTTTTATTCTAGGTGTCTTTTTGAAGTCAAGAGAAGTCAGGTCTCCCAACTTCAAATGCTTAATGTTGACAAGAATCAATAATTGTATATGGATCATTAAAGTACAAAACAAAAGCGATGATTTAAAATCATTATCTGTTATTTGTGAAAATATGTTTGAGCAAGAACATAAATCGCTGACTTTTAAAGCAGTTCAATAGATAGCAAATTCTTAGAATTTTCTTAAATTCTTAGAGTACAGAGTTGCATCATAATACAGAACAGCACTTGACATGTTTAGAATTTCATAAATAATCTCAGACTTTGGAAGTATTGAACAAGCACCTTGCGCATCTTCATAGCTTTTGACTTTAAAGGCCAGTTTACATCTGTCAGCTCGTCCGGTCGTTTCGAACCCAGTGAACGGACCTGTACTCTGATAGATTGTTTACACCAATCAGAGTGGACTGACAACTCGCCTCCGTTTGTTTACGAAATGGATACCGACGTCGCAGCTGCAGGAAAGAATATGCATTGAACATACATAGATGTTCTTAGGCTGCAGTGCTTGAAGTCTGCGAAGCAGTTTCAAACGAATTAATTTCTGCTCTTGGGAGGAAAAAAAAGAAAAGAAGAAAAAAAAATGGGTACGTGATTGGATAGCTTGCCGCGATGAATTAGGAGTATCAAATGAACTATTAAATGAATTTCGGACGAGAATGTCCAAAGTTACAAAAACGTTATTGCATATCAGATACAAGAATTTAAAAGAAACTCAGTTTGAGAGAAATTATTTAGTCAACTTTGGTTACTGAAAGTCAAATTAACAAAGTTTTTCTACTATATACAACTGTTTATTTACACCTAATTAATCATTTACAAAATAATGTAAAAGTAATAATGTGCTTTATTATTTATTAATAGAAAAAATATATTTATTCATCCAGAATCCACAGAATCAGTAGCTCTCTGTGCATGAATTAATTATGCAGAATTCTGACTGGAACTGTGGTATTTCTAGAGAAGAATGCAAAATTAACACAATATTTATTCAAAGCTACCATTAACACGACAGAAGTAAACTGTATGATATCTACCTAATTATTCAGAAAATCTTAAATAAATAAGAAGTAGCAAAAAACTTGGGAGCATTACATATATTACCACAGGTAAAAGAATATATATATTATGACATAGTTCCAAGAGGAAGATATTTATCGCAAATTGTTACTTTTGGATCCTACTGAAATTGTGTTTCTGGACAACACACAAAGTGATATCAACAAGATTAATAATGCGTAAATATAGTGATTATACTTTTAAAATGCTAAAACGGATAGTTTAAGGAGATTAGAATTCATCTAGCATAATTTGTATAAACCTTAATACACCTTCAGTACTTGCACTCACACATCCAAGCTGAACATGTTTCACATCCAAGCTGAATTGTAACGAATTATAGCCCAGAATGTTTTTATACAAAGCAAGAAATTTAAATATCCCCAATAAAACAGATCTACATATCTTTTTCATTTTTTATTTTTTTTTTATTTTTATAGTTTATCATATATTTATTGCATCCTCATGTAGGGATGCTTGTAGAAAAATGAATATAAGCTCACATAATTATAGAAGTAAAACACTTCATAAGATGCGTATGCATTAAAAAATTGCCATGGTTTGGCTATTGTTTAATCTCGGATTCTGTCACCACGTCCCTGCGAACGCTGCTCGGAGTAACTGCCCGGAGAGATTTTTTAACAGGTTCAAAGTAGAAACGGAAGCGCTGACTCATCTCCCCTACGTTTGTACTCCGCCGAAGTGAGCGTTTACATTGTCAAAGGAATCGTGAACAGCGACTCGCTCCGAGCCGCTCTGACAAGTGTAAACTGACCTTAAATATTACTAATTGATATCGGGATCACAGTATGATCTTACAATAAACTGGGCATATCTTATAACTCAATTTTTAGATTTTCATAAAGAACATTTGAGTTTTAAAATAAATATGTTTGATTTGTTTCCATGAATATGTTTTAATAATAATTTTATAATAGTTTGAATCCACTTAAGTTTCAACCAAAGTGTGCTATACTGAAAAATATTATTTCTCGCTCTCAATTTTTATTTCGTTCCTTATTACGTTAATTAATAACTTATATCTGACTGATTTCTTTTCTATTGATATAGATTTTTTTTAATCTTTTGTATCTTTAAGTCAGGCTCTGGGTATAAAGTACAGAAGCATTTGATAAAACAACGGTAAAACAACTTCAAATAATTTTTCCATTTGAAGTAAATGTTAGATTTTATCAAAGTGGGATAGTAATTTCTCAGATTGAATTGACAGGATGGCAGTGCAATTAAGAAACAACTAAAAATAGAAAATCGCAGGAAATGAGTCTAGAAAGCTTAAAAGAATAAAGATATTTTTGATTAAATACACTTAAGAACATGAGTCTTTAGGAACCGAATGTTTTTACTGATACGTGTATTTCTTTTACTTAATTTAGCTTACCCAAAATTTCGTTATCTTATAGGGATTTTAAATGTTTGTTTCCCCCCTACATTTCCCTGTCAGGATGAATTTTCAGTATCGCGTTTTATGTAAATGAGGTAGATGCAGTATTTAATGGAAAGTTCAGTCACGTCCAGAGAAGTGTTCACAAGTTCTTAGTAGAGCATGATCTACCTTGGGGCCACGTCGCTACTTTTAGCCTATCTTACTATGTTCGGCAGTAGTCTTATGTGCCTGTTAGTATTCGCCGGTGAGATTTAATTACGGGCCAAGTTGGATAGTTTCTTCTGTACAGTTTCGGCTACGTTTAAGCTTGTTAGAATTGAATTAGATTCTTATTTTAAATTAAGTTAAAACCCAGTTGGAAGCTTTCCTGTAAGACGAGAGGGACCATCTGTATTATCATTCTTTTAGTGGAATGAAAGGGTAGTTTGACCCTTCCTTGGAAATTGTCTTTATAGTTTAAAGACCAGCGAATAGTCGCTAGACTCTTCAAGGTTCTAGTTACCAAGGGCACGTAAATTTGCTCTATAGAGACATTAGGTATTTTTTTGAAGCAGGCAAGATGAAAAATTAGCAACGCCTTCGCCGGGAATCGAACCCGGACCTCTGGAATACCGGCCCGCGTGCAGAAACACTACACCACGAAGGCACGCTAGGAAGGCGGGAGGAATACTTATAACTAGAACTTTATAATATAATTAAAATGCTGTCAATTATTTTATGTACAAAACCTTGGACATCAATGGAAGAGATATCCAAAAACTGCTTTAGTCCTCAAGAAGAGGAGACTATGAATTATCGTTTACGAAATCGCTAAAATCTAAAAAAAATACTTGAACGAAAATAGGAAATTCTATGATTTTAAGGAATAACTTAAAGGGATGTAAACATAAAGGAATAACATTACAATATTAAGAGCTGTTGCTTGATTTAGTAAAGGGGCATCTTCTTGATAGATCACAGAACACAAATTTAACACAAAATATGAGAACTAAGTCTAAAAGAATTCTAAACATACGAGATGACGTACTGCTGAAACTTCCGAAGAAATTTCCAGTTCGTCGTCGATTTGAAGATTGTCCAAAGAAATCTGATTGAAAGACTTCATTGGTTTGTGAAGAATTCTATAAATTATTATTCACTTGGAGCTTTGGGTTATACTGGTGTTCAGCAGATAATCCTAGCCTGCTCTTACCAGTTACTTATTAATCCCTTTCTGGGCCTGATAATGAGGAATCCAGATAGAGAGTTTCTCCCGAAGAGGCTCACCTGAAGAGAACTTTTTTCTGAAGGGAAAACATTATTGTTCAAAACCCATTCATTCATTATATGCTGAAACTATTTTACAAAAGAAAAGTGATGAAAGTTATGTCAATGAATAAAAAAAAACATATTTTGCGTATACCCTAGAAAATTAAATCAATGTGCGAACTCAATATGAATGCGCATTAGAGTAAGTTTAAGCTTTTCCAGTATCCTGTCACAAGTGATTATGATAGTTTAAAAATGTTTGCCTTAGCAACGATAGTAGGTTTTAAAACTATTCATTACACAGGGTAGCATGCACAATGATAAAAGTAAAACTATTGGTATGCATGGGCAGTCTTTTGTTTATTCTGATTTATTTTTCCTGAAACATTCTATAAAATTCTGTGACGAATGCGCTACTACTTGGAATACCTCAAGATAATTATAAGAAATCTGGAAATTAATTAGATTAGATTTAAAAAAATCTGAAATGTTTCAGATTTTAAATTACGTCCAAAGGGGAGTTTTTTATAACGTTTTGAGTGTTACCTTTATTTATTAAATATCATGTTCTTTGCACTTAAACCATAAAATTTAGTTCAATAGCAATGTCGCAAAATAATTTTAAAATGAGCATACCTTTAGAATTTCCGATACATAGTTCCACGCGCTAGAGATAAAAAGATTTTTTCCCTCTGTAGAGTGCTGCTATTGCTCTCTTTTAAATCGTTGAGTTTGTTACTCAAAAATTCGTTAAAGGTTTACAAATTATGAAAACGACAATAAAACAAATTCCAAATTTCAAATTTGGGATTTCAGATGCCCATATTCGTTGTAGAATTACGTCATTCAAAATTGGATGGCTCTAGATACCGTTGTTTTATCACAATGCGAGAAATAGACATACATTTATGCAGATTTTTCATTACTTAATTTCTTCAAATATAATTCAGGACTCTAACATTTTGTGGCAACAGTTTGAAAAGTGTAACGACATTTATAGGAGTCTGATGCAAAATGCCAAAACGAAAGAAATAGTCCTTCGGGACTCAAATCTCTTTGGACTAAAAATTTGAAAATTACATCATTTACAAGAAACTAAAGAAGACATTGTAACAATTAAGATAAATTCTTTTGTGTTAAAATATTATACTATATCATGTTTTTACAAACCATTTATTGCAATGCTAATTTTTAAAAGCAAATGAAACTATTTATTTGTTTGTGCTCGCTTAGAAAATTTAACATATATGTAATCATCGGTTTTTCCTTTGGATAATAAATTAACTGCGTTCACTAAGTGACACGAAATCTGTCGAAATCGAAACAAAACTAAAATCAAAGAATTAGGTGCATGGCATGCGATGGGTTTTATATTCTTTTAGCTTAAAACTTAAATTTTTATATATAAATATGTACGTTAGAAATGCAAAAGCATAAATCGAGTTGCAGAGGTTAAAAAACGGAATGGTTTGGATTTTTAACCTCTGTAACATCAATAGTTCATATATCTCATAATATCAATATTTCCATCTAATATTTCTAAAATTCCAACACACTGCAGTTCAAATCATTCTGAAACAAAGAAGACTGAATCATCAGTTTTTGCATAGTCAACGTGTGTAGAAGGAGAAGCGTTAAGTAATCGAAAAGATGACCTTGTATCGCCATCTTTTGGCATATCAACAAATATTTTTCAAGAGCAATATTAGAAACACGAATCATCCAAACGGTTGCTTAACGTATAATCAGCATTAATCATTTACACCACAAGAAGGAGAAGAATCCAGTAATTTGGTTAAATTTTTACACCTTCCAGAGTTTTATTTAATGGTTATAATGTTTTTCCTTCTTCTTAGAGCTTTTATGATTATCTTCAATTTATTTCTTATTAATTGAGAGTTGACATTATCATCTTCAATAATCATATTGTAGAGACATTAGGTGTTTTTTGGAACCAGGAAAGATGAAAAATTAACAACGCCTTCGCCGGGAATCGAACCATGGACCTCTGGAATACCGGATAAGCTTGCAGAACCGCTACACCTCGAAGGCACGCTAGACAAGCGGGAGAAATACCTTCTATACTCCCCCTTTTAAAGGGCAACTGGGGTTTTTAGGGGACACAATCGCCAAATCCTGGGTGTGGAGAACCCTCCTCCAACACTCTTTCAGTTCGGGCGCCACTGTAGAGATAGTAGGCAATTTTTTGGAAGCAGAAGATATGAAAAATTAACAACGCCTTCGCCGGGAATCGAACCACGGACCTCTGGAATACCGGTTCAGCGTGCAGAACCACTACACCACGAAGGCACGCTAGAAAGGGTGGGGGAGAAATACCTTATAATATCAGTAGCCACGAATTTAAGTGAAATGATGTCTGTATTTTACCCACGTGTTTGAATTTGTCTGTTTTCTGCGTCATTGTCGAAAGATCGCTTTTTTGTATCTCACTGATGGTATTTTAAAGCAAATTTTATATTTTTGCTTTATTTACAAACATAAAACCTTTTTCTCTTTCTTCAAGAATGATTTCAATTCTCTTTCATTTAAATTGCATCATAAATAACTTTAGGTTGCCTGTAAAACTCTAAGAATTATTTTAATTTCCTGGAATAAAATCAGCAAGATCATATTAAACTTCTGAAAAGAATCTGAGTCCGGAAAATTTCTATATTCATAACTCGAATATATATATGTATATTTTTTTTTCAGTTGTTGGTTCGTAAACAAGTTCGTTCACTTTATTCAATAAAATAGATCGAAAGCTGAAGACTCATGATTTTAATCCCAAATGAGGGCATAATTTATCATCACATTTCCTGCTTTGAAAAAGAATCATTAAAACGGCACCAGAAATAAAATGTAGCGTATGATAATTTATAGCCACCTGGTGTTGACCAACTGAGTCTCTTGAGGCACCCCAGTCAATGCTGAAATGAGGAACAATATAAAGAATTATCATATTTCATAATTTATCACCATTTGGAGTTGACCAATTGATTTTCTTGAATCCACCCGGTCAACGCTGAAACGAACAAGAATGTAATGAACTATCATATTTCATAGTATATCATCACCTGGAGTTCACCAGTAGAGTCTTAGAGTTACCCCATGAACGGCTGAAATGAAGAAGAATGCAAGGAACTATCATATTTCATAATATATCACCACCAGTTGACCAATAGTGTGTCTTGAGTCACCACAGTCAACGCTGAAATGAACAAGAATATAAGGAGTTATCACATTTCATAATTTATTACAACCTGGGGCTGACCAACTGAGTCTCTTAAATAACCCCAGTCAACGCTGAAATGAACAAGAATATAAGTAATTATAATATTCCCTTATCTCAAACTTGAGGTATAAGGGGTTCTATATAACTGAAAATTCGTATTTGAAATTCCAAGTAGGACACAGTTTATTCCTCATAATTTTCCAAACATAATATGACCTCTATGCAACGACAAACATATTCTGTTGGTGCATATAATCCGAGTATGTTTATCCGTTGATACTGTTCAACCAGAAAATAAGCAATTGAATATACTTATTACTCCAAAGAAAAATTGTTTCAAGAGGTTTATAGGCTTTAGTAGCTCATGGTTGAGAAAAGTATTAAGTAAATGAGGAATTCTCCAACCAGCGGCCGAGCGGTAAAAGCCGCTGAATGCTGGTAATTCAGTCTGGGCTAGCATTCTGGTGAACAGGCTGGCTGGGATTCACCGGTTTCGTGATTTACCCCATGTGTAACGTGGTTACGAGCCAGTTTTCCTTAAAAAACCCTACATGAGGCTTCCTCGCTTTCCGTATAGTGCCAAATGGCGAGGCATATAATTGCTAATAATAATAAATAAAGAATTCTTGCCTGCGAGCTCAAAACAGTGATTTAACGAAATAAAAAAGATTAACGCACATTACAGTAAAGAAATGTGCTACTGGACTAATGTATCCCATTTATAAACTTCAGATTTTAAACTAAATACCGTTCTGTAACACTTACAGTTATTAAGTTGTATAAAGGGTTACATTTAAATATTAAGTGTTTGCTAAAAACATGTAATACGCAGATGATGATAGATATAATAATTAATGTAATAATAATCTATGTAGAAAAATGTAAACACGAGTAATAATAATATTCTGCGATGACTTAATCTCAGTCTAAAATAAGGAAATAAAAGCCAATAAAATCAGTTAACTTAGTGCAAATAAAATACATTTGTTCCAAGCTTAGAAACATATAATAAAGTTTAGAAAACTAAAGTCGAAAATTTAATAATCTAAAACAAACATCCTTTTAGTCAAAAAGCATTGGAAGATAAGGGAAAAAAGTAGACTCGCTTGATTATTAAAAGATCCCTCCAGAGGACTTTTAAAAGCTTATTAAAAAGTTAAAAAAATAAATGCTTCAAAAATTAATTTAGTATTGAATTTTAAGTAACGATATGTAGAATATAGAAATTCGCGAAGAAACGCTCAATTCTCTTTCTGTTTACGTAAATAAATTTTAATGGTTCTAATATTAAGTAAAATGATATGAATATATATAAACAAATATCTGTCAATATATATATATATATATATGATGTATCAGCTTTTGTCCAGAATAAATAGATAGTTGAAGAAATATAGATGTAGCCGTAGCTTAAATTATCAGACGATAAGTTTAAAAAAACAGGATCCATTTATTATTATTCAGGAGAAATAGTAGTTACAAAATCAGATATCCGGAGTAAATAAAAAGAATTACTAATAACTTTTTGTATGAAGTTTACTTGCATCGTTGCATTAAAGAAAAGCCGCCGATATTCCTTTGCGAGTCCTTTTATAGCCTCTGGAAAGGCGAAGTTTCCAAGAAATGACGTCAGCCTCGTCAGCCAATCCAGTTCGCTTTAAATATTTCCAGAACATTCTAAAACTGTACGTGTAGAAAAGGCGGGAAAAACAACTTGACTACGGGGCTGTGGATTTAATTCCACGTACTTTCAAATAAGAGAACGTCGCCATTAAAAATGAAAAAGAACATGCAGTTAGAATTTTAAGTGTATTCTTGACTATGGAATTTTATTATTACATACATATATATATATATATATGTATATACGAGTATATATAAACAAAAGACCTCGCATTTCTCCAGCCATTTTAATTAGTGTAGACATTCATATTTTTATATCAAAACAGAATTTAAAAGAATACTAATAAAATATTTCATTACTGCTGTTATTGAAAGGAGATTTAGAGTTACTCTAAAACGTTTGTGCTGAATAAAACATTATTCTTTTAAGTTACACACACATACACATATATATAATTCATAGCTATATATATATCCAAAGTTAGAGTGCTGTGCTGAGAGAAAACTCAGCATTTTCATGGCTAGAAAATGCATTTATCGACATTACCTTGTGTAAGTTATGAATTATTTAAATGATAACATATTCGTTTCTGAATTCTTGAATTTCTTTTGTAAGAAAGGCAATGGGTTGTTCAGTGAAGGAGAAATATGGAATGCTCTTAGCACGACTACACATAAAAATTCTATAGTGATGTGTAGAAATAGTTTTCAACGGGAAGAAGTTGTTCTGTATTCACAACATTCCAAATATATTCCTTCAACTGCTTGCACATACGTACGTAAAATCTTCCACAGAAATTTGACAAATAGCAATTTTGAATTGTTTAATAATTAGCGATTATTGTGTGACTCAGGTTGAAATTTTTTATACGCCTAAGCCTTTCTTTTAATTTATTTAACTGTCTAAAAGGCTATCATTAAAATTTCGTTGTATATTTTAACTTCTTTGGATCATCAGCATTGGTCACAGAGTCAAATTTTAATAAATAGATATTATGCAAAAGTGCTATACCATAAAAATTATGAGAATTAAGTGACATTTAATTTACATACTACCTGTAATGATACAAAGACACAATAAAATTTACAGAACAAACAGTATTAATGCCAAAACTCAGTCCTTGCTGAAAACCGCAATGCACTGTAGTAAGAGGTTATGCTGATTGTGTCATTGAATCAAACAAATTTTGAATGAAATACTTATACTTTGAATATAAGTATAATGAGTGTTGATAATTGTAGTACTCCAATTTTACTCCAATAATACTCCAATTTAAGACACAATAACATGCCGAATAAATACTAATTCAGAAGTCAAACAACAAAAATCAGCGTTATATTTACAAAATTTTCACAGGACTAGGATTCATATTTACATTGACCAAACTAAGAGAGCCTTAAAATTTCGCGTCAAGGAACATGAGGCGTATGTTAGAAAAAAGGAAACACAGAAGTCTTCTGTTGCTCAACATTGTTGGTCCGAAAACCACACTTTCAGTTTTTCTGCTGCTAAAATTATTCAAAAAACATCTTCCATTGGAGAAATGGATTTTCTAGAGGCATTTCACATTCATAAAAATCTTTCTGTTCTAGTTAACGATCCTAATTCCAATCCAAATTTGACTTCGGCCTTTAAAGAAATTATGTTTTAGTTCTGGTTTCACCAACAGATGGCGCCACTTGCTTATTCTTGTCCAGGCTTTCTTATCTTATCTAATCATTATTTCCTATCTTGTTCATTTGCGGTTTTGCAGCTGAAGATGGTGGTTCGGTAAAACCATTGAAACTAGTCCTGTGAAAATTTTGTAAATATAACGCTGATTTTTGTTGTTTGACTTCTGAATTAATACTCCAATTTGTTTCTACCCTACTCAGAGTTTATCTTTATTGTTTACATTATAAGTGCTACAAATTATTTGCCTCTCCACAAAATTCCAGTCATATCTGGTGAATGGGCAGGCCAAAGAAGAAGATGTATCTGAAATGTTGAAATTCATAAATATTTCTGAGAACATATAGACGGGTAATGTCCTGTTAGAAAACATTTTCAGGAATTCATTGAATGAAAATTGAGATTTCGGGGTTCACTTCCTTCCTGAAATAAAGGTTGTTAGTGAGAATATCTTCGGTTGTTAACAAGTGAGATATTCGTCATATCCTATGGAACCCCAAACCATAACGCTTAGCGTTCGTTCAGTATGGTATTGGATAATGCCCTCCGGAAGATGGTGATGATCGTTATAGCGTCTGACGCGTTTTTAACATTCGTTGTACTCAGAATGAAGGAAGTTTCACCCAAAAATCTGTTGTTAATCGGTGGCTATGTTGATGATAAGCATACGTGTCCTAGTGTCGACTGGAATCCTGATTAAAAGAATACATGTATGCAATCACGATGCAGGAGATACCACCAAACTACTAAAGCTGACAGTGGCACATCTTTCCCCTTTGTTTCAACAGTATTGCAACTATCAAGATGAAGCTATATCGAGCTCATTATATATCGAGGTAAGTCAGTTACATGTAGATGAGATGAAAACGTGTTGACTTAATACATCATGGTACACTGCAAGATTTGAGACTGTCAGGCACCCTCACAAGCGTCAACAAAAAGGCATTATCTTTGCACAAGAAGAACTGAGAATTTGCAGAAGAAAAATACTCTTGCTCGGAGGTGAATTATTAAGTACTTCGAAAGAGGTTTGAAGGTGGCGTATAGGTTGCGGGTACAGGACTCTTTGTTGTCGACGAGGTATAAGAATTTCTCATGAAACGGTTATCGCTCGAATGAATCTCAACTCTACTTTTAACTTTCTGCTGCAACCTTTGTTTATAGTTAACACAGCTACCACGACAAATTTGAGAAAGCTGCTCAGTATGTGCAAGCCCTCTCAAGTTGATATTTTAATTGTTTACTTTTCATACTTGCTGTGGATTTCCAGTAAGTTTAAGTTTATTATCATGATTCCTTTATGGTTTTATAATTTTCACAAAAAGCAGTATAAATCAACTACTGATATATTTATTGGTAACCCCAGCCTTGATATACAGAAAATAAAGAAAACTGCAAATAAAATTTGTAAAATCTGAAGGTAAATATATAGTTATGAACAATTTCAATAGAGGCATGTCATTATGTATAACGTAATAAATCTTAACGTTTCCTACTGTGAATGAGCTGTTATCTTAAATCTCACCAAACGATATTTTGTGCAAGATACATATTTTATTGAAAAATTCTATAAACGTCCTTTTGAATCTTCGTTATCTAATTTCATCTTTAAGTGGTTACTTAAGGTTATACAAGACTTCAGCTTCGGTCCAAGCCATATACACAGTTATATAATCTCTATTTTCGGGTTGACATTAAAGTCTGCACTCCATCATTGGCTGAATGCAAAAGACCGATGATCACTTGTTAATTTATTCATTCTGAACACCATCCAAAAATGTATTTGGTAGAATAAGCATTTTTGGAGGTAGAAATAGTTTCCTTTCCTCCTTCTTCTATTGGTTTTGTAGTATTCTCGATGCATAACGTGACTGCGAGTATAAGTGTCTATCACACTGATGTTTGCATTACTTATAAAGTTAATTTTGGAGCTTGTCCTTCGCCGAAATCAAACAAATGATAGTGCCGATTATTTTTAATACAACTATGTGGAACTAGATGAATTCGGACAATCGAGTTGTTCCAAAAATCATTTCATAATAAATGTGACCATTTCATAACAACTATTTCTTTATGAACTTCACATTTCCTATTTTATTGCAATTAATTCTCAAAAAAAATTTAGGGAAAAAATATTCAAATGCTTTCGTACTTTTAAAACTACGTTTTCTTTTATTAATTTTCCTGAATCTGTTTTCTAATAATTTAAAGTATTTAAAGGCATTGCTAATTTTAGGAATATAAAGTGTTCCATCAGTAGCAGAAATGCAAGTATTTCTTCATATAATAATATATATTTGTTCATATGCAAGTATTTTCTATGCAAGTATTTCTTCATATAATATATGTGCTTTTCCTTCCAGTTCTTCGACTTCAGTTATGCTTCTGTTTAAAATTATTTCATCATGAGTGTGCTGGGTTTAGTAAAATAGACTCAGATCTGTTTAGTGCTTTGTTTTTCTGAATACATTAATTCAATTAAAGAATTTTCATACTTAATAGTTAGTTTCACTATGTTGCAGAGCATTCATAATTCATACTACAGTCGCTCTGAATTCCTAGGTTATAAAAACAGGCACAGATTTTGTTTCATCTTATTTTAAAGAAATGATTATTCTTAATATGTTATAAGCTAAAAGGAACTTACTTCGATGAGTTTTTTAAGCTGGAAATAATACATTTGCCGAACAGAATTTCCATGCATATCCAAAAACTGAAACAATTTTAATAAACTAAATTCCGGAATGAGAAAACAGAAATCCAAGACACGATAGCTCAAAGGAAATATGCAGTTTAATTTCTCGTCTAATAATAAAAAAACAAATGTTCAAGATCGATATTGGTTTTATTGTTTTTCAGCATATTCTCCATGAAGATCAATACACTTTTGCATGCGCTTGAACCAGTTTTAGAAACACGTTTTCCACAACGATTGAAGTAACTCCAAAGCATGCGTTTTGAATGCATCAGCCGCTTCTAAGGGTATCGCAAATCATTAATCACGTAATTTCTTTTTGATGTGCGGGAATAAAAAAGTCACTGGATACCAAATCAAGGCTGTGCGGATGATGATCCACAAATTCGATACTTTGAGCCCGTCAAAAATTCGTTTGCTTGAGCCGATGTGTGAGAGCTCGCATTGACATGATGAAGAATTATTCTTCTGGTTTTTTACCCGAAATTCTTCGATAACTTTTGTCAAACAAATGGTCCTGTACTATTCGGAATTGACCGTCCTGCGTTGCACTAACGCCACTGTCGTCATGTTATCGGTATTGCAAAAGAGACAGGCAACCATTTGCTTTGATGTGTTTGTTCCGCGAACAACTTTTGTTGGATTTGGCTCGTCTTGGAAAATCCATACAGTAGACTGCTGTTCTGTTTCGGGCTCATATGCGTAGATCCATGATTCGTTTGAGCGTGTGACAGATTATGTGGTATCCAACGCAAAAAATTTCTTTTTTACGGCCAAATATTCATGCAATCTTATTGATGCTTGTCATACTAGTGCCTAAAGATGGCTCAATAGCATCGATATTTTCTGGCACAGCAACCGATTTTGGACGACCTTGACGGAATTCATCCTAGAGCAAACGTCAACCCAATTACATTACTAATACCAGTTTTTTGCAGTGCTGTAGGATGGTGCTTTGTCGCTATATAAAGAATTAAGTTTATTAAAGCACTCTTGTTGCACCCACGTTGAAGGTTATGAAAAATAATTGCACGAAAATGTTCACAAGTCAATTCCATTTTTTGCCCTATGTGAATTTTTCAATTTACCGTAACCGACACAAATCACGCAAAAACGGCAAAACGTTCTGAAGAAGTTATGGTTATAAATATCAAACTTTCGATTGGAATCGTCTGCGGTACTTATGCTAAGACCAGATTATTTTTGCTAAGACCAGATATATAAATAGCAACCTTCGTCTTAGGAGCTATAGAGATACAAGACAAATTATCATGTCGTAAGAATATCTGAAGAATTTTTTTTTTGTTACATCCGATCTCGCTTTTAGGCATAATTCCTGAAATTTTCACAGACTACTCAATTTTAACGGCTTCAGATAACTTACGGGTAGCCAATATTTGGCAGCCAATTGGCCTACAGATTGCCAAATGGCATATCAACTAGCTTTGACATCATTAACAAAATCGGGATTGATGTGACCCACTCTGATCTTACTTCATGGTGCTTCTGTCTGTGTACTTCTGGTATGAGAAAAAGCGTTTCATAAAAATAAGAAAATGAATAGGCCGATAATTTGCAGTTTCACAGTCCGTAGAATCAATAGATTTTTATCGATGCTACAAAACTGAAGAAATCCGCAATACCGTCGCTGAAATTCGAACTCCGGACCTCCAAAACGCTGTGCTTGTGCTTCCAGCTACACCAAGAAGACAAGCGGAAAGGAGTGAGAATTTGCTTTACAAATTTAGCTTAAGCATAAAAACACTATTTATGTGAATTTCTAAATTTAAGTTTTTAAATAACATGCCGAAATTTTACATCACTTAACCGTAAAGCGTTTCTAGGGTGCACCACGAGGAGGGGGATCTACGATGTACCCCACTCCGATGTAAAGCTGTTCGTGGTCTTACAGAAAAGTCGAGATACTAGTAAGAGCAAGAACGCTCTTTAGGCAAAGACTTCGGTCTTTTTATCCTTAGTTCTATTGTTTGCAACTTCTGTTTATAAAATTTTAGTTCTTCGTAATGTTTTACCTACCCATTGGAAATTAAAAAAATAAATAAATGAGTAACGAGCTCACTGTAATAGAACAGAAATGGTTAATTAAATAGAATTTTAATTATTTTAAAATTAACTAATTACTTAAAAATATCTTTCATTAATTAAAACAGTTCTACGTAGTTTCAGGAAGTCTTGCATTTGATCCTTGATTAGCGAAAGCATTTGATATCGTGTAATCATTGTTAAAATTAGCAATTTAGTAAAGTGAAGAAATTTGAAGTGGCTGCTTGATTGATTCTAATTTGAAGCAAGATATACAGCCTTATAATGTCATCAGCTCCCGCTTTTGGGTGGAAGATAAAATTTGATCTTAGGTCCTAAGGCATAGAATTTTTCTTTCCCATCTTATCTTGAACTTTATTGTGAAAGATACAGAATTACTTTCCTGTCCGCTTGTAATGATATTCTAATTACCAAGCTTCAGCAAATGACGTTCTTGACTTCATAAAATAATCTCTCTGATTAAGTTTCCTTTATCGGATTATTTATTCTGATTAGCAGCTTAGTTTCTTTTCTGTTGATTAATTTCCATGACCAGATGGGGCAATAAGTTCCAGAAAGTTATTTCTTTGTGTTGCCATTACATCTCATGAGACTTGATATCTCATCTTTAGGTATCTAGATGATGTTATGTAAATCGCAGGTGCAAATATATGAATCTTCTACAAACTGTGTACAATTCATTTTACATTTTCGTATAAATATTTCGTAAAGGTCCAAGAATATATTCACATTCATTATCCAGTAATCCCTCTTTTCAAAACATAGATGCATTCAAAACATAGTGTAATATGAGGTTGAAGATATACTATTTTAAGTAGGTAATATATTGCAGGTTTTTCTCAATATATATGCCCACCAGTCGCTGAACACTGGTTGTTCCATCATGGGTTCAATTCCAGAAGAACGTGCGTTTTCCGTGGATTTTTCCCACGCAAAATATGCTTACGAGCCAAACGGAACCACCCTTTCCTTCAGGCAGATATTTCTTGCCTGGTTTGCCATAATTAAATTAACCAAACCAAAACCCATTCTATAATATTTATACTCTTGAAGTCATACTCCATGAATTATTCTTGTCTCTCACCCTTTGAATATCAAAAACACATTTTAACCTGAAAGAAATAAGTAAAAATTTTAAAAGATTATAGCGGTTGTGGTAAGTGCACCCAAACAGAAGCTGCATTGACACAAGGCATTCTTCAAACAACTTCGTACAGTTTACTTAAACAAAGAACTACAATATGTTGCGAAGCTTTAAGGATCACGCGGTGGTATGCGCTTGCTTAATGCCACTCGGTATGTATTTGTTTGTTCGGGTCACCACCTGTTAGCACCGATGAGAAGCAAAGTAGCGCACGTATCGTATCCTTTTGAGGATGATAAGCGCTTTTGAGATCTGTACCTGAACCTGTTACGTGGCATTCGAATACAGTACCACAATTCCAAAAGAGCTGTTCGGCCGTAGATTCTGGTTATCGAACTACTTCCCACTGGGAGCGTTTTTGATTGGATCTCGAGAACGATACACACTCCACTGTGACGACATGCGAATGGTCATCATGATTTGAGCCCGTATTGTAGCGGGGTTGTAAGCCCAGTTTTTTTGATGTGATAGATCGTTCCGTTGATGGGATATTGCTGCAGTGCCTGAATGTATATATTTGGACCCATTTTTGCTTGATGGAGCATGGTTGAGAGAATCTGGTCTATTGGCATCTGTGAAGCCGTTATGTTGCGGGTGCAGCGGGTGTAAAGGAGCACCTTGGTATGCTGGACTTAGCTCATCCTTTGTTCGCAGTGGGAGGAAGTGCATAATTCTCTGGATCACTCTTGTAGCGATAAAGTTATGGTATACTCTCTTGTTGCCGCTCGGTATACGGTTGCTTGCTCGTGTCGTCGTGTGTTAGCACTGATGAGAAATACAGTAGCGCATGCCCTTGAAGATGATAAGCTCCCTTGGGACAAAGAACGTCTATGTAAAGAAGGAAAGCTTCCATAGAGGTAATGTAAAACAGTTTGACTGCTGTATTGCTACATCACGGACGGACAAATTCTCGTCTGCAAATCAGCAGATGTAGAGGAAATTGTGGAAGGCAGCACAAAATCAAAGAACTTAAAGGATTCGTTCTTTTACAAAACATTTTGTGATACCTTAAACTCGGATCTTTGTAGATTTTCTTACTCAAAATAAATAATTCATTAATTAATCGACTTGGAGTGGATAAGTGATTTGATTGTCTATACGGCGGGGGACTAATGCTATCATAGAACTTGACAGCGGTTCGACAGCTATTTGGCGCATGCGCAAAAAAGTGTTAAGGCTAGATGGTATTAAGGCTAGTCTCTGTAAAGTGAACTTAGAGTATTTTTCTCTCTGCGGTCTGACGGAACCACCTCTGCTTTGTCGAAGCTTTCGTTCTTAACATACGTATTCTTTACTTGGGAAACTATTCTGGGCCTGTTACGTGACAGTCGAATACAGCATCGCTATCGCCAAAGAGCACTTGTGGATTCTGGTATTCGAATTGCTTTGTAATACGAGCGTCTTTGAAGGTATTTTGAGAATCTAATAAAGAATGCAAAATATCTCTGAAAGTATAAAAAATTATAGAAATTAAAAAGACTATGAAATTCTGCTAACGCTAAAATTATTTCATGCAACAAGTCTAATAATTTTATGTAATTTCTGATGTTCTTTTGACCACAAATGCAGTGAAATTGCTTAAGTGTTAGAAGGGAATTTTGTACCAACTAATGAATGGCTTATAACATGAGAAGAGAGAAATAACATTAGTTATCTCAAAGCGCTGTGTCAAAATCAAGGGGAAGATCATCATGCAACAGTATAAAAGACGCTTCAGAGTTACAAAAGGAATGCAAACCTCACGGGATGTAAAATACAGATGGAAATGATTTTGTTTCACTGAATATTACCAAAACAGACATTAATGTTCAAGAACAACTCAGCTGCTAGTTTTCAAATATTACATGAAGGAGTTTCTGTGTTTTTAATATTGGTCACATATGCGCCAGTCGCATGGTTACTGTAAAAATTAGAAAACCACTTTATTTGCTAGGAGTTAAGAATTTACCTCTAACTTACTATACTAACAGACCTCACGGACTGCTCTAACCTCGATGTAAAATTATAATTTAATTTTACTTCTTGAGAATAACCTATGATTCAGCTATTAAACCAGGATATTAATGTCTTCAAATGTCATCAGAAGAAAAATGCTACCTAAAATTGATAAACAAGAACTGAATCATATGAAAATGAAGCATTTTGAAAAAGGAAAAACTGGTATATTTGCTAGACACTATGTACATTATAGGCAATACTTGTGTAGAGACTTTCAGAACATTGTGAAAAAATGTGATTTTCGCCTTAGATAAAAACTTAGTCAAAAGGCTTCAGATAAAAACTTAAGTCTTCTATCTCTCTGAGGTTGCTTTATGCCAATGATTCGGATATAACTGATATAGGTTAGGAAGAAGATTCACTTTTAGAATATGTCGCAACTGATTGTTATATTGAGATGACATGTAAAAAATTTACAACGATATTCCAGAAAGTGTAAAAAGGCTGCAGAAAGTTAAATTGGCAGTGAAAGTGACAAACGAAGTAAGTGACGACATGCGAACCTCAATCGAATGTAGAAAAGCACTGTAAATTCCAAGGATTCTTGAACTGAAGGGTGGTGATCAGAAGTGTTACCAGAAGTTTTACAAACTTTAGAATGAAAATGTCATAGAAGTTAATATTTCATACGAACAGTTAATAAATTTGAAATAGAAGGGCACATCAAACTCTTTCTATCACATTAATATATGTGTTTATTGAAACGCCGACTGTAAAGGTTACATACGTCGAAAAGAGTAAGCAGATTTTGGAAATAACAGCCATATCAATGTCATAATAAGCTTCAGTTTTTAAGAATAAAATAGCAATCAGGATCTTAGAATTCTGATAAATGTCTAATGTAAAATAAATGCTTTATTATAGAATAGACTGTTTCTTGATTAAATTGATATCATAAATTTAAAAAAAACTATATTTTTAAAGTTGTTATATGTGGATTTCATTACATCCGCCCACCAGCGGCCGAGCGGTAAAATCGCTGAACACTGGTAGTTCGGTCCAAGGTTTGAATCCCGCGAACGGGGCTGGATTCATTGGCTTTTCTGTGACTTTTTCATGGATAACTTGTATGCGAGCCCATTTCAGTTAGAAAAGTCCTCCACGAAGGCATCCCTTCCTTTAGGGCAGATAGCCCTCGAGGCTTTGCCGTAATCACATGAACCAAACGAATCATTTACATACTGTACTTCAAAAGGCAGTACAAAAGAGCTCAAAGAAATGGACCCGCTCAAACTAGTTCAAACTGTTGATGCAATAAAGTCACAGTTTTGATTTTTAGAACTTTGTATTTCTCTACTCAGAGTTTTAGTATCTTAAAAGAAAGTAATACAGAACTACATTTGAAGGATTTTGTGTTTAGAAACCCAATGTTCTAAAAATGGGACTTTAAATTTCATCAAAACTTCTTTTTATCCAGCTTCTGAAATTCTAGCAAAATTGGATCACGTCTTCCAGGGCGGAAAATATACTCCAGATCTGAAAACAAGAACGAAGGTAAAAGAAAAGAAATGAATTCATTCTCCTGTTCGGGATAATCCATGATTTGCTTTCCAAAGTGATCCACGATTTGCATTCCGAAGCTGGCAGCTACATAAGAAGAGCAGAATAAGAAAGATGTGAGCTTTGGAATTCCTATACGTATAGTTCCATGTCGGTATTTCCATGTCAAAAGAAATGATTTTTTGAGCATTTTGAGGTATTTTAGACGTGTTCACTTACACAATGCAGGAGCAATGTATGTAAAGAGCTACTATATTTACGGAAGTTTTTTAGCGTAAAAATCACTAGCGTAAAGATCAGATGTCTTCTTTCAGAGTTCTGTGCTTTATAAATATATGATGCTACAAAAAAATGAATGTTCGTTTAACAGTAAAATAAAACAGTTCTAATGAAAGTAGATTATACGCATAAATATCGCTATCAAGAAACTGTACCAGATCAACGTATTTAACAAGTACGAAATCTCACTGCTAATCATTTGTCGTTCTCATTTCATTAAGCAGCCGCTCATTTTCAATTACGAAAGTCTGTTTTCCCTGTATTTAAATGTATTATTTACATGCTAAAGTTTATACAATATGTTATTAAGCCTGAGTTATGATTTTTAGCTTACAGTTATATTAAAAAAACTCTGAAAGCTTTCAGATTTTAGATTACGCCCAGAGGGGCCTTTCTTAAGGGGGCTCATACACCTTAGATCCCTTAACACCCATCGAATATGTGACTGTTGCATAAATTCGAATATTTTATTTATTTTAAAATCAATTACTTCCAACTTTTTACAGCTGACTACATAATATAGCTGCTTTCTGAAATAGGGATCAGAAAGTTTGTGTTGCCACAATTTTTTTTGTAATTTAATCCGCTTTGTGACAAAATATTTCGTCACGTTTCCACCTTGCGCGCACGATATTTTAAAAATGGCTAATGGTACATACTTGACATTTGATGGAATTCTTTATATGAGCCCTATCTTTTAACTGAACCTAAAATCTGATGAATATTTTAATATTAAAAAATTTTATGGACGAAAACATTGCAGATTTTTTAATAAAATACATTTTATAAACTCGGCTCCAAACAAAATAAAAATTTAACATGAAATTCTTAGAATTTTTTGGTTCACAGTAGTTTCCAAATGTTATAAAAGCTATATATTAAGCATGGAATTAAATTATGCAACAGAATGTTTTAAACTGTGCGCGCAAGGTGGAAACATGACGAAAACGTTTGTCAAAAAGCGGATTAAATTATAAAAATATTTGTGGCAACACAAACGTTCTGATCACTATTTCCGAAAACAGCTATTATGTAGTCATCTGTAAAAAGTTGGAAGTAATTGCTTTTAAAACAAATAAGTTATCCCAATTTTTGCAATAGTCACATATTCAAAAATCTTATGGGTTTTAAGGGTACGAGTCCCCTTAACGTTTTGTGTGTCACATTTATATATTATATATTATGCTCTTCTCACTTAAACCATAGAATTAATTTCAACAGCAATATCGCAAAATAATTCTAAAATAAGCATATCTTCAGAATTTCAGATACACAATCTAGCGCGCTGGAGATAAAAACTGTTTTCTTTTCTCGTACAGTGTTGCCATTGCTCGCTTAGAAATCATTGAGTTTGTTAATTAAAGTTTCATTCATATGTTACAAAATATGAAATCCATAATAAAAGAAAATTCCAAATTAGGTCTTCCAGATGCCCATATTCGATGGAGGATTACGTTATTCAAAATTTTATTGCTCAAGGTACGGTTGTTTTATCACAATGCGAGAAACATACATACTTTTATGCAGATTCTTCATTATTTAATGTCTTTAAATATAACACAAGGCGATAAGATTTGGTTGCAACAATTTGAAAAGTGAAATGATTATTTAAAGTTTTTCACGCAAAATGCCGAAACGAAATTAATAGGCTTTCTGTGCTAAACGCCCTTTGGTCCAATATTTTTTGAATTTTGTGAATTCTTTTTTTAAAATTGTACTTATTTTATACTTAAAATGCTAATCAAGGAAAGATGAAGAAAAGTACCTAGCCTTAGCTTCGGACCATTTTGTTATTGATTATGCATTTTATTATTGAATATCCGAGTTTTTAGCATTTAATCTTCCATCCAAATAAATACCTGTATCAGTCATATAATAGTTAAGTATTCAGTATGCTTTCAAGCGGATTTCATCCTCGTATGTAGACAAATTTTTCTTGCCCTAGTATCTTATCTTCGCTCGAGAAAATAATTTTCAAGAACATCGCGTAGGATGCCTTCCAAATGTTATTTGGGGGCGGGGAGGGAATGTATGTAGACGGAGAAACTGGTAGTTGCCCGTCTGGTTTGCAAGTTGCTTTCTGAGTAGTTTCAATATATATTTTGGTACAGGCTGCCAACTGTGCATTTTTATCCATGTCAGTTATGTTGGTTTCAATGCCATATTTTATGTATGTTTGTATATATGCTTACCTTAACATATTGTCTTTTTATCAGAAATATTATCGTCATAATCAGTGCCAAATTCACACTTTCGTTTTAATTTTTTTTTTTTACCTGCAACGACTCATAAATTAGACCAAATTTTTACAAATTATTTTAATAACTAGGATATATAATTCTCGTTCCAGTGTCTAATGTAATAATTATTTAGACAGACAACCATAACCAGCTGCTGCACTAAAAATTACTTTAAAATATTTCGATGTAGTTGGTTCTCAAGAAGTTGCTATTTTTCCATCATATAACGCAAGTTTCTAGTTGCTCTTTTTCAATCATATAACTCTCGATATCGACAAACGAAATTGATGCTTAAATCGCATCAGTTTTGAGAATGTTAATTAGAATTTTACTAAAGTTAATAAAGTTGATCTTGCTAAAAATGTAGAAGTTGTTTGTGCTAAAATTAAAAAAAAGTAAAAGTTATTCGTGCAAGTTGATTGTGCTAAAAATGTAAAATTTTCTCACTCTGACATGGCTCTGGAATGCCAAGGTAGAATCCACATAGATAGATTAAATTAAGAGTTGCAACAAGGAAGCAATATGATTCTCAGAATTAGTCAAAAATATTATGAAATCAAACTTTGGGTTCGTCTCACAAACATCTGCTTGTTAAAACATTTTTCACCGAAATGGATCTCCTCCTAGGGTTTTTATTTGATCCGAACATATATAACACTAAACGATCCGAACATATATAACACTAAACGATCCGAACATATATAACACTAAACGATCCGAACATATATAACACTAAACGATCCGAACATATATAACACTTCTGTTATCATATGCTTACAGATTCTGAATCACACTCTTCGCACAGAACTTTCTAATGATGAAATATGAAAATTTCAGGAAAAGATTTGATATCAGTCTGTCGCATTTTAATAAAATAGATTTATTTGTAAGACAGAAGAAGCGCCACGTCAAAGTAAAACATAAAATTAGCAAAACAACAAACTTGTATTCCTTTGCTAATTTTATGCTAATTATGATATAATTATATTAATATAATTTATGCTAATTATTAATATATTTGCTAATTTTGCACAAATCTGTATCGATTTTGAGGGCTAGAGATACAGATCCCTCTTCATCAGGAGGGAAGAAGTCTGGAACGAAGGAAAATCCACACTTGTATTTATACCCATCTGAAGTAAAGCGATCGCGAAGATAGCGCCATCTATTGGAATAAATAGTATCAAAAATTAAAAAATTAAGTTAATAGAATTTTAAAAGCCTTAGGAAAGGCTGGATAGGAATTAAAGTCATTAATTAAACAAGGCGAATCCTTGTGAAGATGAAAGTTTCAAGAAAATCCTATTGATTAGTGGGAGAAGCTTTTTAAATAATTTTTGCAGACCCAAAGTCAAAATTATGATTACATATCCAACAATGATTAGCTATTGGAGATTTGTTAATTTCGGTTTTTCGGACATAAGTTTCGTAGAACTTCATGTGAATCTTAAACGTTCTTTTAGTTTGGCCTATATATCTGCGAAGATATGCTATAAAATGCCCAAGAATTAAAGTCACAAATTAAATGATTAAAAATCGAACCATGCATTTTATTAATAAGCGAGAAAATGGCTCGAATTTTTTTAATCTTTGCTAAATACAAGGTTGTTGCTTTGTTTTCTTGTATTTCAAGAACCGGATATGTCTACTCAACTCAGACAAAACACATGAGAGTACACATGAGAGTAAATATCTAAAGTTCATTTGAAATTAATGGATATCACGTTTATCCTGTAATCCAAAAATCTGGAATGTGTGTCCTGGAAATTATATAACATAATTGTCCTACAACACCTATTTTCGACTTTTTTTCTTTAAAAACTATTTTTTCTTTAAAAGATAAAGTCGAAAATAGGTGTTGTAGATAAAATCGAAAATAGGTGTTATAGATCTTCTTTAAAAGATAAAGTCGAAATAGTCGAAAATAAGACTTTATCTTCTTAATCTATCACTTTCATCAAAACACTTTAGAATGATGCTTAGAAATGATGCTTAGAACTTAGAAAAGTTTCTGGATGGAAACGTAACACTTCATAAATAGCAGCAAAATGTTTCTGAACTGGATGGTACTAGAAATGCTTTTGTTCGCATAGTTTTAAAGTAAAAAAAAAACGAAATGTTTTATAATAAACAGAGAAACAGTAATATCTCTGATATTATATGTATTAGGATGTAATTTCAAGGTAATGTAATACTCTTGATATTCCTAGCCTTCTAATAGCAAATGGTGTATTAAGCGTGCATCGTCTTGGAACATAAAAAGTTAAGAATTCCACCGCCAAACTAAGATTATTCTTTTTAAACTGTTTCATGCTTCATAGCAATTGCGCTTTGAAAATAACATATTTTTCTTAGACTATTTCTTCCATAAATCAATTATCCTTATATATTTTAAATCACGTTCACTGTCATTAAACTCTTTATTCTCATGTTTTCCCGCAGAATTTTATTTTGATTTATGTACTCTGCAACTATGCAACTATTCGTTTTGTTCAGCCTGCCTAATGTAGCATTATTTACTAAAACACTTTTTGTTAGGACTCAGGAGAGCGTTAGCAAGATGATCCTTTGTGTAAAGGAAATTGCCTTTTTTAAAAATAAAATCATGCATTGTGTAGAACAGCCATACACTGACATATTTCTTTTTATTATATAGAGCATTTTACTGTTTTAAACATAAATAAGTAAATTTTAATTTAATAAATTTTGCAATTATACTTCTGTATGAGACCTAAGGCAAAGTTAAGTTTTTACTTGTGATGCATGGAAAATAATATATCTACAATACACATTAACATTATATTCAAAACGTAAAATATTCCTGTTTGCAAATTTCCTAAGTGCACATTGGTATCGCAGCCATGTTATCGGTTTCTAAAAAATGGACCAATGGGCTTCAGCTGCGAAATTGGCTTATGTGATGTTTCGTAAGGAGGGGAAATAGAAATTTATTTTCTGAAATTCTGTGGAGTATCAAACCTGTATTCATAATCTTTCTAAAGACAGTTAATCAGATATTGATGTCTTCCTGTACAATATTAAATTTTAATTCTTTCACAAACAAAATTAAACAAAAATGTTCTTATTGTTATGGGTTTTTTTTTCTTAAGTTTTTACCCTTCTAATTTTCCTAAGTTATCAAAAGGATACCCTACTAATTTACCATAACACCATAATACTCTTTCCTACCATAACATTCCAGTATCAATAACCCGTTCTAATTGCGTTGTGTTTAATCCGGATTAACCCTTAAAATTCATTTGAGTAAAGACTGGTAAAAATCATGAACACACAAAATAAATTTAACCTTTGAATGATCTAGAAAAACTTATTTATTTAACTATTAATGCAAATTATATATATATATCCATTAGTTGAAAAAAATCAAAATATAATCAACAAAATTTGAACTATTGTTTAACACATCCAACATCTCTGAATAATTATTTTTTTTAACATCCTTGTAATTACTATTAAATTTAATATTGCAAATCTGGTAAAACATACCAAAATAAACTATAAATTTAAGAACACTACCCTCCCCGGGGAGAAAATAATAAAAAAATAAATTTAACAAGTTACACTTTCCACTTCACACAGAATTCATCAATACAACAAAAATATTGCTTAATATTGCACTAAATACCTTCATTTAAATACTATTATTGCACATAATAATTTTTATTATTTAATTTTTTTTCTTTTGATTAATTAAATATGGTTTAACCGGATAAAGATAAGTACTGACACATTTACTCTTCTACAAACAAGTTCGTCCTGAGAGAAACAAGAATGCTCTAATACAAGCACTATTACAAATCATCCTCACCAATGAGTAATTCAAAAAAAAAAACCAATTAAATAATTTGTTAATTTAATAATAAATCCAATTAAATTAAATAATTAACCAATTCAATTAATTCAAAAAAATTTAAGGTTCAACAAATTAAGTTAATTCAATCATTTTAACTGCAGAAATCTATAATATTTAACTAACCAAGAATTAACCAAAAAAAAAAAAAAAAAAAGAAAAGAAAGAAAAAAGAAATGAACTTATCTGTTCTCTGAGCAGAGGGAAATCAAACAACAAAAAAAAATCCATTGAAGCTCATGAGGAATGCTGGCAGCCTGTTGAAGGGGAAAAAAAAGTTCGTTGAATTGTATGGAGACATTACGGTAGCCTAGAAGTTCTAGTAGATTTTAGGATGAACAAATGAGGTTCCAATACGGCAAGATAAGTGAAATACAGTTCCGGATTTGGAGATACTAGAAGATTATGATGAACAAATGAGGATCTAAACAGGCCAAATAATTGAATACAGTCCCGGATATGGAGATACGAGGAAATTAACAGGAATTAACTTTCAAACCAATTCCCTGACATCTTCAGCGGGAAATGAGGAATCAAATTCTAACAGGTTCCAAAAGCAACGGTTGTAAATTAACGCTCTGTTTCAGAGTAAAGCGACGAATCATATGGGTGAGCTGGGAGCACGCATCATTTTTCTAGAAATTTACTTCTGTATATTTTTCTTGAGATACACAAACACACACAACAAAAAAAAACTGATGAAAGAATTTCGAAATTTTTGCGAAGACATAGATGCCCATACCTACGGCCCGCGCTCAAAGCGCTTAGCCAAGAGGCCCGTAGGTCTATCGGGGCGAAGCTCCATTTTCTTCGTCGGAGTCATCTGTCGCCTCCGGCAGATGCAATTCAAAGGGCAAAAGAAGTGTCAAAAAGTGTAAAAAAGTGACCTCGTCCCACAAAACAACCCGTTAAAAGGGAGAGCGCCGGACTGCCAAGTTGGCACAACCCATTATTCGCCGAAAGTTAAAATAGTTGCAACAACAGCATACCCTCATGTTATCAAACTCGCCAAATCCAATACTTTGAAACCTCAACGGAAAATCTATGTCGCCAAACCCTCGCCAAATAAACACCACCTGTGACAGGGGGAAATTAGGAATTTCAACAACCCTGCAAGGGTCCCAACGAAAGAACGCTGAAAACTCGCAAAAAGTGACTTTTCAACCGGAAGGAAGGCATTTCATCCCCCTTTAACTAAATCACAAGCAAACGAAGAAAAAAATCTACTAATTAAAGCTCATAACTGAAATGCAATTAAAGTTAGAAAAACGAAAGTTATGCCAAATTAAAGAGCTTATTTTTCTGCAACTAATGATATTAAATACTAAGAAATCAAATTAATTTTTGACATGAAAAACTGAGTTTATTACGTGAAAAAAATCACTTATCCATTGTTTGCGTGTACAAGATTCAAGACG
This sequence comes from Stegodyphus dumicola, assembly GCF_044657685.1. Taxonomy (NCBI): domain Eukaryota; kingdom Metazoa; phylum Arthropoda; class Arachnida; order Araneae; family Eresidae; genus Stegodyphus; species Stegodyphus dumicola. The sequence goes on along the minus strand of NC_140776.1, from coordinate 159,069,861 downwards.
CAGTTCGCGTAAACTCGGAAAGCCAAAATATATTACACTAGAATTAATAGGTTCAAAAAGAATATAAACAAACTTGTGTAGCTCAAATTTTGAATAATTACAAATTAAAATTTTCATTTTTATGAATCACTTAATTAAATTAAATTCGCTACACAACATTATAGTTATCAGCGACAACATTTCCACAAACAACAGAGTTTGGCATTTGACCCTGAGAGACTATTGCAAATCTATTGGTCCAATATGGGAAGCCCCTCCTACGGTTGTGACAACGATGTGCAATTAGGAAATTCGCTTTATTTATATGTGTCAGAGTTTTGCTGTAAACATTTGTCATGGTAATTTGCATGCATAGTTACAATAAGGGTAATATGTTTATATTTTTATAATATGGGCAAATCCTCCTTTCTTTACTGTTCTGGATAAAGGATAGCTAGATAAAGGAAGAAATTCAAGGTAATCATTAGCAAACATAAACAAATTATTTAACTTTGATTGCAGTTTCTTTGCAGCCCAGTTCAGTTTTATCAGTGTAAGAATTTCTATTACTGTGATAAAAACTTTAGAATGTTCTATGCTTGAAGTGGAAGTTAGATTGCTTTTAGTGCTCGGAACAGTTTTCGAGATCTCGGACAGGAAATGAAGTGAAAGTTGCGATGATACCGAAATTACTATGCAGGAAAATTTGAAATTTTTTGCTGTCGTGTAGGTGTTGGGTGTAGTGAAATTTTCTAGTGGTGAGGAAGTCATTATAATAACAATAATACTTGAAGTGGCTCAGCTTACACAAGGTACGCTGATGGTCGGTGCCCTGACATGGTGAGAAGAAAGGACGCATCCAAATACGACATTGTTGAACCTAGTCAGTTTATCTATAGCATTTTCACTTTAATATGGGATCTTTTTTATAAATTATCAGAAACGGCAAATATGATCGGTAATATGAGGGGGCGTGCCTCCTGAGATGGATGATTCATGTCACATTGGATTACCAAGGCATGGAAGATCAGCATTGCATCACATATTGTAGGTTCTACAAATCACACAATAATAACGGGCGATAATAATCACACAATAATAACCATTATTATTCAGTTGTCTCTCGCAAATAGCAAAGCCCGGGAAGATAAAAACACAGTCAGAGAGTAGACATGGAGGCACTTTACAAATTCGGCATCTCAATTTTCCTAGCAGAAGTTCAGAGGAAAAAAAGGCATCAGCAAACATTAAATGAATAATAACAGTAGCCAAAGCCTCTAGAATAATCATTCATTCAATTACAAAAAACTGCAAATTCATTGATAAAAACCATTCCTTTAACTGCAAAACAGAGGGAAAAAAGGGGTAAAGATCCAGTACAGGCTCTTAATAGCGCATCTCGCTTACTCGGAGATTCACAAGTTCCCGCTTTTTATAAGATATTGCAGTTAAACCAACAGTTAAACATCTTAGCCAATGAAAAAATTCTACAGTAAGCAGAACAGCGATCATAAAATTCCTGTTGCTTATCAGACAAAGTAAAATGTAATTTAGTTCTTGTCTGATGCTACTCCATATTCATGTTACAAGGAGCTAGTTGGTGAATGACTCTGTTGCCAGCAGGAACTGACGAATTCTCTTAGCTGTTATCTTATCTGTATTATAATCTGATGCAAATTCTTAGCTGTTTTCAGACAAGTTGAAAAAATTCAAAACAATATTTTAACTTCCAAATTAAGCATTATAACTTCTGTTCCACTAACCATCGTAATAGCATTGGTTTGTTAAAGCTGGACTGCATTCCAATAAAATTTTTGTCGAGATACATTCAAGCTAAATGTTACCGCGAACATCTACATGTATCCCTTCTTCAATTTTACCTCGTATGGAGAACTCTCATCTTCGAACTTCATCATATGTCAGGCCTAGTCGGGATTCTCTGAGGATACTGGCAAGAGCAGAAACGAATTATCCTGCTGAATGCCAGGAAAAATACCAAAGTATCAAAGTATCAACGAAAATCTTTATTTATTTACTACTAAACGTAGCAAAGATGTGTTTGTCATGTTTACTAGTAGTAACTATATTTTGTTGTTGCAATTGTTGCGATGTTAAGTGCGAATTGCCTTCACCTTGCACTGCAGTTTCATCGCGCTAGCAGAAAGTATAGCTATCTACTGGTGTTAGAGAAGCCCTTGAAAGAAAATGATGCTTTTTTGACTGACATAAACGTACATTGCTAAGAATTCTCCTTCTTGAGGTTTGTATTAAGTCACCGCTTACATCTGACTAACTGATCAGTTTTATGTAATGTAACAGTCACGGGTAACAATAGACATTCACTTTAGATTGTCATTGAGGTACATTTAACAATACTGAAATGCTTATGTAGTATTCATAAGCTTAACTAATTAAAGCTAGGCACAAATCTTGGTAGATGTTTGTAATGTTTTTGCTTACCTTATCTTTATTTCACTTTTCGTATATTACTTTAAGCACATATTAACATAGGTTTCAGTGATTTTAAATTAATATACCAGGTATTTTTATAAAACATGTTAATCAATAAATTATGTTTTAGATTATTCTTTAATTCTGTAAGCCAGTAAATATATGCACTTGTTATTCTTATTAATAAACTACATATTTCTTCAAAGAAAATCTGGAAACATTTTCTTACGTTCGTAAAATTAGGTATGCGAACACATGTCAACAGCAGAAATTCTCCGTACCCAGCGATTCGGCATCAAGTCAGGCAGCTATCGCAGGTCAAAACAGCCGGAGTCCTTTGGTTCACCGAACTCAGAAACAGCTTCTGGCAATACTTATCTCGCAAAGGCTCAATTTAAAATGGGTTCTCTTTCATACAGGGATTCAAGGCAATGAAGCCGCTGAACTACTGGCCAAGCAGGCAGCCCCAACTCCACGGATATATTGGAATGACCAACTAAACTTCCTTGGTCTCACGTTAAGGGAACATCTTCGACAAGTCTGCTGCAAAACTGGCAAATTAGATGGACGGAGGCAGAGGTAGGACATATAGCTTACTGCCAAAAGTTAACATGGAAATAAAGACACACTGTGCCAGCCTAACACAGTTCTTGACAGGTCATGGACCATTCCCAGTATACCTCAACAGATTCAGACTTAGGGATACTCCTTTCTGTGAATGCGGAGAGTAAGGTGACCTGGACCATTATTACGTTCATTGTGTACATACAAGAACCTGACACTTGAAGAAACCAGCGAACTGTGCCTGGGCAATGTGGATGTTTAACACGCTCAAAAACAGAGTAGCCCTTGGTAAAATAGAGAAAAGCTCAAGGCACTGCGTAAGCAGAAGCAATCGTGAGTAATATTATATTTCAAATGTTTAGAATTTAAAGCAGATAACCAGAATAACGCTTTTTGCCTGCAGTTATAAAACTATAGAAACTGTTATTAGTATGTAATATTCACCTTTTTACTTTGCAGTTTTCCCCGCTGTGATGGTATGTAATTCTGTTTGGTTCATGTCCGTGGTCGGAAGCCATCATAGCGGTGCACTCACTCACTCTTACATTCGTAAAACATATAAAAGTATATAATGCTAATATTTATACTACCGAAAGCTCAGAAAGAATGATCATTCCAATCCCTGCTTGCCAAGTAGTATCTTCTACGCAAGAAGTATAATAATCTTGCAAAAGGAAATTCTTGTAGAAAATTGGAAGTAATAAGATTAAAAATGTTATGAAGCTTCTTATGCTTTCCTACAATTGCATACAGAATGCTACAAATGTATGCAGAAACTGCAGAGTAAACAAAATTACATGAAATAAGCTTTTTCCAAACAATTCAAGAAAAGCGGTCAATCACAAATAAAATTTTATTTCAGCTCTATGCTCAAAATACTTGCAAGTTTAATCAAAGGAAAAGCATTTTTACATCTGTAGCCAGGGTCTATTTACAAATTTAATATAATAGCACTCTAAAGTATTTTGCGAAATTGAATTTTGCGCAGCTATCTCATAGTTTACCGTGGGGAATTACTATCAAAATTCTTTTTTTTTTTCTACGCAAGCGCGTCATGAGGTGAATGAATATAACACCTAATTCCAGTTTGGAAAATATTCAGGTAATCTGGGTTGCGTTTTCGCTGCCTGCATTTTCGCCTAGGATTTTCTTTTCATCATGTCCTTAAATGATGCAGATACGTGTGGGTAATATTAACCTTGGTGACCTTGAAATACAGAGATTTTTCAAGAATACAAACAATGTATTTCATAAAAAGGTAAATTTCTTTTATAATTATAAGGTATTTCTTTAGCCTTCTTAGCATGCCTTCGTGGTGTAATGGCCAGTACACTCGATGCGTATTCGAGAGGTCCAAGGTTCGAGTTCCGGTGAGGGCTTTGCTCATTTTTCACGTCTTCCTGCTGCAAAACATCTTAATGACCTAATGTCTCTACAGTGGTGCCCGAACTAAAAACCTGGTGGTGGATGATGACTCTCTCTAATTGTTCGTCTGTCATCTAAATTTAAGCAAAATTAATAGCTCGATGCTGAATGTAGAGAAAAGGAGCAAGCATTTTGATAAAAAATGATATTTGTACTTCGTCCTTCAAGAGAATAAAGAGAACCACCAGTGGTCGAGTGATTACCGAAAAGTAAGTATTCAATTCGGTGTCATTCCGAGGTGAAAAGGTAGCCTGCATGATTGGTTTTTCGAATGAGTATATACATACAAACAAGTCTCCCGCAGGAGATCTTCTGGAAAGGCATTGCTTTCCTAGGCAGGTAACCCTAGTGTGCTTTGCTACATTGAAATAACTTTGTAAAAGGAGCAGTACAATTGAGTTTCAACAGTTAGGGTGTAACTACTGGCAATTAATGCTTATTAAATTTGAGAACAAGGAATTAGACATATTTTCTAATTACGTCTGCGTTAGTTTTATCTGAAGACGTAATATGGAGATACAAAATAGGATTAAAAGTAAATTCATGTAAAACTGAATGCAAAAAAATCAGTGTAAAACGTAGGTATAGAAGTATCAGTTTCTGAGAATGGCTAAATATCTAAATGAAATATTAGCATACTATTTTATGTTTTACCTCGTTCGAGCTGAAAAAGATAAAGATAAAAACGATGAATGACAATAATGTGTAATTTAGGATATTATAAGGATTTGTTATAGCTAATATCCAATAGATGTTGTGATATTTGTCGAATTCTTGAATTCGAAAAGTCAGATACTAATTATTTTTAATTCTTAAACATTTATTATCTTTTTAGGAAGTTTAGCAAGGAAAAGAGCAAAGATCTTAAAAGATGTGAGAGTAATTACTCTCCATAATTGCTTTCTGGAAATTTCCGGCTAGCTGTACATTTATCCTTACGCTACTAATATTCAGAACAATTATGGAGTATATTTATATATGGATTCCTAAGCGTTTGCTTGTAATAACTTAGCAGATTCAAGGGAAGACTGCTGCATTAATTCTGCAGAAATGCGTTAAGCTGAGGAAATCATATAATCCCTTTACAGAAAATTACTACCCGAGAAACAGTAATTTTCTGACAGAACATCGAAATTGTAGATAGTCCAATGCTAAGAAGCAGGTACTTCCCAAATATACTTTAATCACTGCTCACAAATTGTTAACTCTCAAACACAGCTTCGTGCAATTCATGTAAGTATGTTTACGGATAGAATCTGCCCCCGACTGCAGAGAGAATTGACAGCTAACACTGGTTTAAGCATCAAAAATAGCTGGAAGCATTAATACTCAGGTAAAGGAAATTTCTAATTTAAGCCTTTAATTTTGTGGAGTATAATTGAAATTGATTTGTGTATTAGAAGGCAATCAATTAGATTAACACTTTAACCAATAATTCTACGTTACTCCGTTTTCAGTTATTATTGTAATTGTGAAATGCGCATCGTTCACGGTCAAATAAATTATCAGATAAATCGAGGTCATATCGAAGTTCACGCGGAAAGGGAGGGATGTCCCGTATAGGTCTGTTTATGGAAAATTGGCTCGTACATATGGGAAGAACGTTATATATGGAGATAACCAAATAAACACCCATGGAGCCAGCCCGTTTTCCAGGACTCGAACTCAGGACCGAACTACCAATGTTCAGCAGCTTTTACCGCTCGGCGCTTGTGGGCTTTAAACGTCGGTAAGAACTAGCAATTCTGAATTACTAATACTGTTTTTATTATGATAAAGCGCTCGAGGGCTATCTGCTTAAAAGGAGGGATGCCACCGTGAAGGCCATTGCGAGGACAACTCGCTCGTATACAAGTTACACATGGGGGAAAACCACGAAAACGCCCATGCAAATGTAAGGAAAAATAAACAAAATCTTAAGAATTAGGAACTGTTTTTATTAAAGTATTTATACTTTCATTCGTTACTGATGAAAATCATTGACGTATAGGTCAAAAATCGCGTAAAGTGTAAAACATAGATTGGAGACCTAGAATCGGTATAGGAAATCAAATAATTAAACTTAATGTGAAGAAAAATTTAAAAAACACTTAAGCATTAGGGACTGTTCTTACTAAAAATAATTTACTTTCATTCATTGCTCATGAAAATCTTTGATGTAGAAGAATCTTTGATTTGGAAGCAAGAAAACTGAAAAATTAGCAACCGCCTTCGCCGGGAATCGAACCACGGACCTCTGGAATACTAGCTCAGAGTGCAGAACCACTACACCACGAAGGCACGCTAGGAAAGCGGGAGAAATACCTTATATACTCCCTTTTTTAAGGGGCGACTTGGGTTTTAGGGGACCTAGTCGCCAAATTCTGGGTGTGGAGAATCATCATCCACAACCCTTTTAGTTCGGGCGCCACTGTAGAGACATTAGGTATATTTTTGGAAGCAGGAAAGATGAAAACCAGCAACCGCCTTCGGCGGGAATCGAACCACGGAATTATGGAATACCCATATAATTATAAGTGTGTATAACATTAAAAGTGTGTATAACAAAGTTTAGAGGACTTCTTTTTTATATATAAGCTGCTTAAGTGTGTGTCGTCGATAGTTTATTGTTGCCACTCGGAAAAATGAGCGCGGAAAAGAACGTTTCCGTAGTTTTTAATTAATATCTCGGCCAATTAACGTCGTACGAAGATGAGAACGGTATCGATGGATTCGGAGAATTTTTTGGAATCCTGGGAAACGCGTCTCGAATTTCAAATTGGCGCCGTTCCGTAGATATTCGAGAAAAAAGAATTGACGCGTAGCCAAATCCCTGTAATAGGGAAAACCCAAGAAAGAAAGTGGAATTGTAGAGAAAACTTAGGGGAAAATTAGTTTATAATTAATATCTCGGCTAATTAAAGTCCCAAGAAGACGCAAATGGTCAAAATGGCGTGCCACGGACCTGCGGAATCCAACGGTGTGCTTCGCTAAGTCCGGGAGCCAGCCATTTCGGAGGAGATGATGTTACTTCACCCCATATATATTCTTGCGTCCGTACGGGCTCGTTACGAAATTAAAGCAGAAGTTCGATGAAAAATGAACAAAAATTTATTATTATCTCAACAAATATGCTTAAATTTCCTCAAATTATCATGCAGTATTACAATATCTCACAGTAGTTATCTTTTAACTACTCCAAAATGTCCAATAGAACGTAATTCAAAACAGCTAAGGAAAGCTAATCCGCGAATTCGCTACAATCAAGAAGAGCAGTTTTCTAAACAACAACAAACTAAGCAACTCCACGAACTGAGATGTTTTCCTCCTTTTATAAGATTTTAAAAATCACGCGCTAGAATTTTCTGGTACTTTCTCGAAATCAAAAAGATATACTTATTTATTTAATGCACGCGCTCTTGTATTTTCAATTTTCCGGCTTAGCTTTCTTTTAATATTCGTCACGCGCTGCACTGCGCGAGAAATAAAACCATTTAATTTATAATTGAACTAACATTAGCTTTTTAAATACCAAATTCGTAACACTATATATGCGGCTTAAGTGTCTGTTTGTCGCCGATATTTTATTGGTTGTTTGCGTAACTGTACTAGCCAATGGGGTGAAGTTGCCCCGGCACAGGGTTGCCGTTTCAATTGAGACGTAGACAATTTCCTGTAAAATTTGTCTTTGCTATGACCATCCATAAGTCTCATGGCCAAACGCTTAAGCGTGTTGGTATTTTTTTACCTGAGCCTGCATTTGGACACGGTCCACTTAATGTTGCCTGTTCAAAATTTCGTGAAAGAACGGACGTAAAATTAAAAATAATGGATAGTCCTCTGCAAGCGAGCTTAAAAATGATGGAAAGATCTACATAAGAAATGTTGCGTACAAAGAAATCTTTGACATGTGAATTAACATTTCATTATTTAAATCACCTTTATTGTTTGAGCTAGCGGTGGGCTCTTAAGAAATGTACCGTCAGTGATTTCTTTAAGCAATAAAGCAAGTAGATGGGGGAAACCCCGTGGGGCAGTAAGCAAAGGGGCGTCCTCGCCGCCTGCCCTGGATAATTCAGTTTAAATTAGCAGACACCTTTGCACAAATCATTTTAATTACCATTTATAATATCTAGAACAGCGGTCATTTCTTATGACCGCCAAGCTTTCTAGTATAATATAATCAAAAACAAATTTCAACTGAAAAGTACAATTTTTACTTATCCCTTAAGTGTGTCATTACGTCATACAATAACAGAAAAGCGTTAAAGAAAATCTAGTATGCCAGTACTTCTACATTATGAAAAGAATAGCGTCAGTAAGAAAAATAATGGTATGCAAGTAGTAATTTTAAAAAATGAAACATAATAATGATATAAAATATAAATAAAACGTATTGCCAAAATTGTTTAAATAAAACAAGACGAAAATAAATTTATTTTTGAAGAGATAATGTTAAAAGTATTTGTAAAGAAATGACCATCTCGTTTAAATCATCCTTAAAAATTTCAAATAAGTGTTAAGTTTATGTTTTTATTACATTGCCGATGTAATTTACAAACCCTTTTTGCTAACAAATCTACTTCTCCGAATGCAACTTTTACAGTGTGAGAAAACATATATCTAAGAATATAAGTTTTGAGTTGCTAAATGTCAATTGAATTGCTTGACTGTAGTTGAGTGGAAAAAGTAAAATGCAATTCCATTTCATGACCAGTTGATAATATTTACGTAGGAAACGTGAAGTGAGCTTTAAACCATCGTACGACAATTTCTGTGATGTTAACGTCTTTATTTTGAAGGTGATGTGTGATAATGAAGAATGGGATTGCTATTTAAATTTCAAGACTGCACTGTCAGCGAAATATCAAGGGATTTTTCTGACGGTTTAGTGCCCGTTAGCTATTTTCCGCTTTCAATATAAGTCGCATTTTTGCACTGCAAGCTTTAGTCTTTCAACATTAAAAAGTTTGTGAACAGCATTAAAAGTTTTAAAGTTTTCCTTACTTTAAATTAATTCTCTAAGATATATTTCAGAAACTGCTTGATTATATTCTTGCTTATCGTATGTAGTTAAAGAATCCAGTCTGATTTCCATAATAATAATACCAATATTTCTTGAAATACCTCACCTGTAAACATTTAACATGTGCTAATTAGAAAGTGTTTTGTCCTGCAGATGACGTTTTGTAAAATTCATTACTAAATAAATAAAATTAAATAATCATAAAAAAATCCGTAAAAAGATTTAAAATGTATAATAATTACCATTAAAAGCAATACTTTAAAAAAATCTGAAAGATTTCAGATTTTACATTACGTCCAAAGAGCCGATTTTTAAGATTTTGTGTGTAACGTTTATTTATTAAATATCAGGTTCTTCGCACTTAAACCATAAAATTTAATTCAACAGCAATATCTCAAATTAATTCTAAAACGAGCATACCGATACAGAGTCTCGTGCGCTGGAGATAAAAATGTTTTTTTTACTTCCTTGTACGAAGTAAAAAGGAAGTATTGCAATCGCGGAAAGTCTCAGGCAGCATATTTCAACGAAAATATCCATTTTGACCGCTATCGAATGCAATTTAACGATGTTTTTGCATATCTTCTGTACGTAAGGACAAAATAAAAGATTCTTTTCCCCCCAAAAAATTATAAAAACTAGTTTAAAATGAATTCTGAAGAGAATTTTATGTGGCGTCTGTGCGTACGTCTGTACGTACGTATCTCGCAAAACTCAAAAACGAGTAGCCAAGGAACGTTGAAATTTTGTATGTAGGACTGTTCTAAGGTGTAGATGTGCATCTCGTATCTTGATTGCAATCGGCCGTATCAAAGTATATAAATATACTATGTATATATACTATAAATAAAATAAATAATAAATATACTATATATAATAATACATAAATATACTATGTATATATATATGCACTTTGTTACTCGGCTCAGTGAGCTCAAATTCTTTATTTTTATATGTTTCTAAATTGTGCATTTTTTGCTTTAAAAATGTTTGAATTATGTTGTTTTTATTTTCCTACGACGGACATATTTGTTTACATTTGAAACATCATAATAGTAGATCTTTTTGCCAATCTAGAGAGACTAAGCTTCGCAACAACAAAGATAACGCCTTCATCTATTATTGCGAATTAAATCGTGCTTAATCCTTTCTGGAATTTTTTCGATGAAATAAAGTGTTTAAGATTTACTTCGTAATTTTTAATACAGATATTTTGAGTTTTTATGTATTTTTGGCTTGTCGCGAAGTGAGAACTGAATTAATTGAATGAGAAATACTAAATCGTCTGTAAAAAACTGTTTCTTTTTCGTTTTGTTGGCTTAATTCCTTTTATGCATCGTTCTAGATTTATTATAGTATTTGAATAGCACATGTGGCAACGATTAGATAATTCTATTCTTTAAATGATATAAATTTTGTGCATTATGAGCTATAATATGAACGAAATATAATACTGTTAAGTGAATCTAGCGCCAGAGTGTCGCTATTGTAAACAATTACTAGAGTGAATTTTAAAGAATGCATTTATTCTATTGTGGTTTATGTGCTGTCGGCGAAGTAGATTTAATTCAATCCAATAAGTGTAATTGAAATGCAAGAAAAAATTCGTACAAGTGCGTACAAGGAAGTTATGTGGCGTATATATCAGACTTCTTTCGTGCAGTGTTTCTATTAATCGCTTTGAAATCGTTTATTTTGATATTCAAAAATTCGCTGAAGTGCTACAAAACATGAAATCGATAATAAAACAAATTTCAAATTTTAATCAACGCTTCCACATGCCTATATTCTTATGGAAGATTACGTTATTCAAATTTTGATGGCTCTAGGCACCGTTGTTTTATCACAATGCGAGAAACCTACATACATTCATGATGATTCTTCTTTATTTAATTTTTACTTAAATATAATACAGGACGATAATTTTTGGTGGCAACAATTTGAAAAGTGAAACGACACTTATCGTGAATCGACGCAAAATGCCAAAACGATGTCAATAGTCGTTCGGGGTAAATTGCCCTTTTGGACTATATAGTATAGAATAAAAGCACTATATATAAAAATAAAAGCCATTACATATCAGAATAAAAAGCATTATATATATAAGAATTAAAAGTATTATATTTATAAATAATTTCAAAAAAATACATTTCTGCAGTAAGATGTCTAATGATCTCAAATATTAAATTCAAATTCGAACTGTCCTGAGCGACTGAGAGAAGATTTATTAATTCCTGATTCAAAACTTATTTAATTAAATTTACAATTGGATTCTCCAACAAGGTCTGACGCGTTTAGAATGCGTTAATATTCAATCTAAATTATGAGTCAATACTATTCCAAATGCCTCTTTTCCACGCTATTCTGTTTTTGTTTTCTTTAGCATTATCGTAAATGTTTGAAAAAGTATATTTATTTATCATAATGTACTTTCACTGTACTATTGTATAATTTATGTTACTTGCTTTAAATATTGAGAGATAAATTGATAAATCGACCCTAAAATATGGATAATGCTGGTTAAATATAAGGTGCAGAAAGATAAAACGTGTCTTAACACGAATAAATGAGCTGTGGTGTCTAGCAAAATGTCAAGAATTGATCTCAGATGCATCCATCATTGAAACACATTAGATAAAGATTTTGGCATCCAAAAGGGTCTTTACGAAGTACACCTTCTGAAGTGATAGATGACTAGCTTTCCTCGACGGCATGTAATATTATTCATCTTTCTCGTAGGTTGACGTTAACAGACAGAACATCTCTCACAGTGGCATCTCTCGAACAGTACTGCGGACCTGTTTTTATATTATTTCTGGTTGTAGTTTTCTGTTCATTTTTATGCAAATCCTCAAAGATTATGTCGTTTTTCTTCAAGACGAACTGATTTTTGGTGCATTAAACGACATGGTAGGGCGGTAGGCAGGCTCAGTAATGAGGCAATGGTATAGTTGGTACCCATTGATGGATTTGATGTTCCCGACTTGCTTTACATTCTTGGACGCCTTGGCGATACTTTGCTTGAACCCTGTAAGTAATTAAGGTTGCCATTTAGGATGAAACAATAGTTATGCACCAAAACTCATGACAACTTTCGGGATAAATATACCAAAATGAAGTTAGCTTCTTTTCAAGATATTGCACCAGAACTTAAAAATCTCAAGTTTTCTTCATTGTTACAAACGTTTTCTCTGACGAATACATAATATAGAATTTACAATTCGTTGTGCTCTCGATTCACGTGGAGAAGCCAGATTTAAATTCAAAGTAAATAAAACTGCCATCTAAGGCTAAGAACAAAATTATTTAATGTAAAATATAAATCTTTTCTTAGTTGATTCATTTAATTACAAATTTTTATTTTCAGACCCAGAAACGGTCATGTATGAGACGCGTAACAATTTTTTATGTTAGAAAGATAATTATTATTTATATATCTAGCATTAAACAATTTAGAGTATTTTTTTTTCCAAAACCTTTTACTAAGTTAATTTTTCTAGGCCTTGCTTTATTTTCCTATGCATGAAAAATAAATTATAATAGCCTTATAGCACATTCGTATAGCTGCGTTCTACGGATTCGTGGATTTGGAGTGACTGAGGCCAACGCTTGACGAAGGATCAAAACACAATTTATTTGTCAGTATTACACAGGAGAGTTCAAAAGACACGTTTACAGCCGTCGAAAAGCTGCGATAAACACGCTGAAACAATCACCAATACATTCTTCAAGCCATCAGGATATAACGGTGAAGATAGCTTCACGTCAAAGCATTAATGTACAGTTCCGACTCGGTCGATTGCTTTATAGCGAATCTCTGAACCTAAGACACTACTTCAGAAGTCAACATACTACTACTCTAGATAGTCTTCACGATAAACTGCTCCTCCCCCTACAGGCAGGGTATTTATAGCTTTCGACCTGCCTTCGAGAACATTCTCGGGAAAATCATTAAGAATTCGTCCGAGAATATTCTCGCTCCGTCTATGGCATGCCGCCAATTTTGCCAGAAATAGGCGTTTTCGCGCCAAATCTGACAACCCTGCCATTCTTTGCCGCTTTCTGGCACCTCTAAACAATTTGGCGGAGAAGCTATCTTACCGCAGCTGGGTAGTTTGCAAAATAGGCAATACAGTCGTGGATAAACATTGTAACAAGAAAATAACATCGCAGTTTAGGTCTAAAATTGTAATCATAAATGAGTGTATAATCATGGATAAAAATGCAAACATTTATTGCTCCATTACAGAGAATTTTAAAAGTGTTTCAAAATCATTTTAATGCACTACGGGCATATTTCAAAATGAAATCAAATGGCAATAAATTTGTGATAATCATATAAGGCTTGAGAAATAATTTAAATTGCAATATCCTTATGAAATAAGCAATTATCTAGCAGTGCTGCAAAGACAAACATCTTAAGTTGATTCTGAATGTAAAGCTGACACATGGTTAATATTTCACACCTATTAGTCGAAGGTTTCATACTCTCCAATACACACTCTAGTCTTTGAATACCTGAAACAGCATTTTAAACATTAACTGCAAGTTAGCGATTTATTAAGATCGTACTACATCCCATAATCAGTTATTCATGTCTTAGGTCTCGAAAATGAATTTTAATAAATTTCAGATTATGCAAAGCTCAACTACCCATTGGTTTCTGAATAGTCTTTTGATTTAGGGAAGATTCATGATAATGGAGTCGTCGTTAATTCATGACTCAAAGCTTATTGTCTTAAAATTACGGGTAGATTCTACATCAAGATCTGAAACGTTCGGAATATATTTTTAGACAATCTTAGTTATGGATTCCCACAATTTCAAAAGTTCCTAAAGAAAGTTAATATTTATTCTTCTGCAACATTACTTAAATTGTTTTAATCTAATTTCGTGTGCATTACGTTCTCTCCTTTTACTACATTTTACAGTCAGGTTTATGTATTATTTCTCATACGTTCATTAATAACACAAATTTATTAAGTATTTACTCGACGTTAATATTTCCAGATGAATAAAAGCTTCAGAGAGAAACGTTTACATATTTCAAATTGTTAAATGATAATTAGAGGTCGAAAATTAGCTGTTCTGTTTTAATTGCATTGCCTACATTCATGCAGTAATGAAAAACTACTTAGAATGTTTTTAACTATAAGAGATGCTTATTTTGTGAACAGGATAATTTCAAGGTATCTGGCAAAAATATTGAGAGAACGGTTCGATTTAGGTATAGTTGATTACAGAAAAGCATTCTAGGGCTATCTGCCTATGAGGAGGGAAACCTCCGTGGAGGTCTTTGTAAGGGAAACTGGCCCGTATACACTTTGCACATAAGAAAAACGCGAAAACGCCTATACATCCAGCCTCGAATTGAACCCAGGTACCAGCATTCGACGGTTTTACCGGTCGGCCGCCAGTGGGCTCGTAGAGGAAACAGAAATATGTAGAGGTTTAGTGGAATATTACACTGAAGAGATAAAGAGCAGTACTGAGCAGTAGATAAAAAGTTCCACTGGCGTAAATCGTCATTCTGTGGAATTTCAAGCGATGTGAATCGCTAAACGAAGGAGGAGTTTGCCGATATGCACGTCAGTTATGCATCTGATGATGACGATAGAAGAGCGGTACAAAGAATTAATTAAAAATCTCTCTTAATTGAGTGAATGCTCCTTTTAATTACAGCCCCATAGTTCGAATATACAGCGAATTCCCCTTTTATGTAGGCATGTAGATCGCATAAAATTCGAATGGGAAATCATGATTTATGCCAGTGGAAAAGGTTTTACTTGGCGTTCGACAGCGCCTGTACCATGCAAAATGTTTTTAATACTACACATACATGAAACGAATATTGCATGGTTATATGCATATTTGTATGCATAACCTGTTTAATGCTGCACAACAGATCTAGAACACTCAACACGTTTTAAGGGTCCCACGAATCTACAAAATTTGCAGACTACTAGTTTTATTATTAGTCTGGTGACTGTCTTTTCTATTTTATTGACACTTCCGGGATGTGCGACTGAATGTAGTGTTTTTGCAGTTTTTCTAGCATAAAAAATTACAAATCTACGCATAAAGGAAACAGCATTATTTCTAAATTTAAATTTATTTGAAAGGAAATTGTGATTGATAATTTTAGTATTTTTTCTCTTTTGGTCTTATATTGCTTGCTTTACTTTCCGTTAATTACACATTTAAAGTAATGTTAAGTAAAAGCTTTCTTTTTCAGTACGTGCTGGTAGAAAGCAAATAATGTATGCAACTGAATAAAGAAAAAAAAGAAAAGAAAAAAAAAAGAAAAAAAAAAAAATGGAAAGAACGGCGCTTCTAGAGAAAAGCAAATATTTATTCTCTCAGCCAAAGGAGGTTGGATGGATAATTCTGGCAATGGTAATGAATCGTAGTCTGCTGTAAAAAAAATGAAGCACATAAGGATTTCTTTCAGAGTTTACCGGTATAAGCACTGCACGATTTGTATTTTTAACGGTTTTGCTTTCCACCTTCTAACTTAGCTTTCTAACTTCACTTTCTTACCCAATTAAAGAAATATTATCTTTTCAAGGTTTATTAAAAACTATCTAAGAAAATATTATCGTCACGAAGCTTAAAGGTTATTTTTCCGAGTTTAAAATCTTTGAAACTAAATCAGTTGGAACGCATGCAAAATCTACGATGAACCTGCTTTTTCTCTTTTTATTTCTGTGATAAGAAATTTTTTTCATTAACTTAATTGAAAATGTGTAAAAGTTCAAATTTCGAAAGACTCTTAAATACTCAAACACGAGAAGTTAAAAAATGAACTCATTAATTAATTTATTAAAGCAATTATCCAATAATCCAAAAAATATTCATTCTGAGTGATAAATGACCTAAAGCACATTTTGTACTCAGTTTTCTAGCTTTTTTTCTAATTTAATTTTCACTGATTTCTTTTTTGCAAAATTAGTGCTATAGATTTAATTACTGAGTAGAGTAACTGATCTATTTAGCTAGAAAAGGCCGTTTTTCAGTTAGCGTTTTAATAGAAATTTTAACTGTTTTTTTTTTTATTTTTTTTATAATATTTGTTTCCTTTCAAACAACTATTTGCGGCTCTTATATTTGAAGCTATTTTTGTTTTAATTTCTGGCAACAAATGGAAGGGACTCTTAATTTTTAATCGGCTAGTTTAAGGAGAGGATGTGGAATTACTGAAAATAAATAAATAAAAAAAATAATAAAAAAAATCTTATTAACGAGATGATGGATGTTCTTGTCTGTCATTGTTGTGTTCAATACTTTTATCTAGCAAGCAAACATAATCTTAAAAATCTGGAATGTCGAAACAGAACCTCTTATAAAGGACTACATCCGTGCTATTTTTTTCCAACTTAATAGCGATCACTGAGTTCAATTATATGAAACATTTCATGAAATAGCATAAAAATGAAGGTTTTTTGATTTTTTGTAAATAAGGTAATATTTCGTCTTTCATGGTTTCAGTTTATTCTGTGTTTCATGAATTATAAGCTTATACATTTTAAACATGCTATTTTTCCACTATAAAAAAATAGGAAAAAATCGAAAAATCTAAAGAAAGTTTATCATTTTCTTTAAAAGCTGTAATTAAATAAATTACAGAATTACATCAAATTAATGTAATTTAACTTCTTGTCAATCATAATAAAACTATGAATAAATTGAAGACTTAATATTTTTTAAATTTCAAAGGTATTTTGTTCTCAAAAAATGATTTTGCATTGTTGCACATAATACACTGCTTTACTGTAATTTCGAGTTTGTAGCCATTCGGGAAAACGTAAGATATCATTCTTTCATATTTAATCTGTCTATTACTAATTAACAAACTAAACTATTTAAAAGTTACTAAAGAAGTTTAAAGTCTATTAATTTTCTGTATGTTATTTCTTCGCTTTTAATTAGATTGATTTAAATAAAAATGCATTTAATTCATGAAATAGCTAACTGAAAACATTGCATATTCTTATAGAATAACATCGCATATTTTTTCTTTTTTTTAAATATGCAGAAGGTATAATGTTCATATGTTTGTCTAAATGCAGATCCATTTAATATCTTATAAAATGTTTCGCTTGTCTACTTATAAATTATTGCTTCCGCCTTCTTAGCATGCCTTCGTGGTGTAGTGGTCAGCACGGTCGGAACGTTTTCGAGAGGTCCGTGGTTCGAGTCCCGCTGAGAGCATTGCTTATTTGTCACATCTTATGATTTCAAAAATTACCTAATGCCTCTACACACTTAGGTCATGTCTATGGATACTGGTAAACTATATTAAATTTGAAAAAGCCCTTTTGGAAGATCTTTCACATCTGAACCCATTTAGATTTTATTTACTTATTTTGGCAAATAAAACAATTTGAATATCCATTTTTGTTGAGTCATAAAGGGAATCATTTATTATTATCATTCTTTCAGCTGGAAAGAAAAGTATTCATTACTTTCTTTAATCTTTGTATTCTCACTTCAGGAAAAGTACGTCATAAATCTGACTTTTGGTATGAGTATTATATGAATTTTATGCAATAACTATAATAATCTATTAGGCATGAATTTAATTTAATTGCATTTTATTATTTTCCTTTGGAATTTTTGTTTTTGTCAAAACTATTTGTCATAATATGACCTAAATGTTACATCTCCCACTATCGACAAGATATCGATAAAACTAGAGAGACGAGTTTAGAATCCGTGGCTACAGATCAGAAGATGATTAATTCGTTTAAGGAGAAATATGAATGATTTCTCTCCAGTGCAATTTGTAAACGCTAAGAAAGAACAATAACAATAATAAACAAACAAACAACAAAAAAAAAAAAAAAAAAAAAAAAAAGCTGACTGTACAACAACATAAATTCGAACTATACCAACTTTGTTAAGAGATTTAAAAACGTTTGCAAATTACTTATTTATAGCTCTTTTCCCCAAATAGAGAAAATATAAGTGTAAAAGCGTCTACGAATTCATTTTCTATTATGGTTCTACTGTTATGTTGTGTTCTTGTAACTAGTTGCCGCAGTTTGAGTTTGCCATTCTTCAAGATGAATTATTCATAGACGTAGAACCTACCAGCAGCCGAGGGGTAAAATCACTGATGACTTGGGTTCGATTTCAGGCAAACGTGCTGGCTGCGTGGACCTTTTCGTGGTCCCCCCATGTGTAGCGTGTATACGATCCAGTTTTCCTTCGAAAGTCTTCTATGAAGGCAACCATTCCTTAAGGCAGATAGGCCCAATGTGCTTTGCCATAGTCAGCTTAACTGATCTATAAGCATGGAATTACAAGCTTACGTTTACCAGCTTGTTGTTTAGAATACCATTTTCATCCAAAAATCGTTCTTGATTACCATAGCAACGATTGCTGTCATGGTAATCAAGCATGTATTTTATGTGAGAAAAGATTGAATCCTCTAATTTGCTAAAACTGCCTAATTTATTATTACATGGTAATGATAACAAATGTTATGCCCATAAATGAGGAGGAATGGTTCGAACTTAAAGTGTTATTTTGAAGTAAAAAATTAGAACATCCCATTATAATGATGGTAAGCACATCCCACTGAAGACATGCAAATTCCGTAATTTTCTTTCCTCATTATTTTGCGTTTAGTGCTTCTTGATTCCACTTTTTTAAACTAAAATTCTGTCAATAAAGTTATAAATTATTCTGGCAACAGAAAATAAACTCTTGCCGTTCTTTAACTGATTTTTGACAATAAAAGATTATCCGTTTGTGTATATGCATATATACACATAAGGTTACGTACAAAATCTGTATATTGTTATACAGTATACAATACCATATACAGTGTATTGTTATACAGTGTACAATACCATATACAGTGTAAAGGTACGACTGATCTAACCGAAAGGGAACAATACTTAGAATAACAATTTTACACGTTAACTAAAACCGTGTGACATTAGCAGGTTTATGAAGGAAGTTTAAAAGACAGAAATTCAGGAAAGACAAATTTCAGGAAATCTGTCTCTTTTCTAAAGGAAAATTAAAAGAAAAATAATTTTAAAAAAATTGCTGTTGACAAACTAAGCAAAATCGTTTTAAATATTTCAAGTTATTAAAGAAACTGTTACTTTTAAACTTTATTGTTATTATCATAATTAAAGCAACTTCTCCGTCTAGCAGTTTGTCACATTTTATCCTCCTCAGACCCGAGACAAAAATAAAAGCTTGATATTTTTTAAGAGGTATTTAAATAGTTGTTTCGATCACTTTGATGTAGAAAAGTGCAAAAAAAATTTTTTTAGTTAATGAAAGCTAGGGGGGGGGATGTATCACATGTGATACATCAGGAACAAGGCACTACAATCAGAATTTTCTTATGTATTAAGCAAGATTGAAGTAATTAATTTAATCTTAGTCTTTAATCACACAATACATACAATTCATAAATTCAACACGAAAATTAAGTTTTATTGGAGTTGTAGGTACATATTATTATTATTTATATTCGTGAAATGCCTTGAAACAATTTCTACTAGTTGTAAAGCATAGAAAAACCTTGCAGTCTGTACATTGTACATTTGTTAAGGCCGAGCAGTTCTCATTCCTGCACCTACTTCGATGAGTTCTATCCCCAGCCATTTCAGGCATGTGCCTAGCTTCATTGTTACGAGCTGCTTGATGTGGAATGCAAGTTGTAACTCTGCGTTTTGGAGGGGGTTCATCATTTTCATCTTCGGCTAGCGAAGGAGTGGGAGATGGCTTCTTCAGTAAGCCGTGGATGAGTGTATTTGCAATACTGAGTCTAAACGCAAAATAGTCCAGAATGTTCTTCTTCGGTTCCTCTAATTCTGTCATAGTATTTCTCCTGAAAATCAAATGAAACTGGATTGAACTTATCTGTATGTATTCCCCATTAATTTGGAGCAGAAAAGTCAAAAGTTACATCCTGATCTTCATCAACATCATTCACCTCACATCCATTATCGCTTTGATAATGATCTTCATCTGGCAGTGAACTCAAATCAGAATCATCGCGATTCATCAGCTCTAAAATTTCATCTGGTGTCAAATATTTCACTGAAAAAAAATACTTATTAAATAAAATATTATCAGGAAAAAATGGGTAAAATGGAATGCAATCACCTCAACTAAAGATTTGAATTCAAGAAATACTTCTATCAATCTTCAAATCCCCCCAAAATATAACTAAAAATTAAAACAAAATTGACTTAAAAGGTGTGTTCATAAGTGATTGGGTCCTATTGTATCACAAGTGATACAAACAAATTTCACAAGTCATTATGCTTTAATATATCAGTAAAAATTTCTTTTTTTGCTGTTAACTAGTAAAACGTACATATACAAAGAGAAAGCATATTTTAAAAATAGTTTAATATTTGTATATAAATAAGAAAAAAATACTTACTTCGACGACGTGCAGACATTTTGTTTTGATTCAGAGATGCTACTAGAAATCGCTATCATGGACAAGTACTGCCATCTGTTGACTAAACGAGGAAAATATATGAGGTATTTCACTTTGTATCTTATGTGATACAACCGGTCCCAAATTTGTTTTTGCAGCTCAGCCTTCACAAAAAATTATGAAACTTTTGTATCACATGTGATACAAGGGAACCGAGGAGGCTATACGAAATGTAAATAACGATTAAAAGATGTATAACTTAAATTATGTGATTTAAAAATCAACATTTGCGTATAATAAGACACTTTAATTATTCATGAACATACACATAAAGTAAAAACGCAAAAATGTCAGTGCAATTAAAAACTAAATACTTCAAATTAGAATTTATTGAAGCAATATATAGTAAGGAATGCAGATTAAGTTACTTTAATAAGATAAGTATTTTTACGTTTCCCAATATTCATGCGAACTAATATTCAAATCAAGTCTCTTAAGATTTATAAAATGAAATATTAATTAATTAGTTAATTCAAGTCTCTTAAGATTTATAAAATGAAATTTAAAAGCAATCTTGAACGAGTAAAACATTAAAACATGACTCTCGTGGTTCAGATATTTTTCACTTGATGTATCAAATCAGAAATGACAAACGAGCGAAGTGAATTAATTACATTTAAATTTCTAATTATTTATTGTAAATTTAAGAATTTTATTTCTAATTATTAAAGCTGATAAGTTTCTGCATATAATTAAGAAAATACACCTCATTATATATAAATAAGAGGATTTATTTCTATAAAATTAAATATGTTCTTAATTAATATTGTGAAGCGTAAAATTATTAATTAATCCAAACTGAATTTTAAACACTAATTCATTTTTTACACTTGTTTAAATTCATATGAACTGTATATTTAGATTGCTAAGCATTTTGGCGTGTATTATTAATTTATGCGGAAGAAAAATTAAAATATCGATTTAGCAGATTTCAGCAAATTCGTAAGCACAGAAAGATAATACGATAATGGTTAGTGAGCACCATAAAAGGTAACTTAAAATTGATTCCCATAATAAATAGAAACAATTTAATACCGTGAGGTGAAGCCTATAACACTTTACGATCATAAACCAAACCATACTTGTGAGTTTAAGAATATCTGCGCGCTTTTTTATTATGGTATTTCAAACTGGCCCATTCCCCGACTTTTGTTACCTGATGTGTTCTGATCATTTGATATTAAAGTTCCATCAGGCTAGTAAATTATCTGCATGCGTTTTTGTTATGATATTGCAAACTTGTCCATTCCCCGAGTTTTGCTATCTGATGTATTCTGATTATTATTGTTATCTGATGTGTTCTGATTATTAAAGTTCCTCCAGGCTTGGCCCTCCTGATAATAACATTTATTATCACGCCTAATAATACAGATTTATTTCCAGCTATTGGATCACGCATATGCTTGTGTTTCTTCCCAGATCAGGTGGTTTAAATGACATTAAATATATTCCAGTCATCACTTACCTGTTTATACTATATATTCAGTTTAAGACAAAGTATGACAACTCATATAAACTAAAGCGTGTTTGTCCTCTCACAGGAGAAGACAATATCATCTTCTTTGTCTGCATTATCTTTTATATATAAGTTTTGAAATCCATGACCTACTAGCGCGTGAACGTTTACTCAATCAGTTTGCTTCTAGTTTCACCCTCTTTACTACTACTGCTGGATGTTTCACAATGTTTGTTTGCAAAATTCTGTAAAATGCATTTGTAATATGTACTTTTCTAAGTGTATGTTTTGCTGTAAAGTAATTTGAGTATCTGAAGTTATGTAATAATCATGTATATGTCCTGATTCACAGCGGTATCACACAGTATCTTACAATGTTATTTGATGTACCGCCTAGTGCTAGTTATGCGGGGATGTGAGAAAATACCAGCTAACTTCTTGGCATATTATTGGTGTATCCGCCTCCCGTCAATTGTCAATTTTAGGTTATGTGGTAACACCTCTAAATTAAACGAAAACAAGCCTGCTCAATTTTTGGTCACAGGAGGAAAACTTTCATTTCTAACATAAGTAATAAAATATTTTCTACCTAGCGCTTGAAACTTTGATAGTTAATTATCGTATGAGAAGACCGGTAATCCCTCCCGAAAAATCTGTCCAGGGTGCACCACATAGGTGACTGATTTTACATCTGTGAGAAGGGGGAAATTCGGATCAGAGTGGGAAGGAGAAAATACTAGGAGACAGATCTAAAGGTTCCCATTTCTTTTTCGTTATTCTTCCATATATCTTGAGAGAACGAGTAAGAGAATTTTGGCTGGTTAAAGTTTGAAGTAGCCTCATGCCACACAAGTACTCTGCACTTACAAACATCCAAACCTTCTTTTGATTCAAGCCTCACGCCAAATCATACATCAGCCAGCAACATGGATCAGGTGGCTATTAGTGAAATTAGATAACAGATGAAGGCACAGTGTTAATATTAATGTCTAGTGGGCTGTGATACTGTTCAAGGAACGTTTGCTGAAAGTCATGTCATGCGCATGAAGCTTGCAAATGCTTGAATTTAGCTGTTAAATCTCATTAACATATTCTCTACAAATGAAATAGGTGAGGCACCCTCTGTGATAGTTGATTTTGCATTGTAGGACAAACAGATTCAGGCATCCTCGACCATTCAACGCAATGTTGCATGCTGAGCAAACAGCGTTTCGTCAAGAAAGCTTGTGTTTGTTTGATCATAAATAGATCCTCTCAAGCCACAAGTATCTTTTTCAGGTTGGACGCCTTCTGATCCCCTTCTGCTTCCTCACCAAGGTCGTTCTAAAAGAATGATGTTTTCAGACAATTCAAGGAATTCAAAATGACATGATGACCATTCTGCGGCAGATACCAAAAGAAGCTGTCTTAGAAGAATCACGAGGCGAATACACTCATGCTAAAAAAATAAGCAACAAACGCTAAAAGAAAAGGTACGAATAAGGGGTTGCATCACCAAATCCAAATAGGCAATCAAACGTAACCTAAAGAATCACACCACAGCCTTTAAAACGCAACATGTCGGGTATCTGTGACTCAGGCGCTCAGTTTCCCATTTTTTAATATTTATGACAGTGAAATTGAATAATAAGGCATATATTAATTAACCAGAAAAATGCCCATAACATTCATTCCTGTTCTTCAGAAGGTTTCTTTAGCATTATTTTAAACGTGCACCCCTTATCGTTGCTCAAATGTAAACCTTCAAGTAAACGTATTTTTTAAGTAACACAGGATTCATTGTTCACAAATTAAATTACTGGCCACTCTGACGGAAAATGAGGTTAAAACTGTTACAATAACCAGGATTTGATTGTAAAAATGCCGGCATGCTTAACAATTTTGATAATAATAAATAAATTGCTTAGTAGCATTATACCACTACGCCTATTAAAATCGCTTAAGGTATAAAGTATTTCTCCTGCCTTCTTAGCATACCTTCGTAGTGTAGTGGTCAGCACGCTGGGCGTCTATTCCAGAGATCCATGGTTCGATTCCCGGCGAAGCTGTTGTTCATTTTTCATCTCTCCTGCTTCCAAATAATCTAATGTCTCTACAATGGCGCCCGAACTAAAACGGTGGTGGATGATGATTCTCCACACCCAGGATTTGGGCGATTGAGTCCCCTAAACCCCAGTCGCCCTTTAAAAGGGAGAGTATATAAGGTATTTCTCTCGCGTTCTTGACATACCTTCGTAGTGTAGTGGTCAGCACGCTAGGCGCGTATTCCAGAGGTCCGTGGTTCGATTCCCGGCGAAGGTGTTGCTCATTTTGCATCTCTCTTGCTTTTTCAATAAAAATACCTAATATCTCTACAAAGAAATTAATGCAAATGTTTCTTATTAAAATTGTATAATTACTTATATATTCACCGTTAATACATATTTGAAGTAGAAAATCTAAGATGGAATAACTTAAAAATGAACCTGCCTATCTGATATTTTCATGCATTAAGCCTAAAATGTCATCATAAGAATTTCTTTTTAAAAATAGTAGTAGTTTCTTGTAATATATGTTTTTATACTTCGCCGTTGACGAATTCTTCTCCCTTTTCTGAAACAAAATACCTTTCTCCAGATCGTTAATATTGCAGGAAAAAATACTTGCGTGCCCTGTAATGATACCAACGGAAAGCCCTCCAGAAATATTATCCTCAGAAAACTCATCGTTAATGAAACGTCTTTGTTTCTTTTACTCTGCACTATCTGCTCAGAAGCTTCTTGTTAAACTCCAAACTATTACTTAAAAAAAAAAAAAAAAAAAAAAAAAAAAAAAAAGTGAATCTCAACTTCTTCTTTGGGGTGTTTTTGAGATATAAAACCGGTTATCTAACTTACCCTCTCTTAATATAGCAGTCGGTGAAGAAACAGTTAGACGTGTACCTCGTGTATGAAATCAGCTGTTGGGAGAGCAGTTTAAAATTATAATTTGGTACAATTAATTTGTTGGTGCATAGCTTAAGTCTTATTGTTGATATGAAATTTGAATATGTGTCAATCTGCAGGAATTTTGACAATCCTATTCTTGTGTATCTTTCAGCCGTGAATCTTACGTATCCTCATAATTTGATAATACAATCTATGCTTTCGTCGTAAACTCTGCACCAAACAAGAAGAGAAAAAAAAAAAAAAAAAAAAAAAAAAGATGACAGTTCCATATATCCCATTCCACTGGGCAGATTGACGAAATTGAATTTGCGTTTTTCATGTCTTGAAAGCGCGACTAAGATATATATTAGATTTATATGCAGCATTGTTCTAACACAGATATTTTGACACAAAACTGGACTTTTTCTGAAACGACATAATGATTTTTTTTTTCCATATTTCGATTCTGTTATTACGCTTAAATATTAAACTTTACAAAGTTTGGTAAGAAACTGAGACATTAAAAAATTTATCTTGCCGCGCTATGGTAACCTATTTTCCTTTACCTTTCATTGTGCACGACGGCAAAGGTGCGTCGCTCATTCTTTCAAATAATTTTAGCAAAGTGCGTAAACAATATGTGACTTTATTATTACAACATAATTTCAAATATATTAATATATTAAATATAAATTTTATTATAAATTCAAATATATTAATATATTAAATATAAATTTTATTATAAATTCAAATATATTAATATATTAATTATAAATTTTATTATAAATTCAAATATATTAATGTATTAAAAATAAATTTTATTATAAATTCAAATATATTAATATATTAAATATAAATTTTATTATAAATTCAAATATATTAATATATTAATTATAAATGTTATTATAAATTCAAATATATTAATATATTAAATATAAATTTTATTATAAATTCAAATATATTAATATATTAAATATAAATTTTATTATAAATTCAAATATATTAATGTATTAAATATAAATTTTATTACAAATTCAAATATATTAATATATTAAATATAAATTTTATTATAAATTCAAATATATTAATATATTAAATATAAATTTTATTATAAATTCAAATATATTAATGTACTAAATATAAATTTTATTATAATTTCAAACCGCGCCAATATATAAATTCTCTTATAACTTAAGAAATTTTGCAAAAAAAAAAAAACTCTAATATTTTGCAGACATGTCTTGAACTACATCTATTTTAAGGTGATGGCATAAACGTTATACGTTATAACATAATATTTTTTTTGAAAAATTTATAAAACTTACTAAAAAATATAAATTGTTCTTATAAATCGCTAAATATAAACATTTTTAAATATAAACCTTTTTTTTTGAATCGCTAAATATAAACATTTTTAAATATAAACTCTTTTTGAATCGCTAAATATAAACATTTTTAAATATAAACTTTTTTTGAATCGCTAAATATAAACTTTTTTAAATATAAACATTTTTTTTTTGAAGTAATTTAGAAAATATCTGCGAATTTTATTTGGATTGAGCCTAAATTTCAAACTGTGAAAAACGAAATCCATTCAATTTAATAAAGCAAGAAATATTAACAAATATATAAGAAATTCAATTAACAATGAAGAGCTGAAATTTTGAGACGCATAATTTGAGTCGTAATTAGGCATAATTTCAATCGTAGAATCGAATTATGCAAAAAAAAAAAAAAAAAAAAAAAAAAAAATCGATATGCCATTTCAGAAAAAGTCTGATTTAGGGTCAAGATAGCTGTGTTAGAATATTGCTATGTGTAAATCTATTATATATCTTAAATCACGCTTTCGACATTTATGAAACACAAGTTCAATTTCGTCAATCGGCGCGGCAGAACCGAAGATATAAAACTGTATTTTTTGTGGGGGGGGTGAGAGAGAGTGCAGAATGTATATTTAAGTTATATATCCTTAGTATTAAATAAAATCATTTATTCGATTTTAAATTTTTAAGTTGAAATTTCAAATAGATTTAATGTAACGCCATGTGCTCCTCAACAAAGTGAAGGCGAATACTGAACCATGATGTCTCATGTTACATGTTCCAGAAAGAGGCATTGTTCAGCTTACCAATTTTCATATTATTCTTACAGGGCTCCTGTACTTGGCTCTTGAGGTGCCTATTTAATCGGCTGACTTCCGTTTTGTGAGATGAATCTAGGTCCTGTGTGAAATTGTTGTTTATTCTAGAGATTACTTTGTTTATTCTAGACAGTTAGTTTATTCCAGAGATTATTTCGCTGACGGACACTGGCAATCAAGCATCATTAAAGTTATTAATTAAACGTAATTTGATTGAGAGTGCTATGCAACGTAGAAGCCAGAAAGTACAGTGGATGGACAAAAATATGGAAACACCTTGTGAAATGCATGTTTGAAAAGAAAGATTTATTTTAATGAAATATGTAGGTGACGCTGGCGTTTTTGACTACTGACGCCACCTATACAACTTCGTAAATGTGCTAAACAGTTCAGTTGTTGTCGGAGTACTGTTATGTGAGGTTGTCATTGCATTATGTCAGAGTTAACAGACTTCGAACGTGGGCAAATTGTTGGAGCACGTATGGTAGGTGCTTCCGTAAGCAAGGTAGCCGAGGTGTTTAGTGTTTCAAGATGTACTGTATCGAAGATTTATTCCGCATATTTGAAAAGCGGAAAAACATCATCTGCTAAATCACAGCGCGGACGAAAGTGTGTCCTGAGTGATCGTGACAGACGATAATTAAGGGCAATTGTGACGAAAAATAAGAAGACCTCAGCTGCAAATGTTACTGCTGAAATGAATGTTGTGTTACCGAACCCTGTGAGTACCAAAACAATTAGAAGGGAGCTTCATAAACAGGGAATTGCTGGCCGTGCTGCAATTGAGAAACCACTCATCAGTGATGCTAATGCCCGTAACAGGAAAAGGTGGTGTTTAAGTCAGAAAGCCTGGACTATAGAGCAGTGGAAGCGAGTAATATGGTCTGACGAGTCTTCTTTCACATTGTTTCCCACTTCTGGCCGAGTTTACGTCTGGAGAACGCCATCTCAAGCCTATAATACAGACTGCTTGTTGCCAAGAATGAAACATGGCGGGGGTTCTGTTATGGTTTGGGCAGCCATATCGTGGTTCTCTGGTAGCCCCATGATAACTGCGTCAGGGCACATGACTGCCAAGACTTATGTGAACATTTTGGCTAATCAAGTTCATCCCATGGTACAAACTTTGTTCCCCGATGGTGATGGTGTCTTCCAAGACGACAAAGCCCCTGTTAACACAGCTCATATTGTCCAGGACTGGTTTTCTGAGCACGAGGATGAGTTGTCCCATCTCCCCTTGCCACCACAGTCACCAGACCTGAATATTATCGAACCTTTGTGGTCTACATTGGAACGGAAAGTGCGTTCTCGTTATCCACCGCCAACATCGTTATCTGAACTTGCCACCGTTTTGCAGGAAGAATGGTATAATATTCCCTTGGCAAACATACAGGAACTGTATTTATGCATTCCGAGAAGACTGCAAGCTGTTTTGGATGCCAACGGGTTTCCTACACCATATTAAGCAAAGAAACATGTTTTTTAAAGGTGTTTCCATATTTTTGTCCAACCCCTGTATATGTCGTGCTAGGAATCTTGCTTTAACCCTTTTCGTCACGCTACCTTTTATAGTTGGAGTTTTGATAAAAGAAAATATAGGCAGTCTAATTAGGCCTAGAGGAGTACATAAGTAAAATTTTGTGAAGATAGCACTTATCGTTTAATTCTCTGGGTGTGCCCAAAAAGGGCCCACTGACTGAATAGAGCTTCGAAAAGAGTGCTGAAACGAGCATTGTTGTCAATGAACTGAACGATGAGATGCGTAGAAACAAAGAATACAGACTCTTAGTTGTTCTAGATGATCAGTGAGTGGGCACACTTAGGGTTCGCCGTTAGATTTTAGGCAAGATTTCAAGGTAAACATTTAAAACTAATATAGAATAAGGAGATTAGCATACAGCCAAAAAAATAACTTAGAAATTTCTTTTCAAACAATTCCTTTTATACCCTAAACTAAAAAACAAAATCTAGAAGATTTCTTTGAAAAACGAGTCTTAAGAAACTAAACATGGCTAAAATATATGGACTGGTTTGTGTTGAGCTGCCATCTACTATAAATAAAGAAGGTTCAGAGTAACCTATAAATATTTTTCATTCAATTTTTCCGTGCGTACAGAAGGAAATTTTTAGATGTGTCCAGACCTGACGCACTGTGCCGCAAAGGCTTAAATTAATTGTAATTTGCTCATTAGTTCTTTTAAATTAGAGACTGCAGGTCCCTTTCTTTGTTTAGAATTCTATTTGTATAGTACATACATTTGTATACTTTTGTACATATATTTTTCGAAGCATTTTTACCCTAATGTTCCAGTATATACCCTTATGTAACAAATGGTATGCCGTTATGTAGCATATTAACAACGTTTAATATAGTATATTTTTCAGCATCTTTTACATTGTTAAACCCACCCGCGGCCGAACGGTAAAGTTTCTGAATGCTGGAAGTTCGTTCTGAGTTTCGAATCCCGTGAACTATTTGGCTTCATGAGCATTTCCGTTATTTCCTCCATGTGTAACGTGTTATACGAGTCAATTTCCCTTAGAAAGTCCTCCACGAAGGCCTCCCCACTCTTAGGCAGATGACTTTGCCGTAATCACAGAAAACAAAGCAAACTTTACTTTATTAGCACATTAGAAAATTATGTAAGAATCTTAATAAAGCATTAAATAAAAAATAATGATATGGATGACCAATAGAATACAGGGTGAATCTGAAAAAGTGGGGAAAACGTTGGGGTGACAGAATACAGCTATGCAAGTAATATTCGTCATAGAATGTAAGGTTGGGACGTAAACGGCGACTCGCTTGATGGCATTGTAAATAAATGGTATAAAATGGATCGGCCCTCGCACTCAACGGCATTTTTACCGTGGTTTGTCAAGATGTTTGCTGGTTATAGGAGCTACTAAATTACAAGGGCGATGGATTGGTCGAGGTGGTCTCATAGCTTGGCCACCAAGATCACCGGATCACGCGTGATTGGAATTTTTTCTACTGATATGAAAAGCCTAATCAATGATTGCGCCATTGAAACCAATATGGATTGTAGTCGCCAGAATCGCCATTGTCGCCGGTGATATTCGGTGTCTTTTGAGCAATTTCTATGAGTATGTTCTGTTAAGAAAATGATTTCTGAAGTATCGTCTCTCATTCTTGTGTTCATTCTTTTACTGTGACAGTGGAAAATTACCCTTTAACTTCTCTCCGCTTGCGTTCCGAACATACATCTATGACGTATAATGCTCTTACAGCTGCCTTCTGTCAGCCCGTAAAGTTTAGCCCACTTGTTCAGATTAACCCTGTATATTATAAAAGTCTTATTATTTTTCCTCTGCCCCACGATGTATCTAAGTATAACGCATTATATATCCATTTAAACATAGATATAATGTTGTGAATAATACGAAATTAAATCCTTTGACTGTAGTACAAAACAATTGTAAAAATCCTCTAAGATTAAAGCTTGCATTCCTATGAAATATAGGAATAAAAGAGCGGAAATTATTTAAAACCATTAAAAGCTCATTTTAAGTTCTTTATAAAATTTTCTTTTGCCAATACTTTATGTTATATCTCAACTGATACTGAAAAGAAACTCATAGCGACACCCTTTGAAAGCTTTTTTAATTAATATAGTAATTAATATTTTAATTATTATATTAATTAGAATTAATACTATTATTGAATTCATATAATTTAATTAATACAACAATTAATATAATTTTATCCAGCATCATACTTCACTCATTAAGACTTTTTGAAGAATAATATTAATATCATTTTTGAAGAGCAACTTAATTGTTTGAATTTAACAGCAGTTGATCTGAGATATACGAGATATAATTACTATTTCCTTAGTTTGTAGCTACTTCAGTATTTAGATTATCCTTTAAACGCTGTACATCTGAAAGAACAAAATACTTCTGGGATTAAGTGAGAGAGAATATTTAATTACCCATTGGAACGAAATTTAATTAGCTGCTTCTGAAGCTTTCCAAGTAACTTTAAATGGGTGTTATTCCTTAATTAGAAATCATTGCTTTAGAGCCTTTGATTGTCCAACTTATGTTTTATTTTCAGAGTAAAGTGCAATCAAAGAACTGATATTTTCCTAACTCATTAATTATTTCGATAATTGGACAAACCTTTTGGTTACATTGTTTTTTTAATTGCTTTCAACTATGGACTGAATCACGATAGTGAATTAATAAATAGTTTGAAAGCGAGCAGAACGGCTAGTTTCTAATTTAAAAAAAAAAAAAAAAAACTCTGAAAACTTTTAGATATTACCATTAAGAGAGCGTTTTTTAACGTTCTATATGTTATCTGTATTTATTAAATATCATGTTCTTCGCACTTAAACCACATAAAATTCAATTCAACAGCAATATCACAAAATATTTAAAAACAGCATATTTTTAGAATTCCCCATATCCAGTCTCTCACGCTGATGATAAAAATGATTTTTCTTTCGTACAGTGTTGCCATTGCTCGCTTTGAAATCGTTAAGTTTGTTAATCGAAAATTCGTTAAAGTTTTACAAACTTTGAAATAGATAATAAAACAAATTCGAAATTAAAAATTCGGGCTTCGAAATTCCCATATTCGGTTCCAGAACTACGTTATTCAAAATTTGATGGTTCTAGGTACTCTTGTTTTTTTCATAATGCGGGAAGCATTCATGCATTCTTCATTATTTAATTTCTTTAAACAAAATACATAGCGGTAATAATTGGTGGCAACAGTTTGAAAAGTGAATCAACTCAGAAAGTGCAACGATGCAAAATTCGGTTTTGAGATAAATAGCCCTTTGGGTTTAACGCCCCTTTGCGCTAAAAAAAAAAAAAAAAAAAAAAAAAAAAAAAAAATCTGAAATGTTTCAGATTTTAAATTACGTCCAAAGGGCGTTTTTTAACATTTTGTGTGTTACCTTTCTTTATTAAATATCATGTTCCTCGCACTTAAACCATAAGATCCAGTGCAACAGCAATATCGCAAAATAGTTTTAAAACGAGCATATCTTTAGAATTTCCGATACAGAGACTCACGCGCTGGAGATAAAAATGTTTTTTCTGCACAACGTTGCCATTGCTCGCTTTGAAATCCTTGAGTTTGTTAATCAAAAATTCGTCAAAGTTTTAAAAAATAGGAAATCGATCATAAAACAAATTTCAAATTTCAAATTTGGTCTTCCACATGCTCATATTCGTTGGAGGATTACGTTATTCAAAATTCGATGACTCTATGTACCGCTGTTTTATCACAATACGAGAAATATACATACATCTATGCAGATTTTTCATTATTTAATTTCTTCAAATATAATGCAGGACTCGAACATTTTGTGACAACAGTTTAGAAAGTGAACCGACATTTATGAGTCCGACGCAAAATGCCAAAACGAAACTAATAGTCCTTCGGGATTCAAATCCCTTTGGACTAAAAAAAAAAAAAATGCTAGAAGGCTCGGAAACAATTATTCTACTCAATTTTATGTAATATGTGTTCTTAGAAGCATTTACTAATTACATTAACCGTGTAAAGGTTTAAAATGATATTATAGATTATAGATAGAGCTTAATTAATATAATAATACATCATTTATTCGTACTTCATATTTTTTGAAATTCCGCATTAAACATCAGAACTAGAAGATATATGTTGAATGAGTTTAAATTATACACGGTGGGGCAGCGTTCATAGTACGATATTAAAAACACACCATAAGGAAGTCACTGTAATTTATTTATTACCTTTTATGCCAATTAATAGTTAGACGTATGCCATTTGCTAATGTGCAAGTCATTGTCCATTGCGTGGATTACGTTTTGAATATGATGCCTGTCAAATGATGGCCCCTCTGCACAACACATTCATCTAGGCGGCGTTGGAAGCTTGCCATACCTCGGTGTAACATATTCCCTGGGACATCACCGACGGCAGTTCTGATGCGATCCTTCAACTCAGGAATGGTGGGACAATGTGTTCGGAAAACTTCTTGCTTCAGGTGGTCCCAAAGGAAAAAGTCTGCACATGAAAGATCAGGTGAGCGATTCGGCCAGGAAATGTCACCAAAACGAGAAATTACTCTACCTGGAAATGTCTGTCGCAATGGACCGTCCATCTGGAACTTTCTCATGACGTCCCAAGTTGAAACGTTGCCGAAATAGACGCTGCCTAGCAATAACAGAGTAGTTATTCTTGAAATAACTTTCAACAGCAAAGGCACGATGCTGTGCAGTCCACCCATCCATATCACTGTCTCACTCGAAATGGCAGCTCATTAGTACACGAATGCGGCATGAGCTCGAAGGCATCCATGCAGTACGTCATTGTACTAGACAAGTCAAATTACGCTATGAACGCTGCCGCACCGTGTATATGCGCATTTCAAAACTTATAGAATTACAGTTTTAAAATGTTTTAAATGCTCTATTTGATAACTCTTATTCTTCACTATCTTTATACATCGTAATTTCTAACACAATAAAGCTTTTTGTAGTATCGGAAGAGGTATTTTATCCCACTGCTCTCGAACAGCCTTTTCCAAAACCAAGGAGGTTTTTAGGTCGGCATTTGGACAACCCGCGTTTTTGAAAGTCCAAAAGCGCAAAAATAATTTGGTGACAGGTAAGGAGATTTAATAGGCATATGAGTGAAAGGTGTGACTTTGATACGGGCTTCTTGTTCCATTTTTCCAGGAAATTATGTAGATTTTGTTGTGTTACTGATTGTTGTTTTGTCTTGATGCAGTTGTACTGATTGATCACACTGTGTGCAAAGAGAAATTATTTCATATTTGAAAATTGGGTATAAAATATGTTTCTGATAATATATGGTATTGATCTTGACATTTTTCTCCTCTCTCTTTACTTAAGGGTTCTAACTCTTCTTAAGGGTTAATTTGTCGTTATACGAAAAACCAGCATCAATCTTAAATCCCTTAGGAAAACTTTGTTTAGCTTCTTTGACTCTTGCTTCAAGATTGTTTTAGTCCTCTTCGATATTATAAACGGATCTCTTTTTATTCCAGCCATTTAACTACACCCGAGATTCGTCTATTGTGATAACATTTCACCATTTTTGTCCGCATAAATATTTCTCACGAAGAATTCTGCAGCAGGTTCTGTCTTCGGCAATATGTCATGGATAAAGACAATGCACATTACGTTTTTCCGCTTTTCAAGGTTAAATTCAGAATTAATCACTTTATTTACAGTTGGCGCTGAACATTTTAATAATTTTGCAACAGTCCTGTTAATTGGCGGATTTTATTTTAACATTAAATATCTTACTTTTGCAACATTCGAAACACTCCGTTTTTTTCTTTGGTTTCGTATTTGGAATTATTTTTCCACTGGAAGCTAAATTATAACATTTTTTCTTTGTTCTTGACAGCATTATATATCATAACTTTCGATATCGAAAGCTCATGGCTTTCAAAACATTTTTAATAACTAGTTAGGAATAATTTTCTACGGAAAGAACACAAACATAGACTTCCATCCTTTTCCTCTTTAAAAGAGGCGTTTTGCATGAAAACAAAATTGTTAAGTAGCAGGTGATAATTTGTACGTTCAAAAATATAGTGTCAGGTATAAATATTTCAAGCAGATGTTTTTTACAACAAAGCAAAATCGTTTTAAAAATGTGCGAAGAGCCTTTGTATTATCACCCTGCATTATATATAAAGAAATTAAATAGGGAAAAATCTGCATGAATGCATGTATGTTTCTCAAAGTGTGAAAAAACAACGGTACCTAGAGCCATAAAATTTTGAATAATGTAGTCCTCCACCCAAAGCTCGAATCCTGAATTTCAAATTTGTTTTATTATATATTTCGTATTTTATGAAGCTTTAAGGAATTTTTTATTAACAAACTCCACAATTTCAAATCGAATAGTGGCAACACTGTGCAGAAGCACACAGTTTTATCTCCAGTTCGCGAGGTTCTTTATCGGAATTCTAAAAATACGCTGCTTTTAAATATTTTATGATTTTTGATGTTGAATCGAATATTTTGTGGCATAAGCGCCAAAAAATGTGATATTTAAAAAGTAAACACAGAAAAGTTTAATAATAACGTACAAAAGAAGTTTTGTAGAGCTATCTTAAAACTGAACATTGATATGTTATGAATTGAAAGAATACTGGAGCGAAACAGAAAAATGTTATGCGAACACTTAACCCTGCATCGACAATTCAAAACGTATACTTCTATGCTGCTTTCAAAACATTTATAATTTTGCTCGTGTATTTTATATGCTCGTAAATGCGAAGAAAATGATGCTTAACATTAAAGCTAAAAAGACAAAGAAAAAAGGTTTAGTATTAGTGAGTTTAACTGCAGAGTGATAGACTTCGAGGTCGGCGAAAGCTTAAAAAAATCCTTTCGGGTAACCTTTGAAATATGAAACCTTTCAGAAATTGTTTTCTAAACTTATATAAATTATGTAATGATTAATTAATTAAATTTTTATATAAATTATTTAATGTTTAATTAATTAATTTTTATATAAATTATTTAATAATTAATTAATTAAATTTTTATATGAATTATTTAATGATTAATTAATTAAATTTTTATATAAATTATTTAATGATTAATTAATTAAATTTTTATATAAATTATTTAATGATTAATTAATTAAATTTTTATATAAATTATTTAATGATTAATTAAATTTGTTAAAATTGTTTGAAACGAATGTCAAATTAACAGTTTAATACACTGGTGTAAGAAAATAAGAGAATTTTCATATTTGATCTACGATCTCCAGAACTATTGGACAGATTTTTAATGAAATTTGGTGTGAACAAGTTGATATAATAAACATTCAACAGTTATAATAGACACACACGTTTGTGTGTAACACTCAGGGGTATCTGAAGGTCTGAAACAGCGGTTGCAGAACACACAAAAGAAATGGGTTAATAGGGGGTATGGTCCCCTCTTACAGCCGTACAGGACCCGCAGCGTCCCGCATACTGAAAATAAGGCAGTTTATCAGCGCCTGTGTCAATTGGTCCCACCCATTCAGCAGCGCTGTTTTCAGTTCCTGGATGGTTCTTCGAGGGGGGTTGCAATTGCCCTCCCCAGAGCGTCCCAGACATGCTCTATAAGGATGAGTTCTGGAGACCTGTTTGCCAATCCATGAGCGAATATCCTCACTCTAGAGAAATTCGTCGACCAGAAGAGCTCTAAGTGGCCTCGCGTTATCGTCCAGTAAGATGAACTCGGGGACCATTGCACCCGGGAAAATGCGAACATAGGCTTCCAAGATCTCATCCCTATACCTCACACCAGTCTCAGAGCCTCTGTCAAAGACATGGAGAGGTGTGCGGCCATCCAAGATGATGTCTTCCTAGACCATTACATCGCCACTGCCATAATTGTTGATCTCACGGACATTGGAAAGCAGGCAGCGGGTCCCTGGCTCTCTCCATGTGAAAGTACGGCGAGAATCGGTGTTTAGGCTAAAACGGAACTCGTCGTTGAAGAGAACGGTCGCCCATTGCTCCGTACTCCAATCACTATGCTGCCTGCACCATGCTAATCGGACTTTTCTGTCCATAGACGTGAGCGGGGCGCAAACAGCCGGTCTTTTGGCAAACAACCCTCTCTCATTCAGCCTTTTGGAAGCAGTCACCCTTGTTACAGGGGTTCCTGTGGCTGCATACAAGTCCCGAGAGAACTGACAGGCTGTAGCCCTCTGTTTCGCCTCGCTAAAATGGACAAATAGTGATCTTCTCTGGCCGTCTTGACTCTTGGACGAGTTTGCCCAGGCTTTCTCTCGATGGATCCAGTATCCTGGAACAGTTTCCATAGGTTACAGACGACGCTGGGCGTTAAATTAAACTCTCTGCATATCTGGATTTGTGATTGGCCTGCCTCTAGCCTCCCCACAATTCGCCACCTCTTTCCATCATCTAAACGTTGGTGGTTACTCATTTTTACCGTTCGAATGTAAATTTAACCGATTGCTGCAAGATAACAGCAAGAAATTCGCCGAGGTGTGCCAGCGAATGCAATTCATCTTACCCTTCACGCGCTTATAAAGCCTGTTTTTCTGCTGGCTCTGCCTACACACACGTGTACGCTTACCTATTTGCCGTACAAGATTTGCATTTTTATCTCTGTGAGCAGTGGTTTTTCCTTCAGTTCAGTTCTTTTCATGCAATGCGATAAAATATGCAAATTCTCTTAATTTATTTCACCAATGTATTTAGCTCTCAGTATGTTTAAATTACAAAGTGTAACCAACAAATATCTGTTACAAGTACCAACATTTAAATTTCAGGTAGAAAATAAATTGCAGTTTGGGTTTTCCTCCTATATGATATTACTATTATTATTTATGTGACATTTTCATAAATATATTGTAAAGAAGAGTTAAAATTTATTTAAAGTATTTTTAGCCCAAAGGGCTTTAGCACAGAAGGGCTATTAATTTCGTTTTGGAATTTTGCATCGATTCACTTTCTTCGTTGATTCACGTTTCAAGCTGTTGCCACCAAGTATTACAGCCCTGTATTATATTTAAAGAAATTAAATTATGATAGAATCTACGTAAATGCGTGTATATTTCTCGCACGGTGATAAAATGACGGTACCTAGAGCCATCAAAGTTTGAATAACGTAATCCTCCAGCGAATACAGGCATCTGAAAGTCCTAATTTGGAATTTGAAATTTCTTTTACATACTTTGTCAGAGATTAAAGAATTTTTCATTAAGAAACTCAACGATTTCAAAGCGAGGAATGGCAACATTGCAGGGAAAAAAAAACATTTTTATCATCAGCGCACGAGATTGTGTATCTGAAATTCTAAAGTTATGCTCATTTTAAAATTATTTTGCAGTATGGCTCTTGAACTGAATTTTATAGTTTAAATGTGAAAAACATGCTTTTTAATAAATAAAGGTAACACTCAAAACGTAAAAAAGGCCCCTTTGGGGGCAATGTAAAATCTGAAAGGTTTCAGATTTTTTTTTGTTCATTTTTATTTTGTTAATTTTTTTTTCACTTTTTTAAAAAACAAAAAGAAATTTCCTCTTGATTGTTTCTAGATCGTGCATACGAAGCGCATGCAACTTGAATTTGATACTCCCGCATGCTGGGAACTGTAAGATAATTTCTCCTTTCTATTTCTTTTCGGATTTTCTGTCTTCTATTAATTTTAAATGGTCTTTACATTTTTTTTAAATGCACACTCTTTGCATCCATGAATTCAGTTAGTTTCCTGATTCTTATTTCTTATCAAATGCAAAATCTCAGATTTGGGTATAATTCTTTCATCGTCTTGTGTAACAGGTAAAATTTCTCTCCCTGCTTCAGATCTGCACGATTTATTATACTTGCGGTGGTTATTTACTTTATTCTATTCTTTATTTACGAAGAGAATGGAAATCTTATTAAATATGAGGGAAGAATACTTAACGAACTATTGAAACTATAGGTTTAATTAACTGCGTTGGAGGTTTCCATGCTCCTGCTTTTAGCGTGTTTCATTATTAGGAACTAAAGCGTTTAGAAAACTAATATTTTCTGATATTTGTTGCCTTTACTAATTATTTACCGGAAATTAATTAAGCAAATGTTTAAACAATTCACGCTATTTCTGTTTTGAATAAGTTACTAATATTAAAGATAAACACTTGGTAACTAAACACGGCTCGTATAATAATGCACGTTTTGTATTGTTATTCGAGTTCAAGTTATATCATAATAGAATTCTTTTGTACTAAATATAACAGTCAAAATATTTCTTAATAATTCCAAAAGTTAAATTATAATTTGATATAGCTCAAAATATTTTTCAAAATCAAAAGAAATATATATATATACTTATATAATTATACTTATATAATAAAATTTCCTCTGTAGGCCAGATCTATGTCAAAGGCGTTATTTAATGGTGTGTTTTATTAAGCAAAAAACTGAATATTATATAAGATAAAAACTTATAGACGAATGTGAGACTCAAAAATCCCATCATATTTCGAAAAATGGTAATACAAAATGGAATTATTATCTTGTTCTATTCTCAATATCATTCTTTCAAGTGCGGAAAATTACATTCAGATATAACTGTTATGATGCTTTTATAGTTTGTAGGGTTTATATTTATTTTAAGTTAAAACTATCTTTTCTGTCAAGCCTTTACTTTCCGCTAGAATCGCCAATGCTAGAATATGTAAATTGTAGCAGAGCGTGCAGTATATTCAAATTTAGCAGAAGGAAGTTGAGTTTAAATAGAAGGAAAACGAGTTTGTAGGTGTGCTTCTTGAATCCCGAACGTGAAGGTTGCTAGGTAGAAATTTAAGAACCGCGCGTTTCGGCCTGTGTGCCTATCTCGGCAGTTTTTGCTGAATGCTGAATCTCAGCTGTATTTTAGAACGCGGTTAGGTTAGTTAGGATCTCAGAGCCTCGTAGGTAGTGATCTAGCTATTTATTCATCCAGTCATTATTTTTCAGTTTTACTTTCTGTTTCTGTTAAACCGCCGGGTCGGCGTAGTTTGTGAGCGTCAAGTGGACGCAGCTGTTATTTTTAAAGTTGAATAAAAAGGGCTTTAAACCCTTCTTACGTGTCTGTGTAAATTTACACTTCCTAGCAATCACTACCACAGTTGCTGACACGTTGGGGGCCACGCGATATTACAAGTTATTAATTATTGTTATGATGTTTGTTTTAAGTAAAAATTTATTTAGTATGAAATTTAACTCGAATTGATTCAGAAGGCTAAATAACCCTTTAAGTTCCATAAATGCACGTGGGTTGAATTTGCTAGAGAATTGAGTAGTGTCGAAATATGAAAACTGTTATCAATTCACAAGATAGAATGGCATTTCAGTTATTTTTCATATTATATTTATGTATATCAATGTAGCAAACTGAGCCACTTAATACTGTATAGTCCTCATAGAAGGCGAGGTATTTGCATTTAAATATCCTTTTGAAAGATTATACCCATCTCGTATACCCACTTTGCAGAGTCATTAGGTTTATTTGAAGCAGAAGAGTTAAAAAATCTGTAATAACCTCGCCGCGACTCAAACCTGGAACTCTCGAATACGCGCCGAGTGTGCTACCAGTACACCAGGAAGGCATGCTGGAAGGAGCGAGACAATACTTTATAACTTATTTATTACTTATTATTTACTATTAAAACTGTAATGCGATTACTTAGTTTATTTTGATGTCGATATTTAGACAAATTTATAATTTGCACCTTCGACGTATTGAGCTTTACACAGTGTGAAAAGCTCTATTTTAAACGCCTTCGAAATATCAGGTTCTTCAAAGTATTAAAATTTTATTTAGAAATCAAAACTATTATTAACATAAAACTTTTTGCCATTCTGAACAATACCAGTCAATTTATTTACTTCCGGCTACTTTTATTGAATATTTCATATTTGTCGCACGTAGTTGTTGATAGTGACATGATTAACGAACTTTTACTTAACCTTTGGGTGCTAGAAATAAGATTGCAGAACTGGATGTAGTCTTCGGTTTCTAAAGATTATATAAAGATAATTGCTCACGTTAATTTTAATAACTTGACTTACAGCATTAATTACAATACTTATACTGTGGTTAGGGTTAACTGATGAGAAAAATATTCATGTAAAAGATACAGGCATGGCGGTTAAATATCCAAAAGTTTTTGTTCACAGTAATATGTAGTATATCATAAATAAAATATAATTAATAGAAAGAAGAAGGAAATTAAATAACGTGGTACCTCGGATCACGAACGCATCCTTTCACAAACAATTCGGTTTACAAGCAAATTATCTGAATAAAAAATGCCTTGGATGATGAACAGTGTCTCGTGCAGTTTTTAAAGGTGTTTTATGGTAACTTATGCCTCATAATTAATACTTCGGTACTTATTGAAACATTTTTTAATATAATTTTTTGTTGAGCAACTTTCTTTAACAAATCCTTGCAGAATGTGATTTGTGGGACCATATATTCGGCCTCGAGAAAATTATTACCAGATTGTGTTACAGACAGATTTTGAGCGCTTCGAAACTTAGGACTGTTTTTGTTATATATGAAATTGTGTCACATATCGTAAGTTATCTTTCATAGATATTCTGTCTCCATTGGATCGGAAGTTACAATGAAGGTTATAAAAGTTATGGAGAACATAAAAATGAGCTCCACAAGAAACAACTGCACCTTCAATACCAGCAAGAAAACATGATTGTAGTAGAAATGCTTCAGAAGAAAAGGAAGAAAGAAACATGATCCTAGTCCTATGATCCGCAAAATTTATGCTAAATATGGTTATAGGCAAGTTTTCGCGTAAAACATCAACCTGCTAAAGCAGTAGCAAGCTATAGTAAAAGCATTTTCGATGATAATACCAGGTATGACTTTCGAAAAATAAAATTTTAAAACTTAAGCTATAACAAACTAGCTTGAAGAAATTTTGGGTGAAACAGAGTATAATGCAGAGCGGCACGTAGGAGTAAAGAAATAAAAGAAGATGCTTTTTAAAAAGAATTGCGGATTTTTTTTTTTTATGGAAGGAAAACTCACATCCAAATAATATCTTTTTCATTATTTACCAATGGTGCTTTCTATTCTCCTTCGTGTAGGTACAGTAAAGTTAAGTTTTCATCTATTTTGTCTATTTAAAATTGTATTTAAAATTCTTGCTTCATATTTAATAATTTCCTTTGGTTTTGAGCTATGTTCGTGTGTACAAAGAAATGTAAAGTTTAAATAAGCAATTGCTTGGTGTTCAGGAATGAATTAAACCATTTTACATTAATTTCTTAACGGAAAATTGCTTTGTATTATTTTTCATTTAATTACGTTAGTTATATTAATTCCTTAAGGGGATTTTTTCATTATATTAATTCTTAAATGGCAAACTCTGTTTGTATTAAGAACATTTCCGTTAATTAATTAGATTAATTACATTCATTCCTAAACTGACATTTTACATTAATTTTAAATTAAATCCTAAACGGAAATTGATATTAAGTATTAAAATTAATTCCATTTTAAGCTTACTTTACTTTAAACTTAAATTCCTCAATGGGAAATTGTTTTGCATTAAGAACATTTCGGTTAACGAACGGCCTTAAGGAACGAATTAAATTCTTGAACCGAGCATTCACGTATATTATTCCCTGCGTAATATTTATTATACAACAGGGTTCCGAATATTCTGACTACACAGTGCATTAGCCCTCCTTGAAGAAAAAAAAATGTCTGCAGGTTAAATGTACCTATTTATTATAAAGGACCGGAGAAAATTTTATCCTTTCACTAAAATAAAATAATTGATTTTCCTAAATGTTGGCCGAAAAATTTAATACCTTTCTCTGTTTTTATTTTTCTGTAGCAAAATTAAACAAAAAAGATAATTTATTTATATTTTTAATTAAAAAACATAACTTCCTGGAGGCATTAGGACTTCTTTGATACGGGATACGTGAAAAAGGAGCAATGTCCTAGCTGATTC
The DNA here is from genome assembly GCF_044657685.1 of Stegodyphus dumicola. Lineage (NCBI taxonomy): Eukaryota > Metazoa > Arthropoda > Arachnida > Araneae > Eresidae > Stegodyphus > Stegodyphus dumicola. The sequence goes on along the minus strand of NC_140776.1, from coordinate 159,026,966 downwards.
TCAGACCAGGACTCTTCGAATACGCGCCGAGTATGCTAGCGATACACCGCGTATTCATGCAGAACAAAAGGAGAAAATATCTTATATACTCCCCTTTTTAAGGGCGACTGGGCATTAGGGGACTCAACCGCCAATTCCTGGTGGTTAAGAATCATCATCCTCATCTTTCACTTCTGGCGCCAATGTAGAGTCATTCGGGTATGTTGATGCTAGAGCAGTGGTCGGCAAAGTGCGGCTTTTTGGCTCCTTAAGAGCGACTCTGCCACGAAAGGCGCAAAAATATTTTCATTTAAAAAAATTGGTAAGAAAAAAATTACATCTTATTTTGATAAATTAAAATTCTTCTATAAATCGAGAACATGTATAATTTTTTGTTTGAGTAAAAAGATAGATAGGCAATTAAATTTTTATATTGTTGTAAAATTACGTAACGAATATCGAGTTTAATTTTATCAGTTTTCGTAAACGTAAACATAAACCATGTACAAACTACCGGCATGCGCGTGCATGCTTTTTATAAAGTAGTGAACGTACAAATTGGCATCACAGAGCAGCAGTTGCAGTGTAAACAGTTTTGTCTTATCTACCGTGTCTGCCGTTGTTGAAATTGACATTGGTAGCTTTGAAATACATTTGCTGGATTTAAAGAGCAAGGAGATATGGCGCTCTAAATTCGAACGTCTTTGTGTTGAATTGGAAATATCGGAGAAGAAAAAATGTGATCTTCGTTCACTTGTGTTGACAAGTGGTCTGCTTTGAATGACCTGGAGAAGGAAGATGTGATCATTTTCAAAGCTTGAAATAATATTCCTTACTCTTACGATCAGCTGAAAAATCTCGCGTTTGCTGTTCTTTCCCTTATCGGTTCTGCATATATATGCGAACAATCTTTTTCAAGCATGAATATTATCAAGAGTAAAATGAGAAATCACCTTATTGATGAGAACTTGGAATCATGCCTAAAATTAAAAACAACACCATACAAACCTGACTTACTCAAACTTTTCAAGGAGATGCAAGCACATTGTTCGCATTAATAAATATTTATTAAGTATTAAATTTAGTTTTATTTAGTGTAATAAAAGTTTACTAAACAAGCAGATTTGGCTCCCATTTTTTTTAAATTGTTGTATTGTTCATATTTGGCTCTTTGGCTCATAAGTTTGCCGACCACTGTGCTAGAGACTTGAAAAATATGCAGTGCCTTTCCCAGGATTCAAGCCTGGACCTCTGGATAACGCTCCGAGTGTGCTACTTTTATACCACGAAGGCATGCAGAAAAAAGGGAGAAAATACCTTTAAAAAAGGGAGAAAAACCTATTACTGTTAAAATAAATCATATTACTAACGCAATATATACATATGATTCACAATATAATACATATGATTAAACTTTAAAAGAAAAAAATCTAAGTCGGGAATAAATCTTGAATTTAATTTTATATAAAGAGTCATTTGCTCTGTCTCAAAAATGTGCTTTATAGTAGTAATTTTAAATTTTCTATTCAGCCAATTTTACGGCCTTAATTACTTCATTAAACTAAAAGGAAAGCTTTTCATTATCATCTGCGCTTTCATTATCAGTGGTGATAATATCCCCATCATACGTGTTCTATCAACGTGTTAATCTATGGCCTAATTTTTGGTATCCAACTTAATTTAAAGGAAAACATACTTAACTAAATTAAAAATGAACATAGCTTCATTTGACCTAATGGGAAAAGTAAGTTATTTAAAGAATTTAAGTTTGAGGTAACAGAATCTAGATAAATAGAATTATGTGTTAAAAATACCTCAAAATACATTATGTCATTTAGAAAAACGTTTTGCTACATATATTTCTTGGAGGAGTATTTTATTCTAATTTGATTTAAGAGGACGGTGGACTTTAAAAATAAATTTTTTAAGTTTTTGTGTTTTCAACAAGAAATTTTATACATATACGTATTATAACATCAGTTTATAAAATATATGCTCAAAATTTTAATTTATTTTGAATTAAAAAATTTTAAAACAAATAAGTAATTATTTTAATTAAAGATTTAAAATGCTCATTGCGCGCTAATTTTCAATATTTTTTTCTAATTGTTCCTTTAAGTTAGCTATAAAGACTTGACAAAATTTTTTGTGTATCCGTTATTTAATAGGATGGATCAGAAATTTTTAAAAAGGATTTATGTGAACTTAAACCTAGTTTTCGGAAAAATATCACCTTTTGTTAAACATCACCACAAGTTTAAATTTCTTAATAACCTCATATCCAAATTGCATGCACAGATTTATTGTAAGATATAATAAGATAGTTTCTACCAAATATTCATTTTTACTAAAACTGAGACGCATGGAACATTTTCAAAACATACGAATAGCGAAAAATTTTGTTTAGAGAAAAGCGAGTTTAAAGTTTTTCTTCAAACTTACCTTTAATATATGGTCACGAGAAACAGCGAATTAAATTTAAATATGAATATATAGACACTAGATAACATTTTCGTATCATTTAACTATTTTTAATCTCATAATATTAATATGAGAAAAATAAACATATCGCAAATTGGTGCGTGATTCGAAGTTAGAGGTAGAAACAATTTATGCATTATATCCAATGAAACTTTTAAAATTCACTCGCATCATATACTTTACCTTCATTTGTTACATTTACATTATCTTTTAATACTGTGAAATATTTTTTGCTATTTCTGTTTTTTTTTTCCAACCAGGTAAATTTCTCTTTTTGCTTCGGTTCAAGCCACGTTGATCACCTTTTTTTGCAACGATTAGGGAAAACGAGATTGTTTCCTCCTGTTCTAGACGTATAGCATTCACATAACTAAAGTTAAATTCATTAATAGTTGTCAATACTGACATTTCAGGCCTTTTTTTACTTCCAAGTATAAAGGAAGTATTGTAATCGTGAAAAGTTTCAGGCAGCATACTTCAACGAAAATACTCATTTTGACCGCTATCGAATGCAGTTTAACGATGTTTTTGCGTGATATCTGTACGTAAGGACAGAATAAAAGACTCGTTTCCTACAAAAAAAATTATGAAACTGCTTTAAAATGAATTCTGAAGAGAATTTTTCGTGGCGTCTGTACGAACGTATGTACGTACGTGCGTACGTACGTACGAATCTCGCATAACTCAAAAACGATTAGCCTCAGAACGTTGAAATTTTCTATATAGGACTGCTATAACATGCAGATGTGCATCTCGTATTTTGGTTGCAATCGGCCGCACCAAACTTATATAAATTTATATATATATATATATATCCACTCTGTTACCCGGCTCAGTGATCTCAGTTTCTTTACTCTTATATGTTTGTAAATTGCACTTTTTTGCTTTAAAAATGATTGAATTATGTTATTTTTATCTTCCGGTTAAGATTTCTATGCCTTTAGTAAATATGCATGCAATATTTTTAGAATTATCAACAATTTTAAAGTTGTTTAAGTGCCTCTAAGCCTTTTTTTATGGCGGACATTGATTGTTTACGTTTGAAACAGCAGACTAGTGGATTTGTTGCCAATCTAGAGAAATTTAGCTTCGCAGCAACAAATATAACGGCTTCATTTATTATTGCCAATTAAATCATGCTTAATCCTTTCTGGAATTTTTTCGAGGAAATAAGTGTTTAAGATTTATTTCGTAATTTTTAATATAGATATTTTGACTTTATTTGTATTTCTTATTATGACTTTCTTATTTATGACTTTATTATGTATTTCTGCCTTCTCGCGAAGTGAGAACTGAATTAATTGAATGAGAAATACTCAATCGTCTGTGGAAAACTTTTTCTTTTTTCTTTTATTTGCTTAATTTCTTTTATACATCATTCTAGCTTTATTATAGTATTTGAATAGAACATGTGGCAACAATTACATAATTCTATTCTTTAAATGATATAAATTTTGTGTATTATGAGTTATAATATGAACGAAATATAATACTGCTAAGTGAATCTAGCGCCATAGTGTCGCTATGGTAAACAAATACTAGAATGAATTTTAAAGAATGCATTTATACTATTGTGGTTTATGCGCTGTCGGCGAAGTAGATTTAGTTCAGTACAATAAGTTTAAATGAAATGCAAGAAAAAATGCGTATAATTTAATATTCCGTACAAGGAAGTCATGTGGTGTACACATGAGATTTTTTTAGAAATAAACACTTTTTTGAGAAAATATATCAATTATTACAACCTCAGTAAATAACTGTTGAAATAATTTTTTTTTAATTTTTCCTCAAAGGGCAAAATTTACGTTTTTTACACATTTTAAATGCTTGTAACTTCTTCAAAAATTAGAATATTTTAACGTGGTTTTTTGCTTTCGATGTAGTTACGTATATGGGATATTATGAGAGTAAAAAAATGTCAATATTTTGGTTGATTTTTAGCTATTTTAAAGTCTACCGTTTCCTTAAAGACAATAAGAGGAATAGAATAAGTGCATTTGGCTGATCGACTGAAATCAAAATGAATGTCCTTGTGTGGTTTTTGACAAAAATGAAACGATATCCAACAATAAATGCAGACGAAATAGCTGCTATCAATAAATAATTCAAACTCTCGTCTATCAACTATCCAGTTTCTCGACTTTGATGTCATATTTTATTTGTAAAGTAAATTTGGCTACGAAATAAGTCGCATAAAACTTTATCAGCTTGGTAATATCTCGCCAAATTACCGAGATACCCATTTACTCAATGTTAAAATGCACTTGCCCTCTATTCTTACGTTTCCAGCATAACTTCTGTTTAGATTACTACTGAACTGAAGTTATAATTTACTATCAAAGCGAAAAAGTAATGATTAGTACATTATGCATTGTTGAGTGCATACGGGTTCATAATAGGTTGAATGCACAAGTCAGATAATAGGTTATTTTTATCAAAAGCAGTATTTGAGAACTCTAGTTTTCCACAGAAATACTCGTAGATGACTTCCCAGTATCACAGAATACAATCAGTAGTTACGCATCAATCTACTAACAACGTTAAACACAACGTAATGCATAGCGCATCTAAACAGAAAGCTAATCCGATTTCACGCTGGACTTCCAACAATAACAACAGCAGCTAACCAAGTAACTGAGAGCAGATACTCTCTCTTCGGCGTTAAATAATTTTCAATCGGCCGCCGAGATATTTCTAGTGCTTTCTGCTTCTCGAAATTACTGGAAAGCTATACTAGGGTGGACATACGATTACAGCTAACGCAGTGGTCAATTACATTTATTCAATTTTAATACATATTACGGTTATACAGGTACCGAAAAAAAATGTCGCCAAATGGTCGCCAAATTTGGCTACGAAATAAGTCGCATAAAACTTTATCAGCTTGGTGATATCTCGCCAAATTGCCGAGATACACATGTTAATATGCCGAGATACACACTCAATGTTAAAATGCACTTGCCCATATTATTACGTTTCCAGCATAACTTCTGCTTAGATTTTTCATGCTACAAAAGAAATACAACAATTTTACTTATAATTCTACTAAAATAAGCTATCTAAGTACAAAATTCGTAACAATATGATTATTACTACTATCTCCGTACTTTACGTAAAAACTCGAAATTATGGAAGCAACTGAAAAGGTCACCCTCAGAATTAAATGAAGGTCATAGAGATATATCGAAGTGATAATCTAAAAATATTCTCAAGGAGAAAATACTGTCGATAAAAGGGGAAAGGTTGGAAGAATATACACTGATATTTTATTCGACAATTTGTCAATCACCTTATCTCTCCATCTAAAGAGCTTCCATAAAAGTACTTTTGGAGAAAAGTTTGAAAGAATAGCACTTGTAAAGAAGAAATCTCCTGTGTTAGAACGATAATGGCATACTTACTGAAATATTTCTTTTAAGAACTTGAATGTTAGCTGCCATTTTAGAAGTACCGATACTTGATAAGTTATCTCAAATAAGTTTGTTTAATATATTAGAACATCTCAAGGATAAAATGGACGAATAGGTATATGATCCTCCCGAAGATGTACTTCGACAAGCCATATTTTTTATGCAAATTAAAGGGGTCATTTAATATGGTTCGAATATTCTACTAAGGATTTGTGTAAATAAGTCTAACTTTTCTAATGCCATTTCAGGGATCTAATTCTGCAAATAAGTCTTCTTTAAGGTATACCATTCGCTCCATCAAATAGTTTTAATTATTCAAAAATTTGAAGATTGAATCTTGTATTAATATGATAAAAATGCCATAAAGGCTTTATAATTCGTTCTGTTCATGTTATTAACGTTCACGTTGTCAATTCTCTTCTGGCGAAATAACGTGTTTATTAAATTTAAGCATTTTAATATATCATTTTCAGTCTGTAATCATTTTTAATTATTTAATTATGCACTGTCTTATTATATTTTCACGTTATTTTATTATATTTTCACACGCAGAATTAATGAATAAATGTTAATCTGTCAGCCTTTTAAAAAGAATTGACTTTCCATTAAAAATATTTACCACTCGAGAAACTCTCACATCAGAAATGTATGTTAAGCATTAATTTCGTGTAAGTATTTATAAAATTTCTTTTAATATTTCCCCCCTTTTATACGATTTTCTTTAACTTTCTTTCTTTGTTGATATTTTTGTTCGCGTCATACATTGAAACTGAGTTTTGATTCTTTTCTGTGAAACAGAATTTGTACAAAATTCTTACACATATATGTCTGGTATGACAAAACAGTAATTCAGAGCAATTTCAATTTATTTGTTAAGAGTTATTTTTTTTTATCTATTTATTAACAAATTAAAAAACTCATCTCAGAATTTCTAAACATTAGTTACCTCATTGTCTAGTTGAAAATATTATATTTTTAAACAGACATGTTCGGGATACTCAGAATACATATAATCGAAATTATCGATAATAAGTATCGTTTTCTTAACTTCCATTAATCGATTAATAATGTACATTTAAATCTATCGATTTCTAAATGATAGATGTTTAAATTAAAATAGTTAACATTCGTTGGCAGCATCATTTGAAGAGAACGTAAAACTGAATTGAAATTGAATATGAAACAGCTTCATATTTTATAAATTAAACGTAAATTTACGCCATACACGAAATAGACATACTCTGGGATAAAAAGAGAGACAACATCACGTTGCTTGCTACCTTACGACGCTGATTAAAAGGAATATTTTTCTTCTAAAAGATGCTGATTCAAAGGTTGTGATTTGTATTTTATTACTTTTCTGCTATCAAAATAAAAATATAAATAAAATAATATAAAAAATACAAAATAAAATGCATTTTAAACTCTTTAAATTACTCTACTTGATTTAAATGTACTAAGATAAAAAAAATATGCGTTATCTAACGTAATATTTTAATCATAAATGATTAAAATAATAGTGATGGGCTTTTATATATTAACGTTTTCTCATCGGTAGAGGCCTCTCAAATCTGTTCCTCTCAAACATCTGAAATACCCATATGTACGAAATTTTGTTGGAATAGATTTCCTTCCACCATGCCAGGTAAAATGATACTCCGTTAACATAAACAAACTTGAATGAAGCGATAACTTCTCTCTTGGGGATCTTTGTGCGGTTTCCCCTAAGGTCCACAGTTTCCCCTTAGGACAAAATTATGACTGCTAGCATCAATAACTAAACATTGAAGCTAAACAAAGGAAAGGAAAGGTGCGTTCAAATAACAGAGCTACTTTTAGTTGCTTGAAGGAAATGCCATTAAAAAAATCTTGATATTAATGAGCCATGCACAAACGTAATGGGGAAAGCACCGGATAGCACATTACAAAAAAATGAGCATTGTGGGTAACCGCTGTGGCTGGCAAATAACTGTTGCGACACGCTTTGACTCGCCTTAGCATTTAAAGAAAAGGCTAAGAATTTGTAATTGGGGTGTTATCATATGTTGTCAAAATTTATCTGGACGTAGTTGTCGGTGAAATATACTAAACCAATCGTTTGCTGGTGACGAGCAGATGTGTTCAATAGTGAGGACGGGAAGGACAAGGTAGCCCTATATTCTATTTTGTAAAGAACCGTTAAATATTGCAAATACTGCATGCCACGTGCCGATGGCTGTTTTGTTAAAATATGGACGCAGGTAAGTTTATAAAATAACGGAAGACGACAAGTTGCAAAACTTCTAAAATGTAAAGGTGGTTGACGAGCCTGCCGCCGAGGGCAAATAAAGCGAGTGAAAAAGTAAACTTCAAAACATTCTTGATATTTAAAACAGTAAATCCAGGTGACTATCAAGCAGCGTGAATCATGATGCTTATCACCACGGTGTTGCCGCGCATGGATGGCACTAGGCTATCGATGAATGCAGAATCAACTCGTCTCAAATGACAATGCCATACCATGTGTTTGTGTACGCCCAGCTTGCAACAAAAGTTGAAAGTTTACAATTTACCGCACCGTTCCAACCCCATACGTCGATAGTGTGAACAGTGATTGTAACAACGGATTCTTTGAATAGTTTTTTATATTGCGTTGATAACATCAAATGGTACGAGTTGACAGAGGGGATGCAATAGACCCTAGTTTTTACACCAGAGCTCTTGCTGCTGTTGTCCATCTTTACCATTTTCACTGCATGTCCGTCTTCTCGTTCGATTGTGTGGTGAGGCTGGTGCAATCGTTTCCATCAGTCGCTCTTTACATCCTATAATTGTGATTTCATATTCGTACACTATGTCTTGATTTGGTTTAGCATGAGTACCAGTTTCTTGAATAGGTAATTCGTAGTCTGCATAAGTTGGGAAAATTGAAAACTTGCTCGAATGATTACTGTTTTACTCACTTTTAAATACTTTTATTTAATATAAAGAAACATATTGCTAGGTTTTCTTTCCTCAGAAATTCCCACAATAATTCTGGGTTCGTGATTACTTGAATTAATTTTATGAAAACTCGAAGTAAATTTAAAGGCAAAGTGATTGTCAGGAAATGTTCGTACGATGAATTTGTAGAGACTTTAGGTATTTTTTCGGAGCAGAAAAGACGAAAACTGAGCAACGCCTTCGTCGAGAATCGAACCACGGACCTCTGGAATACGGCCCAGTGTGCGGAACCACTACACCACGAAGACGTGCTAGTAAGGCGGGAAAAATACCTTATATACTCTTCCTTTTAAAGGGTGACTGGGTTATTTTAGGGAACCCAATCGACAAATCCTGGGTGTGGAGAAGTATTATCCACCACACTTTTAGTTCGGGCGCCACTGTAGAGACATAGGGTATTTTGCTTGAGCAGAAAAGATGAAAAATGAGCAACGCCTTCGCCGGGAATCTAACCGCGGACCTCAGGAATACGCACCCAGCGTGCAGACCATCACACCACGAAGGCACGCTAGCAAGGAGGGAGAAATAGCTTATTAAACTTACATTGCCAAATAGTGCAAATCGAACCTCCGTTGCTAGGCAATATACCGAAGTCACAGAAAGTGGTAAAAGTATAAATGTTCCTTATATTCAACATTATAAAATCTGATATAAAAATCGACCAATCACAGCGAAGTATAAAGGAACTGACATCCAGTTTTGCTAAATCAGAATACAGCTTCACTCAGTTTAACTCCCCTTATTGGATACGGCTTTAAGTTTGATTAATAGATATTAAAATGCTGATGGCATGTACGTCTTATGAATATGACCATTGCACAGAAAAACCTATTAGTCTGTGCATTAGCGCAGAAATGGCGTTGGCTCTATAAAATCGAGATCACATCTACAAGCTAACTTCAGCAGCGCATCAAAAGAAAGAGCCCCCAAAATTGTCGCTTTCAGAATATCTGATTGATTTTGGAGAAATCTTACAGAGGACAAAGCCTCAAATAAAAAAAAAAAAAATTCGGTTCAGTTACAAAGTGTCACACGTAATCAGCCGGCGTATCAGTTTCAGGGAAATATGTTTCAGTTAGGAACTCTCCAGTGGGACGAGAAAGGGAAGACTGTTTCTCAGAAAAGTTTCTTTTAGTCTCACGGTCATTAAATGTAATAATCCCATAAGCAGGGAGGAGAAGTTGTAGAGAATTGATTCATTTGCCCTTATGTGTTTTTGTAGAGGTTGACTGATAAATGAAAAAGTTACAAATAAACTCTTTTAGACGAAATAGTAAACGAAAAGGGCCGCTTAGAAACACGTGAAACATTGTTGAGATAAGTGAAAGAGAAAAATTGGCGTTACAGTTTCTTTTTGATTTGTCGAAAAAGGTGAAAATCCCTAAATTTATTTGGATGGATTGTCAAGGGCCCATTTCATTGTCGATAAGGAGATCCCCAAAGCTCACAATACGATTTCAAGATTTTTTTTTTCAGCGCATAGCAAATAAAAGAATGTTTATCTCAAAACCTGTCATAAAAATACAATCATAGGAGCTTACGAAAAGACAAGAGCAAAAGGAAAAATATTTACGAAATATTCCCATTTAACTAAATACATAAGATAAAAATGGCTTACTCTGGAAATTTTAAGTAGCGCGAATAAAAAACAAACACATACACACACAATAATGTTGCTTAAAGAATGAAAGAGATGTATAAATAAAAAAACAAAAACTTTTCTATTTTTATTTGAGGAAGAACTCAGTATTTTAATTTGTAGATTCTAGAGGAAATTACGAGCTATAAAGGTTAGATGAAAATAAAGCATTGGAATGGTTTTGAATATGGGTTTAATAAATTTTACTATGAAATATTAATAAATCCACAACTACTAATTAGCCACTTTAAATCACTGCTATACTATTCTTCTGCTTAATCATCTTTTATGTAGACCTAATTAAATGTAGAGCTATTGCTTTTGTAATCGTATGTTACACAGGTGACAGGTGACGGAGGACGGGGACGCCTGATGTTTAACAGAGGTAAACAGGCATATGTCCCGCGCCCTTCCCTATCTAGTGGCAACTCCCAGGAGCCTCATGAGGCCACCTCGGGAGTTTATTGAAGAATTTTACGTAATTGTACATGGCCATATAGAGGCACTTAAGAATGTATTAGTTTTGATCGGTAGGCGAATGATTTTTTAAATCTTGGTTTGTTAGACACTGTTAAACACTAATTACAGCATATACATACACATACAAGTACATACACTTACACTTGCACATGTAAAGATACATACAGAACACTTGTAAAACACATATAAAAGCACATATATAACACATATAAAACATGTGAGCACATTATAAATAATAGAAATTAGATACTATAATTTCTATTATTTATTTATTCCTATTATTTATTTATTTCTATTATTTATTTATATTTATAGTATGTGTTTTACTTAAGTAAAACATATACTTATAATTAAACATAATTAAGCTAATATACAGTATACACTTACACTAAAGACACATATAGATCACATGTAAAATGCGCATATAAACATGCATAAAGCATGCAGACACACTGTAGAATATTAAATTTTGTGATTAGATTGTAGTAATTACAGATGAAACTTTACGCTGTAGAATACATTATGCAATACATTACATCAGGTACACAATACTTATTTAATTTGAATAATTATGCAGCGCTTTTTGTATACATAATGCTTACAGAATTGATACACAATGTAAAAACAGATACACTATGCTTGTAAAGCATTATATATTAGAAATTATACTGCGCACAATTGTACAAACGAAATAAGACACTATACTACTATATACAACGCAGTTATGGTGTACAATTATGCAAACACAATTATACTAACGTATTAAAACACAGAATAAAACGCTATACTACGATATATAACACAACTGTGCACAATTATATAAACACAAATATATTAACAGATTAAAATCTATACTATTATATACACACAATTATAGTACGCAGCACCATGCATGCTATGTTGTCAAGCTATATATTTCTATGCGATGCTATGAGATTATACAGGTAATGCAGATACAATATTGGTAGATATAGATGAATTATATAATTATGCATATGTCAGATACAGTGCAGATATAATACTGATAGTTTGAGTAATACAGATTTGATGTGCAGACGATAATTGTAGTGGAGACACTGTGTTATAGAATGCGCGGAGCTTATTTTATATTATATTAGATGCACAGTGTTTATTGGATTAAAATAGGTACATAATACTTTTTATATACACTTTGCTAACAGAACAAATACTCAGTGCAAAGTCAGATACACAACAGGTTGTAAGGTATTACAGGTAATGCACACGCAATGTAGATAGTTGCATAGTAATTATATGCTTTATATACAGCAGATACAGTGCAGAATTTGACAAATTCAGTGCAGCATGAGGTGCATATATATTGCAGATAGTCGTATAACGCGTTTATGTAATACAGTACTGGCAATGACTGTAGGAGAAACACTATGTTGTAGAATACACAGTGCATATTAGTATTGTAATAGATACATAATGCTTGTTGTATACACAATGCTTACAGAATGGTTACACAATGCAAAGTCGGATACACATTTGTTTTACACTGTTCAGTTAAGCATGGACTAGCATGGACATGCAAGTAGTAGCCTGTGATAAGTCAGTGTTGAGATCTGTACACTGTTGATAAGTCCTCTACACAATTTGTAAGGGCGTTCCAATTACTCTGCGCACAGTACCTTATACACTGATATATAACTTGCAGTTGTTGTAATAACTGTGGTTATTCCAGTAAATACTTCTATTTCAGTCGTTGTAAATACTATTTCACTAGTTGTAACTACTATAGACACACAATGCAGGTAGCAGTCTGTTCATAGTAATAGGCTGTATACACCGTAAGTGAGTACTGTACGCAGTAAGCAGCTATGTCTCTTATACTATGTGCACCTGCCCTTGCCAAGGAATTCAAGTTTACAACAATAGTTTATTTCAAGCACCTCGCTCATTAGCAGCCGAGCGGTAAAATCACTGAATGTTGGTAGTTACGACTGAGCGCCGCCTGAGATAGCCACTGACCTGACTTTGTTGTAAAAGTCTTACAGTGTTAGTAGTCATCCTGGCAGAAGGGAAAATTTCCTCCGTGTAAAAATATACATATAAATATTACATGGGCATACAAGGCCTGTGTATAAGCATAGATATGTTGATTACAATCATTGTCTTGTACAAGTTACATATGATAGATACATAAAATCATGACAGCTATGTGTACATTTAGACATTATATGAATTCATATTAACAATACTTTTACTGAGATAATCAAAATTAAACGTGTAATTCATTTACACATTGACTGGATTTTCAATATCATTTAAACTGCTTTACAATATTATTTTCATCAAGTACATATAAACTGGATAGTAATATGCTTACATTACAATAGTTTTGCTCTTACAGTCCTATTATTATTCTACGGAGTGAGCTATTTTCCTAGTGTTGATATTCAGTTGTAGTATTTTGAATTGCTATTAAAATTATGCTGCGAAGATACAATTCTCAAGAGAGGGGGAGAATTTCTTAGTATCTTGCTGAGCAAAGCCTGATTACCTCCTCTATTTTAGTTTTCGTCTGCTTCTTGCCTCGAGTATTCTCTGCCCATTGCGGCCAGTATTCACTGCTTGGCATTTTTAAATGCAGTTTATCGGTTTGTGGGCAGTTGAAGAGGAAGTGATCTGCATCACCTACCGCACCACATTCACACAAATCTGATGCTCATATGCCGAATCTCTTAAGGTAATGGGGGAAGGGACCATGGCCAGTGTAGAATTGAGTTTGTGTTCCGCTGTATGTATTAACTGAGCACGTGACTTTTGGAAAGAACTTGTAGGTTCTCCTCCCTGTGCTTTCTCTTTCCCATCTTTTCTGCCATTCTTGAAAAAGGCTATTGAGCGTGGTTTTTTTTTAAATAGGACTGCGGAACACTTACTGCGTTTTCCAATCTACTGGAGTCATTGGCAGCAGATTTCGCAAGCAGGTCAGCCGCTTCGTTGCCAGTAATACCCACATGAGCTGGAACCCAGATCAGGATAGGTCTGTCATCTGGTGGGATACTTAGAAGAATTTTCTGAATATCTTGCACCAAAGGATTCCTTGTCTTGTGCCCTGGGATGGACTCCAAACTTGAGGCATAGTCGCTATATATGCTGACCTTTAATCCTAATTGATATTTTGCCAAATTGATGGCTGCTTTTAATGCAAGAAGCTCTGCCTGAATTTTTGTCTGCCAGTCGTCTTTCCCAAGTTTTAACCACTTCTCCTTCTTGGAGTACACAGTAGGCGCAGCCTGTGCCTTTTCCCGTCTTTGAGCCATCTGTATAAATGGCAAATGCCTTCTCATTTGGCGGCGTGTATTGCATGTATATTGTGTGCGATAAATCAGTATCTGCAGGGTGTCCAAGCATGATCGGCTTGCGCTTCTCATAGTCTGTATGGTAGAATGTCTTTTGCCACAGAGAGACGTTATTTTCTAGGCGCAATGTCCTTACTAATAGTGATTCTCTCTCCACTAGAAGGTAGTTACGACTAGGGTTCGATTCCAGGTTAACGGTCTGGCTGCATGGGTGTTTTCCCACGTGTAACGTGTATACAAGCCAGTTTCCATTAGACAGTTCTCCACGAAGGCTTCCCTACCCTGAGGCAGAGATAGCCTTTGTGTGCTTTGCCATAATAAACTAAACCTTATCTTTAAGACACCTCACTAAACAGTAAGCAACTAAGCACAACATTTACAATTTTATTGAAGCAAACCTATAGAATAAAAGTTTACAGAAATTGATGAAGAAGCTAAGAAAAAGGAAAAAATGTTTATTTCTATATGTTATTTCCTGCGTAGGATGATTTCTCTCTACATTTTTAATTTATTATTTTAGTTATAAGTGCGTACATTTTAAGCTTTTTGCAAATCAAAATTTGATTAAAAATTTTAGGTTGCTTAGGTGGCACTCTTGCAGTGCATTTGATGAAAACAATAGAAGATTAGTACATAAATAAAATATCATTTTCCTTTTTTTATTTGGGTTTCGAAAAAACTGAGCTTTTGTTTTATATTAAGTGAGAAAAAAAGCAAAATGTAGAACAAGGAAACAATATAAGTGCCAGTCATTTCCCGTTAAGACAAACACCTTGTAGAAAAGAATAATATGAGAAAAAGAAGTCTAATGGCGTATTAACATTTACCAAGGGCGTGGAAGTGAAGGCTAGTAATATTTACCACGGTGATAGATGTATCGACAAAGTTATGCATTAGACAATAATATTAGGCAATAAATGGAATAATAATGCATAAGCGGCATATTAACTTTGTCGTCTAAAACAAAGATTTGCTGTAAGTAAATTCGTTAACTTAAAGAATGCATTTATTCTCTTATTGTCCCAATATTTGTTACTGTAATTTCTAAAGCTCTGCTTTATAATAATCTTTGAGTCCCCTAGAATTTTGAAAACTTTCAGTTTGCGTCTTCTCCTACTTTCAGAGTTTTGAGTAACACTGTCAGAGTTTGTTAAATATATGGTTTTCATTACTATCTCTGCTTTTGTTTTTGATTTATTTATTACGCGTATATACATCATAGGGTAATATTAATTTACTACTTTCTGGGTCTGAGTTAAGAGATAAATAATAATCAATGTAACGTTCGTTTTGTTTGAGTATAGATTATGTATCACAGATATTGCAAAAAGGTCTTACTATTGTCACAAGTAAACGGAGGGATTTATCGTACTTATTGTGCAGGCAAGCCTCCACATTATTCAGAGTCAGGTGTGTTAACCACAACCGCCCAAGGACAAGGCGAATAAAATTGCAATAACCGGTTTCTCCTTCTTCTGCTGCTGGGGTTCGTAGGTGTAGGGCGGCCTCTGGCTGTCCTCTTTCTGGCCGATGCTATGTGCCACTTTTTTCTTCTCGTTTGCTACTTCCTTCGATGCTGTCTGCTAACGCCATGAAATTCCTTTTAGTGATATTTTGAAATGAAGATTCAAGGAAAAAAAAATTAGTCCAGTTTCCTAATACATGGCTGCGGCAAATAATTTTTTTCAACCACTTTATACTTTTGAGACTTCGTGCGTGATTTCATCCTTTCCTGATTTAAAGAAGAAAAAGCAAAACACTATGGTTAATCAAGTACGCTTAACATTCTAAGCGGCAAGGTCGTATATATACGGCCTAGAATAATTTTGTTATGTCTGTAAGAACGTATATATACGTGCATATTAAAATACGTCAAAGAAATTAAGGCAATATATCAAAAGAAAACAAATACATCTCTGAAATACCACGAGAGTTTTTACATTAAAATCAAAAAAATAATTTGTTCACAAAGTAGTTTTAGAAAATTTGTGCTTTCTTAGGGAAACCCCTGGCCGCTCAGAAGCTTAATTACTGCCGTTAAATTTTGACTGTACCTTTCTCACAGAGACGTTGTTTCACACTGATGGAAAAAGATTAATCTGAGTGCAACGTTATTTTGGTTATGGGCATTACACGTGCTAGATGTTCCGAGTCGGATTTTGTTTAAGACCTACATTCGTCTGTCTTGCTGATAATTTCTTAATTCATATTAATGCTTATTCAGAAATGAAGATGTTAAAGAAAGAATAAAATTAATTGACTTTGTGATATCTAAATTATCATCCTTTGGGGTAAGTCATTTTGATTTCGCATTTCCTTTCAAGATCACGCATTTCTATCTGCACATTTGTAAGTACTATGAGTTATTGCATCCACAAAGCAATCTACTAAGTAAGAATTAATTTGATTTTACATTTAATAATCCTTTTTCACACACCGCCAAATTAATACATTTGGCCCCCTTATTACACTTACAAAACTGAATAATTATTAGCTTTTGAACCAAAAGCGATAGAGTTTCAGAAACTGCGCAATTTACAGTTCTGTTGCTGCTGCGGTGAAAGTATACAATGAACGACAAAATGATACTGCACAAAATAAGCAGTATGGAAACTACGAAACACTAAGAACTGTATATGAAAGAGGTGAACGCTAGAAGCGGCGGTACCTTCGGGCGGATCGCGATGCTGTTCAATTCGTAAAAGAACTAGAATGTTACGAAACTTGTGTCCAAATCAAAAAACAAACCTTCCTGTGTATTAGAACGTCGCAGCAAACAGATGGCACATCACCTATGCTAATGACTGTTTATCAGCAGAAGAGGCTGGAGTTTGCTTAGCAGAATCAATAATGAACCTCTCGTGATTGATAAGAACCTCTCGTGACTGATAAAAGTTTGAGTTCTTCGATGCGTCACGTTTTTGCTTTACTGAAAGAATGAACTTTGGCGCATACACAAGAAACATCGAAGAACCAACTCTCTTCAACTTTCGTGGGAAAATACAAGCTGGCGGAGGCTACGTTTTGGTACGGGGAACGTTTTCATGGCATTTGAATGATTCATCATTGTGGACAGCCCTATGAATTTGCAGACCACATAAACAATACACGTAGATATTTTACCTTTATTGGTGGCATCTTCCAGTATGGCAGTACATGATGTCTCATAGGTAGGAATATGCTTAAGTGGTTGAAAATTCATAAGGTTGCTTTTACTATATTTCCTGGCTCGCAAAATTATCGACATCGAAACCCATTCGAGAATCTAGCAGACCTTTTTTTAAACGGGTTGCATGGATCTCCCCAACCCTTTGGTTGATGTCAACCGCACTGCATTCTGCACAGTTCTATCTCTTCCTAAACATGTTTCAGCGACTCTAATGAGTTCCTCTCATCTCGTCTAGCCATCTCTCCGCGATGCCAATGGTGATTGTTTAGAATATTATCGGTCAAAGTAATGTAATTCTGCTATATAGCTGAATCAATAAAATGAACAAATAAACAAAAATTCTATTCTCATACAATCAAATCTTTTCAGACCTTCATCACTTCAAATATTAGAAGTCGTGTTTAACTTTTGTTAAACCTGCCCCTGTTATGTTTATGATTAAGAATTTCTAAAAGTTACCCTTTAGGTCAGAACAAATATTAAATGTGTAAGAATCAATTTGAAGTTTCCGTTCAGAGATATGCTAAAAGTTGAAATTTTTTAAGGTACTTAAATTTTTATATTGCTTCTGAAATTAATTTTGTCGTTATTCATTTTCACCAGGATAAATATATGTCATGTAATTTTGAAACTTTTATGTACTTATGTATGACTGGATGAGCTTTTGCAAAAGAAATCCTTATTAATATTAATATTTTGAGCACTAGGTATGCACAAATATGGATGTTTTATATATTTTTTTTTAATATGCCACATAACCGGAAGTCAACACCTGCCATATTTAACTCATTTCGTAAACTGGATTATTAATCTACGATTTAGTCTTGCAGACTTCTTGATGCATTCAGTAAGTGTTCAGCTGTGGTATGTAAAATTAGTTATTTTATGGCCATGATGTCTCTAGCAATTTTCCTGCAAAATACCACAACTCTCCAATTCAAAATCGTTATTTTATATATTACTAGCGGAAGTACTCGAAGCCAGTTACGTTAGATTGAGAGTAATGTACCTAACAACAGAGAGAACGATACCGCTATAATCCTTCTCTAAGAACGGTGCAAAAAATACGATTCACAGTCATAGATTTTTCAGTCTCATGCGATATGGAACCCACATAAAAATTTGAATAGAAAGAAAAACTAATTCTATTTCATTATATCAGCAAAAATGGCGCGCAGTTTTTAATAATTTTCGTCTTTCTAATCAAATGGACGTAGAAGTTCAAGTTCCATCCAATATTTCACCTATATTCAATTTTAGTCGATTAAATGCATTTATCATAATTGATCAAAAATCAATAATGCAAACAAACAAACACACACACAGACATTCTTCCTTATATAAAGAGAGATTTTGTAAAACTTACCAATTTTTGATTAACAAACTCTACGATTCGAAAGCGAGCGGTAGCAACACTTTTTGAAATAAAGCATATTTTTCTCTAATGCCCGAGACTGTTGCCACTTGGAAGTAATATCTCAGCTGATTAAATCGTACGAAAAGGGGAATAGTCTAAATGGCTTCCCACGGATTTTTGGAATCAAGAATAATGTATTTAATGTTTGACAATGCTATTTTTATTTATTATAAAACTTAGAAATTTTTTATTAACAAACTCTACGATTTCGAAGCGAGCAGTGGCAACACTTCTCGAAATAAAGCAGATTTTTATCTCCAACTTGCGAGAGTGTTGCTACTCGGAAAAATGAAGGCGAAAATTAGCGTTTTCAAAGTTTTTAATTAATATCTCTAATTTTAGCTAATTTTGTTTGGAAAAACGTGGACATCAACCTTTCCCGGAACACAGAAAAGAATTGTAGAACGTTCGGTGAGGATAGCTGCAGTAGAGCCTGATTATTCGCGAACAAACACACAAAACACACAGGCATTCTTAATGCGGTTACAGCCGAAAACATCGCGCAAAAACATCGCGGACGAAAACGTCGCAGAGAAAACAACTCAAGGCGAAAACGTCGTGCTACAAAACATCGTAGGAGAAAACATTGCAGTTCTAAAACATTGTGGTACAAAACATCGTCGTCGAAAATAAAGCGTTTCAAAAACTTCGCAGTTTGAAAACATCGTAGTCGAAAATTTCGTGGTAAAAAATAAAGTATCTACAAATCATCGCGTGACGATAACATCGCAGACATGCTTTTTTTCAGGCTTTAATAACTGTAAATAGATATTCCCATAATAATTTGTGAGCGTAAAATGTAAAGAAGGATAATTTTTACTTTCACATTTTTTTAACTAAATGTTTGCGGAAAAAGTTAGAAGGAAACTTAAGCATAGAAAATTAAATGCAACTTATAGATTATACTTTTTATGAAAAATTACCAGTAGAAACTTTATAAAAAATTGTTTATTAATCTTCTTTGTTAGTTAACTATGCCGGTTTAAAATTCTATTAAGCACTATAAGTTGCATTAATTTCCTATGCTTAAGTTTCCTTCTTATTTTCTCAGCAAAAATTTAGTAGTTAATATAAAATATGAAAAACAAATTATCCTTCTTTGTATCTTGCCCTCACAAATTATTATGGGAATATTTATTTACAGTTATTAAAGTCTGAGAAAAGCATGTCTGCGATGTTATCGTCACGCGATTATTTGTAGATACTTTATTTTTTACCACGATATTTTCGACGACGATGTTTTTAAACTGCGAAGTTTTTGAACCGCTTTATTTTCGACGACGATGTTTTGTACCACGATGTTTTAGAACTGCGATGTTTTCTCTTTGCGATGTTTTCTCCCACGATGTTTTGTAGCACGACGTTTTCGCCTTGCGTTGTTTTCTCTGCGACGTTTTCGTCCGCGATGTTTTTGCCGCGATGTTATCGGCGGACACCCTTAATGCAATCGAATAAATTTACTTTGAAATGCACATTTTTAGTAAACTTTCAAGAATCTTCAACAAAAAATTCAAAAATGTATATACATATGTGTGTGTTAATCTATTAAAAATTTAGACAATGATGCACAAACATAGTATCAGACATCGAGGCCAATTGAAGTTTCTCTTAGTGTTGACATAAGCAGTACCAAATATGTTGGTGGAAAAAAAGTGCTATATTTTAAAGAATTTTTCAAGTTTTTTTCTGTAAACTCGACAGGGAAGGAGAGAGCGAATGCGGCATGCTCGAGATGAAATCTTAATTCAGAATGATTTAAATTCAGTTCATTATGTAAGTATCTAAGAGTCTTGAGGGCTTGAGTCATATGATGCGGATTAATTTTCAATTGATGCAGTTTAGAGCAATTTATAAGCAGTTACTATTTGTAGAAGAGAAACCGGAAATTGACCAAAATAAAAATTAACTATTGAAAATGTTAACAATGATCTTCTAAAAATACTCTTTTCTATAGTGGCCAAGTTGTAAAATGATTAACCGTTGATAGTTTGACTTAAGTTCAAATCCTTGACAACGCCTGGTTAAATAAATTTTCTTAATTTTCACATGAATAATGTGAATACCGATCATTTTCCTTTAAATTCATCCTCAAGCAGGCATCCCTTCATCAGGCAGATAGCGCTTTCGTGCTTTGCCACAATCCAAACAATCCACCTCTCCCTTCCTGTGTGTGTGCATGAGTATATGTGTTCATAAGCAAACTTACGCATGCATGCCATCATATTTTTAAGTGATTCCATTATCTTGGACAGCCCCTTGTACACTTCAGAAGTATAGAAATATCTATGCAGATAAATCTTTGCCAGGATGATATCATTGGGCATTAACTATCAACATTAAGAGGTGTTATCAACTCGGCCACTAGAGAGCCATTATAAGTATTAAATGAAACATAGCTTTAATGATTAGTTGATTCTATATTGTCTTTCCAAAATGTAGGAACAGAAAACTCAGTTTACTTGTATTTAATTCTCTGTTTCTCTCAAAGGATAAGAGAGGTTTTACTGTTCATCTTGATTTACTGCCCTAAAATGGGTTGCTCTAAGTTCTTCTTCTACGTCTTTTTAGCTACACTCATAGCATTTTGGGTTTAATTAACACAATTCTTAGGTTTTATGCTAGCGATTGTATAATACTACCTAAGCTGCTTTTGTCTGATCTTATTTTCATTCCAATAGAGTGTGTATTCGACCAAAGTTATTGTACAGCAACTTTTGTCCTTCCCGGCCAGAAGTCTTTGAACCTGTGCTGTTACTTCTCAATGATTACATTAGTCTGCTCCAAAGACATTACTCTCTAGAGGAACGAAATGTAATTTCATCTTCGTTTTTCCTACTTTTCCAAGTTAATTGACGTCATTTAGCATAAGTATTGGAAATAACATAACCTTATATATCTCCTGACCTTGGGTTCGACTTCTACATAAGGTTCGGCTCTCTGTGTGTGTGTCTTTCCCATTTTTCACAAATGACACCATCTCTTCTTTGCAGTGTGCTCTAGACAATATTCTTGGCGATGAAATGACTAAGACGTTCGATAAGTTTGGCGATTCCTGATAAATGCCTTAAAGAAACACTCTGATCATTAGAAAATGTAGTAAATTTTTTTATTGTCCAAGGATATTAAACCACTGAATGAATCGCGGAGAACAGGCAGGTTGTAGAGAAGTTTTCGAGATTCCTCCATAGTGTCTCATATATACGAGTCCGTTTATCTTGCGGCTTCTATGAATTTATCTGTTCCTCTAAACAGGTAGCCTTAAATGATTGGCTGTAATCAAATGATCTAACCCGTTCCTTACTTCATGTCTGCATGTATTTTTATCTAAAATACTCAAAAGTTGCGGCTTGTCTTTGGACTTAAGGGTTGTAATTGCTAAGAACATATTTTTCAAGAGCCAGAGGTAGCTATGCAAGACGCAAAAGAAACTATAAATAGAACGTGGAAACAATAAATGGAACGCAATAACAACGTGGAAAATAAAACAGTGATAATCGACAACCTTGTATTCGGCTTAGATTTGCACTGTTTTATAGCTATGGAAGTTTCAATACAAATGGTGATTCATAAATGATGATGTTGAGCAAAGAATGATAATAGAAGTGCATAACAAACTCAGTAAAGTAGTTACGCTGATAACAATAAAGTGAGAAGTTCTTTTTATCAAAAAGAATAAACTAGCTAGACAAGGAATAGCGTTTGTCCCATAACTGTTAAAAGCGAAATTCATAATATTTTTATTTAACTGCTTAGATCGAAGCTAATTTCTTAATATTTCCCAGTTAATTTTTACATATCTTAGCCTTATTATATGATGTAATAAAAATGTCCCTTCTTTATAACAAAAATAAAGGGGGAACTTTGTGCATATATCTAGCCATTTATTGCAGGGTTATATAGAAAGCCGATTATGTTTTTATTTTTGATAATCAGTCTTTGAAGACATTAAACTTCTTTATACAGTTTGTTTTTATTTATAATTATTTAATTTTCTAATTACTCAAATAATTCACTAAATTTTCTAAATTCGATGTGGGTTATTATATTTTCTTTTCGGAAGCACTGCAAATGGCAATGCTTCAAATTTATTTCGAATTATGAAGGCTAATAAACAAATATTTTCGGCTTAATTCAAATTAAATGCTGAAATGATAAGGGATACAAACTAATATTAATTAATATGAGTTCTTCCTAACTAATTAATGCTGTCAAAACATACAATATTCAAATTACAGAACTGCTTATTTTGTAAAATAATATTACATTATTTGAAACAGTGAAACATATAGTAATAAACAAATTATCATTCATTGCAAACTGTAGCACACACTTAGAAATATAATATCTCACAGCCTTAGTGAAATAAGCATTGAATGAGCAACTCGTTTCTCCTATATCTGTGATGGTATCTGGAATGTAATAACAATCCATTAAAGGAAAGCGAAGGATTGTCTGCTCCTATTTCCAATCTCTCGCAACAAGCTTATTGGTAGAGAAGTGAATACATGGCAAAGTATTTGATTCGATAGGAAATTACTTTCCGTGACAGTGATTAGAACTCTTGGGTAATTTTTAGCACCGTTACATAACGTAACGCATTGGTAATTACTAGTAATTTCATTTTCTACATACAACACGTACATTTTTTTAATCCTTCGTGCAGTTACAATCCTTATGTGGTCTATAAAGGATATGCAGTAGGGTATTTAATGATGACAGTTTAAATAAAGTACATTTTAAGGCAATAAACAATGACAACAACTATAAGTTTATAACTAGTTAGGTGTGGAATAAAACCAAACGAGACTGATAATTAAATGGGTAGAAGATGTGATTTACATAACAAATTAAATGTTTTGAAAACACGGCATTAAAGACAAATATAGATTATAAATTTTATTAGTTTAATCGATCATTTTCGTTTTACGTTCTACTGTTCTTTCTTCCTCTATTTATTTCAAAGCTATGCCAAAAGTACATTAATTTAGCCTGCTTGAGAAAACGCAGAGTTTCAAGTCATAGTCGCATCAGTAATAGTATCCAGGGTTGATAAGATGAATGAATCGTGCATTTGTTATGTACTCAGTTAGCCATTGGATAACTCCTTTGAAGTGATTGGTCTGTAAATTAATCATTCGGATTTGGCATCATTTCCGCAGTCGTAAAATTTATATTTTTAACACAACGTTTTAGTGAAAACCTTTAGTTCAGTTACAATGTAGAAACGTTAGGTATTTTTTTGGAAGCAGGCAAGATGAAAAATATGCAACGCCTTCGCCGGAAATCGAACCACGGACCTCTCAATTACGCGCTGCGCGTACAGACCACCAAGCCATGGAGGCATGCCAAAAGGCGGGACAAATACCTTATATACTTCCCCTTTTAAAGGGCGACTGGGGCTTTTAGGGGACCCAATCGCAAAATCCTGGGTGAGGAGAATCATCATCCAACACCCTCTTTAGTTCGGACGCCACTGTAGAGACATTAGGCATTTTGTGGAAGCGGGCAAGATGAAAAATTAGCAACGCCTTCGCCGGGAATCAAAACTCTCAATTACGCGCTGAGCGTGCAGACCACTGCACCAAGAAGGCTCGCTAAGAAGGCGGGAGAAATACCTTATAGCCATTCCTTGGGCGGAATCTCGAAACCAATACTCTTCTCTAAAAAGGTCTTCCCCTGAATTTTTTCTCAGTATTCTAGTCCTTTTAAATCTCAGGAAAGCTCTGTAATTCAGCATTTGTTCGATCTGGAGTTTTTGTAATTGAACTGGAGATTTCAATAAATACATTCTTTATCAGAAATATCCGGCATCTCGAAAGCGTTTTCGGTTTGCATTTCGTTTCCAGTCCATTTTCATGCACGATGCCTAAGGAATATGAGCACTGCAACTGCGGTAGCACGGGAACTCACAAACATTTCCTGACGAGCTGTCCACTGACACCCACCCACCATCTCAGATTTCCGGGCAATAGAGATGGCAGAATCCCTTATCAACGCTATTATATCATCAAACAGAAAGCACTTATCACAAACAACAAGGCTATGTTGGATATCCTGGAAACCCATCGGCAGGATATGTGCGATGTCTCACTTAAATTCTCCTTTTTCGTAGTCGCACAGAACATCCCCAAAGCGGTATGTATTTTTTTTTTAAATCACTTCCATTATTACTCCTTTGCATTCCTTGCGAAACCACAGAGTGAAGCGGATTCTAGCAGAACGGGGAGCGGGGCACTACACCTGTCTAATTATCCAATATGACGGCAAAGTACTCGTGGTACCGTCTTTTGTTACCTGTTACCTGTCCTGCATTTCGGTTATTTTTGTCTAAAGAGACAAAAAAATAGAATTCATTCAAGCTCGATAGCAATAAGATAATTTATTGAAGAATAATAGGAAGCGAATCGTCGTATAATGAATGATACGATGTGTGGCGGCTTCTGAAGACAGGGCATAATGATTGAGACAGAGCATACTCCATCTGGTTAAGAGCTGCTATGACATTCGTATGCTGTCATGCAGGATGTAGATGAGGAAATGAAAGTGTTCAAGAAATTCACAGTACACTTTTGAAATAAACATTCGATTTTTTCCACGTGCATTCGACTGGAGAATATCTAGATATTTCTCAGGCAAAGTCAGTATGGGTACCTGATGCAAACATCGAAGGAGATATTCGTTGTTTGTACACGGCCATTGTTTGGCAGAAAGATGGCATCTGTTAAAAATACCATTGGTAATAAAATAGATTATAGGATGACATCTGCATATTGCTTGACTATTCCAGTTCTGAGAATGATCATTAAAGGTAAAATTCCATAATGGGCAGTGGATTTCCAAATTATGATTTCAGACATAATGGATGTACGCTGGTTCATAATAACCTAGGACGAGCTAAGTTAACTAAACCCAATCTGGATGGTCTGAGTGAAACAGAAACCATAAATTTACCGCTAAACAGGATACGACACTAATTCGATATATTGCTGCAAATATCCATCAAATTAGTGGATTTTGGTGTTACATGTTCATGAGCTGCCTGTAGTTGAAAACGTCAGATTGATAAACTTTCGTTGTACTTAGTATCCTGGCAAGAGTTTACCAAGCCTGTCAGAGACATCAATACGGTTCTAAAAATCCTTTGGAACAAAAGGATGATCCAAGACAAACATCATGTGGCTGTATCAATACTCAGACACTTGTCACAAAAGTTTAGTTAGTTAATTGTGCCGACGAATCATAGTTTCTGTGTGTTCACTGAGTAGTAATTTTAATATCATTTGCGTATTGGTTTACTAGGCATACCCGAAAAATATATTCTGAAAGTCTGTATATATATATATGTGTGTGTGTGTGTGTGTGTGTAAGATATAACAAAATACGATAGCTGCTTTAAGAATAATTGACGATTTCAAAATTAATATATTAGAATTGCCGCTTTAGCTCTAAATTCATCTGTTATCCCAAATTCAAGATCTTTCTATGTTATATAATGCTTCTTGCAAATAATAACCCAAACTAAAATTAACCAATCATAGCTTATCTCTGCAATTGCATCTACTTTGGTATAAATAACGCTGGCGAGTTAATTACGTTATTTATTTCCCTAGCTTCCACCTGCAAAGAACGCTGCGCCGCGTATGCTGTCCTGTCCAAAATGCTAACGTCTTATTAAAAATCAGTGTACATAGGATTTACCATATTTCATTATGATTGGGTAAATGTTTGTTACGATGGCTTCATATGCGAGAAAATAAAGATTCGGACTTCTTCATAATTTATTTGTTTCACCGTCATCTGTTCGTCTTTCCACTCACCATCACGACTATGCATTAAATTATCACACAGACATATAATATACATAAATAAAGAACTATATAAATAGACTAAAATTAGAATACTTAAAGCATCTAAATTAATTAGTAAATTGGAATAAATGCAAGGCACATCCTCTATAATATAATAATGGCAACCGTGTATAAGGGTTACAACATAATATTAGAGCTAATAGAATTAAGGAGAGAATTCATAAATTCATAGTAGAACAATCTCGAAAATTAAAACTGCGAAAGGAAAACGATACAAAATTATACAAATAAAAAAATTAATCTCTTTTTATTGAAACTCCAATTCAGAAGTCATCAGGGGAAAATGAATTAATGCTTCATAAAATTCAATTAATATGTCTCGAAAATAGGTTTCTTTCTCTTGGTCCATTTGTAATCAAAAACCGTAAAAAGATTTCATCAATTTTTTTGTTAAAGACTTGAAAACTCCTATAAAAATGAAACCTCGAATCTCAAACGTACCAGAATTTCCCCCACACATTTTCGAAACACTTGGAAAAAAAAGCATAAATATACATAGTGCCAAAACGACAGTTAAGAACGATAGAACTTCACATTATGTACATTAAAATTCAACAAAACTCAAAAACATAAATTAGCCTAAAACCAATATATGAAACATGCATAGTGCCAAAATGACAATTAAACACCATAGAATTTTACGTTATGTACATTAAAATTCAACTAAACTCAAAATAAATGTAAAAAGGAGCATATGTAAGTACTTAATAGCAAATGAATATTAGTCATTTCATATTTCAGTGGAACATGGAAACATGTGCTATAATATACAGCGGATTCAATTTCAGTTTACCACAATAAAGTGGATATTGCAATTAAGAAAGTTATTAGATGCCTTAATGGTTTCATATATGTTAAAAGTTACGCTTACTTATCAAGGGCTTGTAAACATGTAAGGTAATACGATTCATCATATTATCTGAGTATTTCCAGTGCTTTGTATTCTCGGTTTGGCGCTTACTGTTTGAAGTAAAAGGCCATGCTTAACTCTCTGATCCCTTTTGATACCTTTTCTAATTTTAAGCTATCATTTCCATTTGTAATTTGAAACGAGAGATGTTAGACTCTAACATTTACCTTGTATATTTATAGGCAATCGTAAAATTATCAATAACTCCAATTTCAACATAATATTTTTATATATATATATATATATATATATATATATATAATAAAAAAAGGTACTTCACCAACCATAGTAAACTAGATGCGATAAGTAATACGTTACAAGATTGTGTAACAAAGCATTCATCTTTAATTAAGAAAAATCATCGGATAAAAACGTTTTTATTGAAATGATCTAATTTAGGAAACAAAGCTTTAAAACACATGTTATATATCTAGTTATTACACTCATCACTGACACTTTTATATGTGTTTTGTCTTACTTAATAAGGCCACCTATTAAACAAGCACAAAGTTTATTCTTTGCTATCGCAGAAAACAAATACCTTTTGATTCGTATTCGAGACGTTTAAATTTAAATGAATGGTTATCATATTGGGATATATGCCACGCTGTTACTCTTTTAAAATGCTTTTCTAAAACTCAATCTGTCTCATTTGCGCTGTGTAAGATTTAAAAGTAAGTTGTGACTTGTTTTATTTTGACATTGGCTTTGATAAAGATATTTACTTTGCTTCTTCTCAAATTATAATACAAGGTGCGGCCATTAATTTCCAAGTTTGATGGAACTATACTAGAACCGTAAATCACTAGAATACGCTAGTGCTTGTGTTTGGAAGATTGTTTATCTGCGCATATCCATTTAAGTCGGCTCCATTTGGAAGGAAGTAGTGGTCCAAACATTAAAACGCAGCTGTTATATTTTTGTTGCCGAAGTCGATACAGATCAGAGAAATAACATTATATTCTGCTTCAGATTAGCAAACCCCCTCCCCCCAAAAAGAAAAGAAAACATGAAATGTTGTAACAACTGTTCGGAGAGCAAGCATTATCCCGTTAAAGATTTTTTTGAAGTTTTTTAGCCATTTTCGGGACGTCTGCGATAGTGTCGAAGGCAACAACCACAGTGGACGGCTTCATTTCGTGGGCAAACCTGTAATAACTGGGCAAGTTCGTAAGCGGATCGCCGAATATCTGTTAGAGTATTTGCCAATGAACTGAACGTTTTCAATCAGGTGGTGCAGCAAATTTTGACACAAGAAGTAGGGAACGCAAGGTTTATTCGAAATTCGTTCCTCACTGTAAACAGTGAGGAACGAACCGGAGGACCAAAAGCAATTCGGAATGGACTCGTGCGGTGAACACATCGACAACGCTGACTCTGCGTTCCTCGATTCGATAGTAACGGGAGTGAATTTTTTGTACTACCAATATGGGCCTGGATCGAAAACATTTCGATTCCAAAAGTTCAAAAATCAAGGTAATGTTAATCGTTTACCTTCCATAGCGAAGGACTAATTCAACATGAATTTGTTTCCCCTGGCAACACTATCACTAGACAATTTTACGCAGAAGGTTTTGCCAAACTTCAAGGAAGAGTTCGTAGAGAGAGGCCTTGTTTATAGCAGATTGGGAGTTAGCTGCTTTGCATGACAATACCTGGCCTCACACTGCGTTACCTGTGAAGCAGGAATTTGGCCCAGCATGATGTCTTGGAGATGAATGCATCCGACGTACCATCCACAGAGATTTTCTCCTTACAAAACTGAAAAATTTGCTGAAGGGAACAAGATTTGAGGATGTCGAAGCTATCAAGGAAACGGTGACGTCCATATTAAGCAGCATTCCAAAACAATAGTTCCTGGAATTATTCGACCAGTCTTAGAAACTAACGGTCGCACCTTGCAGTTAGATATAGCCTCTAAGCGGCAAGGCCGTATATATACGGCCTAGAATATTTTTGTGATATCTGTAAGAACGTATATATACATGCATATTAAAATATGTCAAAGAAATTAAGGCAATATATAAAAAGAAAACAAATTCAGGTATAGAATACCAGGAGATTTTTTGCTTAAAATCAAGAAATAATTTGTTCTCATAGTAATTTTGGGAAATTTGTGCTTTCTTAACGAAACCCCTGGCCGCTCACTCAGAGGGTTAAATCATCTTTGCTTAATAGAACATTTTGAACATATAACTCTCTTGTGTTTAATGTCTCATGTGAGAAACTTTTGAATCCTACGAAAGGCTTTCAACGTGCATGGTCGTTTCAATACGAAGCTATCTCATATTAAACGTCGTATGGCAAATTATTCACCAGTTAATGAGGTGCTAAGTTCTATGTTAATGAGTCATGCATTGGCTTTTAATTCAGCTCTCGGCAATGATTCAGCACCCGGTTCTTAAGCCAAGAATGTTTACATCTCCTAAAATGCATTTATACCTTTAAATTAATATTATTATCAAGCACAATTTGAAATTATCTATCATCAAAACTAAATTGGCTTCAAACTCCTAAATATGTATTGATTGATAGGATACGAAAATTGATTGATAAGAAGATTTACTAAAACCTATACTTTTGATTTATTTCATCTTAGTAAAACCAAACAGGCTAACAAGAATTACTTAGCTATCAAATAATATTTAATAGTTTTATAATATCCTTCAGTTATCGATCAGTAATTTATTACTGGAAAAAGTTTGAAATTTTGAATTGTTTTCTTCCTAACTGTCATCTTTTATCCTTTATTCAAAGGCAACACAGACTAATATTCGTTTTTATTTTAAGCATTTAATTTTATATGCCTCTATCTTTTAAAGAAAACTTCTAATATTATATTTACTAGAAGGATTTTAAAAAATATCTTTTTTTTTTTTTAAACTAAAGTTTCAGAAAAGTATTTCCGGCTAATGCTCTTAGAGATAATTATGAAAACAATTCAGTGAAGTGAAAATGCAAGATAAATCCTATCTAAAAGCCAATTTAACTGCATCATTTCAGAATAAGTAGTGACATTTTACTTTTCAAAAATGCTGGAATATCTTCACATAACAAGTTTTCTGTGCTCAAAGCTATTACAGTTTTTTTAATATTTATTAAGATTTATTTAAATTTCTTTTTCCTTTGCTTAAAATGATTTTCGCAGCAAAACTCGAGATGGCATATCCTTTTTTCGTAATAATTATTAAAAGTCTCGCCTGTCTAGTTTAATCTTGTGGGAAGACGTCCTAATGTGTAATTTTATTAATTTTCCTGTTGAATTGTTTTGATCATTTCCAGAAACTTGAGAATAAATATATTTAACTTACTTTATTACTTTTATATTAGATTTTCAGAAAAACCATAAGAAAGTATTGTTCAGGAAATATTTTATTTTATCTACTCACTTAGTATCTTTAATGTTTTCATGTCATTTAAATCGCAGCTGTTATAAAAATTATTGGTGGTCGTAAGGATTAAAAAAAAATTCATGTTTTTTAATTGCAACTTAAGTTCTATTTATTTTTGTTCACTTTACGTTTCAGTAACTAACGAGTATATTTGTATCTGCAGTAATATATGAAAGGCCGCCCAGTCGGTATGGTGATCAGGGAAGCTGACTACGATGCCGAAGGGCCTGGGTTCGAATCCCGGAGAAGGCATGGTTGTAGCTGTCCTTCCCTTCATAGAAAAAGCGATGGTGGCCCACTATTAAATGCCTCCATAATAAAGAGACCACCACATCCGCCCTTGTAGAGATTAATGGATTGGGTTACATTTGAAATTGTTCACAATCTGCCATTGAGAAGAAAAAATAATATATGAGAGTTTAAACACAAATAAGAAAGCCATCAGCGTAAAAACGCACAATCGATTCTGACCGATGGATTTTCGAAACGATATACACATTGATTGATAATAGCACGTGGTATATTTTTTCTAAATACCTTTGTGAACTCTCTCATTCAGAGAATTGTCATAAAGTACACGAAAGTGTGAATGTGTCACTCTTTTATTACTTGCGTTTTCATTCATTTATTATGTTTGTATACATGGAATGGGCGTATTTCTAATTCATGTGCTGGGCGGATCCAAAGGTTTTGGTAGAGTAACAACTGGTGTCACACTATACTTGCACTTTTTATAATAACTACACCGTTAAATACCTGAAAGCTATTTACCAATTTAAAAAATCTGATGAGGACACCCGCATGATTTCCTTTTACAGCCCATTAAATTATGCCCATTTTTTGCTGCATTTAATTTAAATTAATTTCCTGGAATTTCATTAGAGATATATTTCTCATTCAGTTAATTCAGTTCTCTTTTGGGGGGCAAGGCAAAAATGCATAAAAACTCAAAACATCTTTATTGAAAATTATAAAATACAGAAAAACCTAAAACACCAAATTAACAGTTAAAACATTTAATAACAATTTTTATAACTAAAATAAGACATTCTAAGCAAAAACAAGCAATTCGGCCAGCGGGCAAGAAGGCAGATTTTTCGGTGCACAAAACTGAAAGTTTACTTTTGGTACTACTTGGCAAAAAGACACTGAAGTTGCAGAAACAGAGCTCCCGTTCTACTAACTTTCAAATGTCAACAAATGGCTTCTTCATTAGGCTTAGCAGCTCGCAGCAACTTTTAAATTGTTGATAATTCTACAACTATTCCGTGCAGATTAATTAAATGCACAAAAACGTAACCGAAACATAAAGGCAACATAATTCAATCACCTTTAAAGCAAAAAACGCACATTTTCCCAACATTTAAGTATAATAATACTGAGCTCACCGAGCCCTGTACATGAACGGATGTATATATATATATATATACATACACACATTCGTGTAAATATATATAATATGTACGTATTTATATACGTTTGGTGCAGTCTATTGCGACCAAAAGGGAAGTGCATAACTACATGTTACACCAGACCCATGTACAAAATTTCAACGTTTTGAGGCTACTCGTTATTAAAATATGCGAGATACATATACGTACGTACATAGAGAACGCAGAAAAATATCTCTTCTGAGTTCATTTTGAATCCTTTTTTAAATCGTTTGGGAAAAGAAGTCCTTTATTCTGTCCGTACTTACAGATGTCACGAAAAGCATAGTTCAAATGGATTTGATAGCGGTCAGAATGGATATCTTTGTTGAAATATGTTACCCGAAATTTTTCGAGATTACAATAATTCCTTTACTTCAAACTTGGATGTAAAAAGCGAAGTGTTGCATTCTCAAATGCCTTTACACGAGATTCTCAAATGGATGCCGATCAAAATGGATACAAAGCTCAAATATTACTCATAATTTAATTTCGGCCTCTAGTACAAAGTTTATCACAAAACTGTTTCTGTCACCTAGCATGCAGTTCCAAATAACTTAAAATGTATTGCAATTTACTACAATACTTAAATGCCAGCGCTTGTGACAGACAGTCCTAAATAATTACCTTTCACCAAGACTAACGCTCAAAGAGAAATCTATCACTTACCAAAAGCTATTATTCGTTAAATCAATTGAATTCTATTAATAAGTAGCCAGGGTACGGAAATTAATTCTAGTTAGAGTGACGGCAGTCAAATCGTTCCCAAATCAATCTCAGTCGTAGTTAATGCATTGTTTTTACTTCTTGCTTACCAATCTTTTTCTCATGATAACGAATTTTCAGTCTTTAATGCAAATCGCTTAGGCTCATTAGATCTAAACGAAATAAATTAAAAATAAAACATTTTAGTAATTTTAAATATTATCCAAAGTAGTAGAGAGGTGAATTCTGCATTAAAATTAATAACTCGTTTTAAAACAAGAGCATGCTGCATGTACGTATTGCTTTAACACTTTTCAAATTTAAAATTAGGCAAATAGTGGTCTTAATTTAGAGTAGATTTTGAACAAAACTCTACGCATTATTAAAGACACCATCTTTCATATCTTTAAGAATTAAACATTCTTTTTCGCTCCTTCATTCAGAAACAGAATTTGTTTTACAAAGGCATCATTCCTTGCTGCTCTGATTGCACATGCTAAGTTTTATATTGTCTTACACGCTCTTTAGGGAATGACTTCGGTCATTTTGTTCTTAGTTCTATTGTTTGTAACGTCTCTTTATAAGATTTTAGTTCTTTTTAACTTCTTTACTACCCATTGGAAATAAAAATTATTGTCTAGCACTAATTTAAAGACGTATGTTTCATTAATTAAGGTTAGTAATTAAGGTTCATTAATTAAGGTTATTAATGAAAATATTCCTGGAAGTACAAAAATCTGTTTCAGGTAAAGCACTGAATTTAAATAAATAAATGTCATAATAACTTATGCTAATGTTTTAAAGAAAGTAAAAATATAATTTTACAAAAATGACCAAAATAATATTAAGCCTGTAAAAATCAAACATGTTAGACTTTACAAAAAGAAATGTAAAATAAATATTATGAGAACAATGCTATACTTACGTACAGAGTAAAAAATGTATATATTCCATTATTTTACAAAAAGTTAATTAGTTTGCCGCTTCTTCTCGAGAATTATTCAACGAAATTATGGGTTAGGGTTCTCATAGTATATGAAGCATTACCAAAAGCGTATCTTCTAATTTCCCATTTTAATTGCTCAAATTATTTGCATATCTATAAATAATAATTATTTATATATCTATAATAAATTAATTATATTAATAATAATTAATTATTTTTATGTCTATAATAAATTATTTGTATTTGTATTATTTGTATCTATATTTGTGTAAATGAAGGAGAAAGAGAGTGAAAGATAATCAATATGTAAAATAAGATAACCCTGAAGTCAAATATTTAATTTAGTCAATATTCTTTTTTATTCAAGAAATAGGAATATGCTTATAATAAATATCTCTGACCGCGACATTTTAAAATTTATCATTGTCAAATGATCCTTATATAACGCATACACTTGCATAAAGAAGTGGAACACTTTAGTATAATAATAATAATAAAATTAACAAACCCAAATCATAACTGTATTATTTTTAGTCTAACCTTCGAAATGCAATCCACGTTTTCATTCTCCGTATCTTCTATATTGCTAAATTGTTATCGTTACGTTTCTTATAAATTTTAAAGTTCAGGCATAAAGATTAAATCTGTATACATCTACTTGATATGTTTTGGCTTAATAAGATGCTGTTTGGCCACGATTGCTGCTACATTTTAATGCTCAAACATCGTAATCATGCATCTATGTCATCCACATAAACATTTTATGAAAATTTTATAACGTATATATATATATTACACATATATATATAAAATTTAGGAGCAGTTCCATAAAGGCTCAAAAGAAGTGAAATTAAAAACCATTAAATTTCAGTATTCTCTATAAATATGTAAAATTAACCAAAATTAACAGAATTAAAGAAATGTGAAATAAAGCCTCAAAAAAATACAAAACCAATAAATACATACAGAGGAAGAGTAATGCTATAAAACTTGATATAACGTTATCAAGAGGAGGTGTATCACACTCAAATGAACTTCTCTTTGGAAACCACTGCCAAAATTAGCTGATGAACCATTCTAAATAATTTATTTTTATTAATATTCTAATTATTTTACATATAATTAATTTAGCTATTATTAATTGATCGTAGATTGATTTATCTCCTTGATAAGTCGATTAATCTGCGATCAGTGACAATGGCTACAGGGTAAAAGAACTGATAGCATAAAATTTACTTTTGCTTTTGGTATTTTTGCGATTGATAATTTGTCTATGCTGATTTACAAAACAGGAGATTTAAATTACCATTTTAAAATACTAATTTAAATTCTGACTAATATTTTTTTCATTCATGGTTTTAATTGAATTTGTGTTCCTTGGAGATGGTACATGGAAAGTTTTCTTTATCATAACTTATTATTGGTTTAGTAATTTGCAGCTTTAGCGCAAATCATAGGCTTTTTAATTTACTTTTAATTACTTTATTTTGAATTTATATATATATACAATCCATTAGTAAATAAATTCTTATTTTATTACTTTGCAGCTTTTGCGCAAGTATTAGGCAATTTATTACGATTAATTAATATATATATGCAAAATAAAATTAGAAATACGTTGAAAATTCATCACACATTCAATTCTGAGTATGTGCCTTGCAAAAACAAACAAACAAAAAAAAAAAAAAAAAAAAAAAAAAAACACTGCAAACTGCAGGAACTAGGAAGGCAAATTATGCCAAAAGCAAAGCTGAAAAAAGAAATATGAAATTTGAATCATTCGCTGCATCGTTGTCAGAGGCTTGCTGACATGAAATAAGTAAATAAATAGTACACCCCGTTTCTGAATCGACAATTACAATACACTTTTTAAAGTTTTAAGTTAAAAAATAGTCTTAGACGTACAATAAAAGTAACCTGTGTTTCTCAGTCCAGCACCATAGGTCGAAGTAAGCAGTGCAAAATATTGAAAAAAATATAGACAAATTTTGAGAAACTGCGAAACAATAGAAAAATTTAAACAAATGCTTTGAGTAGATTGAGTCCAAGAACAAAACTTGCAGAAATCATAATCCAATACACGAAAGGAAACAATATGAAGGTTTTTTAAATTTATTCTTGAAAACGTGAAACTATATGCCAAATTTGAAGACAGGCAGTAATGCAGTAAAAGAACTGATAGCATAAATCAACGAGCATCAGTGCTTAAAAATCTAATAAAAATTTACATTTTTAGTGGACCGAGTCCAAAAGCATGTAAAATAGAAGTAAACCTAAGAATGAAAAAACAAGCGGATTAAATAGAAAAATATAAAATGTTCTAATTTTTACAAAGTAAAAAATAAAAAATAAATAGTGCAGTAAGTTCCTAAAATCTTTTAAAACAAGAATAGCAATAATTTTGAAATAAAAAAATCTGATGTGTACACCACATGAATTCCTTGTACGGAATATTAAATTATACGCATTTTTTCTTGCACCTTATTTAAACGTATAGTATTGTATTAAATCTACTTCGCCGACAACGCAAAAACCACAGTAGAATAAACGCATTCTTTAAAGTGCATTCTATTTGTTAATCATAGCGACATTCGGGCGCTAGGTTCACTTAGCAATATTATATTTCCATCATAATATAACTCAGAATGCACAAAATTTACATCATTTAAAGAATTATCTAATCGTTGCCACATGTTCTATTCAAATACTATAATAAAGCTAGAATGATGTATCAAAGAAATTAAGCAAACAAAACAAAAAAGAAACTGTTTTTCGCAGACAATTGAATATTTCGCATTCAATTAATTCAGTTCTCACTTCGCGAGAAGAAAAAATACATAAAAACTCAAAATATCTATATTAAAATTTACGAAGTAAACCTTAAACACTTATTTCCTCGAAAAAATTCCAGGAAGGATTAAGCATGATTTAATTTGCAATAATAAATGAAGGCGCTATCTTTGTTGTTCCAAAGCTAAATTTCTCTAGATTGGCAACAAATCCACTAGTCTGCTGTTTCAAATGTAAACAATCAATGGCCGCCATAAAAAAAAGGCTTAGCGGCACTTAAATAACTTTAAAATTGTTGATAATTCTAAAAATATTGCATACAGATTTACTAAAGGCCTTAACCGGCAGATAAAAACAACAAACTTCAATCATTTTTAAAACAAAAATGTACAATTTACAAACATATAAGAGTAAAGAAACTGAGATCACTGAGCCGGGTAACAGAGTGGATATATATATAAATATATTTATATACGTTTGGTGCGGCCGATTGCAACCAAAATACGAGGTGCACATCTACATGTTATAGCAGTCTTATATACAAAATTTCAATGTTCTGAGGCTACTCGTTTTTGAGTTATGCGAGATACGTACGTACGTTCGTACAGACGCCACGAAAAATTCTCTTCAGAATTCATTTTAAAGCAGTTTTATAAATTTTTTGGAGGAAACGAGGCTTTTATTCTGTCCTTACGTACAGATATCACGCAAAAACATCGTTAAATTGCATTCGATAACTGTCAAAATGGATATTTTCCTTGAAATATGCTGCATGAACCTTTTCGCGATTACAATACTTCCTTTTTACTTCGTACAAGGAAGTAAAAATAGATAAAATAATGGATTTAGATAAACAGTGAATTTTAAGCTGACTTATCTCAAAAAGAATAATTAGAAAAAATTTCTAATGTAATATTAAAAATGTAGTAGTAGAAATGAAAATTTTGAAAAGGAAAAAAAAAAAAAAAAAAAGAAACGTCGAATTACCTGGATTAGGAATCAAAATGTCCGAAAATTTGAGTTCAGAAGAAATATTAAATTACTGCAGAGTTAAACGTCATTGCAGTGACTTAATATTTGTTTTGAACTCAAATTATCAAATTGAATACTTCAAAAACTGGAATGAAGAGCGAAAAAATATATTGTAAGTAAAAAAATTAAAATTTTTATGATACAGAAAAATTTTAAAAAGTAATTTGTGAATAATAAGTAAATTATGTAACTGTGAGGTTTGTGTCTAGTTAACTATGAGTAAAGCTGTTTACATAACGCAGAACAGAAATTTAGAAAAATTACAAAAAGTATAGGAAACCTAAAAAAGAATAAAGGTAGAAAAACGAAAGAAGTTGCTAAATATTTCTCAGAATTTTTCTGAGTGGCTTTAAATTAAGTAATTTTTATTATCCTGATTCACGTGTAATCAGCTATAATCAAGATAAATTGTATTTGTAATAAGAAAATAAATTAGCAGATCAAAATGATTTCCATGATAAAAATTGATACGATAAATTGGTCATAAATACGTCATTTTTTTTCAGCTTTTCATCTAGCTCTTTTGTATTAGAAGACGATAAAATAATCAGAAACTATTTCAAACTGTTTAATGATTCTTCAACACTGATAAAAATTCATTAAACATTAACCCCCTACCAGAGTTAGTGAACTGTCCCTTACATTAATTGTAACATGAAACCCGGATTCCCATTCTTTTATCTTCTCCGGTCGTCTGCTGACAAATTGCTCTTATTAAATATTAAATGTCTCCCAATTTCATTATCAGAAGAGCTTCCTCTTTGTTTTTCATCTATTAATGGCATCTGCTATCCAATTTTTCTTGACATTTATTAATAATTCGCTAGTGATATTTCCCTTTAGAAGAAGAACGAGTGCAAAAATAACCCCATTGAGATGAATGAGGACAATCTGCATGGAAAAAACGTGTTATAGTTTTGTTTCCTGAAGATATAGAATCGTAGAGTCATAAAATAAGAACTGCGTTCAAAACCGTAAAAAACAACCTTATATTTAGCGTAGGTATAAGGAAACACTCAATCGATTTCGTGGGCAGCTAAAGGTCCCTCCTCATCAGGAGAAAGAAATACATAGAAAGAAGAAAATAGGAATCACAGAAACACGTGGTGCTTATCAGCACTGCACGTCGTTATAACTAGATTTTTAATCAGAGTTGCACTGGCCGCCTACTTTTACTGAGCCAGGCTGTCTGATCAAGCATAAAGAAATATTAGCGAAGTTAAAATAGGGAGCGAGGGGCAAATGCACATTACGCTCAAAATCTGAACTTCAAATAAATGGCTCAGTAAAAGTAGGCGGCCAGTGCAACTCTGATTAAAAATCTAGTTATAACGACGTGCAGTGCTGATAAGCACCGCGTGTTTCTGTGATTCCTATTTTCTTCTTCCTATGTATTTCTTTCTCCTGATGAGGAGGGACCTTTAGCTGCCCTCGAAATCGATTGAGTGTTTCCTTATACCTACGCTAAATATAAGGTTGTTTTTTACGGTTTTGATTGTCACGTTAGCGTGTTTCTCTTCTAGTCTAGAACTAAGTGACGTTTTCCTTAAAGTGAAACATCTAAAATAGAAGATTAGTTGTTACGAGTTAATAATTGAACTACAAACGACAGTTATTTTTCCAGAATTAATTGATGAATGAAATATATACATACAAAAATATAAAACTCTCAAAGTTACACGGTTTTAATTAGGAGCGGTAAAAAAATCTAATATGGCCACCACATGATTTCCTTGTACGGCCTATTAAATAATATACATTTTTTGCTACACTTCATTTAAACTTATTTTCTCAAACTTAATTAACTGATGCCTCGAGAAAACTTGAAAATCACAACACAAATTGTAAATTTTAAAAGAAAATATCTCGCACAAAAATTTCTTATAATTTTATATTTTCATAGCGAGTATAAAACCGGGAGATCGCATCAAAAATTAGATTTCGTTATTTGGCGATTTTTTTTTTTTTTTTAATTTGACAGTGCCAAAACATGAACACTTTCGCTATTTAAACATTTCTGTGATTGGAAGTATACGACTATCACCAACGATTGCGAAAATAAAGAACAAGTAAGGACTTTTAAGTCATATAAGGATGTGGTATATAACTTGTGGCCATAATTAAACTGACAGTGCTCACAGTGTTCTGTAGCGCGATCTATTTGCGAGAATGACGCCACACTTTGTAGGAAGATTAAACAAGACGGGGGACGAAGGATTCCGCGAAAAAAAATTAGTTCCAAAAGTCACCGCTAGGGGAATATTTGGAGCTGTGTAATAGAAAATAGACTGTTAACAAATGCAAATCAATACGGAAATTACCTTTTATTTTGCATTCAAATGAGGTTCAATGTGGTTGCCGTTGTTGTGGACCACATATTGCATTTTGAGCACAGTATGCACAACAGCAGAAAGTAACGTGTCTGCAGGAATCTCCCGTACAGTCCGTGATATGTTATCCTTCAACGTAGTCAGGTCCTGGACCACTCCTTGATAGACCTTGGACTTAAGGTAACCCCATAGTCAAAAGTCACATGGGGTAAGATCAGGCAACCGAGGTGGCTATGCAGTTTTTCCAACTGCTAATGACTTTTTCTGTTGTGAATTTCTGTCGTAGCACCTGTTGCACCCGTACAGCAACGTGTGGAGGGGCTCCATCTTGCATGAAAATTATTTCCCCCAGACATTGTCTTTGCTGAAGTACCGCAATGACAAAGCTGTTCAACATGTGGCGATATTTCTCTCCGGTAACAGAACATGTTTCCGGTTCTGTCGGAGTAATGTTCTCATAGAAGAATGGACCTACTATAAATTCAGCTGTGAACCCACACCAAAAAGTTACCTTTGGTGAATGTAAAGGAATTGCTGTGACTGCATGTGGTGATTTGTCATCCCAAATTCGACAGTTCTGGGTATTCACAGTTCCATTCAGGTAAAAGTGGGCCTCGTCTCCCCATAAGATTTTCCACAGCCAAGCATCATCCACCTCCATTCTGGCAAGAAAGGTGAGAGCAAAAGTCAATCGCTTAGCATAGTCGGGGTACAGTAACTCCTGTACACGGCTGATCTTGTACGGATAGAAGTTGATATTCTTTCGTATGATTTTCTATACCGTACTGTAAGGCATATCCATAATAAAAGGCGATTTTATTCCGTATTAATTTGCATTTGTTAACACTCTACTTTTATTTTACACAACGCCAAATATTCCCCTAGCGGTGACTTCTGGAACTAATTTTTTTTTTCACGGAATCCTTCGTCCCCCGTCTTGTTTAATCTTCCTACAATATGTGGCGTCATTCTTGCAAATAGATCGCGCTATAGAACACTGTGAGCACTGTCAATTTAATTATGGCCACCCGGTGTGTATATATCTATATATATGCGTGCATTTGACACCGCTCATTGCAATAAAAAATAAAGTGGCGCAACTTGTAGCATTCCATATATACAATTTCAAGGTTCTACTGCTAATCGATTTTGAGCAACGGCAGATAAGTACATACATATATACACACGTACAAACGTACATTCATCACACAAAAATATACTTTTTGAACCAATATTAAATCCCTTTTGAAAAAAAGAGTTCTTTGTTCTGTGCCTACGTACACTCGACGCCCAAAAAATCGTCTTAATGGATTCGTAAACGGTCAAAATGGATATTTCTGTTGAAATATGACATCCGATTAAGATATTTCCTTTACTTCTTACAAGGAAATAAAAAATCGTTCTTCACTATCGTAACTTTTTTAAATGTGACTAAATATAAACATGTATTCCATGACAGCTACGAAACTCAAATCAAATCTACCAAGGATTAATTAACTGAATATAATCAGTTTTATATACATCAGTTCTAACATTACAACACATTTCTGTTATGAGTGCCCTATAGTACGAATACACAATAGAATGAATATTTCACTTATGAGTGTCCTACAGTATGAATTTTAGTCACATGTTGCTAATAACATATGTGACAGCAATGAAGTATGTCATATTAGCTTTTCTTGAAATCCATCTGATCTATCTGATGGTGCAAGATCGCTTTCAATTCATTTAATTTATGTGTGCTTTGCTCTCATATAATTTATGTTTATTTAAATAAGATGAACTTCATCTTGTTAGTAATTGCAATAGTGAATTAATAATTTCATTTACAGTTTCACCATAATTAATAGCCGGATGGTATTTAAAACGTTGATCAATATATAATGTATTTAACCCGCCTTCTTAGCATGCCTTCCTGGTGTAGTGGTCAGCACGATCGGCGCGTATTCGAGAGGTCCGTGGTACGAGTCCCGGCGAGGGCATTGCTCATTTTTCATCCCTCCTGCTTCAAAATAACCTAATGTCTCTACACATTTTTTGAAAACCCGCAAGAACTCTATAAATCGTGTCGAGAATCTGGAAGGCGACTTCAATTAGAAGATTATTTTTAGTTCTGTCTGGCGGTACAAGGCGTGAAAATCAAGACACAATTTATTTTAAATGGAGAAAATTCAAAAAAAGTTCAACTCTGAATTAAAAAAAAAAGGTATGACATTTTTAAAACGTGTACCATGTATTGATATCAAAAATGTGTGCAATATGGCGAAAAATTCCGCTCAGCCTGTGTAAAAATGTCGCAAAAAAAAAGAACACTTATGGTCCGATTTAAAATTACGTTCAAAAGTATATATCATTCGTAAACAATATTGTCTACATTAAAAAAAATCTGATGTGCACACCACATGACTTCCTTGTACGGAATATTAAATTATACGCATTTTTTCTTGCATTTCATATAAACTTATCGGATTGAATTAAATCTACTTCGCCGACAGCGCATAAACCACAAAAGAATAAATGCATTCTTTAAAATTCCCTCTAGTATTTGTTTACCATAGCGACAGTCTGGCGCTAGATTCACTTAACAGTATTTTATTTCGTTCATATTATAACTCATAATGCACAAAATTTATATCATTTAAAGAATTATCTAATCGTTGCCACATGTGCTACCAAATAATATAATAAAGCTAGAATGGTGTATAAAGGAAATTAAGCAAACAAAGCAAAAAAGAAACCGTTTTTCACAAACGATTGAGTATTTCTCATTCAATTAATTCAGTTCTCACTTCGCGAGAAAGCAAAAATACATTAAAAACTCAAAATATCTGTATTAAAAATTACGAAGTAAATCTTAAACACTTATTTCCTCGAAAAAATTCCAGAAAGGATTAAGCATGATTCAATCGGCAATAATAAATGAAGGCGTTATCTTTGTTGTTGCGAAGCTAATTTTCTCTAGATTGGCAACAAATCCACTAGTCTGCTGTTTCAAATGTAAACAATCAATTGCCGCCATAAAAAAAAAGGCTTAGCGGCACTTAAACAACTTTAAAATTGTTGATAATTCTAAAAATATTGCATACAGGTTTACTAAAGACATAAAAACCTTAAGCGGAAGATAAGAACAACATAATTCAATCATTTCTAAAGCAAAAAATGTAAATTTACCAACATATAAGAGTACAGAAACTGAGATCACTGAGCCTGGTAACGGAGTATATATATATATAAATATATTTATATACGTTTGGTGCGGCCGATTGCAACCAAAATACCAGGTGCACATCTACATGTTATAGCAGTCCTATATACAAAATTTCAACGTTCTGAGGCTACTCGTTTTTGAGTTATGCGAGATACGTATGTACGTACGCACGTACGTGCATACGTTCGTACAGAAGCCACGAATCATTCTCTTCAGAATTAATTTTAAACAGTTTTATACTTTTTTGGAGGAAACGAGTCTTTTATTCTGTCCTTACGTACAGATATCACGCAAAAATATCGTTAAATATCATTCGAAAGCGGTCAAAATGGATATTTTCGTTGAAATATGGTGCCTGAAACTTTTCGCGATTACAATACTTCCTTTTTACTTCGTACAAGGAAGTAAAAATGTGCGAAATATGATATCTGAAAATATTCTACGAAATAATCTTTTAGAACCGAAGGAAATATATTTTTCAGCTTTATTATTATTATTTTATTAGCTTTATTAAGTGTTGTGCGTGATAAGGTATACCAAAGCATGCTATATTATAACTGTATGCTTTACTAAAGAAATAAACTTTTGAGGAAAGGGATAGTTAAAAAATCTTAAAATATTAAATCCAGATTTTTTTGTGCATTTATAGTCGAAAGACGTAGCAATGGTGTTTATCAGCCTAACCAATCCCTTCAATTTTTAATCTTGAATGGAGCCAAGCAGTATAAAATAACAATAATTGAACATGGCGCCTATTAATTTATCGCACTGACTTTCATTCTAATTTGCAAGAAAAACAATTAACTAGAGTTTACATAAAATTAATTA
This sequence comes from Stegodyphus dumicola, assembly GCF_044657685.1. Lineage (NCBI taxonomy): Eukaryota > Metazoa > Arthropoda > Arachnida > Araneae > Eresidae > Stegodyphus > Stegodyphus dumicola. Next base: position 158,982,641 of record NC_140776.1, on the reverse strand, counting down.
CTGAAGTAGTTTGAGTTCTGCTAAAAATTAAAATCCGTAAGCATCACGAACTATGGAAAGTAAAAAAATACTACCGACGAATTTAAATTTGAATCTCATGCAAAGCTTAAAAAATTCAAATATTTAACACCAGCATATAAACGTTTTCAGTAAATATTTAAATAGCTGATGAATAATGAATGCGAGTTCTTGTTTTGAGATAGTACAAAGCTATTTTTAGCTTTTCAAATAACTCTGATTTATCTGTTATTAGAATTAAGAAAAGATAGATAGGGAATAATGAATATTCATATAATGCATATTTATGTTTTAAGCCTTTTTTATGCACTCCTTAATTTCAGCAAGCTCAGAGTTATTAATTTAATTTGCAAGCGAAAGAACACGAATGATTTTTTTTATGGTTCGCTATTAATGAAGTCTAATAAAATCATTTATTTCATACTGTGCTTCAGTTTTAAAAGTTCACCAAAATTAATGAATGATTTGAGCTTGGCAAAAGGTTTAATTACTTTCATAAATTATTGTCTAATTAATGCCCCAATTACCGAATGAGCTAAAATGATGGATATTATCAGTTGCAGTACAAATGGGAAATGTTCAAAGTTTTTCTATTTCAAAATTTTGTTCACTTAACAATTAAGAATTATGCATGTTGCGCACTAAGAACTATTACTTATCGTAATACGTTTATGCTTATTGATGTATATTATAGCTAATATTTGAAATTCCTTTTAATATACTACGCAATCAGAAGGTAACCCTTTGCATAAGAGTTATGATTCTGTTTCACTTGTTTACTTTAAATAGTTAAATCGCATTGGCCTTAAATTATCATCACATTCTAGCCTGTTAAGAAACACATTTATTCTATATTAATATTTAATTAATATTATTATTTACTTATTAGTAATTATGTCATTAGCTGTGATTTTTAAAATATTCAATTAAATATTATCTGCATATTTACGTAATGCAATTTCATTTTAGCAGTGTTCGTGAGTAAATTACTCACAAAATTTAACTGAAGAACAAATGATCATCCATTTGTTTAACATGTAATTAATCTATTAACTCCATAGTTCCAAAGCAATTATGCAAGTCTTCGCACACACTATTGTATTTGATTTCTACGACTTTTATGCTGTTAAATTGGTCAGTCAAATTTTATTTTAGTGGAGTCAAAATTCTTTTATATCATACGAGTATAAAAATTTCCTTAAAAATTATTTTTAGCTGGAAATATGTGTTTATGACCCATATTTTTGAAAGTAAAGGTGTGTAATTAATTACCTTTCTAGAAAAAGTGTGTATATGTACATATATTTATAAAAGTTTTTTCAACGCTTTACTTAAGACTCTTGTTTGAGGTATTGAACTTTAATCTGAAGGTTTCGGATATAGAGTCCTTTTTGACTCTATATCCGAAACCTTCAGATTAAAGTGAAAGATATCTTTATCTTATCTTTTTGAAGATATTTTTAACGAGTTTCGTCTTCTATTAATTATTAGTTAATTATTTTATTCCAAAAAAGGAGCTTTTACATGTTGTTATTCTTTTTTGCTTCAGACCTAGATGAAATAATTTTGCAGTTAAATCTAAAAATAATTAATGTAACGGAGCAGTCATAAATTAAAAGGAAACTGAAAGTACAACTCAATTATAAAGTATGGACAAGGAAGAACCAGCCTGCAGAAAAACGTATGAGTTGGATTTTCCTTTAAATATTACTTTACCTGTAGATAATATACAGACTTCCGTCGTTAGTATTCATTTTGGTGTTTGATTTTTAACAGAAAAACTGCAGTTTACTAAATCTAGAAGAATTCATCTAATACAACCAAAAAATTTAAATTTTTGATTAATAAATAAAGCTTTGTAAATTATTACGAGTTTCGTAGTTTCGTAGTTAGTTTCGAAGCAGTGTATTCGGTAGAGGTGTTATAGATACTTCGAAGCAGAAAATCCTAAAAAAAAAATACAGTCTCTCTTCTCAAAGTGAACATTAATCACTGCAGTAAATAGAATATCGGAGAAATGTCTTAATGCCTTACATTCGCCATCACTTAGATGTGACTGGGTGTGTGTGCTAAACCAGCCCCAGGAAGCAAATGATAAATTACTGTCTACTTTGTATTACTTCGAAGATCAGATGTAGGAACCCAAAGGTGTTTAAAAGAAATAGACAGAAAATTACATTATACTTTCACCCAATGATAGACACTGAAGTTTTAATACGCCCAAGCTACTGCACCACAACAGAACCTGGAACGTTAGGTTAGGTTATTTAATTACGGCAAAGCCTCAAGGGCTATCTGCCTAAGAGGAGGGCTGCCTTCGTGGAGGACTTTCTAAGAGAAACTGGCTCCTATACACGTTACACATGGGGAAAACCACGAAGACACCCATGCAGCCAGCCCGTTCGGGGGTTCGAACCTCGGACCGAACTACCAGTGTTCAGCGTCTTTACCGCTTGGCCGCTGGTGAGCCAAACCTGGAAAGAATGGCTTAAATATCAATATTAGTGACGTATCATGTCACTGATAGTTTAGTTCTTCAGTTCCTTTACTAACATATGATAAGAATTTGTTTCCTTAGTATTTTTCCTTAATTAGGAAATGATATGAAAACATGGGCAAATAGTGCTTTTCTCAAAATTTCGCCAATATGTGAGCTTTTTAAAGGCGAACATCATAGTGCCCCTGCTATGTCGTAACGAGACGTTGTGGTACTTGGAGAAAATTAGACATTATGTGTATAATTAATTGTCTTGAATTAATTAACAGAAGAGCTAAAATTCCATTGGAATTATTTATTAGTTCGCATTTTAATGAAAAGGGGACATCTAATTATTACATATCATTAAATGCGAGTAATATTTAATAGTTTGTATATAAGTAAAATAATAACATCTGGAGGTATTTTGGTTTAAAGACCTCAGGTTTATCATAAAATACTGCAAACCAATTTTCCATTATTAGTTTTCTAGAAAGGACCTGTTTACTTCTGCAGATAATTCTCAAATTCTAGAGCTTTTAGAATTTAGAAGTGAGAAATCAGTTATGCCTTTGAGATTCGAATAGAGGATTTTCGGATTACTAGTCATACGTGCTATCTCTTCCCCCCCAGAGTACTTGTAGGAGCAAGCCATAATTCCCTATGTTCTCCCTCACATAAAGGCACCAACGGGGAGGGAGAGAAAAACGAGACCTGGTAGGTAAAATATAAGTATTAATGAATTATTGTCTACCATATTTTCCTCAGAGGTTATCTTAGAATTTTTAGAACTTCTGAAACGAGAAACATAAGGAATGCCACCGTAATTAATATAGAAAACAGCAGCCTTGCCTGCCGTATTTTTGGTCTTAAATATTTTCTGTAGATTCGAATCCTAATTTAATTTCTTAAATTCGAATCCTAGACAAGGTCTGAATGTTTGTAAATGATTAGTGTTTATGTGGCATGTGTGCGTATGAAATATTGGCAAGACAAAAATCCTACCTCGAGATTTGCTGGTAAAAACAGAAAGGTGTAAAACTCTTTGTACCGTCCTCCAGAATATTCTCCATCAAAATTTTGGAAGAAATTCCCTTTTTTTCCCCCTTTGGAATTTTCCTCTGTTCCCTAATTCTCTCGACTCCTGTGGTTCACCCTGAGCGATGTTCTTGGTGAATAACGGCTAAATGATCGAAGAATATTGGCCGTTTCTTGCTAATACGTTTATTGCAATTGACCGACCATTTAAAACACCACCAACAAGAAAAAATATACTTTGCTCTCGCTTCAGTTCAATCTTGGTCAGACGAACTATCATTTGCCGTAGGATGCATGCAAGAAGAAAGCAATAAATCCTTTAAAATATTTAAATAATTTTCAAATTAAACCACTTAAACACATCAAGCTAACACAAATTTATTGACCGATGCTTGAATAATCCATTATCATTAGAGTAGTCACGCGATGGCTATCTGATTAATGGATTTAAATACGTATTATCTACATTCACATTATAGTGTACAACTTCCATCGTAGCTATGTGCTATATCACATGTTAAACATGTTTAATACTTTTGAAATATTAACATATTTTTATATTAGACTTTTATAAATTTTAATTATATGTTCTGACAGTTATTTACTTCTACTTTGCTTCTTTTATTGTTTTGTACACATTCTCTCTACTTTAAAAAACATTTGTGCTAAAACGATGAATTATAAAATCATAGTAAGGGCTCGTACCACTGATGATCTCCGTATAATGCATAATTAGTCCAAAGGGATTTGAATCCCGAAGGACTATTAGTTTCGTTTGGACATTTTGCGTCGGACTCATAAATGTCGGTTCACTTTTCAAACTGTTGCCACAAAATGTTAGAGTCCTGCATTATATTTGAAGAAATTAAATAATGAAAAATCTGCATAAATGTATGTATATTTCTCGTATTGTGATAAAACAACGGTACATAGAGTCATCGAATTTTGAATAACGTAATCCTCCAACGAATATGAGCATGTGGAAGACCAAATTTGAAATTTGAAATTTGTTTTATGATCGATTTCCTATTTTTTAAAACTTTGACGAATTTTTGATTAACAAACTCAAGGATTTCAAAGCGAGCAATGGCAACGTTGTGCAGAAAAAACATTTTTATCTCCAGCCCGTGAGTCTCTGTATCGGAAATTCTAAAGATATGCTCGTTTTAAAACTATTTTGCGATATTGCTGTTGCACTGGATCTTATGGTTTAAGTGCGAGGAACATGATATTTAATAAAGAAAGGTAACACACAAAATGTTAAAAAAACGCCCCTTTGGACGTAATTTAAAATCTGAAACATTTCAGATTTTGTTTTTTTTTTATTTTTTAAATTTATATAATAGCTTTGGTAGCATAAACTAGTACTAAACTCCTTACAAACTTGGAGCGGATTATCGTTTGGTCTGAAGTTAATTATAGAGACTTGAAAAGGTTTAATTTTTTGTTATTAAAGCAGAACATAAAGTGCATGTCTCGAGTTCATATTAACAGGCATCATTTAAAGTAACAGTCAAATTCAAAATTTAAACTAAGTCTAGTAGTCGAAGCCTACGCAACATATATAATTCTAAGTTAGCATAACAATTTAACATCGTAACAATTTAACTGAGGTCAGCTATAATGCAAGTTGAATAATTTCAGTCATATCCGAGCTGGAAAAAAACCTAATGCCGGGCCTCCAAAGGCAGAAACACGCTCTGTCTTTCAATCCAGAAACCTCAGCTTAAATATTCTCTAAACACATTTACATTTTTGATGAGGAAACAGAAAAGAAGAAGTGATAGTAAAGGCTGCAATTATAAATAACTGGATTATGCAAAATAAGAGTAAAAGTACAAATTAAATTATTTACCGTATATTCCTGGGTATAAAACCCACCAGTGTATTCCACCTGTAATTTCAAACTACATTTATTAATTTTAAAATTTATTCTCCATATAACGCGCACCCTTTTCTTTACGAAGAAACCTGAATGATAAATGCGCGATTCTCTTATCTCTTGAAGTCATTCATTCGGAGACTTTTGGAAGGCTTTCAAATAATGGTAGATTGAACTGACATGCAATAAAGGGAACAAATACGTCTGTGAAAGGAAATGCTTGAAAGAGTAAATAAGTCTGCAAATACGGTATTCTGTCCAAGTGTGCACAAGAATGTTATTCTAGGGTTTAGAGAGGCGAAAAATTCTTGGGTAAGAGTGGCATTCCGACTCGAATGAATTCGTGGAATTAGGAGTCAGATCTTTTCTCTATCTGTAGCCATTTGAAGCCGTGATTTTGAAGTTAGCTAATTTTTTCCTTATTTTTAATCTATCATTTTTTAATCCGACGCATATTGCGCACGCGTAAATTTCAGTCTTTTTTTGCGTTAAACGTAAGCGTTTTACGTCCACACATACGGTAAATTTGGGGGATCATAGGCAAAATATTTTATCGATTTGTATTCGATATTTTTTAGACTCTGTTACTATATTAAAAAATATTCATTTTAATCATCAGAATCGTTTTGTTTTCCTATAAAATATTTAAATAAGATTATGCAATTTTATAGTGTAAAATTGTAGGCTAAGAAGAATGAACGCTTTTTGAAACAAGATGACAGCAATAAATCAATATTCAGCTGTGATCATCAGAGATCGCATTGCTTAGCATTGAGGGGAGAATAGAACTCAGTATTGCTCTTCTAGGCATTTGCAGCGCATCAAATAATGAAATTCTTTCTGCAAAAGAAGAATTTCCTACTAGACGATGGAATTTATGCTATTCCAGAGAGAAAGGAAATACGAATCGCTTCCCCTGTTATTTAGCACCATTTATGGGAAATTTGAATTTCAGAGATTCAAAGCACACCTATTATATGTAATAAAAAAACGTATACTAAAATATCATCCTAAGCACTAAATTTCATCTTTAACCGAATAATTCTCTTCAATTTCGGATTCGATGAACTGTGATACACTGTAATCTTGCTCTCCCCAAATAAACGTTTTTCTCCTTATTATTAGCTTCTTTTCTTTCGTTCTACATCATATCCTTCATAGTAGCTTTTGCAATTTTCTCCCATTAAACGTGGTTTGCGTTTAAAAGTTCTCTTTCAATTGTTCATCCTTTTAAAGCTTACTACCACCCCTGTGAATTTGTCGGTCGAATTCCGAAACACCTTATATATTATATTAATAGCCGGGTAATAGGCCACCCAGTCGGTATGGTCGTCAGAGAAGCTGACTGCGATGCCGAAGGGCTTGAGTTCGATTCCTGGAGAAGGCATGGTTGTAACTGTCCGTTTCTTCATAGGAAAGGCGATGGTGGCCCACCTATTGAGTGCCTCCGTAATAAAGAGACCATCACATGTGGCCTTGTATAGATTAATGAACTGGTATACATTTGTAATTGTTCACAATCTGCCATTCGGAAAAAACAGCCGGGTAATAGAGTGGGCATATACATATTCACTCAATTACCCAGTTCAATGAGATCTGTTCTTTTATTTTTATATGCTGGTAAACTGTGCATATTTTGGGTTAAAAATTATTGAATAATGAATTGTACATATTTTGGGTTAAACGTTATTGAATTATGCTAATCTTATGTTCTGGTTAAGGTTTTTGTACCTTTAGTTAATATACATGCAGTAGTTGTAGAACTATCAGCAATTTAAAAGTTGTTTAAGTATTGCTAAGCCTAACGAGACCACCATTTGTTTACGCATTTGAAACACTTAATAGAATAATGAATTAAGTTAGTTTGTGCAACAACTTCAGTGTCCTTTTCCGAATGAGAATAAAATAAACTATACATTTCGTGCGTCGAAAACTCTGTTTCCCTGCACGCTGGCCGAACTGCTTGTTTATGAGTAGAAATTCTGATTTCAATTGTAAAATTTGTTTTTTTAACTGGTTTTTAGTTGTATCTAGAGACTTATGTTTATCACCCTTTTGTTTCTTGAGGTTTGCCTTGCCGCAATTTTTTGAGCTTGTTCATGCGATGCGTGCGTTGTTATACAACAATTTCAAATTAACTAGAAGTGGACTGTACTAAATATTTTATTCGACAACTTTAATCAAATGCGCGTCATCTTTCAAGCGATGACTTACTACTAACAACAACAGCAATAAAAAATAAAACTGAGTAAGCGTTTACAGGGTTGCTGTAATGAACATCTGCGCCATGCAAGGCGCCAAGAAGAGAAAAAATGACGTAATCTTACAGTTAAATAGTCTTAATGATTTAACATACCCCCCGGCATTGAAGGGTTACTTCAATAATTTCGTGCGATAATACTCATAATAACCTACAAAATTGTACAATTACTGCCTTATACAATAATGCAATACGGATAACATCTCTTAATTCAATATAATAATATTCAATTTTCAATACAAATTTTATACACAATACAATGTACAATACAAGTTTTATAATAATAAGCTAACACTTAACTAACTTAGGAAGCTTCTTCTTGGGGTAAAATTGCAATTTTTGTAATTCCACCCTTAATGATACCCTTTGCTGTCTGTATTTCTACTACTCTAACCTTACCGTCAACTCCAGGAAAAATTCTTGTAATGCGCCCTAACACCCATCTACAAACAGGAAGCTCATCCTCCTTAACTAGTACTAGCATACCTATTTTAATATTCGTTTGTTCTACCTTCCATTTTGAACGCTGCTGTAGTGTGTTTAAATAGTCCCTATGCCAACGATTCCATATCAACTGGACAAATCTGGTAGTTCGTTTCCATCTTGAGAGTCTGTTTTCAGGTATATCAATTAATTCGGGTTCTACTATAGCATTCAAGGGTCTTCCAATGAGAAAATGACCTGGTGTTAATGCCTCTAAATTATTTACATCGGAAGATAAGGGAGTAATAGGGCGAGAATTTAAAACAGACTCTATCTCAGTTACTACAGTTAATAACTCCTCGAAAGTCAACCTTGCATTACCTACAATCCGCTTTAAGTGATATTTCACGGATTTTATTCCAGATTCCCATAGTCCACCAAAATTAGGTGTCCGTGGGGGAATAAACTTCCATACTATTCCTTCTTCACCTAAATAATCTGCTAATTTTTTGTCAGGATTTCTAATTAAATTGTTAATTCTTTGCAATTCGGCATTTGCGCCAACGAAGTTTTTTGCATTGTCTGAGAAAATGATTCAGCATTTTCCGCGCCTAGCAATAAATCTCTTTAAGGTGGCAATAAATGCGTCAGTGGTGAGTTCACTCACTAGTTCGAGATGCACTGCCTTTGTTATAAGGCAAATGAAAAGAGCTAAATATACCTTATGAAGAGTTCCTTTCCTCTGTCCCTTGTACCTAATAAAAAATGGACCGCAAAAATCGGTGCCGACATGATTAAAGGGTGAGCTTGGATTTACGCGCTCTGCAAGTAATGACCCCATAATTTGTTCGATAGTGACTGGTTTATTTTTACTACAAATTATACATTCATGGGTAATCTTTCTAGTTAAATTCCTACCTTGTAATGGCCAAACTTTCTGTCTCATAAAACACAATAATGCTTGCGAACCTACGTGTAAATATTTCTGATGATAATGCTCAGCAATCAGCTTAGTTAGTTTGCATTTAACAGGCAAAATTATTTGATGTTTTTGTGAAAACATTACATTGGCCCCTTGTAATCGGCCTCCTACTCTCATTACATTATTTGCATCCAAAAAAAGGGTTCAAAGAAAGTAAATTACTTTTATTATTAATGGGTTTACCTTGTGCGAGGGAGTTGTATTCTGAATAAAAACTACATTTTTGAACCTCTCTTACTAAAAAGGATTCTGCCTCATTTAACTCCTTTGAACTTACTCCTCCTGTTCTTCTCCGTGCTCCTTTCTGTTTTGCACACCTAGAGTTCCAAATGAACCTGAAAATATAACTAACAATACGTAATAATTTTAAATAATTGTTAGTGATATCTAGAATATTATCAATAAATTTTGAAGGCAAAGTGCATAAACAAGCAATGTCAGTTCTTTTTCTCAGTTCATTAGTAAATGTCTCTGTTTTTTCTAATTGTTTAAAGTCAATGTTCTTGTTAGGTATGACACCCTCACTCAAGAATGGAGGACCTTTCCACCACAGATCAGCATCATGCAGCTTGTCAAAATTCAGTCCTCGGGAAATAAGGTCTGCCGGATTCTCCTCTGAACGCACATAATTCCACTGGCATGTCTGTGTTAGGTCTTGGATCTGCAACACTCGATTAGCAACAAAAGTTTTTAGTACATGCGGAGTATTCTGAAGCCATGCTAACACTATGGTTGAGTCACACCACAGACATATTTTACTGATGTCCAATTTCAATAAAGGTACCACCTTTGCAACAAGCTGTGCTAGCAGTACAGCTGCGCAGAGGTACTGTCAGCGGTTTTAGTGGAGCTACTCTGGACTTGCTGCAAAACAAATGTGAAGATAAATTATTGTCACTTCTACAGCGTAAATAGATGGCTACTCCGTATGCGTGTTCTGATGCATCTGAAAATCCATGAATTTGTATATCAGAAAAACTATCCTGTAAAACATATCTACTGACTTTCAAATTGTTGATAGATTGCATTGAATCAATAAAAAGTTGCCAATCCTTAATTATCCTTTCGGGTAGCGGATCGTTCCAATCAAGCTTCAATAACCAAAGTCTTTGGATGAAGATTTTTGCTTTTGTTATCCCTGGACCAAGCAGTCCTAATGGATCATAAATGCGAGCAATATCAGACAACACTGTTCTCTTTGTGTAAGTAGTTGGTTTCTTGATCGTTGACTTGTACGAAAAACAATCTATCCTTGGATTCCATAATAATCCTAAAGTTTTGATGCTCTGATCGTCATCGAAATTACTGAAAGAATATTCCTCTTGTCCATCCGGAAACTGCAAAAGATCAGGATGATTAGCACATCATCTGTGCAGACGCATTCCTCCACGTGATAATAGGTTAATCAATTGCGACTGTAATTCTTTAGTCTCTATTAGAGTATGGGCTCCTGTGAGTACGTCATCGACATAAAAATCCCTTTGTACTATTGGCGCTGCTAATGAAAAATTATTTTTCTCGTCTTCTGCTAATTGATTAAGTGTGCGTGTTGCTAGATATGGTGCGTTGGAAGTACCGTAAGTTATAGTCTTCAGTCTATAGACCTTAACTGGTTCTTCTTCACTACTCTTCCATAAGATGCGTAATAAATCTCTTTGATGTTCTTTAATCAAAATCTGACGATACATTTTTACAATGTCTGCTGTGAAGGCAATTTTATGCGTTCGAAATCTGCAAATAATATCAAATAGTTCGTCTTGAACTAACCCTCCATTCAGCAGAATATCGTTTAACGAAATTCCAGTAGTCGTAGGAGCAGTGGCATCGAACACTACCCTAAGTTTAGTGCTAGGTTTCTCGGGTCTGAAAACCCCATGATGAGGAAGATAATATGAGAAACTAGAGCTATCCCCTTCATCAATTTCTTCGGAATGGCCTAATTTATTATATTCCTTAATGAAATCTTCGTATAAGTGTTTCATTGCGGGATTGCGAGTGAAGCGTTTAAGTAGATAATTCAGTCTTTTGCTAGCGTTTTCTCTCGATTCCCCTAAAAGGCTAAGTCTTTCCTCCTTAATTGGCATTTCCACTACATATCTGCCATCATCTTGCCTCGTGTGTATACGAAGAAAGTGCTGTTCACAAAATTCCTCTTCCTGACTTTTCACTTTTTTTGCTTCATTAATACCTTCAATCTCCCAAAACCTTCTCATGTTGTCAGATAAATTATCCCCATTTTCCACAAACCCACAAAAATTATCAACACTGCCTTGCTGCGGCTTGCGTACTGACCCGCTAACAATGTATCCAAAAACTGACTGATGGAGAATCAGGTCTTGCATCTTTATTCTATTTGTTCCCAGTAAATCAAAAAATATTTCGTTAGATAATAAAACATGTATTTGACCAGGTTTATAAAACTCTGGATCAGCTAAACCAATGAGTTGCAACTGCTTAACATCAGAAATGTTTATATATCTAGCAGGCGTTACCCGAGTTATTTTTGGAACAACAAAAAATTGTAAGGTACGAATAAAATCTCTAGTAGCGTTAGCGATGGTTGCTATAGCTTTTTCCTTAACACCCATAACTGTACCATTGATACCTGAAATAGAAGCGTTTATTTTTCTTTTCTTCAAATTCAATAACTCAGCACCTTCTTTAGTAATGAAATTATTTTGAGAACCGGAATCCAGCAAGGCTCTCAACGAGATAAATTTTCCATCATTACCCTTAACGAAAATAATTGCAGTTGAAAGTAGAACTTGTTTATTAAAAGAACTGGAAATATTCAGCGCAGTACCGTTAATGGACTTTGCTTGGTTGGTTTCATTAGTGTCACTAACCTTCTGGCTGCTTGCCATTGGAGTAAATGTATCAGCATTTGGAGAAAGATTACTGCTTACTTTATTAGTCTTGTTTGTGATTTGATTTGATGTGCCATTTGCTTTATCGAAATTTTCTTCATTTCGATCAAAATGTAAGAGCGAATTGTGAAATTTCTGACATTTTCTGCATGTATTAGAACTTTTACGGTCCTTGATTGTGTGGACCGAAGATAAACAATTGAAACATAGTTTTTTTGTCTTTACAAATTCAAATCGTTTCTTGACTGTTAGATTTAAGAATTGCGCACATTTCAACAATAAATGATCAGCTTTACAATAAGGACAATTTTTTGAATTTTCCGAAAGTGATGTAAGAGCTTTGATATTAAATGAACGTTTCGATTCCCCATGCGGAGGTTCGTAATGTGATAGGGTGCGAGCGTGTTCCTTCAAGAAACATGTCAGTTGTTTAACCGTTCCTATCTCGTCTTTTTTAAGTGACCTTTCCCACCAACACCGAGTATTTCTATCCAACTTTTCAACTAATAAATAAACAATTAACGTGTCTGAAAATTCTTCCACCTTTTGCTCCAATGCTTCCAAGGATCGTAAACATTCATGCACCTTATCGATAAATTTTAAAAGCGACGAAGTAGAATCACTCGTTTGAGGTACAGAAATTAATTTCTTTATGATAGAATTGATCAAATCTTTTTTGTTGCAATATCGATCAACCAACAGATTCCATGCTATGTCATAATTCGAATCTGAAATTGGAATGGACTGAATAATATTTAAAGCGTCTGCCTTACACGAACACTTTAAATATTGCAATTTTTGCGCATTAGTTAATTTGCTATTTTTATGCACAGCTGCGGAAAATAAATCCTCAAATTCAATCCATTCTTCGATTTTCCCACTAAATACTGGAAGAGACAATTTAAGCAATTTTATATCCGAAACAATTATGTCTTTACTCGAACCGTTTTCATTTGAGCAGCTATTCCTTTGAGAACGGATCTCAGAAATTTTTCTTTTAATTTTCAAATGAATTTCATCGAGATTATCTACTACATTTTCCTTTTCCTTAATGAATTCGTCAGTGTCCTTTTCTTCACAATGTGCAAATAAAGAATCGAAAATGTTACTTAATTCCTTTTTAAATTCTAATATTTTTGATTCGTATAACTCCGATAAGGAAATATCTGCTTCATCCACTGTAGAATTTACCTTATTTTCAAACTTTCTGATACTGCATTTTAAACTTTTTTGTTAGCTTTAATCACTTTCAATTCACTCATCATGAACAAATAAATAATTTATCACTTACCGTGATTGCAGATTTCTCGACAGCAACACCGGAAATGAACGATGACACAGTATCCAATCTTAATTGCGTATTCCACACGAAAACGAAAGCATTCCAAACACTCTATATGAAGTTATGCGTAATACAACCAAACGAAAGTATTCTAAATGTTCTAAAATTTAATTTTAGCAACGATGTCTTTTACCTGTGGCTCGGCGGGCCATAAAGTGTTCATGCGATGCGTGCGTTGTTATACAACAATTTCAAATTAACTAGAAGTGGACTGTACTAAATATTTTATTCGACAACTTTAATCAAATGCGCGTCATCTTTCAAGCGATGACTTACTACTAACAACAACAGCAATAAAAAATAAAACTGAGTAAGCGTTTACAGGGTTGCTGTAATGAACATCTGCGCCATGCAAGGCGCCAAGAAGAGAAAAAATGACGTAATCTTACAGTTAAATAGTCTTAATGACTTAACAGAGCTTTTATCCATTTTTCGCTTGTTGGAAAGTGAGAACTGAATTAATTGAATGAGAAATACATCTCCAATGAAATTCGAAAAAAAAAAAAAAAAAATTGAAATATAATGCAGCAAAACGTTTGTATAATTTCATAGACTGTACAAAGTGTCCACATCATGTAGTGTCCACATCAGGTCTTACATATATATTTATGTGCATGTATAAGATAGCATAAAGATAGATTAAAATATATATACAGAAAAAATTCTAATTTTAATTTGAAGTAGTTTCTAAACTCTGAATTTTATTTTGGCTATTTCCTCGTTCTGTCCTAAAAATACTAACTGCTTATAATAAATCTATCTAAATTGCGGCATTTCTAAACTAAGCCATGTCATAAACTGTGGCATATGAAAATTCCTCCCTGAATAACGCTGCTGAAGCAGTCACTTACATAAACCCTTCAGCCAATAATTTTTCAGTCGAAAACGAAACTAAACATAACTTTGGAAAACCTTTTGATGTTTTCCCTAGGCTTTCTTTTGAATGTGTTACTTTTCTGCTTTTTTTTGCTTTAGTATGCCGTCACTGATCTCTCTTTCCCATCCCTTGTATTTGTGTTAAGATGTAAAAAAACTTTAAAAAACATGAAGAAGAAGAATAGGTGCAGATTGCGTCCGTGCAAATCACAGTATGCGTCTCAAGCACTATTTTATTCGGAAATTAGGTATGTTAAATCACTAGGATTGGCTGCGTCTGACTAAAATGCCAGTGCCAGTGACGCAATTATGCATTCTACAAGCCAGTGCCATGATTGAAAGTATTAGCGTCTTCGTGTCTTATATTATTACACCTATAAATATAATATATATCTGTGCATACCCTTCAGAGCCTGCACCTGGGTACGTGTGGGCCATGAAAACAAATTTTAAATTTATAAGGTGCAGAATGTTAAAGGATTTCAAGCAAAAAATTCGAAAGGTTTTTCAGGACCAAAAACGAATAAGATAAGGTTGTGCTTGCCTTAGAGGTGCTTAATCCTATCCAACGTAACGTACCTTTGTGTTGATTATCGGTAAGTCAATAGAGCCTCGTTTACACTAAGTAATATTACTTAAACTAAGTAATATATCTCAAACTAGTATCACTACTTGTGGTGCGTGCACCAGTCCGCTTATGCAAGAAAATATATTTCCAAAGCAACCTGAGAATGTTGCTGGCAACTGTGACCCGTTGAGAAACAAAATTGTTTCTCCTCAAAGTATTTTGAGCAACAGCTAACGAAATTGAATCCGGAAATACTCAGATTACATAGGAGTGCTCAATTCTATTTATTATTTCACTTTTTTTTCAGATTTAGTTGTGATATAATTAATTAATTTTATTAAAGGTTGCAAGTTGTTCATCACCAAGTGAAACCATATTGACACTCTAATGTTTTTGTTTTTTTTCGCTGCTTTATTTCATGGAAGAATGCTTGCCAGAGCCTCAGACAGGTTGGACTTCTGCTTTCCACCCCAATTATTATTACTTTTTTTTTCAATGGCGGGCACTTTCCCATGTCGGCATCGACCACTCCTAAGGCCAGATGTGGTGGCCTCTGTATTGTGGAGGCACCTAATAGGTGGGCCATGTTTGCCTCCTATGAAGGGATAGACAATTTTACATCCATGCCGCCAAAGTCACTACACATTTACAAACATCCACGCCTTCTCCGGGATTCGAACCCGGACCCTTCGGTACAGCAGCCAGAATCACAGGACATTATCCCTAATCATCCTAAATATTCTGTATTTGTAGAAGAAGAATCGAGATGTATATCTGTACGATGGAACTGTCATAGAAACCACACACTGTGCTTTATACTCTCTAAACTTGCTTAGTATTTCGAAGCAAATTCTGAGCCAAATTAGCCTGTGCAGATGAACAAGGCAACAATTTTGCGAACGAAACCTATTGTATCGCCGAGGAATATTGCCCTTTTGTGTAGATATGTAGTATAAAAGACGTAAATAAAAATTTACAAAAGTGCCTAATGCAATTTGAAAAAAAAATAATAATAATCAGGAAAATAAATTTTATTGATACTTTATTTTTAAGTTTTATCGCTCCTATTATGTTATGATTTAATTCTTCAAGTTCTAAAAAAGTGAAGGCTCAAGTTGAAAATTTTATTGATCAAACTTAGAGATTGTTAAAACACTAAAACTTATTCATTTCTTACCGTAAATTACTGTATAAATAATTCATTCATCTGTACTAAATAATTCATTCATCTTCACCTGCAAATTTAAATTATTAAAGAAAGTATATTAAGCTATACATATATGGAAAGCCTGGAAAAAAATTTTGCTATGACTTGAGGATATAAATTATTCAAACAAATTCGCTCATATTGATACCGGTAATGGGAGAATATTTTACATTTATATCATATTTGAAAGCAAAAAAGAAATTAGAAAGAAAGTATTTTTCAACATAATACGAATACACTTCTTTTGAGGCAACAGGATAACATATAAAGTGATTCAATGAATAAAAATAATTACTATAACAATATCTAAAAGCTTTCTGTACCTAATGCTCACTTTTTTCTTAATGTTTTTAACCCGTCAAAGAATTAAGAATCCACGCTTTGTTCCACGCAATAATGGTATTTAGTCTTTCAAATAACTATGAAAAGAAAGAAACTCTAATATTTCCTTTGCTTAATTTTATTAGCGCTTACATTTTTTCTATAAGAAGAAAATTTTCCAGCACATATTCTGAACACGTTTCGGAATAAAGAAATATTACTGAAATAAATTTTCACTCCTTTCCGTAACATCTGTACGTAATTAATATTCACTAACACGCCTCTGCTTAGAAGAAAACCTTTTGTGCAAGACAAGTATTGTTTGACCTTTTTTTAATGGTGCTTAATATAACTGTATAAGTTATATATTTGTGAGCTGAAGCTATTGTTAACTGTGATATTAACTTAATATTTCTACAAATATTACAACGAAAGGGCTAGATAAATAAAGTTACATTTGGTTTCGGACCTTCGAAAAAAAAAAGAATTTGATTATTTTATTAGTAGTTTTACCAAAACTGTTATAATAATAATAATAAAAGAAATTGTGTACGTTTTGAGTAAAGCAAGAATACAAAGCGTTTCTTTAATTACTATTTCACTTTTATGAGGGAAAAAGAATTATGATGCGGGAACTGTTAATGTTTCCACAAACTACTTTGAAATTATTAGAATAAAACTACAATCGATTATATTTAATTATATAGAAAGAAATCTAACAAATCTTCAGAGTATTGCAAGATGTTCGTTGCAATTATCTTCTTTAACCCCCCGACCGGCGCAGGGTGTCTAGACTGTATATATACGGCTTTGCCGATGAGAGGACCTTGTAGTTTAAGTCGCAATGAAAACACAAATTTTTAAAATCATATTCTGCGTATTTGGCAGAATGAGATCACAAAACGTATGCAGGGGGACTTAAGAGCACTTGAAAGCTTGAAGAGCACATAGAGGAACTGAATACGAAAACTCTTTTATAGGAACATCCACGTTCCTCAAAACAGTTTTGAATGTTACAAATTCTTATATGTAAAGAACCATAGAGGTGAAATAATGAAAATGCCTCATTAAGCATAATATTATCTTCGTACCTCTTTAACTGTGATCTTCAGTAATGTCATCGCATGATATATGAACAGATCTCAGAAATTACATTCAGATCAGAAATGCTTATATGTTATCCTTTGAAATGAGGGAAACGGAAATTTGTTGACTATGGCTAATAATAAAATTCGAAATGATTATAACTCTGGCTGCCATTTTATTGCTCGAGAAAATTCCACTTTCGTTGTTTTATCGATTTGGTTGACGCTAGGCTTTTGTTTTAAAAATTAATCATGACAGAATTTTGCTTGGGTCAGTTTTTCTTTTTCTTCCAGGAGATGAAAAAATGGCGCTCGCCGGTTTCGAAAGAAAAGACACAATATTTTTATTTCGGAATTACTTATAAGCGGGTAGAAAGCTTTAAACTGTGCAAGACGGCTCAAGAAAAGAATTTTATGGAAAGTAATATTTCTCCTAAGAGACAATTCTCCGACTTCATTCACAAATTCGAAACTGTCATCACAGTACATAATATTTACACCCTTGCAAGTGAACAAATGGATTCGGTAGGAACTTAATTAATATTAGGACCACTAGATATACCTAAATAAACAGCTAGTACTGTCAAAATCTGCCTTTGCAAATGAAATTTTAAATTTCTCTGTCCGTTCTGTAGCATGTAGTTTTTTGAAATTAAGTCACTCTCATACTAATTATGTTTCACAATTAAATAAAAAAATTGTTCTCCAAATTATCTAATGAAATGCCTTATCAGTCCTAGTCAGTTGCAGTTCAGTATCCTGTATAGTTATTCTTTCCCCAAATTTTCATTAATTGTTTTTGAAACAAAATTTCCAGCATAGAATGTTTTGAAGCACAAGTATGTGAACTGCATAAGTCACGCAGCGGAAAGTTCATAAACTGGACATCATCATCAGCTCCTATGTAAACATCCCCAGTGCCGTTTGTCACAATATAGTTAATTCTACATTGCAGTTTCTTACATCCAGTATTTCGTTAACTTAAGATTTCATAAAACACTCTTTCCTTTTCGAAAGAAGTTTCGAAAGAGACATTTTGTTTCCGATATACTCCTTACATTTATTGTTAAACTTTAGACAACCTGTATATTTGCAAGAAGATAAAAAAGACAGCATAACTTAATGTTGTGGAGTAGTTATTTATCACTATTAATTAACAAATAATGGATAGATTTTAACTTTTTGTTTTACTATTGTATTTAACTTGGTTTACATAATGCAATTAGATAGATCAAAATGAATATTTAAGGGTAACCAAATTTTGAACTCAACGAAATATAGTTTCTGTTCCTTTTACAGCTCTCATGTTTTGCCTTTCTACATCGAATTCATTAATAAGCACTCTACAAGTATATTAAATGAAGTTTATGTCGAATCGTACGCTAATCGCACTAGTATTTTTAGTGATCACAAGATTACTAGGAGACAAGATTTTATTCACAGATAGTCGATCACAGGCGATGAACACGCTTCATAATGGGGGATTTCAAATTTTCCAAGACGAAAGAAGTTAAGTAAACGTTAAGAGTAAAACGAAAATAATACTTATTATTATTAATATTATTGCTATTACTATTGATGCAAACGTTATTTGTTTCCGGAAATTCGTTTCCGCATAGGAAAAAAGCAACGCATTTTTACTTCCTTGTACGAAGTACAGGATATATTGCATTGCGAAAAATTTACGATATAGTATTTCAACGAAAACATTTTTTGCGTGACATCTGTACTTACAGACGAAATAAATGACTATCTTTTCCAGCACGGATTGGAAAACGGATTTAAAATGGATTCAGAAGGAATTTTTTTTCGTGACGTTTGTACAGTAAGACCCCGCTTAACGCTGTTTCGTTTAGCGCTGTTTCGGTTTACCGCTCTTTTATTTCAACCCGAGGATTCCATGAAATCGCTCGCAGCATACGGGGATTCCTCGAAATATTATGCAGCGATAGGTTTCAAATACATATCCGAAAGAGTGTACTTGTATTTCTTGTTTGGTGCGATATTGTACAGACATATTTTGAAGAGGTAAATGTGGAAGATGTCGAAGAAATAATTCAAGAAGCAGCGGCTAGTCTTTCTAATGATGAGCTCAAGGAATTAACTGAACAAGAAGAAAACAAAAATGTTGACAGCAGTGATTCAGAAGAAGAGCAAAAAGAACTTTCGATGGCGTTTGTAAAAAGGAGTTTGTCTACCATAACTGAAATAATGGATCAATTCATTGAAAATGATCCGAATTTTGACAGGAGCTCAAAAGTAAGGCGTGGTGTTAGAGATGCTCTATCCGTTTATGAAGAACTTTTAAGAGAACAACGCAAAAGAAAAAGGCAAACAACATTAGATGCTTTTGTCACAAAAAGGCAGAACACTGAAAACGCGGAAGGCTAACTAAATATGACTGACTTAGAATTTTATTTGTTTTTTTTTAAGAATATTCGTTTTGTTATTTATATTTTGTTTTTATTTTTGCAAGAAATAATAATGTGGTATTAATTTGGGCTTTAAGAAATAAATGTTTGGTTTTATTTTTATTAAAAAAACACACTTTTTAAATTTAATACCTAACCAATTTCCTAGCCATCTTCCCCTAACCCCAATATTTACATTTAAAGATAGCCTCGTTTAGCGCTGTTTCGCATTACGCTCTACTTTGATGGAACGTATCCCCCGCGTTAAGCGGGGTCTTACTGTACGTACGTATGTATCCATATATCTCGCATAACTCGAAAATGATTAGTTATAGAACGTTGAAATTTTATGTATGGGATTACTATAACGTAAAGTTAAGCACCTCTCGTTTTTGTTGCAATCGGTCCCACCAAATATATTTATATATAAATGATCGAACTGCTTGGTTTGGCCTAGAAACTCTAATTTTATTTATACATTTCTTTTTATCCGTTTGTAACTGTATTTGTGGTTTTAGGTTTTTCCAAGTATTACGACTTTTAATGATGATGTTTTGAGTTTTTATGTATTTTTGCGTTGCCTCGAAGTGAGAATTGAATTGATTGAATGCGAAATATATGTCTAATGTAATTCGCAGGAAAAGATTTAAATAAATTGCATAAAAAATGCGTTTAATAAAATAGGCCGTACAAGGAAATCACGTGGTGTTCGACATCAGATCTTATATATATATATATATGTACTGTATCAATAATAATGTGGCGATATTTTCGTCCACGATAATTCTTCCATCAAACTTTCAAAAATTTCTGTTTTCCGTGTTTAAGCTTTCTGCTCTCATATAAAAAGTTGAGTACATTTTGGGTAAACTTCACGCAATCGAAAGTTGTAGTCCATAATAGTTTTTTTATTTACAATCGGAAGCGATATTTTACCTTGAAGCCTAATAACAGTTTTTCCTCAACCAACATAACTTATTGTTGTGTATATGTTACCGTGAAAGACCGAAATTGGAGAATGTCGACTTTCACCGGAGAATACGTCGGTGAAAGACTGAATATTTCACTACATTCTTGTATATTCGGACCCTCACCGGTGTATGTCGACAATCACAGATATGCTCTGGTGAAAGTCGAAAAGAGTGGTCATAAAGTGTCATAATAGTTTAAGTTGTTGCAATAAATAAGATTTGAATCACATAATTTAGTAAGTTTTTTATGACTGTTATTTTATTTTCTCATTTAGAACGAACTGTATAATTAAGTAAGTTTTAAACTTCTATTATTTTCCTTTCTCATTTTGAATGTATTGCGTGTTTTAGGTTCTCATGTTCTTAAGTTCTTATTTCAAGTCTCAAGTGCGTTTTTTCGCGACTGAATAACGGAGAAGAAAATATAATATTGTTAGATGTTTAACATTCACCATTAGTTACAAGGTTAATGTCGATATTGACCGGTGTAAGTCAGAAATAAGAGTATTTGGAAAATATTTCGGACATACACCAAGAGACTATGTGAATGTTGACATTCACCGGTGGTCGATATTCTCCAGATTTCGGTGTTTCACCGTAACATATATAAACCATGACATATGCAGTTTAACAAGCACTGTCTACCGATACCTAAATAATGCGCTGATATACGTGCAGCTAAAAATGAATTTAGATTTGATAAATTCTATTGAAATAACATAGCAGGAAATTAATTTAAGGTATTCGTTTCAAAATATTTATTTTTAATATATTATAAACACGTAATTTTTTATCAAATACCAATTAAATTATAAGATATTAAACTTTTTTATTTTACAGGTATGGGGACAAATGAAAGCTATTCATTAAAATAAAAAATGTTGATGTTCCCGTAAGTGATTAATACGCATAATTACTATTAGCGTAACTTCCCATATGTTTTTTTTTTAATTTTTTATTCTGCGCATTTCTTTAACGTGCAGGGTAATGAATTCTGTCGCTGAAATGTTACTTAGAAAAATACAACGGATTCTTAGTTTTACGAATGTGTGCGGCCACAAAACATATTTGCAAAAAAAGAAAAAAAAAAAAAACTAAATACTTCTTGAGGTAAATGTGATAGTCCGTGAAACCTCGAGTCCGTGCTGTAATTTTTGTCTACAATTTTCTTGTCATCATTTAACGATAGTAAGTAAACAAAATACTGAAATGATAACAATGTGTGCGACACTTTTGGAGAACAAAAAAATGTTTTTTCTTCATAATTTAGGTCCTGGAATTTTTCTAGAATGTCTTGTTGAAGGTAATAATTCTCCCTTTGAGAAGCGCAATTTTCTGTTGAAACGGCGAATGAAGAAATAGGAAAGGAAACATATATTTTTTTCTCTAGCATTAATACTTCTTATTTGCACTTACATGTGAAACTTTTGTGCCCATTATTCTTATTTTGCTTATTTCAGCAAAATATTTATGATACATTATATTTTATTTATTTGTACATTGGTGAAAAGTATTCTAGCATAACATTAATTTAAATATACAGGACTAGAAAGCCCGGCGGTCATACGAAATGACCGCTGTTCTAGATATTATAAATTGTAATTAAAAGGATTTGTGCTAAGGTGTCTGCTAATCCAAACTAAATTACCCAGGCCAAGCAGCGAGGACTCCCCTTTGCTGACTGCCCCACGGGGTTTCCCCCTTCTACTTGCTTAATTGCTTAAAGTAGAGTGCAATGAAGGAAACCACTGGCGGTACATTTTTTAAGAGCCACCGCTAACTCAATAAATAAATGTGATTTAAATAATAAAATGTTAATTCACATTTCAAAGATCTCTTTGGGCACAAAGTTTTTTGTGTAGATCTTTCCATCATTTTTAAGCTCGCCTTGCAGAGGATCATCCATTATTTTTAATTTTACGTCCGTTCTTTCACGAACTCTTGAACAGGCAGCATAAAGTTGACCGTGTCCAAATGCAGGCTGAGGAAAAAAAATGCCAACAAGCTTAAGCTTTTGGCTCTGAGACATGGATGGTCATAGCAAAGGCGAGTTTTACAGGAAATTGTCTACGTCTCAATTGAAACGGCAAACCTGTGCCTTGGCAGCTTCATCTCATTGGCTGGTACAGTTACGCAAACAACCAATAAACTATCGGTGACAAAGAGACACTTAAGCCGCATATAATAAAGATATTAATTTATTTCATTTTATTTGTGTTTTCATCGTTGCCGGTTTTTGCCGGTTGCATATTTCCGAATTCTATTACAGATAGATGTTAAATTTATTTATTAAATGTTAAATGCACGTGCTCTTGTATTTTTAATTTTTCTGGCTTAGCTTTCTCATATTATTCGTCACGCGCTGCACTGTACGGGGAATAAAACAAATTATAGTTACACAAGCGACCAATAAACTATCGGCGGCAAACACTTAAGCCACTTATATATATGTTTAGTGAAATTTAATTTGAACAATTAACTTTCACCCGAGCTGGACGGTATAATAGTTAACAGAGGCCAGTTGCTAGTCCGGAACTAAGCGAGTGGGTTCAATTTCCTCCTTAAGCTTGGTTGTAATTATGTTGTCTTTCTTTTCCCCTCTTCATGAGTGTAATATAGTAGCACCTGTAATCATGTAGTGTATCGTGGACAAACTTCTTATGAATGAGATGGTTAAATGGGCAAAGGAGCAAAGGATCCTCCAGTACTAACGAGCACTTAGCGAATAAATGACTGGCCATAAGAAAAGAAATAATAATAATAATAAACCTTATACAGGAAGCTACAGCCATGGCTAAACATAAATATTAATATTAGAATTCCATACAGTTGTTATCAAGTGATTACCCAGCTAAAACGGGCCCACCAGCGGCCGAGCGGTAAAATCGCTGAACACTGGTAGTTCGGTCCGAGGTTCGAATCCCGCGAACGGGCTGGTTGCATGGGCGTTTTCGTGGTTTTCCCCATGTGTAACGTGTATACGAGCCAGTTTCCCTTAGAAAGTTCTCCACGAAGGCATCCCTCCCTTTAGGAAGATAGCCGTAGTGTGCTTTGCCGTATTCTCGACACACCACCACCCAGCTAAAACGAATTCTAGTACATGAAAAGGCAGTACAAAGCAAACAGAATAGGATCCAGAAGAAACTGGCCAGACGTACATGTACTTCCTCAAGTCTTCCTTCAAGTCAGCACAGACCTACCTTCAAAGCAGCAGACTCACAACCATCTCACGACTGACTAATTTTGCAACGGTTTATGGCTCCTTTCCAACTCATATTCGCTTTTGCATCACAAATACAAATGCATGTGTCTGCTGATTAGAAGGCTCACCAGATCATTATACTGTCCACTTATAACTGCCACTCATTTACTTCAAACGACTTGCAATATGTACTCCTTTAATAAATTATTATAAAAAATGTGGGCTATGTAAGAACATCTGCAATACAATCAACACTATTTCAGCTATGGGTCAAGACAATTTGTCCAACAATGAAGACGCCAGTAACGATAGAACTGATAATTACAATAGAACAAGTGTTAAAGAAGCCAAACTGTTAATTATGTTCCGAGAAGAGACCTGTAATTTATTTATTACATACGCATTTTCGCCCTTGTCTGGCCATAACAATATTATGATTAATTTTTATGATGAACTCCTGATAGGAGGTTAGAGACAAATCCTGCTAAAATCTGGTAGCAGCCAGGAATCTCCGATCGCCGTCTCCAGTCACATTGTTTTCAAATGATAATAATAACAGTAGTTGTACTAGCAATAAAATTTGGGAAATTGTTCCTACATTGCGCAGAAAAACTTTGAATTATAACATTTGCAAGCTTAGTAGGAAATAATGCTTAGTAGGAAAGGACATTTGCAAAAACGAATGATGAAAATAATAAACGTTAATGAAATACAAAAGTGATTTTTGAATTAAATATGAATATTTTAAATTTAATTTTTAACATATTCAAAATTTATAAATTGAATTATCAATATGTTTCTCGAATGTTTTATCTAAATTCACAGTAAGTATCCTCTTTCAGTTGGTTCTATCTTTTGGAAAGCACATAATTGAAGCATATCAACTGATGAAACTGTTTTCTCGCTAAGTTTCTAGAAGAAAGGGCTAAGTGTGTAGTATTATGTAAATCCTGGTGAAGACAATAAAGATGCCGACACAGCAAACGTGCATGCGATATGCTGATAAAGGGCATAATATAATAACTGATATCTATTTGAATCAAATAATTTCATGGCAAGTTTCTTTCTGAAACACATTTTTCAGTTCAGATATTCTCATCTGTTGTCAAGAGAATATATTCATGGGTACCCTGTACTTCTCACAGTAATTCTAAATTGCCTCAATACCTCTCTACTACTTCTACTTTTATTTAGAAAATTCAGAGCGACCGAAGTAGCAATGTAAACCAACGCAAGAATTTTATAAAGTCGAATAACTATCTGAGTAGGAAAAATTAATCCCCTTTTCCAATTTCTACGCAAATTTTCTTCGGGCGGAAAATTTCCTCTCCGTTAGTCGATGAATCTATAAAAAATGTATCCAATAGTTGGAAAAAGTTGTTCCGAAATCTGCCCTTCACTGATTCGTGTGAAGGACTAGAGTATCGATTGCTAAGACCGCAGTCAGCGTGTGACTATTGACCAATAGGATACAACTTGAGAATTTGAACTATAAAAGGATCGGAGTTTTTTTACTAGCTGGGAATTTTCTATTCGATTTCATATCAAAGTGAGCAGAAATAAAATTGTTATTTTCAGCCAAACCTAAAAGTAGAAAGTTTATTCATTTATAGTTAACCCGGAGTTGTTTTTTAAATTTTTTCCCCTCATAGAAATTTTTTTTCTAAGAAGCGCAAGAAG
The DNA here is from genome assembly GCF_044657685.1 of Stegodyphus dumicola. Taxonomy (NCBI): domain Eukaryota; kingdom Metazoa; phylum Arthropoda; class Arachnida; order Araneae; family Eresidae; genus Stegodyphus; species Stegodyphus dumicola. Next base: position 158,957,032 of record NC_140776.1, on the reverse strand, counting down.
AAATTTTTATCGCACTTTTATTTATTACTTTTTAATTCTACTGTATCTAACGTTTCTGTTTTTACTTCCTTGTACGAAGTAAAAATGAAGTATTGTAATCGCGAAAAGTTTCAGGCAGAATATTTCAACGAAAATATCCATTTTGACCGCTATCGAATGCAATTTAACGATGTTTTTGCGTAATATCTGTACTTAAGGTAAGAATAAAATACTCTTTTCCTCCAAAAAAATTAGAAAACAGCTTGAATTTTGAAGAGAATTTTTCGTGGCATCTGTACGAATGTATGTACGTACGTATGTATCTCGCATAACTCAAAAACGAGTGGCCTCAAGAACGTTGAAATTTTGTATATAGGACTGCTATTACATTTAGATGTGCACCTCGTATTTTGGTTGCAATAGGCCGCACCAAACCTATATAAATATATTTATATATATATCCACTCTGTTACCCGGCTCAGTGATTTAAGTTTCTTTACTCTTATATGTTTGTAAATTGTACACTTTTTGCTTTAAAAATAATTGAATTATGTTGTTCTTATCTTCCGGTGAAGGGTTGTATGCCTTTAGTAAATCTGTATGCAATAGGTTTAGAATTATGAACAATTTTAAAGTTGCTTAAGTGCCGCTAAGCTTAATTTTTTTTTATGGCGGCCATTGCTTGCTTACGTTTGAAACAGAAGGTAGTGGATTTGGTGCCAGAGAAACTTAGCTTCTCAACAACAAAGATAACGCCTTCATTTATTACTGCGAATTAAATCATGCTTAATCCTTTCTGGAATTTTTTCGAGGAAATAACTGTTTAAACTTTACTTCGTAATTTCTAATACAGATAGTTTGAGTTTTTATGTATTTTTGCCTTGTCGCGAAGTGAGAACTGAATTAATTGAATGAAAAATACTCAATCGTCTGTGAAAAACTGTTCCTTTTTTGTTTTGTTTCCTTAATCTCTTTTATACATCGTTCAAGCTTTATTATAGTATTTGAATAGAAAATGTGGCAACGATTAGATAATTCTTTAAATGATATCAATTTTGTGCATTCTGAGTTATATTATGAACGAAATATAATACTGTTAAGTGAACCTAGCGCCAGAGTGTCGCTATGGTAAACAAATAGAGTGAATTTTAAAGAATGCATTTCTATTGTGGTTTATGCGCTGTCGGCGAAGTAGATTTATTTCAATCCAATAAGTTTAAATGAAATGCAAGAAAAATGCGTATAATTTAATATTCTCTACAAGGAAGCCATGTGGTGTACACATTAGATTTTTTAATTATTATTTTTGTTACTCTAGACAGTTTTAAGATGAGATTTAGCAATATAACTAAATTTGATATTTGATATTAAGAAAGAATAAAACCGTAAACAAAATATAGCAAAGTGAACTAATAAAGACACATCTCTTAGTGTATTTACTTCATTCGTCTAGTGCATGTAAGCATAATAAAAGAACTTTTGTTTTGGAAAGGTAACAAAACGTTCAGGTGACGTTAAATATCCTCAAAATGTTATGTTTCATTTTCACTCATTTTAATAGAAAGAAAAAAGGTGAAATCTTAGAGAAACATAATTATTTTCTTCCATATTTGAAATAAAATGCGAGAGAATGTTTATTCTAACCAGAAAGTGGAAATCATTATACTATGTTTTATTTTTGTATATTTTTTATACATTTAAATTAATTTCTGTATTTTAGTGACATTTTAAGGAAATGTGCCTACATTAACGAGTGCGTTAAAGTGCAGTAAATAATATACATATTATAAACATAATATATAAATGATTATTATTAAATATAAACCGGAAAGATATTTTAAATGAAATATATTAGTTATATTAAAATGCATTAAAGCTTATCCTATATGTAATACTTAAATGAGAATTATTAAATATGAACGTGAAAGTTACTTTAACGTATTATGTTAAATATAATATATAAACAAAAATGATCAAATACTAATTGTTTCAATATAAAATATATAGCAAAGAATAATAAGTTTCGGGTTTTTGAATTGCACGTGCTCATGGTTGAAATTTAACTAGAAAAATCACAAATATGCTTGCCAGAATTGCATTACAGATGATCTGACTGTGACATATGCGAATGTGCTATTATGGACAAAGGTACATAACGGTAGAATTACTTTTCTCATTCAAATAGGGAGACCGAAATATGATTTATACAAATAATGCATAATTTTATTACCATTTTCACTATCTTGAGTAACTCTGAACTAAACTTTGAATATTTTTTATAACTAATGTTTTTTAAATCCTTGTAGATAAAATACTGATTTTCTAGATAATATCATTTAAGAAACGAGGTAGCTTTATTTAGATGTGTCTATATGTATCAAGGATTACATATAAAACGTTTCTTCACCTCTTCTATTATTTAGTAGTTTCTGCGCATTTTTTAACTGAAACAATACCATTATAAATAAGTAAAACATAAACCTCTTTTAAGCATTACGGTCACAAAATGATGATAAATTGCACTAGCAAGGTTAAACTTGAGTGATAGTTAAAGATACGTTTCCAGACATTATTAAGAAGTAATTTGTAGTATAATACTCGAATAGCGTTTTCTATCCTCCTAAAAAGATTGATGTGTTTCGCATCTTTTCTAAGGAACATTTAATTTAAGAATATTATATTTATCAGTGTCGTCAAACTATTAAGATCATAATGTTCTCTTTTTACTTCCTTGTACGAAATAAAAAAGAAGTATTGTAACCGCGAAAACCTTCAGGCAGCATATTTCAACGAAATATCCACTTTGACCGCTTTCGAATGCAATTTAACGATGTTTTTGCGTGATATCTGTACGTAAGGACAGAATAAAAGACTCTTTTCCTCCAAAAAAACTAAAAAACTTCTTTAAAATGAATTCTGAAGAGAATTTTTCGTGGCGTCTGTACGAACGTATGTACGAACGTAGGTATGTACGTACGTATCTCGCATAACTCAAAAAGGAGTAGCCTCAGAACGTTGAAATTTTGTATATAAGACTGCTATAACATGTAGATGTGCACCTCGTATTTTGGTTTCAATCGGCCGCGCCAAACGTATATAAATATATTTATAAATATATCCACTCTGTTACCCGGGTCAGTGATCTCAGTTTCTTTACTCTTATATGTTTGTAAATTGTACATTTTTGTTTTAAAAATGATTGAAGTTTGTTGTTTTTATCTGCCGGTTAAGGCCTTTAGTAAATCTGTATGCAATATTTTTAGAATTATCAACAATTTTAAAGTTATTTAAGTGCCGCTAAGCCTTTTTTTTATGGCGGCCATTGATTGTTTACATTTGAAACAGCTGAGTAGTGAATTTGTTGCCAATCTAGAGAAACATAGCTTCGCAACAACAAAGATAAACGCCTTCATTTATTATTGCGATTTAAATCATGCTTAATCCTTTCTGGAATTTTTTCGAGGAAATAAGTGTTTAAGATTTACTAAATTTTTAATAATTTAATTTTTAATAATTAGTAATTTAATTTTTAATAATTAGTAATTTTTAGTAGAGATATTTTGAGTCTTTATGTATTTTTGCCTTCCCGCGAAGTGAAAACTGAATTAATTGAATGAGAAATACTCAATCGTCAGTGAAAAACTGTTTCCCTTTTGATTTGTTTGCTTAATTTCTTTTATACATCGTTCTAGCTTTAATATAGTACTTGAACAGAACATGTGACAACGATTAGATAATTCTTTAAATGATACAAATTTTGTGCATTCTGAGTTATAATATGAACGAAATATAATACATTTAAGTGAACCTAGCGCCAGAGTTTCGCTATGGTAAACAAATAGAGAGAATTTTAAAGAACGCACTTATTCTATTGTGGTTTATGCTCTGTCGGCGAAGTAGATATAATTAAATCCAATAAGATTAAACAAAATGCAAGAAAAAATGCGTATAATTTAATATTCCGTACATGGAAGTCATGTGGTGTACACATCAGATTTTTTTCTTAAACAAAATCATCTATTTCTTTCAAAATGTTATTAATTAATTTGTCTAAAGAAACAAACTTCGTCATTTAGCTACCTAAGTAGAATGTAACAACACTTATCAGGGCAATAAATTAACAGCCAAAGGAACGTGAGGTAAAATTCCAGACATTTATGCTTACTAGGACACAGTTCTTCGGAATTTACAGAAATTCTGTATAACTGAGATGTTTCACATGCAAGTGAAGTACAAAGTTGCTGTAGCGCAATTGAGACTATTTTTTTCGTAATTTAATATGAACCAATTAAAACTGATAATCGTTTGTGCTTCTGGATGCCTATAAATTTGCATTCTATTGAGCGCAAATCCCAATTGCACACTCAAAAACATTCAGATTAATTCTTTGAAGACCATAATGCTCTAGACGGACGTTCATTCAAACGCCCATGCATCGTGTCTTGTTTCGTGGGCTTGTTCTGATGCTGCAGTCAGACAAGTGAGATAAATCACAACAAAAGTGTATTTGTTGTCAGTCATGGTATGATTTATTAACTTTCCCTTGGGGGGTTAGGACGCGAGTCACGCGTTCACTATTTTAAATGTGTCTCAAGCAATTTTCGTAAACAATGGAGACATTAAAGATACTCTTTGATACGGGATAGGAAGTGTAAGACTCTGTTGATTTGTTTTCTTGGCTTTTTCCTACTAATATATTTGACTAAATGGCCCTAATACATAAAAAATCTAGTTCATATAGCCCACGGAAAATGTCTATTTGTCAATGAACTCAGTGTTCATTTCCAAATATCTGTTGATTCAGACTCTCTGTACATCGTAACCTACATGAAAGCTATCTTATAGTTGTTTCTAGAAGATAAGCTGTGCAGCATTGGAGATCTTGTAGTAGTGCGTCTAAGATCTTGTGTTGATTGCAAATCAGTTTGATAGTTTTGAATCGATTGTTGATAGTTTTGGATTAGCAACATTTCCACATACGTGATCCATTGAAAGGGAAATCCTTCTGCAAATGACGCAGCAAACCCTGCATAGTTACTGATGGTCTATATTGTATGAGATGGCCAGATGGCCTATATTGCATAAGATCACTGCAAACTGCAATACAGAACAAACATAAGATATTCCTGAAATGTCAGATTCAATAACCAAAAATTATATCTTACTTTTACTTTGTCATCCTTATTATTATGGAAGAAAATCCTCAAACAGCGTAAACATGGAGTCTAGTCTGATAAATTAGTGTTAACCTTGTTTTTGTTCTGTCGATCATCTCAGACTGGGAATCGACACCATGAAGTCATGGAATCCTTCCTACTTACGAGGTTCTTTCGGGAATGGTTACACTGGTGTATAAAATTAAGGACGAGACGGTTTTTTCAATATAACTTTTTACAAAAGCTTTCCAAATGAACACATTTAATACCGTAAGATCCCCAATACGTAAGGACATGAGTAATGTAAGCAACACTTACTAAAAGAGAAATCAGAGGGATAAAAAGAAGCTTTATTGAAAAAGTAGCATGGAGCGCAATGCGACTGAAGGCCGAAACATCCCTGTGATGGGTGTCCAGCAACAAACATCCGGTCTTTAATAGGGGATATAATCTCCCCTGACTTCTAGGCAGGTTTCACAGCGTCTGCCCATGCTGAGAATGAGGGTGTCAATGAGTTGTTGAGGCATTGCTGCCCATTCGTCTTGCAGCGCCAATCGAAGCTCCGGAATCGTTACTGGTGGTAAAGTACGAGCTGCCAAGCGTCTTCCTAGAAAATCCCATACATGCTCGATGGGATTGAGATCTGGAGATCGTGCCGGCCAATCCATATCGTGCCGTTCAATATCCTCACTCTCTAAGAGCTGTTCGGCAGCTACTGTGCGATGACATGGTGCACTGTCGTCCATGAAAAGGAACTGCGGACAGATAGCGCCTCTAAAAAGACGCACATATGGAAGAAGAATCTCGTTACAATAACGGGTCCCTTTGACTGAACCTGCGTCGAAGAGGTGAAGGTCTGTACGACTACCAAGCATGATGCCTCCCCAAACGAGAACACCGTCACCTCCATACCTGTCCCTTTCAATGATGTTCGAGGGATGATTGCGGCTTCCCCGCTCTCTCCAGATGATTATGCGATGCGAATCGCTACTCAGACTGAATCTGCTCGAGAGAACAAAGAGTACTCGTCCCCATTCATTGTCTCTCCAATTCCGGTGTTCCCGGCACCACAGAGAACGCCTTCTCCGATGGGCAGGCGTTAGAGATACACACCGTACAGGGCGTCGTGCAAACAGACCACCACCGTGCAGTCTTCTGGCCACGGTAAAACGCGATATCGGTCGTCCAGTCGCCTGTGTCGCGTGTCCAGCGTTTTCTCCCGATGTCTGCCGCCTGTTTCTTCTGGCCTGTAAGGCAATACACCGGTCATCTGCGGGTGTGGTTCCTCGTGGACGACCACTACTAAACCCCCGGATAGCTGTTCCTGTAGTTTGAAATTCTCTCCAAAGTCGTGAAACGATGCTGTGAGCAATTCCGAACTCTGCAGCCACACTTGTCACAGTGCGGACTTTCTCCAACTTCCCAATGATTCGACCTCGGGTAAAAGCATCCAGATGTCGTCTAACAGATTGATTATTCGCCATTTCTCGCTGAGGCAGCAACTCGGTGTTATTTTAACTGCTATACGGTGTGCAATCTCTTTGCCAGAAATACTAATCTTACACCGACAACATGCTTTATACTACTCAAACACTTCCTCATTACGTCTACCTGCATATCTGCGCATGTGCTACCTACATCACCTTACTTAATCTCCTGATTGGTCTTTCTGTCCGCTCTGCCTCTTCGTTCAGCTGATATGCTAATGTTTCGACTTCGTCCAGTGTATAATGGGCATGCTATTCCAACTAACACAAGTCAGTCTTATCAGTTTCCAGTAAAGAAATTTGAAGGAAGTTACTGAACGGAAAGTGCTACAAAGCTATTCTCAGGTATCCTATTCACTTTATGTAACGTTATTACAAAATGGTGTTAAACATTTTGATGCAACGTATTACCAATTTCTTATTGCTAAAATGTACATCGCGGAATATTTCATTGACTTTGCACCATAATTTAAGCCCCTAAGTCAACTGCTAACAAAATCTTGAAAAATCTATGAAACGCGATTGAAATAATCCTACTTTTCGGCATAATTCAATACAATACAGGCCTGGTCAACACTGCACAATTAGCGGGTGGCTGTGCTTGTAGAGCGGAACACCGACCGAAATTAATAACTCAGACAGCATAACCACTTAGAAAGACGATGGAAAAGACATCACGCATGTGGCTGTAGCTTAAAAATTATGATAGAGTAGTTTTTACAAACATGGGAACAACGTAAAATATTTTTCAAGATGATGAAGTTCAACGCCTTCGCTGTCCACCGCAATCAACACAAAAAACGTAAGTATTCATCAAAATCCTTATCTGTATATGAGAAGAAAATTAAAATTCACAATTAATATGAGCAGCAATCGTGGTTTACTGAAGCGAAGTTCATTCTTGAAAGCTTAAGAAGGAGAAGCCATCCTTTACTAATCACCTCGCAAAGAGCTTATTTTATTCTAACCAATTGTTTTTAATTTTAGAAACTTTCCTTTCCTTTTTGTTTCAGTTTCAGAATGTAAATTATAATGACATGGTATGCAAATCTAAGTGACTTCGGAATCGGTATTTAAGCAGTGGATTTTAAGATGTTAAGTAGTAGAGCTAATTCCGAAGTAGATTTGTACCCACTCGCATTAGTTTATGTTGATATTCTATGTTCGGGTTTGATGGTGTCCGCAGATAACATCGCGGACAAAAACCTCGCGGAGAAAACAATGCAAGGCGAAAACGTCGTGCTACAAAACATCGCGGGAGAAAACATCGCAAAAGAGAAAACATCGCAGTTCTAAAACATCGTGGTACAAAACATCGTCGTCGAAAATAATGCGGTTCAGAAACTTCGCAGTTTAGAAAAGTCGTCGTAGAAAATATCGTGGTAAAAAATAAAGTATCTACAAATCATCGCATGACGATAACATCACAGACATGCTTTTTTCAGGTTTTAATAAATGTAAATGGATATTCCCATAATGATTTGTGAGTGCAAGATGTAAAGAAGGATAATTTTTACTTTCACATTTTTTATTAACTAATAAATTTTTTGTTGAAAAGTAAGAAGGAAACTTAATCATAGAAAATTAAATGCAACTTAAAGGTTATACTTTTCATGAAAAATTCCCATTAAAAACGTTATAAAAATTATTTATTAATGGCCTTTGTTAGTTAACTATTTCGGTTTAGAATTCTATTAAGTGCTATAAGTTGCACTAATTTTCTATGATTAAGTTTCCTTCTTATTTTTTCAGCAAAAATGTATTAGTTAATAACAATATGGAAGTAAAAATTATCCTTCTTTCCATCTTGCGCTCACAAATCATTATGGGAATACCCATTTATAGTTATTAAAGCATGTCTGTGATTTTATCGTCATGTGGTGATTTGTAGATACTTTATTTTTTATCACGATATTTTCGACGACGATGTTTTTAAACTGCGAAGTTTCTGAACCGCTTTATTTTCGACGACGATGTTTTGTACCACGATATTTTCTCTTTGCGATGTTTTCTCCCACGATGTTTTGAAGCACGACGTTTTCGCCTTGCGTTGTTTTCTTCGCGACGTTTTCGTCCGCGATGTTTTTGCCGCGATGTTTTCGGCTGTAACCTCTGAATGTGCGGAAGATTTAGCTGTTCAGATAACGAAGGAGAAAGTCGTGTAGCCAAGATTACTTTAATATAATGGTACATCCTATTTACTGTTAAGTTACTTAGCTAAAGTTGGGGTAGATTCTGAGCACCGAGCGAGTGCATTTTCTGTTAAGTTGTTGCATTTCAGTTAAGTTTCTGTTAAATTTAAACCTTTTTCTGCAGTCACGTGTTTCTTCCAAGACCTAGCGAGAAGTCGCTACTTAGGCGTTTTAGCCAAGGTCTACAGTGTATGATTCCTAAACAAACTAGAAGACTTTACAAAATGACCCATCAATTTTAATCACATAGAGGTCAACTTCTATACGACAGTGCACTTGCATTTTGAAACGGAGAAACCAGTAAGCTTGCTCTCAAGTACTTGAAGTTAGGACGTCAGAAGTAAAGGCATAATAGATTGAGATTAGGAAGAATAGGATGAGGATTAGTTTTTAATAACTCACTGATGTTTGAATTCATGAATACAGGTCAATAATTAAGCAAGCGTATTTCCTACACGACGCTTCATTATCAAAATTTGTTTAATTCTTTTTTCTTGTGATCCATGAAAAAGATTTCAGATTCTCCAAGATCACTGATTATTAAGTCTCATCACTTGTTCTATCATACGTTTATTTGTAGAAACTAAAATATCTCTGAAACGAGTTTTAAGCATGCGTGTTGTTTTAAGAATACATACCTCTTTGAACAAAAACTAAAATTAAGCCTTTTTTTAATATTTTACCATTCTTCATAATAAGAAAGGTATATTTCCGAATTCCTTTCCTCCTGCGATAAGGGATCCTAATGCGGATTCAGAAAGTTTAAATGTAAAGTAGCTTTAAGTGTGCTAACGCAGTGCAGGAGATGTAGATATAACGTTTTTCATGCACATACTCCGTAAGGGGGATGCTACCGACCAAGCTTAGCGGAAGAACAGTTAAGCCAACGACTTATAGCTGAAAAGAGAGAGGAGGAAATCTGGCAACGAGAAGAATCGTGCTTGATGCGAGAAGAACGGCATGCTCGTGTGAAAAAAAACAGTTTATCTGAAAGGAGAGGGAAAAATATCTGGCAACGGGAAGAAGAAACGTGCTTGATGCGAGAAGGACGGCATGCTCGTGAGAAAAAAATTTGAAAATTAGTTTGGCTGTATTCCGAGAGTAGAGTTTGTATTTTTTTTTTTTTTTTTTTTTTTGTTAGGAACTGAGAGATGCAATGAATTACTTGTGCGTTTGATGTAAATGTGAATAAAAGCAATACTTTGTGAAAAGTTAAACTGTATTTACAGAATTAAAATATAGCTCATGTTATTGTTAAACCTGCATAAGTGTCCCAGTTTATTTCCTGTAAATAGAGTTGACTAATAACATTCATAAGTGGATAGAAACGAACCAACAAAGATGAAAGTGTCAACGGATCGATTATATGACAACGTTGAAAAGCTTTTATATTTATCGGCCTCACTGCTGTTCTTAAGAACAAATAAAAATATATGACAGAGCAGGAATATTAATTCTTTTTCGGTTCAAAGAAAGATAAATATTTTACATTATTTGCAAACTGTAATAGAAATTCTCCAAACTGATTGTCGATCACATTAAAAGAGCTATTTTACATTGCACAAGATGTATTACTCACCACTTTGGTAAGCATATCTTAGACTATGATTGGGAAAACGTTTAATTGCAGAAATCATGCAATGATGCTAAGTTTGCTTTCATTGGGAGGCAAATATATGACATAAAAAGATCAATCATTGACTACAGCTCGCTTATGTATGTGTTGTTGTCGAGTCGTTATTAAATTGTCTGCAATTATTTTAATCCAATTATTTTTCATTTTTTAATGTTTTTGTTAAAATATCTTTTATCTGTTCGCTGAGCGTGGAAAGAAAAAGGAAATATATTCTACTGAACTAAACCCGTTAAATGAAATAATAAAAGTAGATTTTCCTTTGTGAAGCACGTTTAAAAGTTAGACTCTGACGCAATTGTCTATATATTGAATTAATAAAAATTTAGTATGCATTTAAATGTCAGGACTTCTTTAGCGTGCTTTCTGTTTAAAGTATAAGAGCATTAGAAAAGATATAAAATATTTCAACATTGCTTTTATTTCCCGAGGATAAAACTGAAACCATTCTACATTTCTTGCTTTCTGTCTTTATATTCTACGAAAGAAAATATTTCTTTGAAGTAATGGTTAGTAACTCCAGCGCTTTCTTGCAAACACTTTATCTATCCTAAAGAACTGCTGCCAAAACTTCTTTCCTCACGTGCTTGCATTCCGGTTTCTCTTTGCGTTGCAATCGACAATAGAAAAGAAGATAAAAATTCACAGAACAGAAGGAACACTGAGAATTTTTAAAGCACGAATGGGACTTTCCTCTCACCACAATTTCCTGTCAAGTTTCGTTGCATTTGCAAGCTGTATGCATTTAATGGAAAAAAGAGCCTCCTTTTCAGCACAGAGGGATTGCAGCATTTGAATCCTTTCAAGCATGGCGATACGTTTTTAGTTCTTCATCCTTGTTTCCATTGTCAATTTCCGAAGTTTAACAAGAATCTTTGTACACTTCATTTCCAAATAAGTTCTAAATCCAAAGATATTCTGAACAGTGAAGACTGGCCAACTTAAATATCGATTAGGATTTGTGAAAGACTTGCCATTTGAAGACTAAACGTGTTTGGGTCAAACCCAGCCTACTCATAAGTTCCCAATCATTGCTTAAATATTTGTAAGAAATCAATTTTTAGCTAGATTACAGATGTTAAACGTCTTACTGATTTGACAGAAAATATGCAAAAACAAACATTTTTATATTTACATTTTCACGTTTGCTTATAAAAATTAAATCGAATTTCAATTTAAAATGTGTATATGATACAAATGCTATTTAAGAATCTTATTAAACAAATGTATTTCTTTACAATCTGAAACTCTGTTAATTTACTCCGAAATAAAATTTTAGCAATAAATTAACAACTAGTATTGAAAGAGATATTTTAACTTTACGTATAAAACAAATACCTAATTAAATAAGATATTTAAAAAATATACAATTTGTTTATAATAGGCCAGATGTAGGTGATTTCAAGAGCATAGGTTCTGTGATTCCGTAATTTGAACGCAGAAATTCTGGATTTTTATGGACGGAGATTAAAAGAAAAACTATCGAACTTGTAAAGAAAACACCGTACTTTGAATTTTAGAGCTGAAGAGTCACTACTTAAATCTGCATAAAAACTACATAACAGGGAAAGTTATCTTCGGTGTTATACCTGCAACATAATCCTTTCGCCGATATGACCAATACCGGACAATCATTTACTGCCTCAGCATTGAGAACACTGCCCAGGGTGCACTACAGGATGGTGAGTGGAATACACCAGTGAGAAAACTAGAGTTCTGTCCCTGTTTTCAAACACAACATCTCACAGGATGGATCCGAGGGCTGCCTCAGTCTTCTTCCTCTACCATCAAACCTATTGAAAAGACTTTCCATTTTTTAGTATTTGAAGCGCCCCGTGCTGCACCCATACTAAACAATACAAGTATCTGTTCTTTTTCGAAACCGATCCCAAAGATGCGGAAGACCAGCATCACTAATCACTGCGCCGATTGCAGATAGATTGGATAATAACAATATGAATAATTATAATAATTAAAACAATAAATATATTTTATGAAACAATTGCCTTTTTTCTAATTTTCTTATCATCATCTACATTCTTTGGTCATTAGAATCCTATAATTTTAGCCTTTTCATTTTTTGTACCAATGGTTGGCCCTGCTCAGAAGTAGTTACAAATGGCCTAATTCTTTAGACTTTTAGCCGTATCATCTCTAAGAAAGTTGCTCAGAGTACCTCGCAGGGAACAGCAGATCAAGTGAATCTGCTGTTCCCTGCGAGGTACTCTGTATCCCTGCGAGGTACTCATCCTTTGTATCGAGCTGGGTTTTTTAAGCCTCCAACTAAGTTTCTCAGAGTGACAGTCATTATACTCTTGCGATTAATGATTTGCAATACGACGTTATCAAATGTCACTATGAATGCCTAGCAAACTAATACATAGGCTGTACACACATTTTTAGACGATGTATATTGTATTCACAAAACTAAATTACATAAAATTCTTGTATTAAATGTTTTATTTGACATCCCTTATTCTGAACTATCTTTCGATACCGCAATTTCCAGGATAATAATGCCTTTTGAAGTGGCAGAAGAGGTTTTCTATCCCATTCCTCCCGAACAGCTTTCAAGAGTCCTGTTAGGGTTTTAGGACAACGTTTGGATAATGCAGTTTTTAAAAGTCCGAAAGCACAAAAATCCATAGGTGACACATCGGGATATTTAGTAGGGATATCAGTGAAGCCTTGATACCAGTTTTTTGTTCCATTTCTTTTAGGAAATTTACAGTGGATTTTGATGTGTGACTGCTAGCTTTGTCCTGATGGAGTCTCACAGATTGATGGTACTGTGGATAAAGCGATGGTATTTCATTCACAAAAAGTGGCGATTAAATATGTTCCTGATAGTTTTTGGAGTTAATCTTGACAGTTTTTTGCACTCTCTTTATTTTGAACTTGCCATTATAAGAAAAACCGGCAACAATCATGAATCCTTTAGAAAAACTTTCTTTCGATTCTTTAAACCATGTACTTTTCTCCCCTTTTATGATAATAAACGGCTCGTTTTTTGTTACAATCATTTAAATACACCCATGCTTCATCTATTGTGACAATTGTTTTCCATTTTTTTTTGGATATGTGTTTCTCACATAGAATTCTGCAGCGTGTCCTTCGTTGAGCGATATGCTTTGGAAGGAGATGATGCACATTGCGTTTTTTCGCTTTCTTAAGATTTAAATCAACGTTTATAATTTTGTTTACAGTGTACACCGAGCATTTTAATGATTTTGAAACTGTCCTTTGACTAAAGGGATTTTCTTTTAACATTAAACAACGTACCTTTGCAATAGTCGAAGATGTCCTTTTTATTCCTTGGATACTTGTTTGAAATTTTTGCCCCACTTGAGGCTCCAATTTGACGTTTGTTTCCTTTCTTGTTGATGATATTACCTATCGACGCTTTAGATATCACAAAACCATGACTCTCACGTTGTTTTTGGATAACGGAGTACGCATATTTCTCTTCGGAAAGAGCATAAATGTATCCTTCGAACCACTGCTTTGTTGAGTTCGCCATTTTGAATAAAAACAAAACTTTCAAGCCACAGACGATAATTTTGACTTTTGAAAACTAGTTCAATTGCAGTTACGTCTTTTGCAGCAAACGAATTTTTATTACCGCTTACCAAAATCGTCTAAAAAAGTGCAAACAGCCCCTGTAATTGTTATTTCCAACTCTTCCCTCCCAAGACATATTATAACAAACTTAACGATTTTAAGATTATACTTAATTGTTGATTACACAATATACTTACATTAAGCCTAATCCAACTATGAAATTTCGGCTGTTAGATAGGCTTCACTTTGTAACAAGCATAAATATGCAAATATAATTATGACGTATGAAAACATTGTTCTGTGTTATACCTAATATTTTATAATTTATTTGTTCTAATTTTATTATATCTATAATAATTTCAAAACAATTTCAAAATAGGAGCTGAATGTTACTAGATAATTTCATTCCTGTGATTTACTGAGATAACGATAATATTTATAGAAAAAGGAGTAACTAACAGGAGCAAGAAATAAATTCAGTACATTTTAAAAGCGTTTAATTTTGAGTACCATATGAATTAGCTTCTCTGAAACAAGTAAAACAACAGCAAGAACTATTTATTTATATTCCGAAATAATCATATCAATGGAAAATTCGAAATCCTGTTAATTTATTTAGATTCTGAACATTTTATTATTTATTTACTTATAATGTGCTAAAAGTAGCGAATTGCTTTCTGTACAAAATTCCTTTTACTGCCTTTAGAACGACATTATTGCTTTTTTATGGCTCTTAAAAATTTTTGCTCTAGCAGTTAAACTATTTCTGAATACTAACAAGCTGCTTCTGATAACATGTCATTTGACTGCTCCTCGTAAATCCTACTGCACCAATAGTGCAACTGACAAAAACAATTTCTAGTACTACGCATTATGTGCTCCTTTACGGATATACTTTAAAGTGTTACGGATTTTAGCATGGAAAAGTTTATTTTAATTCTAAGCATTATGCTTGATTCTAATTTAGATAAAATTTTATACGCTCATGATCTCAAATATTTATACATTATATTGTATTTAAATTGAAGGTAGTCCTACCGTCGTATTTGTTTCTAACAGCTAAGAATGATTAATAATTAAATAAATAAAAAAATAGATCAAGGGTACAAATTGCAATTTTTATATGCAATAAAGCGGTGGTCTCACACTAGTGGCCCGCAGGCGGCCCGCGAAGACATTTTATGTGGTTCGCGAAGACATTTCAATTATGTATTTGTTACTAATACGATATTGCAAGGCTATCAAGATTTTAGTTATTTGAATTCCGAGTTTATGTTATTTTCATTTGCGTTAAAACCATATTTGAATAATAAGGTGGTAGAAAATCTGAAATTGACACTAATTAATTTACCAATCTTTTCAGTGTATCATATAAACAATAAAATACATTGTAACTCAAAGTGTCTGTATTGAAAATTATGAAGTAACACTTATTTCCTCGAATAAATTGCAGAATGGATTAAGCATGGTTCACAATAATAAATGAAGACGTTATCTTTGTTATTGAGAGCTTACTTTCTCTAGATTGGCAACAAATCTACTATTCTACTGTTTCGAATGTAAACAAGCAATGGCCATTATCGAAAAAATTATTAGGCTTAACAACTTTTAAATTGTTGATAATTCTAAAAATATTGCATACTGATTTACTAAAGGCATAAAAACCTTAACCAGAAGATAAGAAAAGCATAATTCACTCATTTTTTAAATAGAAAATGCACAATTTACAAACATATCATAATAAAGAAACTCAGATCACTGAGCTGAGTAACAGAGTGGATATATAAATAAATACATATAATTATATACTTTTGATGCGGCCGATTGCACCCAAAATACGAGCTGCACATTTACATGTTATAGCAGTCCTATATACAAAATTTCAAGGTTCTGAGGCCACTCCTTTTTGAGTTATGCGAGATACATACATCCGCACGTAAGCACAGACACCACGGAAAATTTCCCTTTAGAATTCATTTTAAATTAGTTTTACAATTTATTGGGGAAGAAAGAGTCCTTTATTCTGTCCTTACGAACAGATGTCAAGCACAAACATCGTTAAATTGCATTCGATAGCAGTGAAAATGGATATTTGCGTTGGAATATGATGCCTGAAACTTTTCGCGATTACAATACTTCCTTTTTACTTCGTACAACGAAGTGAAAAAAAATAATAAACGCTTTAATGCTATTGTGTGAATACAGCTTGAATTTAAAGCTGTCATTCTTAACTCCTTTACCTCAGACGATAGTGTTCAATTCTTTATTTGTTTTCGTATAGCTTTCTTATCATATTTTGAGTTAGATGTTAGTGTTTCTGAATTTACACATGAAAAGGTATATTGTTTCTAGAATTACTACCACATTTTTTGGAATTTCTTATTGCTTAGAGTAAGATTTCATGTTATTTCAGATAAAGGGTTAACAATCATACCAGTGTTGATAATCTAATAAACTGGTAAGTTTAAAACAGCTTTCTGTTACTTTGCCCTCTCTTAGAATATAATGGAAAAAGAAAGATTTTATTTAATGACATTCTTATGCTTAATTTAATTCTTCATAGAATGGTTTATGTATTAAAAATGAATAACAGCGCTGAAGAAATTATTAAGATTTCTAAAATTCCACCGTGATTTTTCTGAAATTAGCACTATCAATTTTCGAACTTCTTATTAGATGTGCTAATCACGTATATTATTAGAATGCGATAATCATTTACAGTGCGATACTCATTTGTTGCATTCTCCTTCACTTGAAAGGGACCTGGATAATCACCAGCTTCAATTGATCATATTCAAGCATTGATGAATTATCATCAACTCTATTTCAGTTCGGACTCCATTGTAGAAGTATGTGAATTTCGAAAACAGGAAACGTAATTTAATAAGACGGGAGAATTATCATTGCGGCGCCGTGGTTCCTGAGAATCTATCACTTGTTAATTGAACAGTCAGAAGTATTCGAGGGCTATCTGCATAAGGGAGATGCTTTCGTGGAGCACCTTCTAAGGGAAACTGGCTCGTACACATGTTGCACATGGAGAAAGAGCACGAAAACATAATTATGAAATGATAATTATGAAAATTCATAAGGGAAGTGATATTTTCTAAAAATACGAAGCAGATAAAGGGACTTTTAAATCATTTCTGCTATTAAAACTGAAGCTTTAAATTCGGGGCAAAGCGGGAAAATCATTTCTCATCTGATTTTCAACTAATTGAAAATAATTCAGTTCTAACTCTTCAATCAAATCAGTAGATTTTCAAAATAACGAAAAAAATGATCCGTATAGAAATAAAACACATTTCAACTTTCTCTTTATTAAATTTAATACCATGTGAAAAAATCATAAAGTTAAATTAATTGGTTTTGAATTATTACGTATCTAGTGTCTGCCTGCTTAGTACATCACGTTTAAAAAAAGCTCTAAAAATGGATTATTTAATATATTATCCCCTTTCATTCTCTTAAAATAATATATACGTACATGTTTTTTTTTTCTAATGAACATTTCAGCATTCTAAGAATAATGTTAAAAGAAACAACTATAAAAATAGGATAGTTAAAGGGAAGTCCAAATAATATATTGACACGAGAGGAAGTGATAAAGACTTGATTACCGTGTTGAAAGGAATGCTGAAGTATCGAAATGAACATTTCTCAAGAAATTAAACAAGCAACACTTTCATGGCCAAGACTATCAATTCAAGTGTTTGCGACAGTTTAATTTTGTTTTCGAAGTGAGATTGATTACGAACTAGTTTATAAGCTCCACTACCTTAATTTGTTACTTGTCAAGTGGCAAAAAAGTAAGATAAAAGGAAATGGTAAATTAGCTTTGCAGACCAAATCAAATTAAATTGATCAATTTGATTTCAGAATGATCCTAAAGATCCATAAGAAGCACAAATGTATTTAATGTTTGAAACAAATATTTAATTTAAGAACTGGATTTTATGCCAATGATTCAAAAAGCGCTTGTCCTTGAGGCAAGTACACATTTCTAGAGTAATCACTGTGAGATATTAAGTATTTTGGAAGCAGGAAAGTTGAAAAATTAACTACGCCTTCTCCGGGAATTGAACCCCGGACTTCTGGAAATACCGCCTCAGCGTGCAGAACCACTACACCACGAAGGCACGCTAGGAGGCGGGAGAAATACCTTATATACTCCTCCTTTTAAAGGGCGCCTGGGGTATTTTTATGGGTCCCAATCGCCAAATTCTGGGTGAGGAGAATTATCATCGAACACTTTTTTTAGTTAGGGCGCTACTGTAGAGACATTAAGTCTTTTGGAAGCAGGAAAGATGCAAAATTAACAACGCCTTCGCGGGAATCGAACCGCGGACCTCTGGAAATACCAGCCCAGCGTGCAGAACCACTACAACACGAAGGCACGCTAGGAAGGCGGGAGAAATACCTTAATAGTACTTAATATAAGATGTTGTACAGAAGAGCTTGTAAGATATTTTTCCCCCTCCTTAAGGCATGCTTTAGTGGCGTAACTAGAAACATGTCCGATTAGCAACTGGAAAGTCCGGATTTCGGATCTCGAAAGGAGCACTGCATAATTTCCATGTTTCCTGTTTTAACGAAACGAATTACTCTTCAGTGTCATCCGAGCTAAAACATGGCGGATAATCATCATCAGAATTTTAACAACTGGGTATCCACCTCTCCACTCTCCTTTTAAGTGAGGGAGAATGTAAGGCATTAGCTCCATCCTTACCGCTGGCCTTCGGAGTTTAATTCTAAGCACATTCTTCTAAATTCGGGAGTTCGAACCCTAGGGAGGGCTCTGCACATTTTTTATATCTCATGCTTCGACAAACCGAATACGTCTGCAAGTTCATACGAGATATTTTTGAAAATTTGCGAAATTAAACGATTTTAGTGCTCTAAAATATTTATGAGAAGAGAGCTGTTTCCTTCACAATCTTTACAAAGACTAGATAAAGATTTGAGTAAGCCATTATCGGTATACTGCACATTAAGATCTGTGCAAATCATAATTTCAATGAAACCAAGGAACATTTGAAACTTTAAAATTTTATAGGTTGGGTCTGAACGATTAATCTGTACCGTTTTACTATGATATGAAATGTGGCAACCTATACGGATGCTAATACGTATACATATATTAGAATGGCTTTAGTAGCAGGAAGAGAGAGAGAAGCCTTTTATTTCAAAATTCCGTTTCGATCTTCCACCGAAAAAGAGCAGCTGGTTTTTAAAATATTTCGCTTCTCCTGTTTAAGCAGTAAAAATGTTCGTTTCGTCGACGTGAAAACCTCATTGTTCCACGTTATCTTAAATTTAAGTCGCAAACTCACCCTCCTCATAACCACTTCTCTTATGTTAAATTTATGTCACAAAATCACCCTCTTCTAAACACAAACCTTCTAGCTAACTCGACCGCCCAAACATGCAATTTTTTATGATATCACAAAGAAGTATGTGTTTTCGTGACTCTTGTTTTGGTAAACCTCTGCTTGAATGATGGGAATATATGTCCGTAGCTCTTCGTATTCTGACAGAGAAAATAATTTTGTAATACCATACTAATAGTTTAAGAAATATGGTGTTGACACCACATGACTAAATTACACACATTTTTTGCTGCACCACTGAAGTATGATTTTGACCTTCATTTAAACTTATTACCTCAAATTATTGTAAATTAATTAAGCGATCTATCAGAATAAGCTATAAATGACATTAAAAACTCCGAATTTATAATTGTAATTAGAAAGCACCCCGGACTAGCAAAGAGTAGGTACGGATTTCGAATCACAGCAAGGTTTTCACCGCCTCTTTCTTCGAAATCAATAGCCTAATAGTTTCGACGAGCAGAAACAAGAGCTGCAAATACAAAAATTTGAACTTATGCAACTGAAACTTAATGTAGATTTAAATATAAGTAAATTTCATTGTCAATAGCAAGATTTTGGTATTATAAACTGAT
This sequence comes from Stegodyphus dumicola, assembly GCF_044657685.1. Classification (NCBI taxonomy): domain Eukaryota; kingdom Metazoa; phylum Arthropoda; class Arachnida; order Araneae; family Eresidae; genus Stegodyphus; species Stegodyphus dumicola. Next base: position 158,937,059 of record NC_140776.1, on the reverse strand, counting down.
ACATTTTGGGGAGTTAAAACCAGTGCTGTCTGTAGAGATTGTAGAGACATTAGATTTTTTTTTTGGAAGCAAGAGATGTGAAAAATGAGCAATGTCCTCTCCGGGACTCTAACCACGGACCTCTCGAGTTCGTGTCGAGCGTGCTGACAACTGCACCGCGAAGGCATGCTAAGACGGCGGGAGAAATACCTTATAAGGTAACTGAATAACAGTTGGTTTATTGAATTGTACTGTGTGTTTTCAAAACCACTATGATGAACTGATCATTCAGTTTCGTAATTTTAAACGCAGTCGACAAAATACACTTGCAAATGAATAAGAATAGCTTCACCCTTACACACTGTACTCTCCAGAAAATCCTATTTATGTTATATCATCTTTTAGGCACAAGCATTATCTGTAAATAAACTACATTTGCTAACTGTTTCCGTGAATCTTTGTTTCACCGCTTATTAAATGAAGATTGGAACTAACGATAAATACAAGTAGGTACTATGACCGTTATATGGTTAAGATAGGTATTGTATGAATTTATAAAGTATTACGTTTCAGCTGGTCCGAAGTTTCTAATAAAACATTCTAGCACGGGAAAAGCAATCCAGAATAATCCTCGCCTTCATTTATTTGTTCAAAAAATTTCCATCGAGATTATATAAAATGTTCTTGATCATGTACTCTTTTTTTTTTTTTTTTTTTTTTTTTTTTTTTCCCCTGGGGAAGAAAATTGAAATTGTCCAGTATTATACATTACTTTAGTCTTCCAACCCTTTACGAAAATTATCCGATTCTGTATTACAAATGGAGTTATAAATAATTTAAAATAGGTATGGTAATAAAAATAGCAAATAAAGATAAAAATTATTGAAAAGTACTACATATACTGTTTTATGTGATTTTGTAATTTGGACGATAAATTTAAAATCATTTGCGCCAGATTTACCAGCAGTGTTAGACGTGATAATTTAGAAGCGTGAAACTGGCAATACCTGTGATAAATGGTAGCTAAAACCAAGCTGCGGGACAATTAATGTTATTTTAACCTGGCGAGACGCCATGAATGTAGCTAGATAAAATTTTGGAAATAATCGTCTATAGACACACGTAATCTCAAATTCTTAACATAACGATTAGAAAATTGCTTAAAATTACGTAAAATTTAAAAATTTTATGACGTTATTAAAATAATTAGACATGTTGAAGATCAATTCAGCCTTTATTTCATTTTTTACCCTTATTAAATTTACAATGGGAATAAATCAAGTTTAATAATAAATTCAAATCAGAAATGCAAATATTTTGCTATATTAATTTAGCAAAAATGTAAGTTAAACATTTTATATTAGGTTTCTAAATTGTATAATATAGTTTAGATGACTTCATTAAATAAACACAAAACTGTCAACTACGTAGTAAACGTAATTTATTCTTTTATGTAAGCATAAATTCATAGAAAGACAAAAGCGTTTTGGGAACATTTACATGACTTCAAAATTAAAAAAAAAATTTTAATTTTTCAAAATTTTTTAATTCAAAATTTTCAAAATTAAAGTACCTATTATGATTGTCAATTAAGTTGCAATAATTTAGAGTTGTTAAAATATTTACACATTTGTCACTTTCCTTCTTTTAAAATAGTATGAGGCGTATATGGTACCGGCAAAGTATTAAATCCCGCATTCTATAGAATACCTAGCATTTTATAGAATACCGAAAAGTGACAAACACTGTATCAAACTATTAAACATTTCACACATTGCATAGTATAGAATGTCAAATGACAAATCCGCAAAGTATAAAATATAGCTCCAATTTCGTTTCGAATAACCTAAACTACTAGCCAGGATATTTAAAAAAGCCAGAATGACTACTAAGAAGGAACCATGGGACTACTGGTTGCTGAACCGCTATAATGTGATGCTTGTGGAAAATAAAAGGAATCGTATTTATCATGTTAAAGAACGCGTCAGTGCTATACAGTATTACATCACGACACTATTTCATGTACTTCATAAAACTCATTTAGCTGCTGAACACGGAGGACGTGACAGAATGTTGAGCAAACTTTCAAACAAATACAGAAACGTTACATGTAATGATATAGAACTGTAGGTCCACTTTTGTGACCGTTGCCAGGAAAAAAAACGGAAGGGTATTAAAAAGAGAACCTGTGGTGAAACCTATGATCTTTTCTGAATTGAACTGCCATTGTCAGGTAGATCTTAGTGATTTCCAGTCTCAACTGGATAGATAATGTAAATTTATTATGGTGTACCAAGATCATGTCACTAGTTTTTTTTAAACACCTTCAATAAAAGTTTTTTAATTACGGTCTTTCATTATTGAAAATATTGCATATTTGAGGAATGAATGTTTTTTAAATAAAAGCCTTATCGTAACCTTTTTCCTCATACTTTGCTTAAACAGCATTGGTCATTCTATGGAATGCCTAGGTATTATACACAGTCCCTAGTTAAAATATATAATAATTCTTATATTTCATAGTTTGCCTAAAACGCCAGGCATCCTATAGAACGTTTCACACATTTCCGGTAACATATGTATTTTAAGTAGCTATAAAAGTAGTTTTAGATGAAAGCATTGTAGTTTTTGGAGTTTTCCTCTTTATATGCGGTTGGGGTGTAAGTATTGTTAAAACTGTCCAGCTAGCAAATGGAAGACACGTGATTGGAATTCCGGTTAAGATACAGATAATTTTTTGTATTTCATGTGTGAGATAAACTTACGAGTTATCTTACACATGTATTATCTCTCATCTCTCGTATTATCTCACATGTATTATCTCTCGTATCGTATTATTCGTATTATCTCTCGTATTAGTTTCTACAGTTGAACCTCAACTATATTATGGTGGGCAATAATTCGTCAGATGGCTGGGTCTCGTGTCTCATTTCCTACTTGACCTTTAAGATGGGGAAACTATCAGGAATTATAGTATTCCCCCAAGTGTGGTCCCATAATGTAAGTGTAAAAAATGAAAAATGTTTCGTCTAGTTGACAGTGGAACATCTGTGGTTTGAATTTCAGAGAGGACACATTTCGTTTGTCATATCTCCTCTTCCGAAATTCCTGTTGTTGTGACTTATCTCGCTTGCCTGATAGTAACATCAGAACAAGACCACAAAATTCATCGTGTAAAGAAGTGCAAGACTGTAACTGTCGTTGGCAAAAGCCTTAACCTTTTGAGACTGGGGCTTTAGTAGCAGTAAAAGCTACCAAAGGACGGGGAAACTTGAACCGAATGTTTTCCCCCTTTAAGAAATCACCTCCTATTTGCAACAAAGATTCTTGTGTGTAGTTTAATGGATTCTCAGAGGGGTGTATCTATGTCGCAAAAGAAAGACCTTTGAAAGGGATAAGTGGTTAAAACCCCAGGGACGTCAAATTTGACATTTCACCCCACTTTTCAGCCTAGAAAATGGGGGAAAATGACATGGCCACTAAAGTGGACAACAACGTCTTTTCAAAGAGAGGACTAAATGGCCACTATAATGGCCATCCCGTCTTCAAAAGGTTAAACACCACATAGGTAACAGTACCACTTTGTTCAGTTCCGCCTCCAATTTTGATGGAGAGCGACCCATGTGGACGGGTCCGAGGATCTCCCAGGCCTTTTACTCTATAACCAACCTCTCGAGAGAACTTTCGGTTCGCTGCACATTTAGAGTCAGACACTTTACATTCACAAACATCCATGCTTTCACCGTCATTCAAACACCGAGCCTTAGGTACGGCAGACAGTGTTGCTAAGCATTATATCGACTGGGCGGCCCAAATTACCTACATAATAAAACTAAATAATAAATAAAAAAAAATTAAAATTAAAAAAAATCTGAAATGTTTCAGATTTTAAATTACGTCCAAAGGGGCGTTTTTTAACATTTTGTGTGTTACCTTTCTTTATTAAATATCATGTTCCTCGCACTTAAACCATAAGATCCAGTGCAACAGCAATATCGCAAAATAGTTTTAAAACGAGCATATCTTTAGAATTTCCGATACAGAGACTCACGCGCTGGAGATAAAAATGTTTTTTCTGCACAACGTTGCCATTGCTCGCTTTGAAATCCTTGAGTTTGTTAATCAAAAATTCGTCAAAGTTTTAAAAAATAGGAAATCGATCATAAAACAAATTTCAAATTTCAAATTTGGTCTTCCACATGCTCATATTCGTTGGAGGATTACGTTATTCAAAATTCGATGACTCTATGTACCGTTGTTTTATCACAATACGAGAAATATACATACATTTATGCAGATTTTTCATTATTTAATTTCTTCAAATATAATGCAGGACTCTAACATTTTGTGGCAACAGTTTGAAAAGTGAACCGACATTTATGAGTCCGACGCAAAACGCCAAAACGAAACTAATAGTCCTTCGGGATTCAAATCCCTTTGGACTAATAATCACATAAACCACACTTAACCTTTTGTGAATGTACTACAAATAAATTGGTGTTGTTGTTTTCTCTAGTCTTCAAACACGGATAAATTCAGGAATAATCGTAGGCTGGACTGCGGTGGTTTTCCGTTTGTCACAGATATTCGTCAAGCAAATATCCCAAGTCCACATTGGTATCGGAGGATAGGAATGACATCTAATATCGGCTTCAGTTGCACAAATCGCTCGTGTGCTGTTTCGTGAAAAGGGGAAATAAAAGTTCCTTTTTTTAAAATTCTGCCGTGTATCTAATATGTATTCGTGTTCTCTTTAAATTCAGTTAATTATATACTGACTTGTAAATTTGTGTAATTTTAATTAGTTCATCACTAAATTAAATAATAAAATTTTCCCTTAGATTGCAAATTGAGGCAAAATTCTCATGAAACAATAGAATTTGAGTTAATTCGCAGAAACAACTATTTCAGTCACATTGGTCCTTCTTAGAAAGCCCTTTACACAGTTGCAGAAACAATGTGCAACAAGAAAATTTGCATCTATATCTGGTGAATGGTGAACGACGGCGGTGAATGGTCTAAACAACTCAGTAACTGATGCTGTCCCTAGTCTTATACAATTTTCTCCCCGGCCACCGATAATTTCTAATACCTTCCACTTCTCTAAATTTCTGGAGTCATATGAGGACCGGAAACGGTTACAGCTACATATAGGGATCACGTACAATTATTCAACAACAGTTTCAATTAGTTTTACAGAGACTGAACCCAAATATCACCAAATAGCTGCCAAGATTAGCGACGTTTGGCGATTTTTCGCCAAATGTGCTAACAAACATCGCCAGTTTGCCGATATCTGGCCAGTTTAGCGAGATAGCTTTTACCTCAATTTTGAATAATACCTGCGCCTGTAAATCTTAATTTCCATGCGTATTTTTGTCTCTTTCAACCATTTCATGTTACATAATGCAAAAAATACTACTATTTCACGAATAATTTCGTTAAAATTATTTACATACATGCATAATTCGTAACAGTATTATAATCACAAAGAGCAAAAGACTGCTTAAGAGAAAGCTATATTTGAGATCATTTGCGTTTTTGTCATAAGGATGTTTTCCTTTTCCTGATGTTCCCCATAAAATATTTTACTCCGAACATCAATTTTGAAGTTTCTTAATTTCAAATTTCTCTGAATACTTATATGCATACCACCTTTATTAACTCTGCCTCATCGAAGTTTCTTACAAATTGAAGAAGAATTTTTGAAACTTTCGTTCTTTCCAAATTAAATTTACTTATCGCTTCGAAATGAGCCTTCTTTCCTGGATAAGTTCATTTAGCAATTGATAAAATTAGAGACAGCAGTTCGTACATTACTGGAAAAGTTATTGCGGAAAATCTGGAGAAGCTTTCCAGGAATTTTATAAAAATTTCGCTTTTGTCTTTTAAAGGGATTACAAATTCTAAATATAATAAGATTTATTCCTTAACTCCTGAAAAGTAAATATTGAAGATCGCAAAGTAAGTCGTTTTATAAAGCTGATTAGAGAATTTTAGATGAACAAAAATGATTCGAGAATTTTAGATGAACAAAAATGTGTTTGGGATTTAAATAAGCAAAATTCGTCCCATTCTGCAGTTGGTGAATTAAATTTAGCCACCACTTACATCAAAACTGAAAACTATAGTTAATGAATTGAATTTTTTAAGTTCTATACTATTTCAAACGATTTTATTCAATAGAGTTTTCTACGATCATTGCTTCTTTAATTCTATTTTTTAATTAATTAAGTTTTCTACGATATCTTCCTTCATTCTGTTTTCTACAATCATTCCTTCTTTAATGCTTTTATATCTATTCATAGTATGCATACTTAAGTGACTTGTATCCTACACAATGGCACGGAACATGTATTCTCTTTGTAGAACATTGGAGAAATAATCGAAAAGCGTAATAGGGTTTTAGAAAGTGGAAGCTTACCTATTCTCTTACACGTATTCTCTTTGAAGAACATTGGGGCAATAACTGAAACGCGTAATATGTTTCTGGAATGTGGAAGCCTACTCTAATAATCGAACAATAATCGAAACGCGTAATATGTTTCTGGAAAATGGAAGCTTACACTACGATGAGCTTTGTCTAAATTCAAAATTTATTTCCACAAGCGGTAAGGTTAATAAGTATTTTCTTCAATACTTATTTATCTACTTCTAAGTTTCCATTGCACACCAGAGCAAGTGTCGTTAGATTAGGTTATGTTATTTGAGTACGGTAAAACACACAAAAGGCTCTCTGCCTTACAAGGGAGACTTCCTAGTAGGGAAGAAAATAAAAAGAAAAGACCGTTCGCTTGGGATCGAACCCAAGACGAAAGCTGTCTTAACTTCTCTGCTACTGATTCAGCCGAAATGTAGAACAACTGAATACTAGTGAAAGCGTTTTAGACTGAGATTTTGGCGGATGGATTCGTTACATTAGAATTTATCTTTCTCCATTGCATCAACTTCCCTTGAAAATCTTACACTAAAGCAAAGTTTCGTTCTCTCGTAATTTGCCATGATGTGTTAAATAATATTTCTTCCAATCATTTCACATATCAGGAGTACATAAAAACTGCGACAACACTTAATTTAATCAAGATAAGCTGACACTGGGACCTTTGTTTTCTTCCATATGTTTCCTAAAAAGAGAGACTGAAATTTAAATTTTAAAACTCGCTAACTGCTAAGGTCTTCCCCAATTTAGAGTGTGCGGTCACCTAAGAAGGAGAGAAGCTGCCCACCAAATAGGAAAAATCTTCGGTCTGTGACGTCACGTGCACTATCCGTCGAAATTGAAGCGGCAGAACTTCCGATAGGGATAATTTGTTCGTCCACATGAGTATCAATTAACGTAAAATAATAAACTATCAAAATAATCCAGAAACTATATTTTCAGAATACAATAGTTGGACTGAGCTCCATTGAGACTGTGATTAACAATAAATTTTGTCTTACTTCCATTAGTTATCAAGTTTTTTTCATTTGTTTATTATTAAATTTCAAAAGGCTTTCCTCTTACTACAAGAAACATTTTCAATAAGACTATTCAATTACTAGCTTATCCAGATGATATTTGCATTGCCTCTCGCACTCTTCCTGCTTTTAAACAGGCACTCATGACATTGGAAAAAAGTGCAAATGTCCTTTCTGTTAACAAACATAAAACTAAATATATGGCTTGGTTAAAATCTGCCTTAGTCATTTAGAAATTAGTAGCTATAGATTTGAAAAAAATTCACTGATCCAAGTAGATGATTTCATAGCCTGAAAAGCTATTTAAAACGCAGCTTTCTCAAGTTAACCAGTTCGCCGTTAGGAAAATTGTAAACATTTCGTGCCATTTTTCGCATCCAAAGGTAAACTTTTTGTGTCTAACACTGGGTTCAGAATATTTCTTTCCCCCCTTTCACCACCTGTGAAAGCCTATTTAGAAGTTCTGTTCAAATCAGATTGAACAGCGTACCTGTCACACTGAAGGATGGTGAATAACGACCCCCTAAGGAGCAACATATAACACAAAGACTGGTGTAATCCTTAGAGCAGATATTTTCCCTTTGCACCCACCCCACTTCCATTTCCTGCACCTAACCCCAAATCTATTTCAATGTAAATGTAATTTTTAATTGTCAAGAAAAAGCTTTATATAACGTAAAAATAAGGGCATTAGCTAGTATTTGAAATATCCTTGGATTTTGTTTTATTATTTTCTTGATGGCCTGTAACAAAAGAGAAGAATTGAATCGTTAAAAATTGAAAGGATAGCATTCAAATCCCTTTGTCCGTTAATAGAAAAGGAGAAAGCTGTTGTGGATCCCATAAGATATGTTGAGGGGGTAGCTAGTCGAAGAAAGTGTCCCCATTCTTTACTTTCCTGAAACAGCCCCGCTGTGATCCTAATGCAACACCGCTGAGAAGATAAGTAACCCATCAATCACCCCTTTTGATTTTCGACTCATTCTGTGGGGGTTGGAAAAACGTCGCTGCGTCGTATGTGTCTCGGGGGTTACGGTTCAGACCAAATTTCAGCCCGACGAGAGTCTGCCGACGCTAACGGATGACGATGCCTTTTCTGTGAACGTATTTCTCTCGGGGCAAACGGTGAACTGTTTAAGAACTAAATTACTTCTTACCAAGAGTCTTTTGAGATATGTTCTGACTTATGCGTCGGAAGCTTGAAAGCTTACTTTACGTGAGTAGGAAGCTTTGGGGATTTTCGAGAGAAGGAAATTAGATTGCATACTTGGTGGCGTCCATGTGAATGGAATCATGGAGAAGATCTAATTTAGAGCTAGACAAGATCTATAGGCATACTGATGTATAAACGTTTTTCAAACTACCGAGACTTAAATGGACAGGTCATCTGGCCAGAGTGTGTGAAGACCAGTGTTGCAAGAAAATCTTTCTGGCAGAGCTCTTGCAAACTATACCTCGGGGAAGAGTTCCACTGATTTAGATTGTGTTGAAAATGACCTAAACATTCCCAAGGTCGTAAACTGGCAAAAAGTTGCCAAGAGCAGAGACGCCTGGAAAAGATTTCGGGAGAAGGTCAGGAAAATTAATTCTGTTTTCTACGATTTCTTCAGTAAATCTGTTTTCTACAATCATTCCTTCCTTAATGCTTATATATCTATTCATAGTATACATACTTAGTGACTTATGTCGTACACAATGGCACGGAACATGTATTCTCTTTGTAGAACATTGGGAAGATAATCGAAAAGCGTAAGATGTTTCTAGAAAGTGGATGCCAACTCTAATAATCGAACAATAATCGAAACGCGTAATATGTTTCTAGAAAATGGAAGCTTACTCTATTCTCTTACACGTATTCTCTTTGAAGAACATTGGGGCAATAACTGAAGCGCGTAATATGTTTCTGCACAGTGGAAGCCTACTCTAATAATCGAACAATAATCGAAACGCGTAATATGTTTCTGGAAAATGGAAGCTTACACTACGATGAGCGTTGTCTAAATTAAAATTTTAGTTCCACAAGCGTTAAGGTAAATAAGTATTTTCTTCAACTCTTATTTATCTACTTCTAAGTTTCCATTGCACACCAGAGTAAGTGTCGTTAGATTAGGTTATGTTATTGGCGGATGGATTCGTTACATTAGAATTTCTCTTGTCGAGCCAATGAAAAAAGAGGACAACTCTTGTTTGCAATGCTCAAGACTATTCTGCCATTAGAAAATATACTTTTTATTGCTATGCATTATAAATGATTTAACTATCCTAATGCAACCACGGCAAATGTAAACCGTCTCGAATTGATGATGCATAAGAATTAATAGATAAACATGTTACTCTAAAGTAACAAATTAGGCTCTTCTGTACGTTGTTATTACAATGTCTAATAAACAAAAACCATAGAATAATGTGTAAAACCAGTTCAAATGCATATTTGAACAGCTCATAAATAGGAATTAAAAAAATTGAGAATTTCCACAAACGTTAGTTCCACAAACGTTAAGATAAATAAGTATTTTCTTCAATACTTATTTATCTACTTCTATGTTTCCATTGCACACCAGAGCAGGTGTCGTTAGATTAGGTTATGTTATTTGAGTACGGTAAAACACGCAAAAGGCTGTCTGCCTAACAAGGGAGACTTCCTAGTAGGGAAGAAAATAAAAAGAAAAGACCGTTCGCTTGGGATCGAACCCAAGACGAAAGCTGTCTTAACTTCTCTGCTACTGATTCAGCCGAAATGTAGAACAACTGAACACTAGTGAAAGCGTTTTAGACTGAGATTTTGGCGGATGGATTCGTTACATTAGAATTTCTCTTTCTCCATTGCATCAACTACCCTTGAAAATCTTACACTAAAGCAAAGTTCTCGTTCTCTCGTACTTTGCCATGATGTATTAAATAATATTTCTTCCAATCATTTCACATATCAGGAGTACATAAAAACTGCGACAACACTTAATTTAATCAAGATAAGCTGACACTGGGACCTTTGTTTTCTTCCATATGTTTCCTAAAAAGAGAGACTGAAATTTAAATTTTAAAACTGGCTAACTGCTAAGGTCTTCCCCAATTTAGAGTGTGCGGTCACCTAAGAAGGAGAGAAGCTGCCCACCAAATAGGAAAAATCTTCGGTCTGTGACGTCACGTGCACTATCCGTCGAAATTGAAGCGGCAGAACTTCCGATAGGGTTAATTTGTTCGTCCATATGTGTATCAATTAACGTAAAATAATACACTATCAAAATAATCCAGAAACTATATTTTCAGAATACAATAGTTGGACTGAGCTCCATTGAGACTGTGATTAACAATAAATTTTGTCTTACTTCCATTAGTTATCAATTTTTTTTTCATTTGTTTATTATTAAATTTCAAAAGGCTTTTTCTCCATAAGCACTCTTGTTTCTCTTACTACAAGAAACATTTTCAATAAGACTATTCAATTACTAGCTTATCCAGATGATATTTGCATTGCCTCTCTCACTCTTCCTGCTTCTAAACAGGCACTCATGACATTGGAAAAAAGTGCAAATGTCCTTTCTGTTAACAAACATAAAACTAAATATATGGCTTGGTTAAAGTCTGCCTTAGTCATTTAGAAATCAGTAGCTATAGATTTGAAAAAAATTCACTGATCCAAGTAGATGATTTCATAGCCTGAAAAGCTATTTAAAACGCAGCTTTCTCAAGTTAAGAACTAAATTACTTCTTACCAAGAGACTTTTGAGATATGTCCTGACTTATGCGTCGGAAGCTTGAACGCTTACTTTACGTGAGTAGGAAGCTTTGGGGATTTTCGAGAGAAGGAAATTAGATTGTATACTTGGTGGCGTCCATATGAATGGAATCATGGAGAAGATCTAATTTAGAGCTAAACAAGATCTATAGGCATACTGATGTATAAACGTTTTTCAAACTACCGAGACTCAAATGGACAGGTCATCTGGCCAGAGTGTGTGAAGACCAGTGTTGCAAGAAAATCTTTCTGGCAGAGCTCTTGCAAACTATACCTCGGGGAAGAGTTCCACTGATTTAGATTGTGTTGAAAATGACCTAAACATTCCCAAGGTCGTAAACTAGAAAAAAGTTGCCAAAAGCAGAGACGCCTGGAAAAGACTTCGGGAGAAGGTCAGGAAAATTAATTCTGTTTTCTACCATTTCTTCCGTAATTCTGTTTTCTACAATCATTCCTTCCTTAATGCTTATATATCTATTCATAATACACATACTTAGTGACTAATGTCGTACACAATGGCACGGAACATGTATTCTCTTTGTAGAACATTGGGAAGATAATCGAAAAGCGTAAAATGTTTCTGGAAAGTGGAAGCCTACTCTAATAATCGAACAATAATCGAAACGCGTAATATGTTTCTGGAAAATGGAAGCTTACTCTACGATGAGCGTTGTCTAAATTAAAATTTTAGTTGCACAAACGTTAAGATAAATAAGTATTTTCTTCAATACTTATTTATCTACTTCTATGTTTCCATTGCACACCAGAGTAAGTGTCGTTAGATTAGGTTATGTTATTGGCGGATGGATTCGTTATATTAGAATTTCTCTTGTCGAGCCAATGAAAAAAGAGGACAACTCTTGTTTGCAATGCTCAAGACTATTCTGCCATTAGAAAATATACTTTTTATTGCTATGCATTATAAATGATTTAACTTTCCTAATGCAACCACGGCAAATGTAAACCGTCTCAAATTGATGATGCATAAGAATTAATAGATAAACATGTTACTCTAGAGTAACAAATTAGGCTCTTCTGTACGTTGTTATTACAATGTCTAACAAACAAAAACCATAGAATAATGTGTAAAACCAGTTCAAATGCATATTTGAACAGCTCATAAATAGGAATTAAAAAAATTCAGAATTTCATTCTGCATGTTAAATTTCCTTTTGGAGCTACAGGAAATGCAGTATCAGTCACGAGTTCAGATTACAATTTTAAATATTCTAAACCCAGTCAGTGGTGGTTCATTGAGCTAATTACTTAATTATAGGCGACACTAGTCAAATTAAGTCTGTAAGACCTATCTCTGTTATTTCACATAAAATAAATTAGATCCTAAAATGAACCTGGCGAATTCTCGCACATGCGTGAATAAATTACCAGCACAGAAGAAAGGGTGGAAAATAACTCTTTATTAATGCAAACTAATTTAACAGAAATGAACGGACTTCGTGCGTAACAAAAACCCCGTTCACTTGCCGGTGGTCACTAAACGTAGACTATAATACAAGTCAAATCTGAAAATAAATTGTGCAAGAACGCACTTCAATTTACGCCTAAGAGGTGAACTCATAGAAATCTAATTGGCGTGATACTAAACGGATAAGGCCAAGAGGCTTACTAGCGTGACCGCGAAGTAACAACGAAACGTGCGCTTGGCTAGCAAAACACGCTCTGAATAAACTGAGATAATCACACGTTTAAATAGCACTTCACTTAACTTTAAATTTACATCCTGGCGAGGGAATGTGAGGGGAAGTTGAGAAGTTTAGAACAGGAAAACGTAAAATAAATTTGTTATGCAAAATAGGGAAAACCCGACAAGTCAAATTTATTACTATATGCGCAATACACATTTGTTTCTATTTGTCTAGTTAATTCAATATTAAAGGAAAAATGTTTGGAAATTCCGTATCCTGCTACTTTCGGCACCTAGCTACTAAACTAAAATATGTGACTCCCAAGTGAATCTATGTGACAGTGTGACTCTAGTTATCAGTGTGACAGTGTGACTCCAACAGTTACTCAAGGTCATTTACAAGATAACAGAAAAAAAAATGATAATTTTTTTAAAATATCCTAATAATAATAATAAGTCCCAGAAAATTACAAGTTATTTTAAATCAGAGCATTAAAATATATTTTTTCTATGCTTTTCAAATTATTTTTTCATTTGCAACTTACTCATTTTGCGGCTTTTACGATATTTAAATCGGGAAACAATTATCTCTTGCATGAATTAACTAGATTTTTTAAAAAAGCCCGTGTGATTAAAGTTTAAATCTCAAATTTTAATTTTCATGGAAAAATATGTGCTGAAGGTTAGAGGCTTAAAAAGCAAAACTATTTATTTAAAATTAAAACCTCCGTTGTACACTTTATATAAAATTATGGTTGCAATCCTCAGTCAGAACAGGTTATTAAGCATATTTAAATCGATTAAGTAGGAAGATGTCTACGAGAGTTTCCATTTTCAAGAGCAAACCTTTAAAGATTTCGTAACACAAAAACATACATAACTTTGAAAAGAAATTCTTAGAGTCTCGCTGATAGAAATTTTAAAAACGTAAGGAAGCAATAATAAAAAACAAACACATGGATGGGTCCACAAGTTAATCCTAAGGAAATGAGAAACTTCAACGAAAACTTTAAACAATATTGAAATTGCGAACACAAAACAAGATAAAAAGCTCTACGAAATACTTAACACAAATGAAAAAGTAAACGAAAATTCTCGGTAAAAAGAAAGTTGTACTTTTAAAAAAGTAATTTTAAAGAAGTTAAGAAGTTGGAACGAAAGTTCTAGGGAATTTTTGCCAAGACGGAAATAATTTAAGGATGATATTGCCACAGTTTAGTCAGGAAGAAATAGCTGAGAATATGAAAGAATGGCTACATATACTTTATTTAATTTTACACGGCATAAGATTTATAGTTCTAAAGAGAAAGTTTCATTTCACATATACCTCCAGGTTTTAGAAATATACAGCAAGATCATGAAAATTGTTAAGAAGACAGTAAAACATTATGTTTAATTACGTGGAGGACTAGGAAAACGCAATGAGGACTTAAAAGCATATTAATCAAGGAGGAGCCCAAATAATTCAAATCTAAGTTTTGTTTGAGTAAGTTGTTACATTTGGATAGTTGTTTTAAATCAAACGTCTCGAAATGGAATGGAGTCGCATCTCTTGTCATTCGATGATACGTCGTGCAGAATACGTAGATACGTTCCACTTATAATCGCATGTAAAAACCATATAGAAAAGATTTAACGAAATTAAAATAACCCGCGAGCACACGCAGCGGGTATGTCATACCCACGTGCATTTTTCGTTTTGTATATTTCTCATCCATTCTTTCATAAAAGGACGAAACTTGGTATAGCTGAGTTCAAGGTCACATACTTAAATGGGGGGAATTCCTGAGGTGACAGGTGCAACGGTTTTTTAGGAACAGCGTTGTTCGGGCATGTCATACCCGCGCGTGTACTCGCGTTTCTCAGCGCACTTCTCGTTTCGAAGCTTTTAGTATAGGTATTTCTTGAGTTGTAAGCATGGCGCCGTATAATCCTTACGATGAAGAGATGAAAAGATTGAGAAATCTTCTTGAAACAGTTTCTTCTGATGAGGATTCATTTAGTGAAGACGATGAAGATGTTGATGACGAAGAATATAATAGTAATCATGATTCATCCATAGAGAATAGTGATTCAGATACAGAAACAGAAAATGAAACTTTGGAATGTAGCAATGAGTTTTATGTTGGAAAAAAAAATGGAGTAAAAAGGAACAAAAATAAATTCCGGACTAATGTTAGAATTGGCGCCAAAAATATTATAACTAAACTCCCGGGAAATACGAAGTATTCTAAAGCCGTCTCAACACCTTTAGATTCCTGGTCACTGCTTATCGATGAACATATGTTAAAACATGTAGTCGACAATGCAAATATTTATATTGATTCAGTACGTGGAAATTTCACTCGTGAACGGGATGCGAAAGCAACAAATGAGTTGGAAATCAAAGCTTTAATTGGATTGCTGTATTTATGTGGAGTTTATAAATCATCCCATGTGAACGTGGCCTATGGTGATTTTCTTTTCAGTGTTAAACGTGGCTGCCATTAATGCAAGAATAATTCTATTATCAAAGAAGGAACCATCAACGGAATACCGTACCAGGCGCACGTTTCTCAAATCAAAGCTTTAATTGGATTGCTGTATTTATGTGGAGTTTATAAATCATCCCATGTGAACGTGGCCTATGGTGATTTTCTTTTCAGTGTTAAACGTGGCTGCCATTAATGCAAGAATAATTCTATTATCAAAGAAGGAACCATCAACGGAATACCGTACCAGGCGTACGTTTCTCAAATCAAAGCTTTAATTGGATTGCTGTATTTATGTGGAGTTTATAAATCATCCCATGTGAACGTGGCCTATGGTGATTTTCTTTTCAGTGTTAAACGTGGCTGCCATTAATGCAAGAATAATTCTATTATCAAAGAAGGAACCATCAACGGAATACCGTACCAGGCGCACGTTTCTCAAATCAAAGCTTTAATTGGATTGCTGTATTTATGTGGAGTTTATAAATCATCCCATGTGAACGTGGCCTATGGTGATTTTCTTTTCAGTGTTAAACGTGGCTGCCATTAATGCAAGAATAATTCTATTATCAAAGAAGGAACCATCAACGGAATACCGTACCAGGCGTACGTTTCTCAAATCAAAGCTTTAATTGGATTGCTGTATTTATGTGGAGTTTATAAATCATCCCATGTGAACGTGGCCTATGGTGATTTTCTTTTCAGTGTTAAACGTGGCTGCCATTAATGCAAGAATAATTCTATTATCAAAGAAGGAACCATCAACGGAATACCGTACCAGGCGTACGTTTCTCAAATCAAAGCTTTAATTGGTTTGCTGTATTTATGTGGAGTTTATAAATCATCCCATGTGAACGTGGCCTATGGTGATTTTCTTTTCAGTGTTAAACGTGGCTGCCATTAATGCAAGAATAATTCTATTATCAAAGAAGGAACCATCAACGGAATACCGTACCAGGCGTACGTTTCTCAAATCAAAGCTTTAATTGCATTGCTCTATTTATGTGGAGTTTATAAATCATCCCATGTGAACGTGGCCTATGGTGATTTTCTTTTCAGTGTTAAACGTGGCTGCCATTAATGCAAGAATAATTCTATTATCAAAGAAGGAACCATCAACGGAATACCGTACCAGGCGTACGTTTCTCAAATCAAAGCTTTAATTGGATTGCTGTATTTATGTGGAGTTTATAAATCATCCCGTGTGAACGTGGCCTATGGTGATTTTCTTTTCAGTGTTAAACGTGGCTGCCATTAATGCAAGAATAATTCTATTATCAAAGAAGGAACCATCAACGGAATACCGTACCAGGCGTACGTTTCTCAAATCAAAGCTTTAATTGGATTGCTGTATTTATGTGGAGTTTATATATCATCCCATGTGAACGTGGCCTATGGTGATTTTCTTTTCAGTGTTAAACGTGGCTGCCATTAATGCAAGAATAATTCTATTATCAAAGAAGGAACCATCAACGGAATACCGTACCAGGCGTACGTTTCTCAAATCAAAGCTTTAATTGGATTGCTGTATTTATGTGGAGTTTATAAATCATCCCATGTGAACGTGGCCTATGGTGATATTCTTTTCAGTGTTAAACGTGGCTGCCATTAATGCAAGAATAATTCTATTATCAAAGAAGCAACCATCAACGGAATACCGTACCAGGCGTACGTTTCTCAAATCAAAGCTTTAATTGGATTGCTGTATTTATGTGGAGTTTATAAATCATCCCATTTGAACGTGGCCTATGGTGATTTTCTTTTCAGTGTTAAACGTGGCTGCCATTAATGCAAGAATAATTCTATTATCAAAGAAGGAACCATCAACGGAATACCGTACCAGGCGTACGTTTCTCAAATCAAAGCTTTAATTGGATTGCTGTATTTATGTGGAGTTTATAAATCATCCCATTTGAACGTGGCCTATGGTGATTTTCTTTTCAGTGTTAAACGTGGCTGCCATTAATGCAAGAATAATTCTATTATCAAAGAAGGAACCATCAACGGAATACCGTACCAGGCGTACGTTTCTCAAATCAAAGCTTTAATTGGATTGCTGTATTTATGTGGAGTTTATAAATCATCCCATTTGAACGTGGCCTATGGTGATTTTCTTTTCAGTGTTAAACGTGGCTGCCATTAATGCAAGAATAATTCTATTATCAAAGAAGGAACCATCAACGGAATACCGTACCAGGCGTACGTTTCTCAAATCAAAGCTTTAATTGGATTGCTGTATTTATGTGGAGTTTATAAATCATCCCATGTGAACGTGGCCTATGGTGATTTTCTTTTCAGTGTTAAACGTGGCTGCCATTAATGCAAGAATAATTCTATTATCAAAGAAGGAACCATCAACGGAATACCGTACCAGGCGTACGTTTCTCAAATCAAAGCTTTAATTGGATTGCTGTATTTATGTGGAGTTTATATATCATCCCATGTGAACGTGGCCTATGGTGATTTTCTTTTCAGTGTTAAACGTGGCTGCCATTAATGCAAGAATAATTCTATTATCAAAGAAGGAACCATCAACGGAATACCGTACCAGGCGTACGTTTCTCAAATCAAAGCTTTAATTGGATTGCTGTATTTATGTGGAGTTTATAAATCATCCCATGTGAACGTGGCCTATGGTGATATTCTTTTCAGTGTTAAACGTGGCTGCCATTAATGCAAGAATAATTCTATTATCAAAGAAGCAACCATCAACGGAATACCGTACCAGGCGTACGTTTCTCAAATCAAAGCTTTAATTGGATTGCTGTATTTATGTGGAGTTTATAAATCATCCCATTTGAACGTGGCCTATGGTGATTTTCTTTTCAGTGTTAAACGTGGCTGCCATTAATGCAAGAATAATTCTATTATCAAAGAAGGAACCATCAACGGAATACCGTACCAGGCGTACGTTTCTCAAATCAAAGCTTTAATTGGATTGCTGTATTTATGTGGAGTTTATAAATCATCCCATGTGAACGTGGCCTATGGTGATTTTCTTTTCAGTGTTAAACGTGGCTGCCATTAATGCAAGAATAATTCTATTATCAAAGAAGGAACCATCAACGGAATACCGTACCAGGCGTACGTTTCTCAAATCAAAGCTTTAATTGGATTGCTGTATTTATGTGGAGTTTATAAATCATCCCATGTGAACGTGGCCTATGGTGATTTTCTTTTCAGTGTTAAACGTGGCTGCCATTAATACAAGAATAATTCTATTATCAAAGAAGGAACCATCAACGGAGTACCGTACCAGGCGTACGTTTCTCAAAGCCTTAGGGATGCAGCTAATAGGAAGTGTTCAAAATGAACGACGACGAGCATCTGTAGTTCCTGATTCTAGACAAACACTGACCACCGATGAACATGCTAACAATGAACCCCCACCCCCCCCAAAAAAAAACCTAAAATTACTTACAAGACGTGTACAGAGTGCCCCAAGAAAAAAGATAGAAAGACTAGATTCATTTGTGAAAATTGTAGCAAAAGTATATGTATGGAACATATGACCTCATTTTGTAAACAATGTTCAAAAAATTGTAAGTAAATAATTTTACCTCTCCTTATTCTTTCATATTTTGTCTAAAATGAAGTATTAACTTGGTTTTACATTTTAATTTCTTTTAAAAACAGATTAATTTTATTCGGCAAATTTTTAATTATAAACTTTTTATTCGGGTATGACATACCCGGCGCGTGTTCTCGTGTTCGTCGGATCGGTGCGTGTGCTCGCGGGATAATTAGACATGCGGTTTATAATTTTCTAAAATCGCATAAAAACAAAACAGTGGAATAAAAGTAACTTGAAACCTCATGGAAAAATTAATATCAATTTGATAAAATAGAAATGCTTAATAAAATCTCTTCGTTAGTCTGAAGCAAATTTTTATTAAATTTAATATTGCCTGACTGTAATATCAGAACATGCCAACGAGTTGTACTGTGGCGAGAAGCTCAGAATTGCATGAATGTTTGGCACCTTGTAGGTGACTTCATAGCTAGTCGTAGGGAATAAATAGACGGAAAATTATCTGTAACTTGTCTTTCTTGTATAATAGTAAAATGACTTATCTCGCTTGTCTGATTGTAATTACGAACATGTCTATGAATTCTATCCATATATCTATTTTTCTGCTTCATATAACGTACGTCGCTTCAATTAAAAGTTGATGATTATTGCCATTAGGGGATTTAAGGTTCGTTAAATTTCCTTAGAAGATTTAAGGCAAATTAAGAAAACAAATTTATTTTAGCTATTTCAAAAACACTGAAAATTATTTGCTACAAATAACTAGTATTGTGATTATTTAAGCTATATATTTTAGGGTGTTGGTTATATTATAATTAACGAATCATTGATCTGGTCAGCAGTAAGGTAAAAACAAAAAATAAAGAAAAAAATTCTGATGTGAACAAACACCACTTGTCTTTCTTGTACGGCGTATTAAATTGTCAATATTTTTTGCTGCACTTCATTTAAATTTATTTCCTCGAATTATAGTAAATTAACCAGCTTCTGAAGACAGAGTTCAAATGACATCAAAAATAGCAAATTTTTGAATTAAATATCCATGCCAATTTTTTGTCGTACGGAGTGAAACTTTTTATATGCTTAACGAGCATAAAACTTTCTGAAATATGAGTATATAGCGATCGTGAGATAGTATTAAAAATTTCACATCATTATTTCGCTAAAATATTTTTTTTAAATTGACATATACACTTAAGAGCCAAAACATTATGATCATCCCTACATTTTGCGATGATGACGTGGATGACGTGGAAGGCACATGATCAGGTGGAAGTGGTATTTAACTGCTACTGGAGAGTCTGAAGAATCATTCTTTCACTTACTTCTGTGTGTGATGGGAAAGGCTGCGGATCTAAGCGACTTTGATAGAGGGCAGATTGTAATGGCTCGAAGGCTCGGAACAAGTATTTCCGAAACTGAACGACTCGTGGGTTGTTCGCGATCTACAGTTGTTAGTACGTATGAAAAGTGGATGAATCACGGTGAAACTAGCAGTAGACGACATGGTGTTGGACGTCCACACGCTATCAAAGAAAAAGGTCGTCGGAGACTGTCTCGCATGGTGAAGCAAAACCGGAGCCAGACAGTGGCTCAGCTGACAGCCGAATACATACTACACAGCAAACGTCCCACTCGTGTGCCTTTGCTGACCAAGCGTCATCGCCAACTGCGCCTGCGCTGGGCCCGGGAACATCGCGAATTGTCCATGGATCAGTGGAAGAGAGTTGCCTGGTCAGATGAATCACGGTTTATCATTCAACACGTCGATGGCCGTGTCAGGATACGCCGTCTTCCAGGTGAACAGTTGCTCCCTCAATGCACAGTAGGTCATACACAGATTGGTGGTGGCAGTATTATGCTCTGGGGGACGTTCTCTTGGTCGTCTCTGGGACCCGTGGTTGTGGTAGAGCAGACCATGAATGCTACAGGGTATCTGAACATCATTGCGGACCAGTTGCACCCTTACATGGCCTCTGTTTTTCCAGCTGGAAATGGAATGTTCGAACAGGACAACGCCCCGTGTCACAAGCTTGGTTCCAGGAACATGATGCTGATTTCCAGTTAATGTCCTGGCCGCCTAACTCACCGGATCTCAATCCGATAGAACACATTTGGGATGTCATGGGACGGCAGCTCAGAGGTCAAAGACCACCAATTCGCAATATCTCGGATTTGCGTGACCGTTACTACAACATCTGGTACAATCTGTCTCCAGCCATCTATCAAGGACTTGTGGCATCCATGCCAAGGCGGGTTGAAGCTGTGTTGCGCGCCAAAGGTGGCCCAACTCGTTATTGACAGGTGGTCGTAATGTTTTGGCTCTTGAGTGTATGTGTATGTATTGAAATTGTGGTTCGATGACACGACATGAATGATTTGATTGAGAATGCGGCACAAACTTGCATTAAAATCCTCAATGAAATAGGACGTTTCCAATGATTCACTGTGAACATAGTTTAATAAACCCGTGTAGATTTCTTCATAATTAGAACTTGCCGAAGAATGTAATGACAGAACAATTTTGGAAGCACTGAAATAAGAACACTGAGATGTAAATGCGCAAAAATACTGCTTGCGTAGATACTTGATGCTTAGAGCGTCCATCCATTTTGAAGAATAAGCAGTGGAGCCGGATTAAATTCCTTTTATTTATTTAAATTCCCATTTTGTGGCCGCAGTTCACTTGGTACTCTACTCGTGTTTATTAAAGAACATTTACAATTTTGATATTATTGCCACAGAAGCGAATGTAGCAGCACACACATGATTGCAGAAAAACGCCTGGCAAGAGGAAAGTACAAGCAAAAGTGACGCATCAGTTCATAGAAAGAAGCGAGGGAGTCAAAAGCTTTAGTGTTTAGTTTTGGTTTACAATTTGGTGATTGGTCTGCATTAAAGGTTACGTAAGGTCGCATGATTAAGTTGAAAGACGTAGTTTAGATTAACAGCGCTATTTTTAGGACAGAGCGATGAAGTTTCCAAATGAAATAAAAAATAAAAGAGGTTATAGTGAATTAAATTTAGAAGTTTGCTTTCATATTTTTTTATCTTGCATGTATATGCATAATTTTGGTACCGCCGATTGCAATAAAATAGACAGATGTATATATATATATATATATATATATATATATATATATGATGTATCAGCTTTTGTCCGGAATAAATAGATTGCTGAAGAATCATAGACGTAGTTGTAGCTCAAAAGTATCAGACGGTAAGTTTAAAAAAAAGGATCCATTTATTATTATTCAAGAGAAATAGCAGTTACAGAAAATTTGATCTCCGAAGTAAATAAAAAAAGAACTACTAATAACTTTTTGTATGAAGTTTACTGCATCGTTACATTAAAGAAAAGACCCCGATATTCCTTTGCGAGTCCTTTTATAGCCCCTAGAAAGGCGAAGCTTCCAATAAATGACGTCAGCCTCGTCAGCCATTCCAGTTCGCTTTAAATATCTCCAGAACATTCTATAACTGTACGTGTAGAAAAGGCGGGAAAAACAACCTGACTACGGGGCTGTGAATTTAATTTCACGTACTTTCAAATAAGAGAACGTCGCCATTAAAAATGAAAAGAACATACAGTTAGAATTTTAAGTGTATTCTTGACTATGGAATTTTATTATTACACACATATATATATATATATACTATAAATACATTTGATACTGGCGGATCGCAGGAAAAAAGAGAGGTTCGCAATTTGATGTTACACAGTGCCATACATAAAATTTCAACGTTCCTTGGCTAAGCGATTTTAAGTTATGCGAGATACATACATACGTACGTAAGTACAGACGCCACAGGAAAAAAAAATAAATCCACCTTACAATCGGTTATGGAAAACATAATGCTTTATTCTGTCCGTACGTACAGACGTCCCGCAAGAAAATCGTCCTAATGGATTCGGGAGCAGTCAAAACAGATATTTTCTTTGAAATATAATACCGGAAGTTTTTCGCTATTATAATACTTCTTTTACTTGTACAAGGAAGCAATGATAATGAAGGCAACCGAGCAAAATAAAAACAGAAATATCAGATTTATTAAAATAATGTATAAATTCTGCTTTAAATGAAGTTTTTGCAAATATTGTTTTTCTTGATGTTTCGTTTCCATTTATGCCTTTAATGTATTCCTTTATTTTTTCATGCATGCAAATTAATCATAATGATGCATTTCTCTATGAACTGCTGAAATAAATGCGTTTTATTTACAGTTGTTTTCAATAAAATCATTAGAATTGGTCACACTTTCATTACCATCACCATTTTCAACAAAACACTTATAGCACATTGTTCTAATTCGAAACCCATGCTTTGGTATTCGATAATTAGAATACAACGAGTCATGTGAAAGAGAGTACTCTCCACGTTCCAATTTTAATTCGATTTGAACTAAAATTCTAACGGCTACTCGACATTAATCAAATAAAGTTATTCGTGATAAAATGAGCTGACATTTACAATTCACTAATGAAATTAGGTTTTCGGTAAAATTGTTACGCTAATCGTGCTTGAAATTTAAAGAACTGAAATGGTGCTCATCGTAATAAAAAAAGCATTTAACTTTTCTGCTGTTTTGTAATAAAGGTAATACAATAAAGAAAACGTGTACAAAATGCCCACTAAAGCGAATAGTATTGAATTTTGGGTTTTCTAGGAAATTACATAATAGGATATTTTAATTATGCTGAGTAAAATTTATCGCTGTGTGCCATGGAATGTCTGAGCTGTTTTGCAAATTTATTATACGTAATTAATTATATTATGTTCATGTAATGAAGCAATAAACTTAGAGATATTGATGTTCTAGAAAACTTAATTGCACAAATACCTAGAAATATTGATGGAAGAACGTAGGAACATAGATCCATAATGAATTGCAAACTAACAGCCGAGGCAGACTAAATCTTCATTTATATTTCCTTAAACATGTTGCGACCATAAATAACTTGGTACACTACTTGTGAATATTTCAAAATGTTTATATTTTTTATAACTTTGCAATAAGAAGAGATCAGCAAGCAGCGGTGCAGCTAGACCGCAGTCTAGAAAGCAAGTGCGTTGTGTTGAAGATAAAATCTAAATTCAGACTTAGTTTTGTTTCTCAGTGCATTTTGATTGGGTAATTAATACTGCTATAAAATTTTTATTGGCTGTTTCAGTTCCATTTAAATCATGAGTATTATGTAGGAGCCATATGCCATGGATTAATCTAGAAATGACGCAATGCAGAAAGAGCTTACTATTTTTAGAATAACGAGAGAAAATACCTAATTAAGCATTAAGGAGCTATTGCTGATTTAAATTGTAATTCATTTTTACGTACATTTTATGATACATATATATTAACTATTATGTAATTAACATGAATAAATTATTAGCATTCTTTCTAGAACGTACTTGTGATGAAACATTTCAGTTTTAAAATATAAGATTGCAGAAAATATTATGTATTTGATTTCGATTTAATTTAAATCGTACTGTATAATTATGCATGGGCGGAAGGAAAACATATTCAAATCAAGCATAAGCATACATTAAGTCACATAAGCAGAGAAAATTATCATAGTATAAAAGGACTTTCGAGGGAAAAACTTAAAAAAATAGCACATTATGTTATTTCACTTGTTTTCTCAGATTCTTTTAATGCATCGATAATGGCACGAATGGCATTTAGTTACAAAAGCACATTTATCAACTCGTTTTGCTGGTTTCTGTTACTTTTCTTAGATTTTCCAACATAGGTGTACCTCGCATGGAGGATACCTAGTATAATTAACGCTTCGATAACAAAACCAGCTTTCCTGGTCTACAGGAAATCATTACCTGTTATTCCTTCCTATTTTTTGCAGTCTTATATTTTAAAACTGAACTGTTTCACCACAAGCAGTATCTAGAAAGCTTTCGTTTCGAACTGCAAGAATTTTGTTGTATTTAAGTGGAGCTAAATTTATTTCACTTCTTGTTCTAAATGTGAATAAATAGAAAACGAGGTCTAAGTATATGTATAAAGAGAACTAGCAAAAGAATAGTTTTATAAACACATTTATTAATATTGCATCACTAAATAAGAACTACAAGTTAGCAAGATGAGGGTGTAACGTTGCGCGCTTCCAACTTGTACGCAACAAGAGTGGTGACTGCTGAGAACTGGAAATTAGACAGAGTCTTGAGAAGGGTTTAAATCCCTTTTTATTCAACTTTAGAAATTACAAATGCGTGCTCTTGACGCTCATAAACTACACCGACCCGGCGGTAAAATAAAAATAAGAAACTGAAAAGAGATAATAACAAGTGACTAACTACGAGGCTCTCTAAACGTAACTAACCTCACCGCGTTCTAAGATACCGCTGATAATTCAGCAAGCTCTGAATATTACGTTGAAAGATTAACAATCTGCCGAGGCAAACACACAGGCCGAAACGCGTGGTTCTTCAATTTCTAACTAGCCACCTCCACGCTCGCGAAGCAAGAAAGCACACTTTCGAACTCGTTTCCCTTCTATTTAATTTAGATTACTTCCGCTGATAATTTGAATCCTTGCGCGTTCTACTAAAATTTACATGCTCTGGCATTGGCAATTCCAGGGGAAAGTAAGGCTTGACAGGAAAGATAGTTTAAACTTAAAATAAATGTTAGTTAAAATAAATATAAACCCTACAAGGGATTAAAGATGGCGTTTCTTTTAGCGAATTTTCAATAATAAAATGTACAGTTCACAACATAGTATTAGCTTCCTAATACATAGACACGGACAGACTGGCGGATATGTTCAATAGTAGTGCCATGGATTCTTTAAAAAACATGCTGAAGAGGCAAAAGCTGTTTTATGCAATTTTTAGAAACCTAGGCTCCTCAAAATGGGAATTCAAATGGGAAAGATGGTATTGAGCAGCTAAATCTTCCTCCAATGGAAGACTCGGGTTAAACTGAACTACAAATCTGCAAAACTCTTTACACTCAATGAAAGTTTAAACTATTCCCTGAACTCTCAATATCATCCATGAACAAGTTTTCGCAATTTTGGTCAGGGCTTCAGAGAGGATTACGATCATTCTGACAATAATCTAGGGCAAATGGGGAATGTTCACCATCATTGAGGACCATCATTGAGGAATGTATTACGTTCGTTAGGTGAGGCACCACTGCATTTACTATTTTGCTCTTCAATGTCGAGTAAATATCAGAATTCCTAATTGTGCCTAACGTATTTTATTACCCTTAAAGTAGCTAGATTATTTTTTACATTTAAATAAATGTAATACTACTTTCCACCAGGAGTTACTCAAAAATGCATTTTAAAGTAATCTTGTTTCAAAGTCTAGACCAGAATATTATCTTTATCCCGCAACTACATATCGTTAAATTCTATAAAAAAGCGTCTTTTTCCTTAAAATGCAAGAAACTCCGTTTCCGTCTTTGAAGAACTGCGAAGAGTGTCAACACTAAGCCATGCTACTCTTAAATGTAAAAGGAAAGAAACTGCAGTGCCTCTGTAGGAAACTCATAATGAAATAGAATGCGGCTCCAGTTAAATAATGCCATTTAGTTTAACGCTATTGATGACATTGTGATACTGCACATCATCGATATCGCACTCATAAGGCTGCTCTCCATTTTAGAGTCCTTTTCTCCAGAAGAATGTGACGAGAAATGCTTCCTGTAGATTAATATCTTGTCTGTCGAAACCATTGCGGCAAATACATAAAAATGTTGCAGAGAAAACAACGCAAGGCGAAAATGTCGTCGTACAGAATATCGTGGAAGAAAAGAAAGTAAAGAGGAAACATCTCAGTTCTAAACCATCGTGGTGCAAGACATCGTTGTCGAAAGTAAAGCGGTCAAAACCTGCACTGTTTAACTCTTTCGCATCGAAGTCGCCTCAAACGCCCGAGCATTCAGACATCGGCTGGACGCCTGAAACGTCTGAATAATTTCCTACCCAGTGCTTTCCCCCATCACGTTATTGCATTACTCATTGCTTTCAGGTGTTGTTAAATCACATGTCAATCATTTTTTTGAAGCTACTAAAAGTAGCTTCCTTGTTTCCTTTGTTCCTTCCTTTCCTTTGTTTACTGTCAGTGTTTAGCTTTTGATGCCCGAGGGGGAACTTCACACAGTGTCAAAGCGTGGAAGAAAGAAGTTCTCGCTTTACTTAAGTAAGGCTATTGTTAGCTCTGTAGTATTCAACTTGTCATGGGGGAAGGAAAAGCATTCCAGGAGAAATTCTTAGATACGGGTGTTTTCGATGTTTGGGGAACTGAGATTTTGCCCTCTCTCGATGCGAAAGAGTTAAAAGCATTGCTATTGAAAATATTGTGGTAAGATATAAAGCACCTACAAATCATCGCATGGTGATAACATCGCAGACCTTCCTTTTCAGGCTTTAAAAATTCCCATATTTGCATAATAATGTGTGAGCGCAAGAAGGAATGAGAAATAATTTTACTTTTAAATTTCATATTTTTAATTAACTAATACATTTTGTGGAAAATATTAAAATGAAATTTGAGCATTGAAAAACTGAAAATCAGTAGAATATAATGCTAGGTATAGCAGTTAGTACAATTTTAAACTTTTATAGCTAACTAACAAAATTCGTGAATTAATTAATTTCGTTTATAAAGTTTTATTCGTTAATTTTTCATGAAAAATATAGCCTAGAAAAAGATCAGAAAAAGGTAGATAAGTAATTGCAGGTGGTTAGCCCTACAAAATTGCTTAATTAATTATAAAAGAATAAAATTCTGTTAAATTCTATGATTACCATTACTTTTCTACCCATTTTTAGTTTTTAAAAGTTTAAGTTTTCTTCTTACTTTTGCAGCGAAACTTTATTAGTTAATTAAAAAATATAAAGGTAAAAATATGGCTCATGCATTTTAGTGATTACAAATCATTACGAGAAGGTCCACCAGAGGTCGAGCGGTAAAAGCCGCTGAACAGTGGTATTTCGGTCCGGGGTTCGAGTCCCGGCGAAGGGCTAGCTGCATGTGCGTTTTCGTTGTTTTCCCCGTGAATACGAGCCAATTTCCCCTTAAAAGACCTCCTCGGGGCATCCCTCCCTTTTCGTGTAGTGCCTACGGGCAGAGCACGTAATGAGCCAAATCATTACGAGAATATGTATTTACACTTTTTATACCTGAAAAACGCATTTCTGGAACGTCATCTCCATGCAGTAATTTGTAGTTGCTTTATTTGTACCATGATGTTTTTGATGACGATGCTAAAGTAAGGAGTTTTTTTAACCGCTTTATTTCGACTACAATGTTTTGTACTAGCATGTTCTAGAACTGAGTTGTTTTCTCCTTGCTTTGTTTCCTCCCTCGATGTTTTGTACTACGATGTTTTTGAAGATAAAGATAACGAATTGTGCTTTCCTTTTCGTGCATTCGTCCATCACTGCTGTTAAGTCTATTATTGTTATGAGGGATGTATCCATTAATAAATGTGGATTTACACATAAATCACATTTATTCAACAGAAACTAAAATAATATAAAGCGACAGATACATTAATGTTACATGCAAGCTTACGAAAGCTTAATAAGAATGAAGAATAAAAGCTCATGGGATATAATAACTGCGTGTGATTGACGTGTTAGGCAAACACGCGCCTTGGCATTTCTAGGTTTACCAGAAGCGAGTTAGGAAAAACATTTTCTTCTTCTCAAATGCCTGATTAAATTTAAATACAACAGTTTTCGCCTTGTGATGATTTCTCCATGACGTTTTCGTCCGCGTTCTTTTCGCTTGTAACCAATTAATATTAATGTCAAACAAATTAATATGTTGAAGAAATAGTAAGAATTAGAAAGAAACACTTTTCGAAAAAATTCTTTAAGCATAAAATATAGACACTCCTAGTACTCTTAACAATTACGAACACCAAAATGATGTTATCATGCTAGTGAACATTAAGGACTGCAAAAGCTACTGACTACTTTCAAAAGGCTAAACGTGCAGGAAAAAAAATGTACTGAAGAATAAAACATGGTAAATGAGCTATGTTATATAGAAGTTATACGCGTGTTTTCCAATGATGATGTTGTACATCACTATTACAAACCATCGAAAATACATTGGAAGAGATTACTAAAATGAAATCTTTGAGGTGACACTAACTATTCATTCTTTGATGATCACTCGCAATTACGTGACTGTTTATTGAATTCAAGAGCGCGTTTTGTAGGACATTTCTAACGTGGAATTCGAGAGGCACATGATAATATTATTAACGTCACTGACAGGTAGCTGTCCTACACGTGGCTTAGTAGCTGTCATCATTAAATATTTACTATCTCTTAACCGCTTCTCGAACCCTAGGAGGCAGTTCAGCGTTGTACAATAAACGGCTACTAGTTTGTCAATAAGAGAAGGAGTAGCGCAGTTAATCACAATAAAGTTAACATCAACTGAATACATATATCTACACATGTACTTGAGAATATATTCGTGCATAAAAATATAATCGACAGATAAAATTGAAATAAATGAAAATGCTCAAGTACATACGATAATTAACTACAGTCATAGGAATGATAAGAAAAATATAAAATTGAAATTCTACATATATGGGTAATACTATTGCGTTTTTCTTTCTGTCACCAACTGTTACGTTTTTTTCTTCACGTTCGTAGATTTGGAGTGAATAAAGACGACACTTGATGAAGTAACGACACACTCTTTATTTAGACACTATTAATCAGGACAGCTCCAAAATCACGTTTAACGGTCGTCGAAGAACTACTGTAAACTCGCTAGAACAATCAGCGACACAGCCTGCACATTATCAGGGTATAACGGTGGAGACAGATTCACTGTAAAGCACCAGAGTACAGATCCCGATTCTGCTCGGTCGTTCTCGGAACTCCACGTAGTCTGTAGACTCTCCACGCTACAATTCGCGGTACACTCGACGACACACAAAGCACAGCTCCCGACTCTTCTGTTCAGTCGTTCCTGGAGCTCAACACACTCTCTTGACGATACACTAACCGCGATACACTAAAGACTCTTCAATGCTCTCGACGACCCACTCGACACTCGCTGCCCGGTTGTCAACTCCATCGACTCCACACAGACTGACTAACTCGTGGCACTAACTAACTCGCACTCTAGAAGACACTCACAATGACTGACTATCAGTTCGCCAGACGAGAAGTCGCGCACTATCACCGACTGCGTACCAGCAGGGTTTATATAGCTTTCAGCTTGTGTTCGAGAACATTCTGGCCTAAACCGGTAAGAATTCGTTCCAGAAAGTTCTCCATCCGTCCATGGCATATCGCCAATTTTGTCGCCAAATGGGCAATTTCTTGCCGAATGTGGCACCCCTAAAACTGCTTTGCGGGGAAGCCATCTTACCGCGCCTGTACATTTCGTAACAATACATTTTTGACAGGATTTTATTGTATTAATGTATTTTGAAAATTACAGATTGATGCTTGTTACTTCAAAAGAATAACGTATAACTGGCAGCCTGCGAGACGCATGCGACCTTTACAATTTTATGTGACCCTAGGATTCATTTCTTGAAAAATTAATTGAAATTATCATGAGAAGAATATGTTTAAAATTTTAATGGTTTGGAATCCAGTGTTTATTTTCATTGTCATATATCAGAATTTCTTAAACTTTTTGGTGGGGGGGGCATAATATTTACGAAAATTTTGTGATATCCCATAAGCATTGCTCAAATCCGAAACACAATGAGTGAAACTGTCAGTTTCTTCACTTTTACTGAAATATATTGTTGCGTGCGTTCGGGTTCGTAATAGATTGAATGCACAAGTCCGATAAAAGGTTAATAAAACTTATTCTTATCACAAGAATTATAAAAAAACGCTGGAATTTTCCTCAGAGATTTTTGTACAATATCACAGTATCACGCAATATAATCAGTAGCTATACTTTAAACTACACAAAACGTTAAAATACAACGCAATGCAAAATGAAAGCTAATCCGATCTTACCGATAATGACAGCAGCTAAGCAAACAACGACAACTGAGGTGAGGTGCTTCTGTCCGGCTTTTAAAAGTTTTCAGTCGGTCTCAAGACAGGCTAGTTATTTTCATTGGTTCTCGAGATTTCTGCAAGCCAAAAGACTAGAAGTTAGACTAGACGTTACAGCTAACATAGTATTCAATAACATTTATTCAAATTAAATACAAATAAAAGAAATGTTAATTTATTTAATGTCAAATGCACGTGCTCTTATATTTTTAATTTTCCGGCATAGCTTTCTCTGAATACTCGTCTCGCGCTGCATCGCACGGGGAAATTAAACAACTTTAATTATAATTATAATAAAAATAACTAACTAGATACAAATTTTGTAACACTGCCCCTTCCCAAGGACTGCCCGTCCCGGGCAGTACAATCCCTGGACAGGAAGCCATTCATACACCTGAAGCATCAATGCAATAATAAACATTACAATACAGTAAGAAACATAACAATAATGGCAATAAATAACTTCAAATAAATCAAATACAAATCAATAAATGAGTGCATAAATTTACAAATTTAGAAACAAAAAAGGGCCATGGTTTTATTTTATTTACATTATGTACACTACGTACTATATACACACGTACGTACAATATATACACACGTACGTACATTATATACACACGTACGTACATTATATACACACGTACGTATATTATATTCACACGTACGTACATTATATACACATGTACGTACAGCACTGCGGTAAGCCAGTAAAAACAGTAGCAACTTCTTGTCACAGTCCTATTTGTTTCTGGAAATCACTAATAAGAGATAATTAAGGATGGTTCGATTAAACTTCTCTACCATGCCGTCTGAATGGGGATGTAAAGGCGTCGTTTGGGTATTATAATGCCGAATAACTTGCAAAGTTCTTTGGTTACAGCCAAGTTAAATTCCTTCCCTGATTGGAATGTAACTGAAGAGGCACTCCGAAGCTGGAAATCCAGTGCTGTATCATTACCTTAGCTACTGTGACAGCTTCTTGATCAGGAATAGGACACGCTTCAGGCCACTTGGTGAAGTAATCTGTGACAGAATCTATGTATATGTTGCCATCAGCTGTTCGTGGTAGAGACCCCAAGATGTCAAAGGCGATACGTTCAAAAGATATACTCCTACATTGTAACGTTGCAGCTTGCCTCGTCTGTGTTTCTTCGGTTCTTTCCGACCTGCACAGGAACCTCAAAATCGGCACCACCTTTGCACGTCATCCTTTGCATTATTCCAGTAGAAGTGCTCACGAACTCTCTGCAAGGTCTTTATTATTCCGAAGTGGCTTCCTGTAAGGCTGCTATGTAGTTCTTTAAGAACGTGCGGGATCTTGGAAGTATCAGCTGCCATCGGGAAGAACTTCCAACATCCGAATTCAAATTTTCGGTATAGGACGATTCCGCAACAATGATATTACAGTTTTAGGTCATCAATGTAAATTTTTGAAGTAAATTAAACGTTTCTATTATAAAAAAATGCGTCGAAACGTTTTCGTTTTTTCGTTGTGTGTATTGTATTATCTTAATCTATTTTCAGATACATTTTGCAAAAAGTATTCTTATTATAATAATTTTATAATGTAAAATTGTTATGAGACTTTAAATATATATCAAAACTGCTAAATGTTTTGGCTGTTTTGGCGACCACCTACTGCAGGTCCTTTCGACTGCCATACATTAACAAGAGTATTTATTCTGAAAATCTACGAAATTCAGCTAATTAATTTGTACTGTGATGTAAGTCTCGTTCAAAGACTTGAAGTTACAAATCTGATTAACTTTCGTTAGTACTTGCCAAAAGATAAATATCCTCAATTATGAAATTTTGCAGTAATAATAATCTCCTTGTTTAGGCGTATATGTACGTGGGAACAGTTTAATAGTTTTCTTAACTGGATATTGATGATTGTACCAAATGAAACATACTGCCGATGAATATACAATTAACGATGAAGGTACTTAATAGTAAATTTGCTCTAAAATATCAAAATTCATGAAAATCGAGGTGTTGTGACTGATAGGTATTCTAAGAAACAAAAAAGTTTAAAATGACATTTTCTGTAAGCATCTTACAAAAATATAATAAAGAAAAGAAATAATAAAGAAAAGAATAATTTTACCTTAGAGTATAGAGTAACGTATGATACTCCCAAATGGGAAGCGATATAACATATAATCAAACAAGTAAGAAACAAATGAAAATACTCAACATTTTTTTTTTTTTTTTTGATAGTATGGAGAATCTAATGCAATGTACACCTTGCAGCAAAAAAAAAAAAAAAGGAAGATATAGTTCGTTCAATCCAAATAAAGTTTACAGGTATTTTGTGATTTTTTAATGTGTAATTTTATTGTTTTTTAATAAAATCTCCTAAAAACTTTTCGGATTATAGCCTATAAAATGTTTGCCATCATCTTAAAGAAGCTGTATTTGTAAGCATGCCTGTAAAAGGTTAGATCTTTTAATTCGAAATTTCCTAAGATATACGTGACTTTACATATTGTCGCGTTTTGAAATTTCGCATATTTTTTATAAGCCATAATAACGCTAAATGTGTGCTTTACGTACTTTGTCAAAATTACTTGAAAGAATGAACGATGCACCTTTTCTTCCGCTCATGCAGAATGAAAAGAAGGAAAGGAAAATAGGTTACCATAAATTAAGAATTTTGCTGAATGGATTATTCATGGCGCAAACTGCAAAAAGTGCGCCAAAATAAATATTTTAATTTTTCCGAAGTTTCTCACCAGAATTCACAAATTTTAATATCTAAGCATTATTTGAGCTGTAGAAACGAAATATGGAAAAAAATCGCTATGCCTTTTAAGAAAAACTCCGACTTTGTGTCAAAATACCCAATGATAGAACTATGCTATATAGAAATCTAATATATATCTCAAGTCCCGCTTTCAAGACAAAAAGTGCAAATTCAATTTCAATCGGTCCAATAAAATGGGAGTCGGAGAACTGTCCTTCCTCTTTGTTTCTGTGCAGCGTGTGGATGTGTGGTTAATTGATTAATCTTTTGAGGCCGGGGCTTTGGTAGCAGTAAATGCTACGAAAAGACGGGAAATCTTGAACCGAATGCTTTCCCCCCGTTAAGAAATGACCTCCTATTTGCAACAAAGATTCTTGTGTAGTTTCAAGGATTCTCAAAGGGGTGCATCTATGTCGCAAAAGGGAAATCTTTGAAAGAGATAAGTGGTTGAAAACCCAGGGACGTTAAATTTGACATTTCACCCCACTTTTCAGCCTGTAAAATGGGGGAAAAGATATGGCCAATAAAGTGGACAACCCCGTCCATTCAAACAGGAAATACAACTGCCAATATATTGACCATCCGTCTACAAAAGGTTAAGGTAAAGTAATAAGAGAGCTGTTTGTCTATGGTAGAAATGCCTTCATAGAGGACTTTTTAAAGGAAACTGCTTCGTACCTAAATTACACAAGATGGAAACCACAAAAAACAACTATGTAGTCAGCCCGTTTTGAAAGGAAACTCTTTCGTATCCAAGTTACACAAGGTGAAAACATTAACAACCCACTATGCGTCCAGCCCGTTAGGCCGGGACTTGATCCCAGGTCGAACTGCAAGTGTTCAGCGAACTTACTGCTTGGCATTAGTGGGTCTGTACATGCATAACGAAATATGCTATTTAAAATGTCTTGAGCTCAATTATTTATATTATGTTTACATTATTTAATTAGATATTAATTATTCACGCCGAATACACATATAAAATTGGCAAAATTTGTTCATTCAAACGAACATATGGAACATGCCTTTATTATCGCTGAATTAAATTAAAACATTCATTTTTAATATGTTCAGAAAACTGAGAAAATTTAATTAAGCTGACAGCTTTATAAAACAGGGGTTTTATTTATTTATTTTACTTTTTTAAAAATAAGCTTTTATTTAAAGTAAGAAAAATGAGTTACAATACATATTACGGTTTATGTATTTCGTGATGTAGGTATTAATTTTAACAGAGACCTAATCCAGAATATTCTTTGTTATTCGGTATTCTAAAGTATTTTCTTTAACCAAGCGTCGTAAAAATGTCAGCAATAATTCTTAAAGGAAATGGAAATTTATGATTTTTATGCAGCGATAATTTTTACAACCGTTGGCAGAAAACTTTAACATACTTAAATGCTTCAAAACAACATTAAAAAGATAATTTAATGGTGTTATTAAAAATTATGATAATGTACTCTTTTCAAAATTATTGTTGATCATATATCACAAGTGATCATAAACTTACTTCCTTTTGAATGCACCTGTGAAACCACAACGATATATTAAGCAAACAGATAACTAGGGCACCAATCCATCATTTTAGATTTGTTTACACTAAAAACATTACAAGCCAAAAACCTCATCATCTGCATAATTACATCTGTTACGAATATGTACATTTACTTACATAACGTAAATATGCAACAGCAGCATTATATATGATAAACTATAATACAACAGAATTAATTTTCATAAATGATAGTACTTCCAACATATATATATATATATATATATTAGGCTTATAAATTTACAATTATATTATGTTCTTTTCCTAGAACGAATCTCACGAGTTCTGTGAGTCCTATAGCACAAGAATAATTATTGCCTGATTAAGTAAAAATATATAGAAGCTAAGGAAGCAGTTATAAAATTCCTTTTTTAGTAAATATTGAGGTTGAGTTGTGTAACACAGCTTTTTTAATGAAATGATAACAGGTCCGTTGAATGTATTTGCTAACGGTATATCTGATAAATTTTCATATAAAGGTGTACGGTCTATGTTTATTAACTCATTATCCTACTATTATTTTCTTTACTGACAGTTCTACTTTCATCAGCTCCCAACAAGAAGCAAATTAATTAATTAATGTACATTAGAACACATTTCTTAAGTTGGGAGAGTGCTTTTGACAGCGATCGCTGAAATCCATGCTATTTTCACTCAGCTTTTGGTTTCCTCTATTTTCCTAGCTTCAGCCTTTGTCATCCATGTTTTGCTCACAGAATTAGATGGCCAGAGACAAAGCTTATAATAGGAGTTGTACATTTTCTTACTTTTAGTTTATAAGGTATTTCTCCTACCTTCTTAGCGTGCCTTCGTGGTGTAGTGGTTCTTCACGCTGTGCCGGTATTCCAGCGGTCCGCGGTTCGATTCCCGGCGAAGGCGTTGTTAATTTTTGATCTCTCTGGCTTTTCCAATTAACGTAATGTCTCTAGATTGGCGCCCGAGCTAAAAGGGTGTTGAATAAGGATTCTTCACATCCAGGATTTGGCGGTTCGGTCCCCTAAAAACCCCAGTCGCCCTTTAAAAGGGGGAGTATATAAGGTATTTCTCCCGCCTTCCTAGCGTGCCTTCGTCGTGTAGTGGTTCTGTACACTGGGCCGGTATTCCAGAGGTCCGTTTTTCGATTTCCGGCGAAGGTGGTTGCTCCTTTTTCATCTTTCCTGCTTCAAAAAACATACCTAATGTCTCTACAAATTACTTAAATTTGATGTTAACTTATATTCCCCAAGCAACAATTACCTAAGTGCCACCAAGAAGGTACAGTGGTTAGGGGGTTAGGGGAGCCTACTGAGGTACGGGTCTGTGACACTTAGCCGACAAGACACTTTGCCGACGCAGACGCTTAGCCGACAGATTATTTAGCCGACACGGACACTTAGCCGACAAGGACACTTAGCCGACAGGACATTTAGCCGACAGAATATTTAGCCGACAAGGACACTTAGCCAACAGGACTTTTAGCCGACACAGAGAGTTAGCCGTCAGGACATTTAGCTACGGGACATTTAACTGTCAAGACATTAAGCCGATAGTGGCGTATAGCTGACACGAACCCAGTAATTATTTAAACTTACTATCAATTACAAAATTTCTCTACTTCTCCATAAGTTCAATATTTAAGTAACATTTTTCACCCACCTGTAAAATTAATTTTTCGATTCTTAAAGGTCTCATATGTGCTAGTAATTCTTACGTAATTTTGCATAGTTTGATATATATCATGCTGTTTGATGTATACTGGCCAATTTAAAAAAGCGTTGAAATTTCTCGTCGGAGAAGATGAATTAATTTTCGAAAGGAGAAAAAGAATCAGTTTAGTTAAGTATGAGTAAGCTAAACACGACGCAAGCTTTTGTAGCTAAATGCTGGTAGTTCGTTTCGGGGTTTGAATCCCGGGGAAAAGGCTGACTGCATGGGCGTTTTAATGGTTTTCCCCCTGTGTACCGTGCATGCGAGCCAATTTTCCTTAGAAAGTCCTCCACGAAGGTATTCTTTGCCTTGGACAGATAGCCCTCCTGCTCTGCCGTATTTACATAAACCAAACGAAACCAAAACTGCTTCTGTTAGGAGGCCGTAGGCCACGAGGTACAAATTCCTGGGTCGGAGCCCTATCCTTAATTAATAAATACACGGTGCCTAATGTGCAAATAGCATTCTGATGGTGTAAATAGCATTTCAGAAAAAAAAAGCAGTTCCAGTGTGGCGAATCACTCTACTTCCTGTCAGGGAAAGGAAATTTCACTGGTGGGAGGAACGAAACGATTTTATACGGGAATGAATGTAGCATGATGTGTTGAGTATCAGTAAAGTAGTAATGAATGTGAAAGTATTAGAAATCCGAAAGCGTTGGGAAGAGCGAGACTCAGAGTCGGCTTAATGTCCTGTCGGCTAACTGTCCGTGTTTGCGAAATGTCCTTTCGTCTAAGTGTCCTTGTCTGCTAAATGTCCTGTCGGCTAAGCGTCCTTGTCGGCTAAATGTCCTGTTGCTGTCGACTAACACTTAGTACACCTAGTACTTTAGTTCAATCACTTTTAAAGCAAAAAATGCACAATTTACCAATATATAAGAATAAAAAAATGTAAGCTTAAGAAATCAGGCAACAGAATGGGAATATATATATGTGTTACCGTGAAAGACCGAAATTGGAGAATGTCGACTTTCACCGGAGAATGTTAACATTCACCAAATACGTCGGTGAAAGACCGAAAATTTCACTACATTCTTGTATATGCGGACCCTCACCGGTGTATGTCGACAATCACAGATATGTTCTGGTGAATGTCAAAAAGAGAGTGTCATAAAGTGCCATAATAGTTTAAGTTGTTGCAATAAATAAGATTTGAATCACATAATTTAGTAAGTTTTTTTATGACTGTTATTTTATTTTCTCATTTAGAACGTACTGTATAATTAAGTAAGTTTTAGACTTCTATTATTTTCCTTTCTCATTTTGAATGTATTGTGTGTTTTAGGTTCTCATGTTCTTAAGTTCTTATTTCAAGTCTCAAGTGCGTTTATTCGCGACTGAATTACGGAGAAGAAAATATAATATTGTTATATGTTCAACATTCACCATTAGTACATGGTGAATGTCGACATTGACCGGTGTAAGTCAGAAATAAGAGTATTTGGAAAATATTTCGGACATACACCAAGAGACTATGTGAATGTTGACATTCACCGGTGAAAGTCGACATTCTCCAGATTTCGGTGTTTCACCGTAACATATATATAAGACTGGGGCAACCGAAGGGAGCTAAATAGGGGGTGCACAACTACATTTTATAGCAGGCCCAAATGCAAAATTTCAACGTTCTACGGCTAATCGTGCTTTAGTCATACAAGATACCTGCGCACGCACACACGTACGTGCAGACATCAAGGAAAAAATCTCTTCTGAATCTCTTTTTGGCAAAACTAGTCCTTTATTCTGTCCGTATGCACAAATGTCCCACAAAAACATGGTTCAAATGATTTCGAAATCGGGTGAAATGGAAATTTTCGCTGAAATATGACACCCGGAAATTTTCGCGATTACACTACTTCCTTTACTTCGTACCGAGAAGTAAACACTCTCTAAGGAATTTAGAATTTAGCACTCTCTTGGAAAATTAGCTAAGTGTGCATCTTTTTCATTATGATATTTTTTTTTGTATGTTTCAATTTCCATAGCTCTGTGCCTATCCATTTCTGCGTTATACGGTGAAATTGAATATTCATAGGTTCTTCATTTTATGTTAATGAAGCTAATATTTTCCGTAGCACTGATAAAGCATTTGTTACTATTTTCCTCATTGCCAGTGCTCATGACTAAAATAAGATACTAGCATTTTATATGCTGACTAAAAGAAACAATAATCAGGGAACAGAATGAAGCTATCTTTTCTAATAGAAAATGCAAGTATAGTGAAGCACGGTTTCAGACATTTTTCTTTATGCATCATCATAAGGAATTCTTACTTGCATGGAGAAAATTGTATCTCCTTATGCGCTAACTAAACTGAAAAGGAGAAAACCGGCGGAAGATAGGAACTTTTGAATAGAAAAGTGGAACAAAGCGAAACATATGTTTAAAACGTTTTTCTCACCATACAGAAGCTTTTCCCGCTAATTCTTTCTTCTTTAGTACATGCAAGAAATCACTTAAATATCTTTAAACAACTGCTGAAATAACTTTCCTACGACTTCGGATAAATTAGGGAAGAAATAAAGTACAAAACAGTTTCTTAAATGTATACATTCACGAAGAACTAACATTTACATTAACTAATTACGTTAGTTGCTTCCTGAGAAAACGTTCGGGTAATTTTAAGAAAATAAAAATAAACATTCTTCTTTTAGGGCTCATGAAGAGGATGCTAGTATTTGCTTTTATAACAGTTCTTATGTATAACTATTTATGTTCTGTTAACTGTAACAGTTGTGTAAGCAACTGCTACAGTTAACAGTAGGCTTATCACTTGCACTACAGAGCACACACATTATAGCTATATAATTCTTTTCATTCTTCCCACTTAATGGCAACTAGTAAAGTCACAAGACCCAATCGGTAAAATTCAAATAATGGTTGATTATACTACACAGGGCTTATTATACAGAAAGGAATAATTAAAATAATTATTCAAAAAAAATCTGAAATGTTTCAGATTTTAAATTACGTCCAAAGGGGCGTTTTTTAACATTTTGTCTGTTACCTTTCTTTATTAAATATCATGTTCCTCGCACTTAAACCATAAGATCCAGTGCAACAGCAATATCGCAAAATAGTTTTAAAACGAGCATATCTTTAGAATTTCCGATACAGAGACTCACGCGCTGGAGATAAAAATGTTTTTTTCTGCACAACGTTGCCATTGCTCGCTTTGAAATCCTTGAGTTTGTTAATCAAAAATTCGTCAAAGTTTTAAAAAATAGGAAATCGATCATAAAACAAATTTCAAATTTCAAATTTGGTCTTCCACATGCTCATATTCGTTGGAGGATTATGTTATTCAAAATTCGATGACTCTATGTACCGTTGTTTTATGACAATGTGAGAAATATACATACATTTACGCAGATTTTCATTATTTCATTTCTTCAAATATAATGCAGGACTCTAACATTTTATGGCAACAGTTTGAAAAGTGAACCGACATTTATCCGTCCGACGCAAAATGCCAAAACGAAAGTAATAGTCCTTCGGGACTCAAGTCCCTTTGGACTAATAAAAACGTAGCAATTAAAATTTAATAAATTATTAAATTTATGATAAATAGTTAAATAAAAGAAATAAAATATCGGGCCTCATCTTATTTGGAACTCACAGCTGGACTTAAATTTCATTCAGAAAACTAAGAAAGAGCTTAGATGGTCTCCGACTGAATTAACCTTTTGAGGTCGGGGCTTTGGTAGCACTAAAAGCTACCAAAGGACGGGGAATCTTGAACCGAATGCTTTCCCCCCTTTAAGAAATCACCTCCTATTTGCAACAAAGATTCTTGTGTGTAGTTTAATGGATTCTCAGAGGGGTGCATCTATGTCGCAAAAGGAAGATCTTTGAAAGAGATAAGTGGTTAAAATCCCAGGGACGTCAAATTTGACATTTCACCCTACTTTTCTGCCTGGAAAATGGGGGGAAAAGGCATGACCACTAAAGCCCGTCTTTTCAAAGAGAGGACTCTATGGCCA
Source organism: Stegodyphus dumicola (assembly GCF_044657685.1). Lineage (NCBI taxonomy): Eukaryota > Metazoa > Arthropoda > Arachnida > Araneae > Eresidae > Stegodyphus > Stegodyphus dumicola. The sequence goes on along the minus strand of NC_140776.1, from coordinate 158,896,241 downwards.
CAATAATGGCCATCCCGTCTTCAAAAGGTTAAAGCCCATGCATAAGTATAACATATATTATATAAGTATAACGTACTTATATGATATAAGTATTACATAAGTATAACGTACGTATATAATATTCATATAAGTATAACGTACATATATAATACTCATATTCATATAAGTATAACGTACGTATATAATACTCCTATTCATATAAGTATAACTCATATAAGTATAACGTACGTATATAATACTCATATTCATATAAGTATAACGTATGTATATAATACTCATATTCATATAAGTATAACGTACGTATATAATACTCATATTCATATAAGTATAATGTACTATTTTAAAAGATGAGAGAAATAAAACCATTTTTTTTTCGGGAACATCAATGGAAAAACGTAAAACGATCATAACGTCACTAATGAGAATAGAGATAATGTTAGAAACAATATGAGAGTAAGGAAAGAAATTCTAATGGAGAAATCTAGCTTCGAAAACAAAGAGAGGAGAACCCTAAGCTTTCTGATAGCGATGCCCTGCCTAAATACGTGATTATTCGCGTAATAGTCTCACTTGTTTTACAGATTTTCATGGCGAAATTCTAGGTGCGACTATTAAGTGGGAAAATCTACGACACAATATTGTACACTTTTTACGATATTTTCGCTTCAAAACGGGGATGCGATTGTTACTCGAGGGCGACTATTATGCAAGTAAATACGGTAATTCTAGCTGTCAAACAGAAGGCGACTGAACAAAAAACTTTCGCCTGAATCCGATCCAATAACAACATGAGAACATGATGTAAGGTCTGCACAAGTGATTTATGTTCCCCATATTCAGTTACAGTACTCAAGCTACAGGAGCTTTGCAGTGTGAGGTCACTAGCGCTGGACGTGAACGATCAAGATAATCGCTTCTAGTACTTTCGAAAAGAAAATATTTTTAGCAGAATTTTTAAATTCATAACGCTACCTGGAAAATAAGCCTTTGACATCCGGATGAGAAACATTCCTTCCTTAAAAATCGTAACACCTCCGTCCGTTTTATCCCTAGAGAAATACAGGTATGATTTCGAAAGTTATAATCGATTTTTAACGATTATTTACTCAAAAAATACAATTTGACCGCCGAAACTGTATTTTATTTACATAAAAAAGTGCTGCAACTGTTTTATTTAGGGTTCCCTGGCGCTCCAGCTAGAATCACGATTTACCTCAGAAATTGACAAGTATCAAAGCTGGGTGCCTTTGGAATCCGGAGCGATTTAATCGCCGAGCATACATCACATTTTAGTTCAAATTCCACGATAGATGATTTTGGTTTTTGGAAGCAAGGAACGGGAGAGATAAACTGTGATGTCTTCGTAATTCTCCCCTATTGCGTTCTGTACGGGTTCCTGGATTTGGAGTGATTAAAGGAAACACACTTGAAGAATGGAAACACAATTTTTTAGCCAGTGTTACTCAGAACAGCTACAAAAACATGTTTACAGTCGTCGAAAAACTACGACAAATACGCTGAAACAATCAGCAACACAACCTTCAGACTATCAGGTTAACCTTTTGAGGCCGGGGCTTTGGTAGCAGTAAAAGCTACCAAAGGACGGGGGATCTTGAATCGAATGCTTTCCTCCCCTCTTTAAGAAATAATCTTCTTTTTACAACAAGGATTCCTATGTGTAGTTTAATGGATTCTCGGAGGGGTGCATCTATGTGGCAAAAGGAAGACCTTTGAAAGAGATAAGTGGTTAAAACCCTAGGGACGTCAAATTTGACATTTCACCCCACTTTTCAGCCTGGACAATGGGGGAAAAAGACATGGCCACTAAAGTGGACAACCCCTCTCTTCAAAGAGAGGACTCTACTGCCACTATAATGGCCACTATAATGGCCATCCCGTCTTCAAAAGGTTAATAAAAGTGAAGACAGCTGCACGGCAAAGCACCAGAGTACAGCTCCTGACTCGGTTCAATCGTTCTCGGAACTCTACGTACTTACGAGACTCTCCATGCAACAATTCAAGATGCACTCGATGATACCCTCGATAGTCTCAACGTCGCACACTCTCGATGCACCAACTCGCGATACATTCGACGACTAACTCAACACTAGACTGACGATCAACTCGATAGACCACGAAACACTGCTGCTCCGCGTATACGCAGGATTTATATAGCTTTTTGGCTGCTTTCGAGAACATTCTGGGCTAAACCGGTAAGAATTCGTTCTAGAATGTTCTTCATCCGTCCACGGCATATCATCAATTTTGTCGCCAAATGGGAGATTTCGAACCAAATATGCAACCCTGCCTTCCCTTGCCATTTTCTGGCAACCCTAACGCCGCTTTGCGAGGAAGCTACATTACCGCAGCTGGGGGTTTCGTAACACCGTTCTCTCACTTCCAAAATGAAAGTCCTAATCGCTTAATCAGCAAGGAACGGGAGAGATAAACTGTGATGTCTTCGTAATTCTCCCCTGTTGCGTTCTGTACGGGTTCCTGGATTTGGAGTGATTAAAGGAAACACACTTGAAGAATGGAAACACAATATTTTAGCCAGTGTTACTCAGAACAGCAGACATGGAATGTGTTACTCAGAACAACCAGTGTTACTCAGAACAGCACCAGAAAATGCAGTAGCAGACATGGAGAAATATAATAGTTTCATACAACTGCCTAGACGTTCGTGTAAAATTTAAAAATTGTTTTTAGATCAATCTTAAGCCAAGATTGAAAACCACTTTTAGTTAATTAGCTATGATTTTAATTTACAGGTTTCTTTAAAAATGACAGAATAATTTTTTACGTTACTCATTATTTTTATTCTTATATTCATCACTTAGATGCATTTATCTAACGCATCACATGCCTACATTTATCAGAATTAATTTTGAGGGCGGAAATTACTTGACTGATCGATAAGAAGTTGTAATCCTACCAGTAATTTAAAAGTAAAGTCAGCACACAGAGTGACAGGAGGAAGTGAAGCTCTCTTCCATATATCTACTTAATTTGAGAATGTATGATTATCCTGTCATACAGGCGTCAGAAACTCACAATTGCGGAAGGAGCGGGAGATGTTTGATAATAATAAATGTAAAAATGCTCTCGGAACTGCGTTTGAAACATTGAGGAATTTGAGCAAGAAAATAATTTTTTTTAAAACTAGGAATCGATTTTGAGAAGACATTCCTTGTTCCTAGGCAATTTTCAGTAAATTATAATTATGCTATTTTCATTTAACATTTATTTTATGCATTATTTTTAATATACTACGCAAAGATCACAACTAAATGAGGCTTGAGATCTTTAAGGGAATGCCTAGAAAATATTTGTTGATTTTATAAAATTTATTTTAGCTAACTCCTTAATTTTATGTTAATTCTTTTGTTATTGTTTTATTTCTTTCGTAACCGTGCTCAAAGCGCAGACTGAATTTAAATAGTTACTTAAGTTTGTATTTAAAAAGAATGTCGTCGCGACCAGCCAGTAAAGCTGTTTTTCTTTGAACGCGATCAATAGCAAATCTGCTTAATTATCATTATTATTTACTTGTTACGCCCGAAAGCACTACATACACGGAAGGGATAGATGCCTTCGTGGAGAACTTTCTAAGGCAGTGGTGCGCAAATTTTTTTTCGTCTGCGACCCCTTTTGTAGAGAGAAAATTTTTGGCGACCCCTAGAGATAAATGTTCACAAATGCGATGTATATTTCGCGCATTTCTTTCGTTTCATCGAATAAAAACATCATCATATCTGACTCATATTAATTTTATTTATAATTTTAAGAAAATAATTTTTGTATAACACAAAAGTCAGGAAATTGCCCTTTAATGAGATGTATGTGGCTGCAAGTTTCTAATTATCTCATCGATGTTTGGATGTATGTTGCTAATTGCAATTCGCATATCATCTTCAGGGTTTAAACGCGAGCGGTATTTAGTTTTTATTGAAACTAGTTCGCTAAATCCAGTTTCACATAAATACGTTGATGCAAGTTGTATTAACACTCTGATGGCATTCTTGCATAAAACGGGATATTGTTTTTCCACGAATAGCCAAAATTTTCGGCAAGGCTGCGTCTTAAATTGATTTCGAAGAGTTTAATCACTAATTAGATCTATCAATTGCTCTTTCTCAATAATTTGAAGAGTTGAACTGCATATGTCAAAGGAAAATGGATCACGAATCCAACCAAAATCGTTTTCAGGAAAATCCTCGAATCTTCTCGAAAAATTTTCCTTTAACTTTTCAATGTGATTGGAAATGACGTTTTTAAATGTAAATATATCTATATTACTTCCCTTGATAAAATCGTTAAAGCAAGGGAACATGTCGGTGTTGTTTTTATTCAGTTCAGCTTGCCAGAGACTAAGCTTATTCTTAAAAGCTTGAATTTTACTGGCTGAAGTTATGATAGTTCAATTCTCACCCTGCAAGCTCAAATTTAAGTCGTTAAGTGTTTCGAAAATATCAACTAAATAGCTCAGCTTCCCTAGCCAAACTTCATTGATATAATAACTTGCTAATCTATGTTTCTTTTCGATTAAAAACATGTACACATCATTTCTCAAATCAAACATCCGCCGTAGTATTTTCCCACGTGAAAGCCATCTGACTTCGGTGTGTAACAGTAATCTCTCATACGTTGAGCCCATCTCATTGCAAAGTATTGAAACGAGACGGCTGTTATGGTTAAAGAGACGGCTGACCCCACATGTTAAAGAGACGGCTGTTGTAGAGACGGCGGTTGCGGCAACATATTACAAGACGCTGAACTAACAGCGTCTTGTAATATGTTGTGCAAATCTTCATCCATATCTTTTGCAACAAGAGCTTGCCGATGAATCATACAGTGTTTAAATACCATATGAGGCGCCACCTTCTGAATTAAGCCTCTGAGCCCTTTACTCGAACCAGTTAATGCTGCAGCACCATCAGTACAAACCGCAACACAGTTTGCCCAGGTAAGGGACTTTGTTTCAAAATATTCATTTATTACTTCGAATATTATTTCTCCAGTTGTTTTTTCTTCCAAACTTTTGCAACATAAAAACGTTTCTGTTATATCTTCATTAAAAATAAACCTAACGTAAATAATTAGTTGTGACATTTTAGTAATATCGGTAGTCTCGTCCAGTTGTAAAGCAAATACAGATGAATTTTGTATGCGTTTTATGACTTCTGACTCGATATTTCGTGACATTTCGGAAATCCGCCGAGACTCGGTATCTCTTGATAATGGTATTGTTTTTAGTTCATTTCCATATTTATCGCCATGCATAATTTATGCCATCTTACTTGCTGCAGGAAGGATAAGGGATTCTCCAATTGTATGGGGTTTCATTGTTTTTCCTATTAGATAAGAAACTTCTACAGAAGCTCGTAATGCTTTCTGAGGTACTGTTGTAAATTTCTTTAAATGTGCACTTTGAATTTTCAGATTTCAGCTCGTCTTTGAAAAAAATCGGCATGTTTATTTTGAAGTTCTTTATGTTTAGTTTCCGGGTGCCTTTTCAATTTAGCTCGTTTCATGCTCTCATTTGCTAATTTTTCGTTGCAAATGACACATATCGGGCGTTTTTCATCATCAACAAAACAAAATGTAAAACCATACTTAATAAATTCCTCATTGTATTTTCTTATTTTTTTAGATCGGGCATTTAGTTCAGTATTTTGCGACTCCTCATCAGTATTTGTTCGTTTGTTAGCTGAAGATGTACCTGGTGTACGTATTACCCATTTATCCATTATGAAGATAGGGGTTAAAATTATTTAAACTAAAACAAATAATATATAAAATTTTATCATTTTTTTTTCGAGAAATTCAATAAAATTAACAGAGATCATTCTCATACCTGATAACAAAGAGTAGCAAAGCCCGATAAAAATATAAAAATTCATAATTTCACAACGTCACATGATAAAACTCGAGGATAAACTAAAACAATTGCAGGCCAACTGCTACATGCTACAACTTCATGCGAACACTTCACGTCTTCACTCTGACTATCAGATACACCGCGTACCTCGCCATCTGATTGGCTGATCACGGAAGCGAATTTTTCCTCTTTCCCTGCGGTTAACGTCTAGTCTAGTCAAATAGGCGCTTTTCAGTAAAACTGGGGAATTACCGCGAAGAGGGCGCTATCTACAGGAGTGGAAAACTTGCGTCTTCACACTTTACATACATTACGCATTACGGTCAAAGAAAGAGCAGACAGCATGAAATTGCAATTAAACAATGAGTGACGGCGCTTCACTCTTTATATGTATACTGTATGGTACTGTTCTAAGGGACACTGGTTTGTATTAGCTCATTGCACATAGGGAAAACCACGGCGCCCATGCAGCCAGCCCGTTTGCGAATTCGAATCTGAGACAGAATTACTAGTGTTCAGGGACTTTACCTCTGGACCGCTGGTTGGCCAGGTCTACGTAATTCACGGGTAAATTTTGCTCAAGTCGCAAGGTTAGCAACCACGTTACTTGAAAGCTAGTTTCTATAATCGCTTATTCAAGTATTTGGCATTACTGAGATAGTGCAAGGTAAATGCAGCTGGTATTTGCATCATATAAAGTAGATTTTGATAAAACTTTTTTTAAAAATTTTTACGTACTTCGCCATTAGGCACTGCACAGAAATGGAGAGATGGACCGTGAAAGATATTTTTATTAGAAACTGGCTCGTATCCACACGAAAGACCCAAGTAGCTAGCCCTCTCTCCAGAATATTGAACCCCTGACTGAATTGCCAGTGCTCAGCCACTGAAGGGCCCTTAAATCGTTTTAAGTAGGTTTTTACGTTTTGTCTTCGCTATCGTAGTTTACAGTTCTTTTAGACCGAAGCCGAAAATTCATCAAAACTAAGGAGCATCAGTCAAGTGAACATTAGATGTCATAATAGCATTATGTGAATTATTTGCTTTAATTTATACAATTTAGATGAATACAGTTGCTCCTAGTTAAGCTTAATGTGGACAGTTACTTAATCTGTTAAACTTTCAGTTGAATGTCTGAATATTCAGCTGAATGTCTGTTGAGCCATTTTTCAATTAAAAAATTCACTTGATTTAATAAATGAACCAGAATTACTTGTTCCACTACAAAATCCAATACATTTGAAACCTTTCTGGATTAATCTTGACCTGGGTCAAAAAGTAACCAAAAGTAATATGGATCCCTTTATTTTGAGACCCTCGCTATCGAAGTATGAAACATTTTTACCATGAACCAGAGTGGCTTCGATGTTTACTGATGGATCTTTCCTGTCTGATGTCCTTAATGCAGGTACCGGAGTTTTCTCCGAAATGTTCTCTTTCTACATCCCTGTGGGCCGAGGTTCGACGATGAAATTGCTGGGATTCGTACCAGCTTCCATGCCACTTGAAAAAATTGACAGGAGCTGTTATACTCAGTGATACCCGAGCTGCTCTGTTGGCTATTGCTTCAGATAAAAATCCCATATCACAGGACATATTGGATTCCCGACATTATCTAAAATACTTGGCATCACTTGAGAAAACTATAGTTCCCTAGTGGGTTCATGCCCACTGTGGGGTTCCAGGTAACGAGAAAACCGACTTCCTGGCAAAAAAGTGCTTTAATCATGCAGAATATTTCTCGTCCTTTGCCTTTTCATACTGTTAGGGATCTTATTAAAATATTTTTCAAAGTACGTGTTCGGGAAGATCTCTATCAATGTCTCTCATAAGTCTCGTCTATCATCGTTTCTTCTCATAAGTGTTGGAAGAATGCTATATCGACTTTGTGCAATGGCCCAAGGCGTAGAGCGGTCCCTGAATTCCGCCTTGCAACCAGACAGGATTGCCTACGGTATCATCTTCATAAATTCCAAATTGTTCCTTCTCCGATATGCACTCTGTGCAGCTCTGGAGAGGTGATGGATACCGCACATCCACCCTACTGTCCTGCTCTGCGCAAGACTTTTCTCGCCTAGCGTTACTGGGATGCAAGAGATATGTTAGATTAATGAGCTCTGTTACAGCTTTTTTTACATCGTGTTCTGTATTCTATGTACTTTGTTTTTGCTCTAACTGTTCATAATCTGCCACTGAATATAAAAAATATATATCTCGTAGAACTCAAAACCGCTCAGTCGTAGAAAGTTGAAATTTTATATATGAGACTCCTCTAATATATTGCTATGCATCCTCTTTTTGATGCAGTTGGCAACACCATGCCCACTTTCTTCCGTGAGCTCTATATTGTATTCTTATATGCTGGTAAATTGTGCATTCTTTGCTTTAAAATGGATTGAATTATTTTGTGCTTATGTCTCAGTTAAGGCTTTTATGCCTTTAGTTAACCTGTATGTAAAAGCTGTAGAAATATCACCAATTTGAAAGTGGTGCTAGACTTAAAGGGGCGGCTATTTGTTTACATTTAAAACTCTTAGTAGCATAATGAATTAAGTTAGTTGGTGCACCAACTTCAATGTCTTTTTACACAATGGGACCAAACTTAATTTTAAATTTTTGGGCACCGAAAATTTTACCTCTCTAGCCGCTGGCTGAATTGCTTGTTTTCCAGTAGAAACCCTACTTTTAATTGAAAAAATTTTAATCTTTAACTGTATGTGGTGTTTTAGGTTTTTCTGTATTTTACATTTTTCAATGAAGATGCTTTGAGTTTTGATGTATTTTCTCCTTTCCACGAAGACAGAACTAAATTGACTGAATGAGAAATATATCTCCAATGAAATTCGAGAAAGTAGGCTTAAATGAAGTGCAGTAAAGTGTTGAATAGGCCGTACAAGGAAGTCATGTGGGAGTGTCCGCATCAGGTTTTCTCTTTCTTTTTCAAGATTTAAATTTTTTAAGACTTAGTTCGTAGCTTAATTCCAAACAAAAAGCAAGTAAAATCAAACATTTATAAAATAGTCTTCTTCCAACAAAATATAAAATTTCTTCCAACAAATTTTATACTGCTGCGAGATATTTTATGTTTGCATGTTTTTATAAGAATATTGATGAAGCATGTTAAAAGATTTACCTAAAAAAACTATAATGTTATCTAAAATAAAATAAAGATTATTTTCTTTTCTTTGTTTACGGATTTTTTTCCCCAGAATAATACTCTTTAATAATGATTTTATCCGTTAAGGGGACTCATACACCTTAAAACCCATAAGATCTTCGAATAGATGACTGTTGCAAGAATTGGGATAACTTATTTATTTTAAAAGCAATTACTTCCAACGTTTTACAGCTGACTACATGATATAGCTGCGTTCTGAAATCGTAATCAGAAAGTTTGGGTTGCCACAAATATTTTTATAATTTAATCCGCTTTGTGACAATATTTTTCGTCATTTTTCCACCTTGCGCGCACAGTTTAAGACATTCTGTTGCATAATTTAATTCCATATTTAATATATAGCTTTTATAACATTTGGAAACTACTGTGAACCTAAAATTCTAAAAATTTCACGTTAAATTTTTATTTTATTTTGAGTTGAGTTTATAAAATGTATTTTATTAAAAAAATTTGTAATGTTTTCGTCCATAAAATTTTTCAATATTAAAATATTCATCAGATTTTTGGTTCAGTTAGAAAATAGTGCCCATATAAAAAATTCCATCGAATTTCAAGCATGTACCATCAGCCATTTTTAAAATATCATGCGCGCAAGGTGGAAACATGGCGAAATATTTTGTCAGAAAGAGGATTAAATTACAAAATTATTTTTGGCAACACAAACTTCCTGGTTACTAGTTTCCAAATCAGCTATATTATGTAGTCAGCTGTAAAAGGTTGGAAGTAATGTCTTTTAAAATAAATAAAATATCTCAATTCTTGCAACAGTCACATATTCGAAGATCATAAGGGGTTTAAGGTGTATGAGCCCCCTTTTAATACGATTTTATCCTTCCGTTGATGAATGAGACTTTGTAAGGCCGTTAGAGATAAATGAGACTTAAGTTAAACAGTTAAACCAGTTGGCATTTAAATTAACCAACAGGCACAGATTGGTTGGCACAGATGGTAACTATTCCAGCGCCACCCTCGTATCTCAAGAGAACTTTTAAGGAAAAAGGTCTGCAGAAGTGGCAAGCTGAATGGGAGACCTGTGATACGGGTCGCAGAACCAATTTATTTCTGCCTAGAGTGAAAATGGAGCGCCACTACTCCATACCTCCCATCACTAATTACATCTCGGGGCACGGGCCCTTTCCCACCTATTTTGAGCGATTTGGTATCTCTAATACAGGCTTGTGCGTCTGTGGGTCGCTCGGAACTCCAGACCATTACATCTTTGAATGCCCGCTCACGGAGGATAATCACCTCCACTTGCCAGCAGACAACCAAATAGCCTTTAAACGATTCATAGTTAATAACAAAGGCACAGTGAATACCATCTGCAGAATAATCAGCCAGATAACCGCCCTGGGGCAAGACCTATGCCAACCCCACTAATTCAGGGTCTTAAGTGAATGTAAGTACTCCTCTGCATCTAAGGAAATACAGTATCTTCCTTCTGCTAAGCGCATGTACCTTCTTTAGTAATAGTATTTATGTGTCATGTCATGTATGTGTTATGTTAATAATTTTTTTTTTCTTTTTCTTAAATGTGTAACCAGTATGTTATGTAACGTATACCTTGCAAACCTAAAATCTGTAATACAATATAAATAGCCAATGTATCTCTCATCTGCCCCTGTATGGCAATGTAATAAATCTTTTAAGATATCAATAAACCCCCGGTAGATAGGGGAGGGCGCGGGACATATGCCTGTTTACCTCTGTTAAACACCAGGCGTCCCCGTCCTCCGTCACCTGTCACCTGTCACCTGCCAGATTCCAAATTTTAGCTCGATCGTATTTAAATGAGTAGTAAGATTCTATGCTGTGTTCTTTTAAGTTACAGTTGAAGTTGTTCAGTTCAGATAAAATTTATTGTCTGGCAGGGGGAAGATATAAATGGTGAGAGAATTTTTTAGAATTTTAGTAGGAAAATCTTTCTTTAACAAATGCTTTTGAAACTACAGTATTTTTTTCCGATAGAAATAAACCTGTTTGACTAGGAAGCAAAAGTTAATTTTGATAATTTTAACTTCAGTATTTGACTGGAATTCTCTCAGTGGAAATACTTTTTACGCTTTTAAATCTAAATTTGTGGTTCTACCATGTTATGTCTACTGTCTGCTTTGTAAAGGAGAATAAAATATAATACAAAGACGAGCTATAAAGTATGGCAGAAACAGGAAGATCAAAGAAAAGACTATTAAGTGCCCACGGTCATGTTTGAGACGCAGTTGTAAGTGGCTGTCTGCAGAGTTCATTACAAACCTGTCAATCACTAGTTCGATTAAAGCTAAAGTCAACGAAATAGAGTTAACAAGGCGAATGTTGGCTTGGATTTCGATTTATTTTCTTGATTCATTCTTACAGCAGATAGTTTCGATCAGTATTAAAGACTCTATAAGAAATATAAAGTTGTTGAAATATTTTTAAATGATTTAAGAGTTAAATTAATAATAGGGAATATTTCTTAACACTTAAGCATTTGCGAGAGTTTGTTAAATGTCAGCAAGTGTGACGGGTAAATATTTAACCCAAGTTAAAAGTCATAAAATGCAGCACGCTTAACTTAGTTATAAAAGAAAACGAAATTTCGTAGACAAAAAATTATTTTTTTTTTAGTATAGAGACTGACAATGACTAGTAATGACGTTATTGCATTTTCCTTTTTATTTCTGGGATTTTTAAGTATATTTTTTCATGTCCCAGAAAGACATAAATCTCACAGCATATATCTTTAATTTTCTGAAAAACTTTGTAATGTTTAGGCTGTTACAGTTCATACTGAAGAAAACTAAACTGAGGATAAAATGTCTCCTACACCAGTCAAATCAACAAAGCAGGCAAATCAGAAAGTGACTCAGCAAAATGTTTTTTTTAGTCCAAAGGGATTTGAATCCCGAAGGACTATTAGTTTCGTTTTGGCATTTTGCGTCGGACTCATAAATGTCGGTTCACTTTTCAAACTGTTGCCACAAAATGTTAGAGTCCTGCATTATATTTGAAGAAATTAAATAATGAAAAATCTGCATAAATGTATGAATATTTCTCGTATTGTGATAAAACAACGGTACATAGAGTCATCGAATTTTGAATAACGTAATCCTCCAACGAATATGAGCATGTGGAAGACCAAATTTAAAATTTGAAATTTGTTTTATGATCGATTTCCTATTTTTTAAAACTTTGACGAATTTTTGATTAACACACTCAAGGATTTCAAAGCGAGCAATGGCAACGTTGTGCAGAAAAAACATTTTTATCTCCAGCGCGTGAGTCTCTGTATCGGAAATTCTAAAGATATGCTCGTTTTAAAACTATTTTGCGATATTGCTGTTGCACTGGATCTTATGGTTTAAGTGCGAGGAACATGATATTTAATAAAGAAAGGTAACACACAAAATGTTAAAAAACGCCTCTTTGGACGTAATTTAAAATCTGAAACATTTCAGATTTTTTTTTTTTTTTGAAAAAATGATGATAAATTATTGCTTTCAAAGCTAAAAAAACGCTCAGTCATCTTGCATGCTGCATATGTTGCTTTTCATCAGTATCTTAACAGACTGGGTATTAGCAGAAATTTTTAGACCTGTCTGTGTATCTGAGCGTTCATTCATACTTCCTTAAATATGCATTCTGCTTTGTATTACCAGTAAGTAAAGATTTTGTAATCATTGAAAAAAATTAAATTGTTTCAATAACTCAAAAATGATGACCGTTTCACCTGGTCATGAATGTTTGGAATAATCCGGAACTTTGGAGTTCCAGGTATCCAGAATGTGTATAATATCTCCTGTTCTGTTATTTATTATTTAACTAATATATGCTTGCTCTGTTCTACATAAAAATAATATAAGAAAGTTAACGGAAGGTTAAACTGTAGAGTCATTAGGTTAACTGAAAGCAGAAAAGATGAAAAATATGCAACCGCCTACGCCGGGAATCGAACCACGGACCTCTGGAATACCGGCCCAGCGTGCTACCGTTACACCACGAAGGCACGCTAGGGAAGTGGGAGAAATACCTTATAAAACATTCCAAGACTGGTGCGAAAACTTAGCAAAGAGCCATGTTAGTGTAAAATTTAAAATTCTGCGCACCTCATAAAAAAACCTCAATTGGTGTAAAATTTAAAATTTGAAGAAAACCATCGATTTTAAACACTCTCGAACAAAGCTATTGATTTTGAGGCGATTAGTCTTTAAAATTACTAGTCCTTTTCTTCAGGAGGAAAATGCTTTTGCATTGATGGGAGAAGTAATAACTATATTTACATTATAGTAGACGGAGAAGCGAGAAGAAGAAAGCAGTGCAATCTATCGAGAAAGGAAGGAAGAAACATGTAAAGCGTGGGATCTAAAAATTTTCAAAAGTTTTTGAAAGAATAGTATTGGAATTATTTTCTTTACAAGTTTTACATTTATTCACTTAAAAAAGGTTTTTGCCATCTTAAATTTATGGCAGTAATTTCAATTCATTTTTTTCCAACGCTTCCAAAATTCCAACGTTTTAGTTCTGTTTTTTTAACAACTCATTACTGTTTTCTTCTATAGGTGGTCCTAAGATCCCTTTTTTTTGTTACCCCCACGTATTTGTATATATATATATATATATTAGTTGATTATGTCATCTCTGCAAATACTGTTTTCTTCTGAAGAAGAAGGACCTACATCTTACCGCTCTTAACAATAGAATTTTATTCAAAATCTTCCTTAATACAAATCTGCTTTTTGCCTAATTTTAAAACGTTGCTTATCAAATATTTTTTGTTCTTATTATGTAATGTTTTAAATAAAATAATGAAATTACAGCGTTAGAAGCACATGAATAAAACTGAAATTTGGCTTAAAAACATTTCCATGGTTAGACATAATTCTAAACACATCAACTTCATGATAAAATAACAATACACATTTTTTCTTTTATACATTTAAGTATAAATTTACACTTTAGGGAATACTTTTGCAACAAAACAAATGCTAACATTAAATTGCACAGCCAGATATCTAAAAAAGACAAAGAAATTAACGCATGCTTTTTGTATTTTCTATTTGATTTCAAAGTCAATATCGACCCTGTTTCATTGCGTGGCTGACTGAGTAGATGCATTGAAGTAGGATCATTAATATGTCTGCTATGTTTCTCTTCGTGGTATTTTCATTAGTACTAAAGAAAACAACAGTTAAGCGGATTTCATCCGCTTTCAGTTAAGATGGTGGTAAAAGCACTCAGCTTTAATGTGGGAGATTCGTGCCACAATTAGTTGTGAGGTCAAAATTCCTGAGGATAACAATGCTAAAGAGAGTACCAAGGGAGTTGATAAGAGTTTCTTTTATTCGTTTTACTCTTAAAGTTCCATTAGATGTCTTCTGACATCTATAGATAGTGGTTTATCTCTATGTTTATCTGCTGGTATAAGTATTCGTTAGAAGTCAAATCAAATTACTACGTTTTAAAGAAGATAAAAACAATTTAAGGATGAAATTTAAACAGATAAACTAAAAAGAACGTTTCTTTGAAAGTATATGAGCAAACTAAAAATAAATAAATAAATAAAATACTCCCTTGAACCTAAAGCATTATGTTAGAAAGACTATGTTTCCAAGACATGTTAATTCCATATCTTAGAATAAATTTCTAACAAAAATTTGATTAAAAATCTTCAAGCTCTAAAAGCCTATTAGAATGTGAAATTATTTCAGATATTCCATAATATTTGCATTATTTTCTAGAGTTTTTTCTGAAAGGCATATGGATAGTGACTACTTAAATTTGTTAGACATTTACCTTGTGCAGTTTAGAGTAATGAATTCCGTTATGAATTGAGATTAAAATTAATAATGAAATCTTTAAGAATGGGAATACTGAAATGCTTATTTATGCTTTATGACAATGCTAATTTATTATCTATTATGGTTCTCTAAAATAAAAATCGTTTAATTCCGAAAGCTCGTTTTGATGCGATTAAAGTAATAGGAGTAAACAGAATAGTCACTCCATAGAAGGATTTTTAAGAAGTTTTTATTAATTGCAAATTTATTAATTTCTTGCTAAATGGTTTTAATAAAACTTTAAAAGAAATTAATAAGATATAAATTAATCAAAGTATTTTACTCCCTGCGTTATTAAAATCGCACACGTTTATGTGCTCTCTTATGAATAAATTTCACGCTAAATAACATCTTGTGTTTATTAGTGATTATAACCAAATACAAAATCTGTACGAGTACATAATCAAAACTTCTGCTTTTGATGGAACTGAATTAAATCGGAGACAATAGTAATGAAAAAAAGAAAGTTATTAATAATAAAGAAGAATGCGAAATTTTAAATAAAAATTGCTAGAAATATTTTTAAGGCTTTATTTTAAATGCAAACTAATATTTTTAAGGAATGCTCACCTAAATGTTTTATAACGTTATATTACCAATATATTTATCTAAGGGTAATATGCTTTTCAAAATAAAACTTATTAAATTGTAAGTTAATTTGTAAATTAACTTACAATTTAATAAGTTTAATCTTTAAAAAAAATATCTTTAAAAAAAATATCCACATCTTTAAAAAAAATATCCACATCTTTAAAAAAACCACATCTTACCACTTTAAAAAAACATCATCTTTTAAAAATCCACATCTTTAAAAAAATATTTATTACACAGTTTTCATTTCCTTGGTCAGCAGTTGCCTAATTAACTTCTCAAATTAATAACTTCTCAAATGCAACCAAAGTTGCATTTGAAAACCAAGCTTTGAAACCAAAGTTGCATTTTTTTTTGGTTGAAAGTTATGGAGGAAGTTTCTGAGAGTTTTTAAGTGTAAAAACAACTCTTAATTCTTTTTACACTTAAAACCAGTAAGTAATTAATTAAATATTATAATATATTCTTTCTATTTCAAAAAAGCATAAACGTAAAATATCGAAGAAAACTCTAGTTTACATTTAGTACAATCTATAATGTACACTGCGGAAATAAAATATATGAGACAGCTCTATATCTCCCGTTTTACTGGTCTGATTGACGAAATCCAACTAGCGTTTTAACGCGACTTAGCGTATGTATTAGATTTATATATAGCATTGTTCTAGTATAGGTATTTTGACAGAAAAAAGGAATTTTCTGAAATAACATACCAATTTTTTTCCATACTTCAATTCTACGACTCAACTTACGCCAAATTACCAAATTTTGTAAAAGTCACATGAGTAGTTTTTAAAAAATTAGCTCTCAAAATTTTAGCTCCTCAAAGTTAATTGAATTTGGTAAACATTTATTAATCTCTCTTTTATTAAACTTATTTGATTCTTCCTTTTTCGAAATTCATTTTCATTCCAAATAAAATTCACACATTTTTTATGATTTATTTTTAAAATTTGTATTTTTAAATAATTTTTATAAATTAAAAAAAAATGAATTATAATCTATAACATTTTTACCATCTTCTAAAATTAGACATATTTCTAAGCATACCTGCAAAAAATTACATTTTTTTATTCATAATTTCCGAAGATATACGTGAATTTATATGTTGGCACGTTTTGAAATTTGGCATATTTGTTGAAAGCGATAAAACATCACATGCGGTTTAGACACTTTGCTAAAATTATTTGAAAGTAAGAACGATGTGAATTTCTTTCCGCTCATGCAAAAGGTAAAAAGATAGGATTGATGGTGCCTTTTTGTCTACTCCGTCATAATGGAAAGGAAAGGAAAATTGGTCGCCATATAATAAGAAATTCGCCAAGTGGATTATTCTTGGCGCAACCTGATAAAATTGCGCCAAGATAATTTTTTGAATTTCTTCCTAAATTTCGCACCAAATTTTACAAAAATTAACATCTAGGCATAATTTGAGTCGTAAAATCGAAATATGGAAAAACATTTGTATGTTATTTCTGAAAAAGTCTGATTTTGTGTCAAATTACCCATGTTAGAACAATGCTATATATAAGTCTAATGGTGACCAGACAAAAGCACACTGGACGAGAGGGCACGCGACAAAAGCCCACAAAAAGACCCCACTGGGATAATTGCCCACGCGACTAATACCAACACGGATGAAAGCGCACATTGATAAAAGCCCATGTTGATAAAAACCCACATAAATATAAGCCCACGCTGCTAAAAGACCACACTGATAAAAGCGCACATGATCAAAAGGGACTTATGCTTTTTTTAATTATTTTTATATATTTATAATTTTAATTATAATAAATGGAGTATTCAGATTTAAATTCTAGTGTCTCAAATATGTCTGTTTGTATATGTTATCACTACTTTGTTTGTTTAATTTATTAGGTTGAAAGCAAACTTTCTACTCTCTGATTAAGTGATTAGCTATAACGTCCTATGGCAAGTCCTAGAGCTGTGTGGCTCTAGTAACCCGGGGGATAGCACTCTCGGGTTCGCTGAGTAATGTCCCACTGCGACGAGCAGCCCAAGAGACAGGCAGGTAGCAAATTGACGACCAGTGCTGTCTAGGCAATGTGTCCTAGGCGGTGCGCCTCTCTCTCCAAGGTGTGAGGGCGGAGGTTGAACCTCTGTGCCTGATGCTAAGCGGCGAGGAAACCTGTAGTGCAGTTCAGTGTCGCGAGGGAGAGACGTCAAAATCTTCCTTGTTACTTACTCAGTAGCTGAGTGGAGAAGCAAGTTAATCTCCTGTAGCTTTACGTGCGTTTGAATCCTGAGGAACCGCCTGGCTGCCTAGCTTGTCAATACGTGTGTAGTACAAACGAGCAAGTTTTAATTAAAATACAATTTACGAATACATTTTTCCTCTTAAACAGGTAGCGTTAGTTTGTTTTGCCATAATCTTTAAATAATTTCATCCTTGAAATAAGTAGGCATTTTTGAGTCAAAGTTTATACTTCATTAATACTCTTTCTCTCTTTATGAGGTTATCTTTCATAATACTCTTAAAAGTTTTCAAATTTGTGTTTAAGAAATTAAATAGTGCATAAAATAATTTTAACTTTTAAGCAAATAATTTAAACGTTTCAGTGATATTTGATCAGCAGTATCATAGATTAAAGACTACAATTTACAATTCTTTCTTTAAAAAGTAATTTCTTGAAAATTTTCATCAAATCATTTTTATTTAATGTTAATTATAATTATAATGTTAATTAATAAACATGCGATGATGAAAATTTTGCACAGCATTTTCAAACTAATCCATACTCTCACTAAGCACATTTTAAAGAATAAAAATGTAGTCAGCAAAATTTGTGAAGAAACATTTTCATAAAGGTTTCATCATATTTCGATTAAAATTTATTTATTCTAATTTAAAATCAAAAGGCCAAAATTTAAAAAAACGGGGGGGGGAATTTGAAAATTTTCAGATTTTATATTACGTCCATAGGGGCGTTTTTTAACATTTTGTGTGTTACATTTATTTATTAAATATCATGTTCTTCACAACTAATCCAGATAAAATTAAATTCAACAGCATTGTCATAAAATATTTAAAAACAGTATATCTTTAGAATTTCCTATACACAGACTTGTGCGCTGGAGATAATTTTCTCCCGCACAATTTTGTCATTGCTCGCTTTGAAATCGTTGAGTTTATTAATCAAAAATTCGTTAAAATTTTAGAAAATATAAAATAGGTAATAAAACAAATTCGAAATTCAAAATTCGGACATCGAGGTGCCCATGCTGGGGTGGATGGAGTATTACGCTATTAAAAATTTGATGTCTCTAGGTATAGTCGTTTTTTCAGAATGCATGAAACATATATATATTTATGCAGATTTTTCATTGTTTAATTTCTTTAAATATAATACAAGCGATAATATTTGGTGGCAACGGTTTAAAAAGTGATTCGTCGTTTATAGTGAAACATCACAAAATACAGTTTTTAGACTTCTGAGCTAACGCTGCTTTGGGTTGATAAAATTATTTAGCTTTATAAAATATTTCTCCCGCCTTCTTAGCATGCTTTCGTGGTGTAGTGGTCAGCACGCTCGACGCGTATTCGAGAGGTCCGTGGTTCGAGTTCCGGAGACGGCATTGCTCATTTTTCATCTCTCCTGCTTCGGAATAAACTCTACAGTCTACTCTCTACAGCTTCATAGACATTATATGAATAACTACCTTTAAAATTCAGATTAAAATTGTTTTAATTTTATTTCAGTAATCGCTAAATTTTGGGGAAAAGCTAACTTTCAGTTCAGCTTACATAAATTGATCTCATTATTTGCAACTAATTGTGCTGAAACGATATTAGAGTATTTAATAAAGAAGATGGCTAGTTATATGCCTACTTTCAAAATATATTTTAATATAGGAGATTATATTATTATTCTGACCTAAGGTAGTATCTAGGAGTAAAACAAAATGTGCCTTATCTAGCCATAATTTAGGAATATGAGAATTTTTATTCTTAATCTAAGAGTTAGTCTCTCCTTTTCGTAGCTTAAAATTACTGCAAGAAAAATTTCGCCTAGATTTAACATCAGACTGCCAAAAGTTTATTTGTGTTACACATTTATTTTTTGTTGAATATTTGTCACGTTTCGCAAATTAGTCAGTTGCAGACTTAGTCGAAAACATATGATGTTGCGTGACCCCAACTTTTCTGCAACAGTAGTAGCGACTGCTATGAACTGTAAATTACACAAACTCGTAAGAAGGGTTTAAATCCCTTTTTATTTCACTTTAGAAATCACAGTTGCGTTCACTTGACGCTCACAAACTACGCGACCCGGCGGTTTAACAAAATAGAAAAGTACAACTAAAAATAAATGACAGGATGAATAAATAACGAAATCACTATCTATGAGGCACTATAATCGTAACTAACTTAACCGCGTTCTAAGATACACCTGAGATTCAGCAAACTTACTGATTAAGAAGTTGAAAGATTCAACGAACTGCCGAAATAGGCACACAGGCCGAAACGCGCGGTTCTTAAAATTTCTACCTAGCAACCTTCACGCTCGCGATTCAAGAAGCACATTTACAATCTCGTTTCCCTTCTATTTAAACTCAATTTACTTCTGCTAAAATTTGAATACTCTGCGCGTTCTACTACCATTTACATACTCTGGCATTGGCAATTCTAGGGGAAAGTAAAGGCTTGACAGGAAAGATAGCTTAAACTTAAAATAAAGGTTAGTTAAAATAAATAGAAACCCTACAAACATTCTCTCAAAGAGTTATCGATCCTAAAACTGTAAACATCAGCAGAAAATTCTGTGAGACAACTACAAATTTCACATTCATTAAAATCTGATTAAAAGTTTTCGCAATAATTTTTCAGTTGATGAATAGAAACATCGAAAAAGATTTTATTAAGAGAGCAGTTTTTCTGTTAAATGAATATTATAATCTTTAACTATAAATAAAATCCTAATCAAGCTAAAATTCAAAATAGCTGCGTTTATTTTTGTAAATATTTCATTAATTCGCGTCTATAATTTGAATGCATTTATTTATTTTTTAAATGTCAATCCTTTTTAGCCTTCGATCATATCTTTGCGTGTCATTTTTGTTTTTGCTATTTTCTATGAAAAACTTCTATTCCTTGGAGATTTGGATAGATCAACACAGAAAGCCGAAAATAATTTTAACAATAATAAAAAGCGTTTTTGTGCAGAAATAAATATTGAACTTTGTATTTCGTTTTGAAGTTAGTAAGCAGATTTAAAAAGAATGCTTAAGGCCTAAAAGTGAAAACTTGGATTTCATTATTCAACAGCTTTTGTTTTGCATGGTAAAAAACAAAATATTTTTTATTATTTTATACACTTTTAAGCAAAAGTTTTCTTTTTATTCCTTTTAACGAAGTAAAGGAAGTATTGGAAACTCAAAAAATTCGGGCGTCGTTATTTCAAGGGAAATATCCATTTCGACCACTGTGGAATTCATTTAGATTACATTCTTTGCGTGACATTTATACATATGGGAAGAATAAAAGACCATTTTTTCCAAAACAGATCCTAAAATGGGTATGAAACGGATTCAAAACGGTTAATTTCGTGACGTCTGTGCGTACACGTACTCATGTACGAATATCTGTATCTCACATAAACTCATAAACAATTAGCTCATAAACAATTAGCCGCCAGATCAGAGTTTGCTCATAAACAATTAGCCATCACTCATAAACAATTAGCCGTGGAAAGTTGAAATTTTGTATATGAAACTAATATAACATCTAGTTGTGCCTATCTTTTTTTTTCATAAGCGGCGGCAACAAATATATATATATACACGTACTCTCTTATCAGTGAGCTCTATTTTTAATTCTCATAATGTTGATAAATTGTACATGCTTTGCTTTAAAATTTATTGAATTATGTTGTTCTTATGTTCGGTTAGAGTTTTTATGCTTTTAGTTAATCTGCATCTAATAGTTGTAGAATTAGCGACAGTTTAAAATTTTAAGTAGCGATAGGTCTAATGAGGCTGCCATTTTGTTACATTTGAAACTCTTAGTAGAATAGTTAATTAAATGGGTTGGTGCGCCAAATTCAGTTTCTTTTTGTGCAGTGGGACTGAACGTTAGTTTTGAATTTTATGTACGGAAAATTTTGCAGATTAAGATTTAGTAAGATGTACTCTCATCAGTAAGAGATAAGCAGAGTAAGATTTACTTTCATAATTTAGAGAAGATATATACCAGTAATTGCAAGGCAACACGTTTAAGCGATAGTTTACTGTTAACTACAAGTTTTATTATAATGGGAAGAAAATCTGAAAGTTTTCAGATTTTAAATTACGTCCAAAGGGGCGTTTTTTTAACGTTTTGTGTAGTACCTTTATTTATTAAATATCATTTGCACTTAAACCATAAAATTCAGTTCAATAGCAATGTCGTAAAATAATTTTAAAATGAGCCTATCTTTAGAATTTCCGATACATTGTTCCGCGCCCGCTGGAGATAAAAAAGGTCCTCCCCCCCCCCGCCGTAGAGTGTTGCCATTGCTCGCTTTTAAATCGTTGAGTTTGTTACTCAAAAATTCGTTAAAGTTTTACAAAATATGAAATCGATCATAAAACAAATTCCAAATTTCAATTTTGGTCTTCCACATGCCCATATTCTTAAGAGGATTACGTCATTCAAAATCCGATGGCTCTATGTACCGTTGTTTTATCACAATGCGAGAAATAGACATAGATTTATTCAGATTTTTCATTATTTAATTTCTTCAAATATAACGCAAGACTCTAACATTTTGTGGCAACAGTTTGCAAAGTGAAACGGACATTTATAGTGATTCAACGCAAAATCGCAAAACGAAAACAATAGTCCTTCAGGGACAAAGCCTCTTTGGACTAATAAATAAATACACTATTTTACATATCTGAGAAAAAAAGAGATATTTAAATCTTTACAGATTTGTGCAAAACATCAAAATATACTTTAAGCCATACTACTCACATATAAATTTTGTACTTGCATTCATTACTTATTCTCTAAAATTTTAGCTGCATTATCATATATGGAAATTTCAGTTTCAGTGAAAAAAAGATCAGAGTTTGATAAAGTGTACTTCTTTAGAGAAAAATATTTGACTACCACTAAGAAAAGAATTGGAGTTGATTTCAAATTTGAGTTAAATATGAAGTGATTTAAAGGAGGTTGAAGCCAAACTTCATACGCCTGACACACAGATTGCAATCGCGTTAGAAGCTGTCATGAAACTCCTTTTTACTGAAGCTCAAATTGAACCTGTAGAACATGGGAGTGTCAAACTTATCACACTAGTATCACTAAACTTGACATTTCGAATGTCAGACGCAGCTTTTATATTTTGTTCGTTTAGGGAAAAATGTAAGAGATTTTTTCGGTTAAGTCAAAGGAATAAGATTTTATAGAGCGTTCATATAGAAAGATATAAACTCACGGACTATTTTCAAAGAAAGCTTGGAGGGAATTTCGAAAATGAAGTTTCCAAATTTTTAGGGTTATTATTATTTTAATTAACCATTTATTATTTTATTTAGACTTTTATTACAACTTCTGTTTTCCTTTTGTTTACCACGAACGTAAATGAGTTAGAGAGTAGTAAAGCTGATGATTTTGGATTGTAATAAAGAACGTGTTTCTTTAATTCTTCGGCTTTACTCGTTGCTGCCGATGTTATGTTCAGTTGTTATGCCAGTGAGAAGTTCTGAGCCAACTTAAAATTTAAAATCAATTACGTAATCTTTGAAGACGAGGCTTAGTTTTAAATCTGAATTTGATTGATACTTTAATTTTCTGTTACTCAACTGATGGTTGATTTGTAAGCACGAGACTTGCACTTTAAATTAATTTATGATTTAATTAAAAGGTCAGTTTAAACCTTTTCAAGACTCTGTTGTTACTTCAGACCAAGTGTTAGTTCCCTACTACTCTGTTAATAATCTGATGCTAGTTTTTGCTACCAAAGAAAGTCAAACTCTATAAAGTTTCAAATTTAAAAGTCATTTTACAGCAAACGCTAGTAATATTATTATTACACTTGAGACTCGAATTCAGATGTCAATTTAAAAATCAGACAAAATCAATTTGAGATTAATGTTGGTTTTATGAAAATCTCTAAACATTGCTCAGAAGTCTAATTTGGGTATCTTTTCTAGAAGAAGTAAAAATATTAAGCCAAAGAAATATATTTAATCAATTACCAGACCCCTTTTAACCATAGCAAACATTTGGATCTAGGTAGAAATGCAGATATATGTAAATTTATTTGAAAACTAGTGTTTCTTTGGATCTCGATAGAAATGCAAGTATATATAAATTTATTTAAGACTAAGGACTTATTTACTAGGCTTATTTATTAGACTAGGGATTTACTTAAGACAAGAAAGAAAAATCAAAATATTGCATTTTTATAACTGTAAATCTTAAAACTGAAATGAAGACAGGATTTATTTTTAGTTTATTGACCAGACTATATAACTGAAGTCTTGATGTCGCATATGGAAATCAGCATAGAAATACATTTATCAAAATGTCTGTCAGCAAAATATGTAAGTCATTCAAACATCATTATCCAACTGACTAGTCTGAATTAAAGATTAAGGTAATGTCGCGACATATATGCTGAAATAAACTGTCATGTGTTCAGTCACACTATGTCAAGTTGTAGGTTGTTCTGTTCGGTACTGAGCGTATACTGCGCAAAAGCGATGCGTGGTGATCACTCCCACTAAAGGTGAAGTATGTGATTTAATCATGACATTCGTGAGAGAAAAGACCATGACACTTAAAAACACGATATCTGTCCGATATTACCCTGACACGTAGAAGCACAAACTCCGTCCGATATTACCATGACACTTAAAAACAAGATGTCAGTCCGAAACTACATTATTTCCGATATTACCGTAACGCTTCGAAACAAGATGTCTATCCGATATTACCGTCACGCTTAGAAGCACGATATGGCTAATCGATATTATCGAGACACTTGAAAACACGATGTCTGTCTGATATTACCGTGACACTTAGACGCACAACATCTGTCCGATATTACTGTCACACTTAGAAACAAAATTTCTATCCGATATTACGGTCACACTTTGAAACACGATGTATATCGGATATTATCGTGACGCTTAGAAACACGATGTATATCCGATATTATCGTGACGCTTAGAAACAAGATGCATGTCCGATTATACCGTCATGATTAGGAACACGATGTCTATCCGATATTCTCGTGACACTTAAAAACACGATATCTGTAATATATTACCGTGACACTTAGACGGATAAATTCTGTCTGATATTACCGAGGCGCTTAGAACAACAGTGTTTATCCGATATTACCGTTACACTTAGAAACACGATGTCTATCCGATGTTATCGTGACACTTAAAAACACGATGTCTATTCGAAACACGATTCTGTCCGATATTACTGTTGTCAGGACTTGTGTTTCTCTTGATTTGCTTTGAAAACATGAATGGTCCTGAATAGGAACAGGGAGCTTACTCAAGCTATGTTCAAGAAGGTGTGAAGTAGACAACACAAGCAGGAAGGGTATACGAAACCCTTTAATTTCAATACTTTACAAGTATTCCCGAACTTCGGGATACAGAGACTAACCACTTGTGGTCTGAACGTAAGAATATAAAACTACTAACTAAAACTCTAACTAAAAGCTAACTTTGCATTAGTATACAAATGCCTAGCACTAAGATTGGCCTTTATTTAAAAAAGGTACGTATGTAGTACGCCGAGCTGCTGAAACTACAATAAGTTTGCAAATATCAAGAGGGCTAAACCTCTGGCCTTAAAGGCAACCAGCAACCGAGTGAAAACTTGTAAAACTACAGTGGCAAGCGGCTTGCTTCCTAAAACTTCTTCTCTCTCTTCCACTTGACAAAAAGCCACAACTTAAGTACTTGGGCATTAGCAAGACAATTTGCATAAACAAGTTAAAGCATTTAATTCTGGCCGGAAGTAGAAAATAAGAAGTGATAGTACAGTTTTAAAATAAATTAAAAGTTTGTAAAACTTAGGATCCTTACACGGTGACACCTAGAAACACGAAGTTTATCCGATATTACTGTGACACTTAGAAAGGCGATATCTGTCCAATATTATCTTGGCACTCAGAAATACAGTGTCTATCCAAAACACGATTCTATCCGATGTTGTCATCAGAGAATCCATTTTGAAGTCCATCCAACTTATAGTTATTTAATCCCAGAATGTAAATTTCTCCTTTCATAAAATTTGGGGAATGGTTTTAAAAGTAAGAATAGCTAAAACTAGTATTTTATTTAGGTATTACCTTCATTCATACACTACTCATTTAAACTAAATTTAAATTCTTGATCAAATATTTCTTTATGATATATATTGTGTGTGTGTGTGATTATGGCAAAGCCTCGTGGGCTATCTGCCTAAGGGGAGGGATGCTTTCGTGGAGGACTTTCTAAGGAAAACTGGCTCGTATACACGTTACACACGGAGAAAACCACGAAAACGCCCATGCAGCCAGCCCGTTCGTGGGATTCGAACTTTATGATATATTAGAAAACAAATGAAATTCTTCTGAGAAACACTGTAGCTTTTGGCATTTTATAGAGGAAAAATATTATAGCTGTTATTTATTATGTCACTAATATAATGCACATGAATTACTAAATAAATGTAACACAAATATTCCATATAAACTAGAATAATAAATGGCAAAATTATTTTTTCTCTTCGAAATTTTGCTGAACTTTTCTATTATTTTTAAACGTGACATAACATATCAAACATGATAGTAACATAATAGAAAACATAAATGACTGCAATATTCAAAAACACGAATGATGCATTGTTTGGAATTGTTAATACCGATAAAATAGAAATAAAATTCAGATTTTAATTAAGAAAAAGTATTTATTTTTAAAAGGTAGTTCATAAATAACAGCACTTAACAATAAATCCGAAATCACATGTTTTTATCTAACCTAAATATATGCATCTTTTTTTTAATTCATATATAAATTTTTACCATATAGCATAATGGTAATTTACCATATAATATAATGATAAATTACCGTGATCACTTCATTTAATCTATACATTTCCTATGCATGCTGCACAGAAACGCTATCAGTAAATTACACAGTACGTATATTAAACCCTTCTCTTCTTAAAACATCATGCATTTAAAAATCCTCTTGTTTTTTGGATATCATGAATTTCGTTGTCACAGCAAACATATATAGAATGAAACAATGAAAATTGAACTATAACTATATGAAATTTTAAAATACCTAAATTGAAGCTTTCATATTTATCATAAGATGAAGATTTAACAAACAAAGATGTTATAAAGGCAAATTGTAGAAACGGTCAAATTACGCAGTGTTTGGAATCACAAATACTATAAGAAAAACAATAAAACTACAATTTAAGCTTATAGAATAAAAATACTTAATGTTTTAGATTGACTTGCTTTGGTAATATAAATTGCATTCAAAATTATAGCGAATATAAAGGGAATTATCGCTGTGTCTGAAATTAACTACAAAGTCTTGGAAAAAGCTTTAAAACACACTTTTCTACTTAACAGAACTTAGAACATGAATGCACTTCTTGTGCTTTATAGAAATTACTTAATAGAAATTAACCATCAGTTCTGCCGATGTAACTAAAATAACAGTCAAATTTAAATTAAAATATAGGCTAACAGTCAAAGACTTCTCAATTAAACTTAAATCGAAGTTGGCTGTAAGCTCTAACTGGCGTAACAATTTTAATTTAGGCAGCAAATAAAGCAAAGCCGAATAATTACAAACTTATTATAGATGGCAGAACCAAAGTAACTTAGCCTCGAGAGGCAGAAACACGTTTTGTTTTACAATCGGAAAACATCAGCTTAAATACTCTCTAACTCATTTACATTTCTACTGAGGCATCGGAAAGGAGAAGTTATAGTAAAGGCTGAAATTGTAAATAACTGGTTAATTTAGCAATAAATGCTGCATGCTGTTTTTTTATATAATTTATGATCACTTGAGCAGAAAGCGTATTATTGTTTAAACCCTTTGTATAAATTTTTAAACAAATATATGCCAATGCATGCAGTAATCTTAAGATTATATAACAGAAATTACAATTACAAAAATGGTGAATCCCATTATTGGATAGTCCATTACTACTAATAAACGTATTAAAACCACGTATCGATCTAATTTCTTTTTATATTACTGCGACGCACACAGTATCAGCCAAAAGAAAGGAATGCCCATGAAAAAACTTTTAAGGGAAACTTTACACATTAAAGAAAACCATCCTTAATGTGTCCATCCTTAGTAAATATCCATATTACACATTAAGAAAAACCGCGGAAACGCACATGTAGCCAACCAATATTTGTGCTCAACTTTGGATTCTGCTGTTTGTGATAATGAAAGCCTTTGATAATCATTTCATTAAGGTATCTAAATTCAATAACCTTGCATAGCGTACATAAAAATCTCCAACAATGTTACGAAGTACCCAGTTATGCTTGTAAAAACTTGCAACTCCTTCATCGATACATTTAAATGCACAACACTTTAAATGCAATAAAAAAGGAGGGTTAAAGGTTGCTAAATTTAAAACACGTGATATATCACCAAACAAGCATTTAATTACGAATTGACAATTTATCTAAATCTAGTGTTGATACACATTTCACTCAAAGTTTCCGTTGGATCTCTAAAATGTCCTGTGGAGTAGTGAAATGCCTTACCTTATATCTGACAATAAAATTTAAATAGAGTGTTTCAAACAATCATATTTAAATTTATCTGTCAACGCGTACAAACACTGTGTGACAAACGTTGCTGTGTGACAACCGTTGCTTAGTTACAAATGTCATGCATTTTGCATCAGAGCAATAAATGTCTCTTCCCTTAAGCACCCATAACGTGGTTTTAACTCCATTTAATATCTAGCCTCAAGTTACAATATAAAGCTCTCAAAAAGAATTACGATTAGCAATTCAATAAACTGACAAAAATAAGATTTCACATGAATCACCGTGGATCAGATGCTATACAGACTAGGTCGTAAAATGGATGAATGGAAAAGATGACTCATCCTTGAGCAACTTGATGAGCATCAAAGCCACCAAAATCACGATCTAATTCGCTTTATACATGTTGATAACAAGCTTTATACATGATAATAATTGTAAAACAAGTGCCCAATAAAGAGAAAAGTTCATGATTGAATGTTGCCAAAGTTTCGAGATGGACGAACTGAGACGGTCAGTGGTGGTCAACAACAATATGGCTATTAGGGTTAGTAAAATGTGAGTCTGGATTATTGCAAATTTTATGCAAAGGGCATGGTCAAAATCATTACAGAGGATTATAAAATGCATTGAAGGTGCCCAATATTTCATTTTTTTAATGCCGCCATAAAGACATTTACACGTTTCTTCAACCATATAATGAAATGAAAGTTTATTTTAAAATGAAGAGAGAAACAAATAGAAATAGTATATGAAGAAACCTAATTTCAAAAGAAGCCAAGACCACTAAATAACCTTCAGACCACCTGAAGCCAAGACCGCTAAATAAAAAGGAAGAATGTGTACCCTTTCGGGACCTTAAAGTTCTATTCACTGGTTATATGGAGCCTTGTGTGACCACTTCTGTGAAGAAATATTCTAAAACTATTTCTAAACTTTAATGGAAATTCAAAAAATAACAAAGCAAAACATGCTATTCTCAGACTTTGCTCTATCCATAACAAAGCAAGTCCACACTAAGCATTGTTCCTTTTCAGAGAGGGCCCATCTCCTACAGAATGAAACTCGCATTTAATAACTATAATTTAATCGCAAAGACGAAAACGTGACGTGGTCATAATGACTTGAGGGCACCACGAGTGAAGACAAATTTACGCCACAATGAAGAGGACTTGTATTTGGAAATGATTTAATTCCCTCACAACAGCGTTTCTCGATGAGAGTGTACTAGCATCCCATTGTAGGCTTGAAAAATACCTGTTATGTATATGCAGATTTTTGTGTATAATAAATCTAATTCTCTTTATTTTATTTCATGCAGTTTTGGGGATTGAGTTCCCAGGGAAACATAAAAGTTTTTGTTGTTGCTGTTGTCTTGTCCATGTATTTCATGGATAAATGGTTGTCACAGCCTCAAGAAGATCGGACTTCGTCTTCCACCCCAATTTAGAGGGACCACGCCAGAAAGGGTTGAGAGGTAAGAGGGTATCTCACTTCTCTTCCCTTCCACAAAACCACACGAGAGGACTATCGGCTTGCCATGCATTTATTGTACCCCAATGCCGCAGGTACTATATATTTATACACATCCATGTTTTCTCCGATATTCGAACCCGGGACCAACGGTACCACAGTGAGCTCTGTCAACCATTATACCATCTGTGTGGCAACATAAAAGTACATACTGAATTAAAAGCGTTAGAGGCTCATTCTTTATTCATTATTAACGGCATTTCAAGAAGTTCAACAAACGATTTTTTCAACCTTTTTTTGTGTTCATTAGATAAATCCGGGCTAATTAGCGATAAAAATCTTACTGTAACAGTGTAGAAATTAAACATCTTAGAAGACCATTCTGAATATTTTGTAAAATAGTAAAACAAAAGTAATAAGTAAGAAGCAATAAGTAGTTACTGCGACATTTATTGAATGAAACAGAAAAACTGACCGAAGCATAATTTTTAGGTAATAATAAAAATAATTTAATAACAACTATTTAAAAAATTCCAACTTGTTTTTTTATGATAAGAAATGTTGCATATCTGCAATTTTGCCTTGGTTTGCAATCTGTTGGTATTATCTAATGGTGAAACTAAGCATTTCGCAGAAGACACAAGACCATCAATAGAGCAATCGCACCGTCATTTAGACTTTCGGCTTGTATGCTCTGTTGATGGATACTATCCATCAACAGAGCATACAAGCCTCTCTGCATTATCTGCAGCTCAGCGGCATTTATTAAAACAATTCAGTGTACATGTTACGTTAACATTGGTTAAATGTACAAATTACAAATGTAATTAGAAATGTTGAATACATAATATAACTTTCAACTTAGATAACTTTAAAAATAAAAATAAAATATAAATATAAAGTCTATGTAAAAGTCCATATCTTGTAGAATGTAGAAGAATGTTCATATGGTAGAATATCCATATGTAAAATGTCTATATGTAGTAAAATTAATAAAGTAATAAAATAAAAATATAAAGTCTGTGTAGAAGTCGATATAATTATATGTAGAAGTCCATGTCTTGAAGAGTGTGAACGAATGTCCATATGTAGAAGTCCATAGTTTAACACTATTGTTAATTAGATCAGAATTCCCTTGTTCAATCATTTTTATGGAGTTTTTACATTTTCACAGTTGATAGATAAATAGTTTATGATATTTTGAGGCCTATTGCGAAGGCAGTTGGTTTGCAGTGTTTGTCTGAACCAGAGTTGTGTGCTGATGTTGCGGTAAATGGCTTGAGGTGGAGATCCTTTGTGATTTCGCAGTTAAACTGGTAGTAATCAAGAGTGCTAATACTTCCGCAGATAGGTAGGCTTGAGTGACGGAGACCGAATCGCTTAAGATATTCTGGAAAAGGATCATGTGATGTGAGAAATATGGTGAATGCTCTATTGGAGGATAATAAAGTTTTGGGGGTACATGTAGGAATAAGAAAGTTCTACCTGCATTTTCCTATGTCCATTGCTCTTTCCAGAAGTCAAATAGATCTTCTTCTAGTTTATTGTTTAAGTAAGATAAAGGATTTGGAAGGAAATGTTGAAGTAAAGATGGATTATTATCAGCTATTTCATTTCCTATTGTTCCACCATGGGCTTTTGTCCATTTGAACTTGGTTAGTAGGTTGCGAGGAAACTGAGAGAAAAGTTAAATGAATATAGGAAGCTATTGGATATCGACTGTGGCCAATTCCTGCATAGATTCTGGATGTACCATATGTAATTCTTAAGCTAGGAAGGGAAGTTTTTGGCAAAGGTGATGGCTTCTTTTATCGCAACTAACTTTGCTTGAAAGACTGAGTTTGTATGAAAACGTTGTTGATTATTACCATTTATTGATTAGTTTTTTATTATAAAAGACACAATATGCACAACCTACTTCTAGTTTTGTTTTAGATCCATCAGTAAATATTGGTAGAGCGAAGCAGTAGGATGGTGATATAGTAATAAGTCATTTTGTATGAAAATAAGATCGATTTAAATCAATATTGTGAAGCCGCTGTTCATATTTATCCGGGAAATAATGATTATTGTTCAGACCGCTATGGAGACGTAATCTTGTTAGTTGTACCTTTGCAGCTTCTTTTATAATTGAAAGATAAATAAGTAGAATTCCTGTTATTATTCTGTATGCTTTTGAGATTAAAAGGAGAAATGGTCTTTGAATAGTTGAGAGATGACTTTTTGCGTGACTATTTAAGTGATTGGCTCAGGCTGAGACTTCATGTAATATTACTTTTTCGATAACTGAAGAGTACCAAATTTTCTGTGTATTTGAGTTGACGCCCCAAGAGCTTGAACAAATGTGACGAAGAGTGGTGGTGAGAGTAAAGGTTTTATTTTTTATAAATTGAATATCAGGATGCCATGACATTTTTGGATCTATACAATGCCTAGATAGATGAGATTTTTGTCTAATTTTATTTTATTTTGAGATATTTTGATAATCGGATTTCTCAAGATTTTAAGTGATGACCTTGATTTAGGTATATAAAGTGTTTTACATTTAGAAAAGGAAATCTTGAGATGGAATTTAATAGTCCAGTTACTGAAGATATTGAGAGATTCAATGGAGTTTTCTTCTATTTGTTTCCGATTGCTCGCGTTAACTATTAAAAGGAAATCATCGGCATATGTCTGTGTGTGTGTGTGTGAGGAATATTGTCAAAAGATTGTAAAGCAATATTTGGAATGAAATTTAGATGATAGGCATTTCATAGAGACAACTAAAGAAAAAAAACTCTTTAGATACTTCCTGATATAAAGTTAGTGTAGGAGTGGTTTAAGTTTGAACACAGCAGTGAAATCTCCGCGCAAACATGTTTGATGGAATTGTCCTGAATTACTGCTACCTAATTATCATTATGTTACTCCGGTAATTCAACTGTCGTTGTACTGCGATTTGAGACATAGGTAAATAAATTACAATAATTAAACTATTGATCCTAACGTTGGAGCCTGATTTGCGTGATTGGGGCTAATAATACTTTTATGTAAATTCAATTTTTATGTTCTCGCAGATTCGAATATACATCTGATGCATGTATAGTTGTTTTGTGCATTTATGCACTATTGTGCCTACTTTGATAGATAATTAATCATATCTTCGAAACTCGTTGTCCTGTAGGGGAACAGTGATAAGGAAAATTAAAAAAAATTCACTTATAGGCTAAAACTCTTACCTCACCATCAGCTCTTCTGTTTCTGTAATCACTACGATGAAAAATAAACATATCTTTTTCGCGAAAGTTTCATGTTTGATCCTTTAATCTGCATTGGTCTTTAGATATGAGAAATTTTCATACTTTTGTAACACGTATTTTTTGTTTGTACGTCTGGGCCAAAGCGACAAGAATGCAGGCAGTCGCCTCCCATCGAGGAGCTGAAGACTAAAATTATCCGCAACCAAGAAAAACAGAGAACATGCTGAAGGCTAGAAGCAGCCAGATGAAACGACGAGAAGAAGCAAGAGAGAGCCGCAATCCCGACTTGGAGCTCCTTTTAGACATGACGAGACTGCCACATTGGTTAACAAACGCCATAAATTGTGAAAAACACAGTTTCTACAACCACCGCCTCACACTATGTAAAATTCCTCCTTTTACCGAGGCATTGAACTAAACACAAATTTAAACATCGCCAAAAAATCTCGCCGAGCTGGAACATCTGCAAAACGCCGAGCTGGCAAACGTAAACTTACCCCACCGGGAATCCCCTAACTGCGTATGCAAGAGAACTAGAAATCTTGTTAGAAACTGTGTTTTTACTACTTTCTCCCCCATTACTTTTCACACAATGCAAAATGGAAATTTCAGTTAAATAATTCACTGTATCTTAAACTCTGTTAAGGCTAGATTCTTGAAAGTGATCTTAAATTTAGGAG
Organism: Stegodyphus dumicola; assembly: GCF_044657685.1. Lineage (NCBI taxonomy): Eukaryota > Metazoa > Arthropoda > Arachnida > Araneae > Eresidae > Stegodyphus > Stegodyphus dumicola. Next base: position 158,862,610 of record NC_140776.1, on the reverse strand, counting down.
GTAATTTTTCTGCTTCTAGTGGTATAAATTAATAATGGTTAGATTTAAATTAAGTAATATAAAATCACGATTATTGCATAGAAAAGTACCTGATTCCGTTGTGTGTTTCAGCGCGTTTATAAGTAACGAGTGAAAAGGACATATCAATTCTTTCGTACAAAACTCCAATTACAAAATAAACAAACTTAGCATATATATTTAATAAAATACCTGTTGTGTAGTATTGTATTTATTAATTTAGAATATTAATAAATTAATTTTTAATAAGTCATAATTTAATAATTAAGTGAATTTGCTACACAACAAAATTATATGTACAATTGTAGTATATTTTGTATAATGCAACATGAAAGGCCTTAAGGGACTGAAGCTCTACCGTAAACTAAATTTACAGAGGAAATCGATTTAACGCTTAAATTAATGGCTATCTCGCGAAATTGGCGGGGTATCGCCATTTTGGCGAGATAGCCATTGGCGATCGTTTTGGCCACATTTTGGACTATTATTTCGGCAACTAATTTTTTCCCCTCAAACGTGGTGAATATTTAGGTAGACATTTTGATTCCATCCCTGTATTACTGTAAGTGGTCTTATCTCTATATCTAACTGTAACTGGTCTGATTCCTATATGTAACTATAACTGTATCCAGCTCCATATGTAACTGTATGTGTCTTCCTGGAATTTCGAGAAATCGAAATTACTGAAAGTTACTTGTTAGCCGAGGGAATCTATATAGGAGTGGATAGAGCATCAGTTTTAAGATTTTAGTTCAGAGTTGGGAGTATTGGGATATCTCCGTGGGAGCTTCGCTCTTTAGATGCACTTTGCATAGCGTTGGGTTTAACATTGTTAGTACTTTTAAGTGGTAACTTCTAATTGTGCTTCATTTATCTTACGAGTACAGCTCGTCGTCATATTGCGACCAGCTGTACGAATGCTTTTGTGAAAAGTTCCAGAAATGTAAAGTGGTCCTTTTTGAAAATACATTTTCTTCAAGCTATTATCGGTTCTGTGTGCATTCAATCTAATACAAACCAATACGCACGTACAGTATTCCTCAAATGCAAATTTAATATTCGAATAACTAAAGAACTTAAAGGATAGATTTCTTTTTCTAAATATCTGTTTATTGAGAACCATATAATTTCTCATAATTAATTTTAGATTTGAGATATTATTTTACGTTTGTATTAGAAAATCAAGACTTTCATACTTTTGTATAATTTATTTTCTTTTAAGTATATTTAACGCAAATAGTGAGAAAATGGTAAGAGTGCTAAGTAACGTCCTTGTGCGAAACTGACTTAATTCACTGGCGCCTTCGTTAGGCTTAGTAGGACTTTAACATCTTTTATAGTGTTGATAATTCTACAACTATTGCATGCAGATTAACTAAAGACATAAAAGTCTTAATCGGAACATAAGAACAGCATAATTCGATCACTTTTAAAGCAAAAAATGCCGAATTTACCAAGATATAAGAATGAAAACCTGAACGCACTGAGCCGAGTAACAGTGTATATGTATATAAATTTTGTGGAAAAGAGTTCACTCTGTTCGTTTATACGTATAGATATCAAGAAAAACCATCGTTAAACTGATTCGAGAGCCGTTAAAATAGACATTTTCTTTCAATTGTGATATCCGTAACTTTTTGCGGCTACAATTCTTCCTTTACTTCGCACAGAAGTAAAAATAAATGTACCCAAATATATATACATGCTATTTATAGAGTATAATACTAAATAATCCTTGTCATACAAACACATTATTTACTAAATGTTATTAAGAAATTTTTGAAAAAATTTAACATATTGTGAAAAATTTTATAAAATGCTTAATTTCTAATTGCCTTTTAACTAAATAGTTAAGCAACCCAGTACGCACTGGTTATCTTCTTATTCCCAGTATATCTTCCTTATTTTAATTCCAGTGGCTTTTTTCGTTATTTTGACAGCACATTTTTTATTGAAATATCACGAAAAGATATTTTTTGTGCTTAAAAGCTTCATTTATCATGAAAAGAATTTTCCATGTTAATTTTTCTGTCCTCATCACCTTAATTTTCACTTGTCAAACAACAGTTTTCGAATACTGAAAGTATTTTTTATAAAAATATAAACATAACACAAATACGTCATTATTCTTTTAAACGCATTCACAGTGCTTTCGTTTAGCTTGCGTTAAAATATATCACACTGGAGAATAATAAATGAGATGTAGGTGTTTCATGCCTTTAGTATTCTCACGATATCTTTAACGAGAAAGAAAATCCTAATTGTTATTCTCATAATTTCTTTTGTTTATTAACGCTAAAATTTCTTTCGGTACATGTTATCTGTCATTTTATTTGCATTTTCCGTGAGTTAGTTATTAGAGTATGCCACAATTTAATCAGTTCCCATTAGCCAATGTGATAATGAATTATATATATTCGCATAAATTCATTAACATGTAATTGAATTCAAAAGCAAATGCACTCAGACGGGTAAATACGTTAGACGAGAGCTGCAGATAATTTCCCATAAGACGTTACCTTAATATTTCTGTTAAATAAGAGGTAAATAATAAATGGTAATTAAATCACCACTGAACAAATCAAGGTTCTTCATAAAAAAAACAAATTCTGACAAAATAATATAGTTGCATTAAATATACAGAGGCTGTTCGCACATAAACCGTAATAAAAAATCGTTTGCTGCAAAAGAAGTAATTGCAATTGTACTATGTTTTTAAAAGTCAAAATTATCGTCTGTGGCTTGAAAGTTTTGTTTTTATTCAAAATGGCGAATTTAATAAAGCAGTGGTTCGAAGGCTACATTTACGCTCTTTCCGAAGAGAAATATACATACTCCGTTATCCAAACACGATGTGAGGGTCATGGTTTTGTGATATCTAAAGCGTTGATAGGTAATATCATCAACAAGAAAGGAAAAACGTCAAATTGGAGCCTCAAGTGGGGCAAAAATTCCAAACAAGTATCCAAGGAAAAAACGGACATCTTAGACTATTGCAGAGGTACGTTGTTAATGTTAAAAGAAAATCCCCCTAGTCAAAGGACAGTTGTAAAATCATTAAAATGTCCGCTGTCCAGTAAGAAAGCGAAAAAACGCAATGTGCATTGTCTTCTTCCAAAGCATATCGCTCAACGCAGGACACGCTGCGGAATCCTATATGAGAAACACTTATCCAAAGAAAAATGGAAAACAATTGTCACAACAGATAAAGAATGGGTGTATTTAAATGATTGTAACAAAAAAAAAAGAGTCATTTATTATCATAAAAAGGGAGAAAAAAAAATAAGTACATGGTTCAAAGAATCGAAAGAAAGTTTTTCTAAGGGATTCACGATTGTTGCTGGTTTTTCCTGTAATGGCAAGTTAAAAATAAAGAGAGTGCAAAAAAAAATGTCAAGATCAACTCTAAATACTATCAGGAACATATTTTATCGCCAATTTTTCTGAATGAAATACAACGCCTTACCCACAGTGCCATCCATCTGTGAGACTCTATCAGGACAAAGCTAGCAGTCACTCATCAAAATCCACTGTTAATTTCCTAAAAGAAATGGAAAAAAAAAATGGTATCAATGCCATACCCTTCACTGATATTCCTTCTAAATCTCCGAATGTGTCACCTATGGATTTTTGTGCTTTCGGACTTTTAAAAACTGCATTATCCAAACGTTGTCCTAAAACCCTAACAGGACTCTTGAAAGCTGTTCGGAAGGAATGGGATAGAATACCTCTTTTGCCACTTCAAAAGGCATTATTATCCTGGAAATTGTGGTGTCGAAAGATAGTTCAGAATAAGGGATGTCAAATAGAGCATTTAAAACACAAGAATTTTATGTAATTTAGTTTTGTGAATATAATATACATCGTCTAAAAATATGTGAACAGCCTCTGTATAATTAATGATGATAGTACAGTGGTGGTAAGTAATTGCGATGACGATACGTATTTACGCTGACAGAATTATCACAAAATGAGCAAACTTGCAAATAAGCATCAATTTAAAGATATTCAGAAATCCTTCTCTTTCCAAAGGTCGCTGAACGTCATTTTGCTGTCAGAAGCCTAGATTTGTACCTGTTTTTGCTTTTAAATCCAAATACGATTTTCAGATTTACGAAAGATGACAGGGAATGAGAAAAAAGGACATAGTGACAGAAGATATTTTGACACTTCAGTTTTCTTTATTTGTCAGCCATTGAACCCTCAATTCATCCTTAACAACGACTTCAGAAAGTTTGAATTTTAGCTGCCTTTAAAGCTGTCAATCAAATCATGATCTCAGAGTTAAAATGAATACCAGTCCTTTATTCGTGGATATTTACAAAATTGTGAATGCAGTTTTGTGTTTGTAAGATTATTATGCAGATCCTCGAAATTCGGCACAACGCAGCCCATACATTACGTTAAGCACAACGAAGTGAATATATAAGGTATTTCTCCTTTCTTTCAACACGCCTTCGTGGTGTAATGGTAGCACACTCAGAGCGTATTCGGAAGGTCCAGGTTCGAATTACGACAAGGGTATTGCTCATTTGTCATGTCTCCTGTTCAAAATAGCCTAATGACTCTGAAACCTTCAAGAACTTCCCATTCTTGGAAGAAAAACCAGAAATTTCAGTTTTAGGAGGTCAAAGTTATTGCTCTTATTAATTAATTCCTCAATATGCAAAAACCTCCGTTATTTCCATTAAGAGCAGACTAATAAATAATGCAGTTTTTTGTGATGACTACTTCAAATTCACTTCAAATACTAAACGTTCTACTGCGTTAACATATGTAATAATCTCTGTAAAGTTGGAATGTTGTTACTGCAGTGCGTGATATTTTTTTTTATTTGCATGCTAATTATTACATTAGATTTCTCCATCCCCTTCAGCGTTCAGGTAATTTCTTCAAGTATAATATTCAGCATTTGAGTTTTAAGATTCCTAGTTTTTTAGTTGATTTATAGAAAATGTTTAAAGCAAATGTCCGTAGATTTAAGCAAATAGAAGTATTAAATACAATAATAACACACCGAACAAATATTAATTTAGAAGTAAAAAAAAAAAAATCAGCGTTATATCTTTAAATTTTCACAGGACTAGTTTCCATGGTTTACCGAACCAACATCCTCAGCTGCAAAAGCCCAAATGAACGAGATACGATATAATGATTAGATAAGATCAGATAAGAAAGACTTGACAGAAGATAAGCTAGAGGCGCCATCTGTTCATGAAACGAGAACTAAAACATAATTTCTTAAAAGGCTGAAGGCAAAGATGGATTGGAAGAAGGGTCTTTAAGTACACTCATGTCCATAAATTAATGATAATGCAAAATACGGCAAAGGAAGAGTTAGAAGCAAAAGAAATTTGACTTGTTTGTAAAGCTTATTTGTTAAAAAAGAGGTAAAGAGCAAAAAAAGATGTTATATGTTTGATATTATTAAAAAAATTAGCGATTTTTTCACCCTGGAGCAAATTACAAAAAAAAACCTATTTACAAAAAAACAATATTACATGGTTGGTACGATTGCTAATGCATTGTATGTCTCCCAGACGATGCAATACAGTCCGTACAACGCCTAGGCATGCTGAGTATCATGGGGGATATTACACCACTCAAAAAGCAATGCTCTCCGAAGTTCCGGTAGACATGTAGGAGGAGGTTGACGGGCTGCAACTCGTCGGCCAAGCATGTTCCACACAAGTCCGGTGAGAATGCTGGCCAGTCCATATGGGTGATATCCTCCGATTGAAGGCATTCGTTTACGATGTTTGAACGGTTAGGACGGGCGTTGGCATCCAGAAACACACTTTGTGCGCCCATGGCATCCCGAAACAAACATACATGTTGTTCCAGAATGACGTTCCGATAGATTTGGCTTGTCATGGTTCCAATTTGAACATGCAGGTCAGTTCTGGAACGCAGAATAATTCCACCCCAAACGAGCACTCCTGCACCACCGTAACGTCGTCGTTCAATGATGTTTTCTTGTTAGTAACGGGTACCTGGAACTCTCCATATGAAAGTCCGGCGAGAATCAGACTGCAAGCTTAACCTGGACTCGTCGGAAAACATAACACAAGCCCACTCTTGCGGTGTTCACAATGCATGCTCTCTACTCCAGGCTAACAGCAGGCGACAGTGAGTTGCAGTAAGTGGAACGCATCTGACAGGTCTACGAGCATATAGACCAATCTGCACTAAGCGTCTGTACACGGTCTGCCTTGAAATTGTAGTACCAGTGGCTAAAGAGAGCTGACGAGACAGGTCTGAGGCTGTGCTCCGCCTCTTTCGTTTGGCAGTAACTGCCAAATACCGGTCCTCATTCGGCGTTGTAACTCTGGGGCGATCTGTGCTGTAACGTCTACTCACATTACCATCATCTTGGAATCGTTGCCAAAGCCTGGAGATGACACTCTGGGCAATTCCAAGTTCGTCTGATACTTCCAGTTAGGTACGCCCACATTCCAGACGGCCGATAATTCTACCACGTAAAAAATCATCCAAATGCGTCCTTTGTGTCATAACTATTCGGTTATTGCGCTGAAATTGTTATAAAGCGCCTGCGAACAATTTTACTTCTTTGTCTGTATTCCTTATATATCACTCTCTTACACTCTCGTCATTGTGACGTACCATCGGTGTCATCTGGTTACTTTCTGAAATTTGCATAGGATTCTTGAAGATGTGTGTAGTGATTTTACAGGTGATATATTTATTTTAGAGTTCGATTTCCTCGTGACTCCGAATTATCCTTAATTTATGGACATGAGTGTAGAACAGAAAGATTTCTTTGAATGTGAAATGCCTCTAGAAAATCCAGTTCACCAATGGAAGGTGTTTTTTGAATAATTTTGGCAGCAGAAAAATTGAAAGAGTGATTTTCGCACCAACAATGTTGGGCAACAGAAGACTTCTGTGTTTCTGTTTTTTCTAACATATGCCTCATGTTCCTTAACGCGAAATTTTAAGGCTCTCTTAGTTTGACCAATGTAAATTAAACCACACTGGCAAGGAATCCTGAAATTTCCCCAGGAATTCATTTCCTGAATGGGGTTCTTGAGTATGAAACTTGGAATTTTATTGATGGGAGAATAAACGACCGACAGTTAAATTTCTGCAAAATACATGCAAATTTATAGCTAATTGATGGAAAGAAGTGAATGACAACAGAAATTTTATAATCTTTTAAAATTGTCTAATACAGCTGAAAATTCAGAAACTAAATACACTGCTGACTACCCAAATTAAAAGACAAGAGATATCACAAGAAAATTTATTTAGTAGACGACATGTTGACCAAGTATCAAATACTAATTCAGAAGTCAAACAACAAAAATCAGCGTTATACCTACAAAATTTTCACAGGACTAGTTTCGATGGTTTTACCGAACCATCATCTTCAGCTGCAAAACCGCAAATGAACAAGTTAGAAATAGTGATTAGATAAGGTAAGAAATCCTGGACAAGAATAAGCAAGTGGCGCCATCTGTTGGCAAAACCAGAACTAAAACATAATTTCTCTAAAAGCCGAAGGCAAATTTGGATTGGAATTAGGATCGTTAACTAGAACAGAAAGATTTTTATGAATGTGAAATGCCTCTAGAAAATCCAGTTCTCCAATGGAAGATGTTTTTTGAATAATTTTGGCAGCAGAAAAATTGAAAGAGTGATTTTCGGACCAACAATGTTGCGCAACAGAAGACTTCTGTGTTTCCTTTTTTCTAACATATGCCTCATGTTCTTTGACGCGAAATTTTAAGGCTCTCTTAGTTTGGCCAATGTAAATTAAACCACACTGGCAAGGAATCCTATAAATACCCCAGGAATTCATATCCGGAATGGGGTCCTTGAGTATAGAAGTTGGAATTTTATTGATGGGAGAATAAACAACCCGAAAGTTAAATTTCTGCAAAATATGTGCAACTTTATAGCTAATTGATGGAAAGAAGGGAATGACAACAGAATTTTTATAATCTCCTAAAATAAGAGTGTGGCTTTTAGTGTGTTGGGATGAGAATTTTTTAACTGCTTGATTAATAATGTTGGGTGAAAAGCCCCTGTCAATAGCTATTGCTTTTAAATAATTTAGTTCTTCATCAAGGGCTAGTTTGGAGGAGCAAACTTGAAGAGCACGGAAAACATAGGAATAAAATGAAGCTAACTTTCGCTTAGTCGGATGACATGATTTAAAGTGTGGTGGAAGGCTAACCGATGAAGGTTTACGGTAAACTGTAGTACTGAAGTTGGATGTGTTACGTGTGACCAGAATGTCGAGAAACGGAAGAGAATTGCAAGTCTCAAGTTCAAAAGTGAACTGAATAGCAGGATCAATAGAATTCATTGTTGAAAGAACTTTATTTAAATCATCTTTATTACCTTCAAACAGGGTAAAAGTATCGTCTACGTAGCGGAACCATGCAGGGAAGTTTAAAGTTTTAAACAATTTTGATTCATAATAATGCATGTAGATATCAGCCAGGATGGGACTGAGGGGGCTTCCCATGGCTAATCCCTCAGTTTGCTTGTAATATTTATTTTGGAAAACAAAATGTGTTTGTTTCAAACAGAGTTGAGTGAGAGAAATTAGCTCATCAATTTCGATGCAAGAGAAATGAAATTCGCGAAGTCTGGTTTCTAGACATCTTAATGCACCCTCCACTGGGACATTGGTGAATAATGATTTTACATCAAAAGAAACCATGAGTAAATTACTAGGAGAAATGTTTTTAACCTTTTTTACAAACTCTATTGAATTTTTTATGGTGTAAATGTTATTGTCTAATAGAGTGGAAAATCTAGAAACTAAATATTTAGCTAAAGGATACGAGGCAGTACCTAAATTTGATACAATAGGGCGGAAAGGAATACCAGTTTTATGAATTTTGGGAAGAGCATATAATCTGGCACAATTCGCAACAGATGGGATAAGCGAATGTTTTAAGTTGCTTGAAATGATTTGCGAAGACTTGATCGCAGGTTTTATTTTGGATAAGTCCGAAGGTGAAGGATCTTTAGGGATCGGATTATATGGTCCTTCGTTTAAGAGTTTAGTGACACCATCGATGTAAGTGTTCTTATCCATGACGACTATCTGGCCACCTTTGTCGGCCTTTGAAATGATAATATCCGGGTTAGAATGAATTTCGCGCATTGTAGCTCTTTCTCTCGCAGTTAGATTTGGTTTCAAAGGTTTATTATTGAATTTCACATTATGAACGATAAGATGCCTAATCATTTCTTTCTGTGAATCTGAAACTTTACTGAACTTGAAAGCTTTTTCGATAGGAGCTAAAATCTTTGGAATCGAGGGTTTACAGGTTTGTGAGAAGTTAAAATTATATTTTAGAATTCTCTCTTGCTCTTCTGAAAGACTAACATTAGAAATATTAACTATTGGCTTGATGTTTACAATGGGAAGATTTTTTGAACTACTTGAACTGGAAGACTGTAAAAGAAGTTTTTCGAATTTAACTGCAAGGGTGTTTTTATGACGGTTAACTGCATTCTCCGTTCTAGACCAAGACTTTTGTTCAAGGGCAGTGAATTTTGGATATGATTTAGCGAGTTCCAGATGAAGCTTATAGAGTTCATGTTCAATTTTGGACAATTGTTGACGTGTATCCCTTATCACGGACCGAAGTAAGGCAAGCTTGCAATTTAACAGAATTCTTGAAACGCGACTCGAAGGTTTTTGTTTAGATTTGATTTGAATAAAATTGGGGATCAATTTTTTACATTTACATTTAAGTAAAAAGTCAAGATGATTCAGGAATTTTTGTCGTTTCAGGCGTAATTTAGTGAAACGATTAACGGATGAAGGCATGATAAACAATGCAGAAAATCAAACTAAATTAACTGAGGAATAATAAAGTACACACAAAACAGCAGAAAAATCCCTCACTGAAATGAATAGAAAACAAAACGTTTGTAAGCAAAATGCATGAAATCAGACAAGCAAAGCACAATATCCAAATGTACAAAACATAAACATAACTTGAAAATTGCAAAAATGTACTCACCGAAACTCCTACAATCACAAAATGGCGGCCACACCACTTGCAAAAACGAAAGCAAAATGTAAGCCTGTTTGGGGCTTCTATAATTAAGACACAATAACACCCCGAATAAATACTAATTCAGAAGTCAAATTAATGTCTTAATTATAGAAGCCCCAAACAGGCTTACATTTTGCTTTCTTTTTTGCAAGTGGCGTGGCCGCCATTTTGTGATTGTACGAGTTTCGGTGAGTACATTTTTGCAATTTTCAAGTTATGTTTATGTTTTGTACATTTGGATATTGTGCTTTGCTTGTCTGATTTCATGCATTTTGCTTACAAACGTTTTGTTTTCTATTCATTTCAGTCAGGAATTTTTCTGCTGTTTTGTGTGTACTTTATTATACCTCAGTTAATTTAGTTTGAGTTTCTGCATTGTTTATCATGCCTTCATCCGTTAATCGTTTCACTAAATTACGCCTAAAACGACAAAAATTCCTGAATCATCTTGACTTTTTACTGAAATGTAAATGTAAAAAATTGATCCCCAATTTTATTCAAATCAAATCTAATCAAAAGCCTTCGAGTCGCGTTTCAAGAATTCTGTTAAATTGCAAGCTTTCCTTAGTTCGGTCGGTGATAAGGGATACACGTCAACAATTGTCCAAAATTGAACATGAACTCTATGAGCTTCATCTGGAACTCGCTAAATCATATCCAACATTCACTGCCCTTGAACAAAAGTCTTGGTCTAGAACGGAGAATGCAGTTAACCGTCATAAAAACACCCTTGCAGTTAAATTCAAAAAACTTCTTTTACAGTCTTCCAGTTCAAGTAGTTCAAAAAATCTTCCCATTGTAAACATCAAGCCAATAGTTAATATTTCTAATGTTAGTCTCTCAGAAGAACAAGAGAGAATTCTAAAATATAATTTTAACTTCTCACAAACCTGTAAACCCTCGATTCCAAAGATTTTGGCTCCTATCGAAAAAGCTTTCAAGTTCAGTAAAGTTTCAGATTCACAGAAAGAAATGATTAGGCATCTTATCGCTCATAATGTGAAATTCAATAATAAACCTTTGAAACCAAATCTAACTGCGAGAGAAAGAGCTACAATGCGCGAAATTCATTCTAACCCGGATATTATCATTTCAAAGGCCGACAAAGGTGGCCAGATAGTCGTCATGGATAAGAACACTTACATCGATGGTGTCACTAAACTCTTAAACGAAGGACCATATAATCCGATCCCTAAAGATCCTTCACCTTCGGACTTATCCAAAATAAAAACTGCGATCAAATCTTCGCAAATCATTTCAAGCAAGTTAAAACATTCGCTTATCCCATCTGTTGCGAATTGTGCCAGATTATATGCTCTTCCCAAAATTCATAAAACTGGTATTCCTTTCCGCCCTATTGTATCAAATTTAGGTACTGCCTCGTATCCTTTAGCTAAATATTTAGTTTCTAGATTTTCCACTCTATTAGACAATAACATTTACACCATAAAAAATTCAATAGAGTTTGTAAAAAAGGTTAAAAACATTTCTCCTAGTAATTTACTCATGGTTTCTTTTGATGTAAAATCATTATTCACCAATGTCCCAGTGGAGGGTGCATTAAGATGTCTAGAAACCAGACTTCGCGAATTTCATTTCTCTTGCATCGAAATTGATGAGCTAATTGCTCTCACTCAACTCTGTTTGAAACAAACACATTTTGTTTTCCAAAATAAATATTACAAGCAAACTGAGGGATTAGCCATGGGAAGCCCCCTCAGTCCCATCCTGGCTGATATCTACATGCATTATTATGAATCAAAATTGTTTAAAACTTTAAACTTCCCGGCATGGTTCCGCTACGTAGACGATACTTTTACCCTGTTTGAAGGTAATAAAGATGATTTAAATAAAGTTCTTTCAACAATGAATTCTATTGATCCTGCTATTCAGTTCACTTTTGAACTTGAGACTTGCAATTCTCTTCCGTTTCTCGACATTCTGGTCACACGTAACACATCCAACTTCAGTACTACAGTTTACCGTAAACCTTCATCGGTTTGCCTTCCACCACACTTTAAATCATGTCATCCGACTAAGCAAAAGTTAGCTTCATTTTATTCCTATGTTTTCCGTGCTCTTCAAGTTTGCTCCTCGAAACTAGCCCTTGATGAAGAACTAAATTATTTAAAAGCAATAGCTATTGACAGGGGCTTTTCACCCAACATTATTAATCAAGCAGTTAAAAAATTCTCATCCCAACACACTAAAAGCCACACTCTTATTTTAGGAGATTATAAAAATTCTGTTGTCATTCCCTTCTTTCCATCAATTAGCTATAAAGTTGCACATATTTTGCAGAAATTTAACTTTCGGGTTGTTTATTCTCCCATCAATAAAATTCCAACTTCTATACTCAAGGACCCCATTCCGGATATGAATTCCTGGGGTATTTATAGGATTCCTTGCCAGTGTGGTTTAATTTACATTGGCCAAACTAAGAGAGCCTTAAAATTTCGCGTCAAAGAACATGAGGCATATGTTAGAAAAAAGGAAACACAGAAGTCTTCTGTTGCTCAACATTGTTGGTCCGAAAATCACTCTTTCAATTTTTCTGCTGCCAAAATTATTCAAAAAACATCTTCCATTGGAGAACTGGATTTTCTAGAGGCATTTCACATTCATAAAAATCTTTCTGTTCTAGTTAACGATCCTAATTCCAATCCAAATTTGCCTTCGGCTTTTAGAGAAATTATGTTTTAGTTCTGGTTTTGCCAACAGATGGCGCAACTTGCTTATTCTTGTCCAGGCTTTCTTATCTTATCTAATCACTATTTCCTACTTGTTCATTTGCGGTTTTGCAGCTGAAGATGATGGTTCGGTAAAACCATCGAAACTAGTCCTGTGAAAATTTTGTAGGTATAACGCTGATTTTTGTTGTTTGACTTCTGAATTAGTATTTATTCGGCGTGTTATTGTGTCTCAAGTATCAAATGGTTCATTTTATGGACTTCTGTAAAGTCTGGTTCCGTCCAGAATCAGTAGCCAAAGCAGCCGCCATTGTTGGAGATCACCGCTGCCACACGCCTCAGCATTGATTCAAAGAGACTTTGAATGTGTTCTTGGGGTGCAGCAGACCAAGCAGCTTCCACACGTTGCCAAAGTTGATCTGGTGTGGCAGCTTGGGATGTAATCTGGGTCAAGGGTTTGGCAACCATGAACCACATGTTTTCTATCGGCAAAAGATCCGGAGAGCGATCTGGCCAGGGAAGCAGTTCAACCTGGTGATTGACGAAGAACCCTTGGACAATGCGTGTAACGTGTGGTCGCGCATTATCCTGTTGAAATATGGTTATGGGCAAGCCCTAATTGTAAGGAAGTACAATTGGCTCTAACAGCTCGGAGATGCAGCACTAGCTGTTTAAAGTACCGGCAATGCGTATTAGAGGAGTGGGAGAGTGATATCCAATACCGCCCCATACCATAATACCCGGTGCAGGACCAGTGTGGTGGTGCATAACGCAGCTGTTCGGCATCCTCTCTCCACGGTGTCTCCACACTCGAATCCGACCATCGTGGTGTTGCAGACAGAAGCGTGACTCGTCAGTAAAGACAGCTTTATTTCATTCTGCCGTCTACATCCTTCTTTCCATCGCACCATTGGCGGCGGAGACCATCATCGCACCATGGTTCTGCGTCGAGGGTAGACGAAGCAATGGACGTCTTGCGGACAGACCACTCTGCTGTAAACGGCGTAAAATGGTACGTGCAAACACTGGATGATGCGTTAGAGACTGCATGTGCTGTACTATGGTTCGTGATGTGACTGAGAGATCCGTCACTGCCATGCGCACAATGTTCCTGTCATCACGTGAAGTGGTGCACTGAGGTGAATGCGATCGAACACGTCGGTCTGTCGTACCCTCCTGCATCCAACTGTCAAATATCCACATTACAGTTGTTTAATTTCGTCCAACACGATTACCGATTTCCATGAAAGATAATTCACAGTCTCGGTAGCCCACTATCCTTCCTCTGTCGAACTCAGTTACTTGATCAAACGATGATGGCTGTTTACAACGAGGCATAATTGACCGTTTTTTTGAAAAAAACACAAGAAAAACACAATTGCCGAACTGAAAATCGTCGAAAACTCCAAGCTTTAAATAACGCTTTGAAGTGGCGCCACAGGCGCGCGTGATGTGCGTGATGTGCGTCTGCGCTGAAATTCTAATCATTTGCATATCTCACCTCCGCTAATGCATGTTTTAAATTTCATGTTATTTGCATGTTTCCTTCAGGATGTTGCATTTACGGTGGCCAGCAGTGCATTTAGCTAACGGATACGAGGCAGTAAATTTGATACAATAGGGCGGTAAGGAATATCACTTTTATGAATTTTGGGAAGAGCATATAATCTGCCACAATTCGCAACAGATGGGATAAGCGATTATTTTAAGTTGATTGAAAGGATTTGTGAATATTTGATAGCAGTTTTTATTTTTTTCAGGTCCGAATTCATAAAAGGGGTATTCCTTTCTGCCCTATTGTATCAAATTTAGGTACTTCCTCGTAGCTAAATATTTAATTTCTAGATTTTCAACTCTATTAGACAGTAGCATTTACACCATAAAAATTCAATAGAGTTTGTAAAAAAGGTTAAAAAAAATTTCTCCTAGAAATTTACTTATAGTTTCATTTGATGTAAAATCATTATTCCAGTGGAGGGTACATTAAGATGTCTAGAAACCAGACTTCGCGAATTTCATTTCTCTCGCATCGAAATTGATGAGCTAATTTCTCTCACTCAACTATGCTTGAGACAACCGCATTTTGTTTTCCAAAATAAATATTACAAGCAAACTTAGGGATTAGGCATGGGAAGCCCCCTCAGTCTCTTCCTGGCTGATATCTACATGCATTATTATGAATCAAAACGGTTTGAAACTTTAAACTTCCGGGTATGGTTCCGCTACGTAGACGATACTTCTACCCTGTTTGGAAGTAATAAGAATGATTTAAATAAAGTTCCCTCAACAATGAATTCCATTGATCCTGCTATTCAGTTCACTTTTGAACTTGAGACTTGCAATTCTCTTCCGTTTCTTGACATTCTGGTCACACGTAACATATCCAACTTCAGTACTACGTTTTACCGTAAACCTCATCGGTTCGGCTTCCAGTAGTCTTCAAATCATGTCACCGGACTAAACAAAAACTAGCTTCATTTTATTCCTATGTTTACCGTGCTCTTCAATTTTGCTTCTCCAAACTATCCCTTGATGAAGATTTAAATTATTCAAAAGCAATAGCTATTGACAGGGGCTTTTCACCCAACAGTATTAATCAAGCAGTTAAAAAATTCTCCGCTCAACACTCCAAAAGACACACTCTTGTTTTAGGAGATTATAAAAATTATGTTGTCATTCCCTTATTTCCATCAATTAGATATAACGTTGCACGTATTTTGCAGAAATTTAACTTTCGGGTCGTTTATTCTCCCATCAATAAAATTCCTAGTTTCATACTCAAGGACCCATTCCGGATATGAATTCCTGGGGTATTTCCAGGGTTCCTTGCCAGTGTGGTTTAATTTACATTGATCAAACTAAGAAAGCCTTAAAATTTCGCGTTAAGGAACATGAGGGATATGTTAGATGGTGTGGTGTGGTGTGTGGTGTATTTAATTATGGCAAAGCACACTAGGGCTATCTGCCTAAGAGGAGGGATGCCTTTCGTGGAGGACTTTCTAAGGAAAACTGGCTCGTATACACGTTACACATGGGGAAAACCACGAAAACGCCCATGCAGCCAGCCCGTTCGCAGGATTCGAACCTCGGACCGAACTACCAGTGTTCAGCGACTTTAACGCTCGGCCGCTGGTGGGTCCCGGATATTTTAGAACAAAGGAAACACAGTAGTCTTCTGTTGTCCAACATTGTTGGTCCGAAAATCCCACTTTCAATTTTCTGCTGCCAAAATTATTCAACAATCATCTTCCATTGGTGAATTGAATTTTCTAGACGTATTTCACATTCAAAAAAATCTTTCTGTTCTGCTTAACGACCCTAATTCCAATTCATCTTTGCCTTTAAAGAAATTATGTTTTAGATTTCGTTTCATCAACAGATGATGTCTGTAGCTTATCTACTGTCCAGGCTTTCTTATATTATCTTATCTAATCTAATCATTATATCTTATCTGGTTCATTTGCGCTTTTGCAGCTGAGGATTATGATTCAGTAAAACCATCGAAACTAGTCCTGTGAAAATTTAAATCTATAACGCTGATTTTTGTTGACTTCTAAATTAACTAGAAGTAGTTCACGTTTCCTATAACAGCTATTACAAAGCCAATTATTGACTTCTGAATAGTAAAATTACTAGCAAATAGCAAACAGGAAAATTGCAGCCCTCAGGTCTGCCTACCAAATTCCGACAACAGTGAAATATTCCTTTTCTCTCTTTCTATTCTCCTTATTTGCAACTGGAACACCTACATTACCTCCTCTAATATAAACTCTGAGGATTCAGCATATCACACTTTCATCATCATTTTTATTATAAATTTATGACTTATTGTGCTTAGAGTCCGCGTGCATTATACGTTTCTACATTATTTGTTAAACAGTATAATACTTCTCAATTAGTAATAAGTTGTCTTGTATGTTAATTTAAGTTCAATGTGTTATTTGTACAGTTTGGAAGATTATGTATGGTTGAAAATACGCAAGTTTTCCAAGTTTAATTCTGTGACATCCGGGCTATGTTTAGCTTAAACAAGATTTAGTCTTTCAAAACAGTGTTTTTTTTTTTTTTTTTTTTTTTTTTTTTTTTGTGTGTGTGTGTGTGTGTGTCTTAAGAAAGATTTCCTTTGTGGCTTAAGAAATGCATATAAGTTCATTGCTTTTGGATAGCAATGAAACACATGCATGAAATAATTGTGAGATTGCATAAAATTAGGAGATCGCAGTACATATTTAGAAAATAGCCGTCAAAACATCATGTACTTATAAGGCATTTCTTCCGCCTTCCTAACGTGCCTTTGTGGTGTACTGGCTCTGCACACTGGGCCGGTATTCTAGAGGTCCGTGGTTCGTGGCGAAGGTGGTTACCTAATGTATCTACAATGGCGTCCGAACTAAAAGGGTGTTGGGTGATGGTTCTCCTCACCCAGGATTTGGCGATTGGGTCCCCTATAAAAACCCAGTCGCCCTTTAAAAGGGGGAGTATATAAAGTATTTCTCCCGTCTTCCTAGCCCAATTCCTAGCACAATTTTTGTATAATTTTAGTTTTTTCTTAAAAATAAACATTGAGGAGCGATAGGAAGCACGTTTACTAGCAAAACGCGAAGAGTGGGAAAAAAAGGCAAAATGATTACTGCCCAGTTAGTAGCTGTGATATTTGTAGTAAAAATTTCATTACATTGCAGAAACATAAATGAATTAATTTTGAAAAATTATCACCAATTTTCGAGTAGACAAGGGAAATACTCAAATTTAAAAGCGGAATTGCAGGACTATTGCTAATTTAAAATATAACATACACATGTTTACATATGCTTTACGTACATCAATGTACCCTTAAGCTTATTTTTTATACCATTTTTACCTGTTTTAAATATTTAAATTAAACTTAAGTTGAACCGATTTCTTATACGATAAGATTCACTAATAATTTGAGAAAACTATTTTCGTTTGCTATAGGAACGTGACTTCAGATGTATCGAATCACAGATGAAAGTGTAACACTTCAGGCGACTCGCAATGAAACAAAGAGAAATGAAAGATTAAAAAAAAAAACGTATAAGTTTTAAGTTATAAGATTGAGCTTTACTTAAGTTACGTTTATGCATATTTTTACGACTCATTCATTCGCTTAATGAACATTAAAAAAAATTATGCTTATTAGTGAAAAGCTGTAGCAACATACCAAAATCTTTCCTTGAGGATTTGAAACGTTGTTTATACATGGAATTATGAGAAACTCTTTGTAGCTAATGAGGAGATAGCAACAAATACAGAAACTAATTTTCATAAAGGCATGCACAGGTTATTTTTAGTTAACAGAGTTAGCGTCTGGGACGGCATCTACAATTAACTAAAATTCATAATTAATTTCAGAACAATTAAAAAACACAGGAATGCTTATTAACACATAACATTACAAATAAAATTCTACTAAAAATTTATTTGTATTAGCAAGAGTTTAAATCATTGTAAATAACGGAAAATTAAATATCTTTATATAAAAATATACTAAGTTATAACTAAGCTATAGGCTAAACTAAGTTATAGGCTTAATAAGAGTTATAAGCTAAATACGTTACAAGTTAAAAAACTATAGGCTAATAGTTATAGGCTAAAATAAGTTATAAACTAAGCTATAGGTTAAATAAAATATCTTTATATAAAAATATCTTTATATAAAAATATACTAAGTTATAACTAAGCTATAGGCTAAACTAAGTTATAGGCTAAATAAGTTATAAGCTAAATACGTTACAAGTTAAAAACTATAGGCTAATAGTTATAGGCTAAAATAAGTTATAAACTAAGCTATAGGTTAAATAATCTAAGTTATAATAGGCTGTACAAGATAATACTTAGAAACTTAATACTATTGAGTTCAAGCTCACTTAAAACATTGGTCCCAATGGTTTGTTTTTTATTGTACAGTTATATGCATTTCGAATTATGCACAATTAAATTAAGCCATATTGTGGATAAAATCAAATCCACAATGCTATGACAGCATCTGCTTTTACTGCTTTTAACTGACGTCCTTTTCTCTTTCTTCTAAATCTTTTAACGTTGAAATTTTATGTACTTTTTTTTTGTTTAGGTTATGCTTTCTTCAATTGAAAATCATGTAGTTACAATTATTGCGATTTTCTAAAATTGCAAAGAAGTAAATACTTGTTGGAAAATTCGAGGATGTCCGTAGATATTATTTTTTACATTTTTATGCATTTTGAAGGAAGTAATAAGCATCTGAGGCATTATTCCATAAAGTCTTTGCACAAAAAACAGCAATTTTAAATACTGTTACTCTTGACCGCCTGCGTAAGTTTTAGAGTATATAAGAAAGCACTCGCAACATATTTTATGTCAATTTTGCATAAACGTATTTTTAAAATACTGCCTCATTTAAGAGTGGCACATATAAATACATACACGTAAACTGAATAAAAAGATCTTAATATTTTTAGTTATTTATAATGCATTTTTTCCCTGTAAAATACGGTTTCATTTGAAAGCTGCACATGTAAACTGATTAAAAAGGTCTTTTATTTTTAATGCATTTTTACTGTCGTATAATGACATACACACATCCAACTGCAAAGTTATGTTTAAACAAATATAGGCATTTTTAATCTCTTTGTATAAATATGTAATTGAGACTCACATTAAATTTAAAAAAAAATTAGTCTTATTCACATTAAATTTGTGAATAAGACTAATTTTTTTTTCCTTTTTTGGTTTATGTCATTATTTATTTTATGTTTCCCTTTCCATTCTTGTACGAAAAGCAGTTTATATGAAAAAAAATTCTGGAAACAACTTATGAAAACTAAACGTTTAACTAAATGAAGAGGCAGCGCTGAAAATTCTAGCAAAAAAAACAAGCTTTTAATTTTTATCTATCGTAGTAAGTTTAGTATTTTAATATTTTCTCTCGCAGCTACTTCATTATTCTTCATCACATTGGTTTTAAGAGAAAATAAAAATTTAATGCAACAAATGGCGGTGTTTCATTTCAATTTTTAAAATGAAGTGCTTCCGGATATCCTATTCTGACTTTGATAAATTACGTAATTTTCCTGCCACGTATATTCTTTCCTGAATGTCAAAATTTAGAAACTCTCTCTGTATTTTTTAAAATTTCAGCAGCCTATTTCCCATCCGCTTTTCTCTAATGGTATCGCCTCTGAATATAACATCAAGTGCTGTAGATGTGAAAGTAAGAAATAGGACTGAAATGCAGGTTACTGAGAATGAATGGTGCGGTATTATGATATTTTCGTGAAATATATATTATGTGAAATCTATTAAAATGCTTTTAATTAATTCAGTCGTGTAAAATGGTCTCCCACTGTCTCTGCTCTGTAAAGTCGCTGAACACTGATAGTTTGACAGAAGTTCAAAAGCAGAAAATTGGCAGCATTGAGTATTTTCATGGTTTTATACATGTGTACGTTGATACGAGCCAGTTTCCCTCAGAATGTCCTCGACGAAGGCATATGTTGCCTGTGGCAGATTGAACCATAGCAAACCACTTAAAATGATCACGAATAAAATAAACATGTTGCGACAAACTTCTAGGGAAGGTAGAGCACATTATAATTATTAAGAATTGCATAAGAACACGTGCCCAGAAACGTCACTGTATGCCGCCTGGGAAGGAGAGTGCTAGTGGAAAGTGAGGATTGCCTCATTCGAGCGGTAGCCACCATACGAACAGCACGGAACGCTATACCAACCGGGAGATTGCAGATATGCACTTAGTGTATGGAATAGCTGAAGGGAATGGACAAGCGGTTGCACGCATTTATTGAGAACGCTTCCCCGACAGATATGAAACACACTACAGTTTGTTTGCAGGTCTGCATCAAAATTTGTGCGACTACGGGTCATTAAAGAAGTGGACTCATTTTCGACTGGATGTTCATAGCCATTTGAAGACCTCATTCCCGGATCGATGGACTGGGCGTGGGGGACCAGTTCCTTGACCCCCACTAACCGATTTATTGAGCCTTGATTTCTTTTTGTGAGAAGCCATCAAAAGTGTCGTGTATCACGATCCTGTTGTGTCTGAAATGGATCTCGCGGCAAGACTCGCCTGCGCAGCTGATACAATCAAAGAAACTCCCGGTGTATTTGAACATGTTCTGCAATCAGTGGTCCGTCGGTGTCAGGCATGTTATGCGTCTGATGGTGCAAAGATCGAGCATCTGTTGTAAAATTCAAGCTGTCAAAACACCATTTGTATTCATGTCCAGTAAATGTTTAAAATTAATCACTCTCTTGCTTCCTTTCCCATCTTCTACCTCTGCTACCACTTAGTGGCATTTCCGGGTATAGGATTCTATGCCACCTTAATCCTTATCATGTGCCCTACTTTCCAAGAAAATTGTCGCAACATTTACGGTAGACTCTGTATCCATCATTATCAGACAACAAATAGTGGGATGTTCACTTTCAATCTAAGGACTGGTAAGAACAATGGATATAATTATTAGCGTAGCTAGAATGGGACAACGGTGGGGGTCCGTCTTAAGCGGCACATTTTTTACAGGTGGGCATTTTTCATATGAAACTTAATTTTATAGAGAGGGTTTGTAGGGGATATGGGAGATTTTATATGGATAGTTTGATACAGAAAGAAGGATTGAGATTTATTGGATTATACAAAAGATTCTTCTGATTGTTTCCCTATGAGAAAGGATGTCTTTATGAAAAACTGAAGCTCTCCATGAAGGACTTAGAAACTGCAAATTGGCTCACATTCATGTAACGAATGTGATAGTGGCTCATACATACGTCATGCATGCATAAATACAACGTTTCCTCAGCTTCCGATTAGGTAAACAATAAAACATTCGTTCAACCAATCTGTTCAATGCGATTCGTCCGTAAGTCGAATTGCGGATATTCACCTATCTTAAATACTCAGCCCTTCCTGAAATAATAAATTATTGAAATGACATAGAAAACTAAATTGGCGACTTTTTTAAACTGAGGAACTGTTAAATGTAGAGCTTGTTTCTATACATGACAGAGCGTTCAAAGAAATCACAACAATATTCCAATAGCTTCGTGCACTTCTTGTGCCTTACTTCCTGCACCGAATCTTTTGAATGAAAATATGAATGTCAAATAAATTATTAATGTAATGAAATATTTAAGAAATAATTTTTCATTGAGACAGAAATATTTCAGACTTTTATTTCTGTTCTTGCTTGGGAAGATGAAAGAGATAGGGTTAAAAAAGATCGCTTTGATCTTTTCTAGTTTGTTGCACACTGCGCTCTCCATAACATAAGTTCAAATAATATAATACTGCCTCGAATTTTCTTCCCAATAGCTGTAAGTTTTAAATGCTGAGAGATAAGAAGCACATAGGATCTAAACCCAAATAAATCTAAAATGAAAAGACTATTTAAGAAACTTATCGCATTGTTTACGGAACAGCAATTAGAGTAAAAAACACACACTTACAGAATGTTGTTGACGATTTTATCAACCGAAAAAGAAGTAAAATAGTACTTTAGAATAATAAAATTGAAGTTTTATTTCAGTCATAAAAACAGAACTCTTATTTATTTCTCTATATTTAGTTCTGACATTTTATAGACATTTTGATATGCATTGAGAAGGTTCGTAAACATATTGCCCTGGCTTGACAAAAGTTTCTGCAATGCCACTTGTATTATGCTTGTAATTTTCGGTTTGGTTCTGTCCTTGAGGTATTTGTAATAATCAGTTCTTGTATATACGTCTCATTGTTGACAAAGCTCCAGAACGATAAGACTACGAGGGTAATACCAAAAATTACTGCCTGCCATGGCATGTCCTTATGTCCATTTTTTTCAAACAACTATTCTGTAAATCTACGATTTATTTCGTCTTTCACATTATTCATAAAATGGACATGTTTCCCATGTTGTTGAAAGATCTGCAACTGAGATTCTCAATTTTTTATTTGTTGTGTTTAAAGAAACATGAAGATCTGTGGCAAATCCAAATGCACTTTGATATTTGTTTTAGAAAAGTAAAAGGACCATGATGAGGCAACTTCATGAAATTCCTTCACCAATTCGTGCATATCTTATATCTAAAATAAGTAAAACAGCATTAAAATTAGCAGGTTCTGGCTTAAAAAAAAAAAAAAAAAAAGGAAAACAAATAAAATAATAAAAGATCTGAAAGGTTTCAGATTTTAAATTACATCCAAAAGGGCGTTTTTTTAACGTTTTGTGTTTTACCTTTATTTATTAAATATCTTGTTCTTCGCACTTAAACCTTAAAATTCAGTTTAATAGCAATGTTGCAAAATAATTTTAAAATGAATCTATTTTTAGAATTTCCGATACACAGTTCCGTGGGCTAGAGATGAAAAGGTTGTCCCCCCCCCCGTAGAGTGTTGCCATTGCTCGCTTTGAAATCCTTGAGTTTGTTAATCAAAAATTCCTTAACGTTTTACAAAATATAAAATCGATAATAAAACAAACTCCAAATTTCAAATTTGGTCTTCCACATGCCCATATTCGTAGGAAGATTACATTCAAAATTCGATGGCTCTATGTACCGTTGTTTTATCACAGTGCGAGAAATATACATTTTATGCACATTATTCATTATTTAATTTCTTCAAATATAATGCAGGACTCTAACATTTGGTGGCAACAGTTTGAAAAGTGAAACGGAGATTTATAGTGATTCAACGCAAAATCGCAAAACGCAAACAATAGTCCTTCGGAGACAAAGCCCCTTTGGACTAAAAATTCTGAAAACTCTCAGATTTTATATTACGCCTAAAGGGGCGAGGATTTTTAAACTTTTTTTGTGCTACATATATTTAAAAAATATCACGTTCTTCGCACTTAAACCATAAAATTCAATTCGACAGCAATATCACAAAATATTTAAAAGAACCTATCTTTATAAATTTCGATACGCAGTTTCGCACACTGGAGATATTTTTTTCCGTACAGTGTTGCCATTGCTTGCTTTGAAATCGTTGAGTTTCTTAATCAAAAACTCATAAGTGATTTACAAAATATGAAATAGGTAATAATATAATTCCAAATTCCAAATTTGGGCTTCCAGTTGCCCATATTCGGGTGGAGACGAACATTATTCAAAATTGAATGGCTTTAGGTACTGCTATTTTATCACATTGCGAGAAAGATACATACATTTATGCAGATCCTTCATCATTTAATTTCTTAATACAGGACTTTAATATTTGATGGAAACAATTTAAAAAGTAATTCGTTGTTTATAGTGAATGAAAGCAAAATGCTAATAAGAAAATTAATGGGCAAATTCTGCCTTCTGGGCAAATTGCCCCTTTGGTCTAAAAATAAATTCAAATGGAGTAAGATTACATGAAAAAGTATTTTAACTTCGGAGTAAAAATATCCTTTATGTTTTATTAAATCTAGATGGAATCAGGTCGAAACTTTGCACGCAAATACTTGCTTCTTGCAGAATTCGTTTCGACTTAATTAAATTATGAACCGAATGACTCATGGGATCTGCAACAAACAAGTTCCCTTCAAGAAATTTCTGTTTCGAGTAAAAACTACGTCCTTAATATTTCCTCTTATTTATTGCTGTTTATATTCTTTCAGACTTTAACGATAAAAACGCATTTTAAATTTTGTACCAATTACATAGTAATCTAAAGCTCTTAAGGGATGGGGAGGATGAGAAAAAAACATTTCGATCAATTTTTGAGTACGACTGCGTAATTTAATAATGATTATTTTAAAGACGAAGTTCTTTCACAGCTTTTCACGCAAGCATTTTTACTTCCTTGTACAAAGTAAAAAGGAATTATTGTAATCGCGAAAAGTTTCAGGCAACATATTTCAACGAAAATATCCATTTTGACCGCTATCGAATGCAATTCAACGATGTTTTTACGTGATATCTGTACGTAAGGACAGAATAAAAGATATTTTCCTCCACAAAATTATAGAACTGCTTTAAAATGTATTTTGAAGAGAATTTTTCGTGGCGACTGTACGAACGTATGTACCTACGTATGTATCTCGCATAACTCCAAAACGAGTAGCCTCAGAACGTTGAAATTTTTTATATAGGACTGCTATAACATGTAGATGTGCACCTCGTATTCTGATTGCAATCGGCCGCACCAAACGTATATAAATATTTTTATATATATATCCACCCTGTTACCCGGCTCAGTGATCTCAGTTTCTTTACTCTTATTACGTTTGTAAATTGTGCATTTTTCGCTTTAAAAATGATTGAATTATGTTGTTCTTATCTTCCGGTTAAGGTTTTTATGCCTTTCGTAATTCTGGAAGCAATATTTGTACAATTTTCGACAATTTAAAAGCTGTTTAAGTGCGGTTAAGTTTTAAATAACATGGCGGACATATTTGTTTATATTTGAAAGAGCAGAATTGTAGATTTGTTGCCAATCTAGAGAGACTAAGCTTCGCAACACAAAAATAACGCCTTCATTTATTATTGCGAATTAAATCATGCTTAATCTTTTCTGGAATTTTTTCGAGGAAATAAGTGTTTAAGATTTACTTCGTAATTTTTAATATAGATATTTTGAGTTTTTATGTATATTTGCCTTGTCACGAAGTGAGAACTGAATTAATTGAATGAGAAATACTAAATCGTCTGTGAAAAACTGTTTCTTTTCTGTTTTGTTTGCTTAATTTCTTTCATACATCGTTTTAGCTTTATTATAGTATTTTAACAAAACATGTGGCAACGATAATTCTTCAAATGATATAAATTTTGTGCATTCAGAGTGTCCTTATAGTAAACAAATATAGTGAATTTTAGAGAGTGCATTTATTCTATTGTGGTTTATGCGCTGTTGACGAAGTAGATTTAATTCAATCCAATCAATTTAAATGAAATTCAAGGAAAAAAACGCGTATAATTTAATATTCCGTACAAGGAAGTCATGTGGTGTACACATCAGATTTTTTATTTACAAGATGCTGAGAAACGTAAGCTGTTCACAAATAAAACGATACTATGACTATAATTAATTATAAACAACCCATAGAATTTAATAATGCGAATTATTTATTTATATATATGATTTGGAATCTCCTATTGATGAGCTAATATGAAACGAATTATAACATTGTAGCCCTCGCTAGTATTTTCTGAATAGTAAACAACACATCCAGGTAGCAAATGGTAGATTCCTGGTTTGATTCTTGGTTTAAGTAGAATTAGTATTTCTTTCCATTTTGTGCTCAGAAGTCCTAAAAGTCTGTAGAATGGCGCGTGGCTCATAAATGTTTTAACAAATAGATGTCGTTCCCTAGCAGCCATCTAAATGAAGGAAGGAGGGGTGTAATTAGTTAAGGCTTTCCTTTACGTACGTGTGTGTGTAGCGGTAGCACAACCATCGAGTAACTGAAGGATTCATGTTTGGAATTCCGGAAGACAGAGCATGTTGTTTGCGCATCTTTCCGCTCCGAAACACAGCTATTTCTGTAAAGAACCTTATGAAAAAAAATCTGATGTCTACACCACATGACTTCCTTGCACGGAATATTAAATTATACGCATTTTTTTTTTTTTTTTTTTGCATTTCCTTTAAACTTATTGGATTGAATTAAATATACGATAGCGCATAAATCACAATAGAATAAATGCACGCTTTAAAATTCACTATATTTGTTTACCATAGTGACACTCTGGCGCTAGGTTCACTTAACAGCGTTATATTTCGTTCATAACTCAGAATGGCCAAAATCTATATCATCTTAAGAATTATCTAATCGTTGCCACATGTACTATTCAAATATAATAAATCTAGAACGATGTATATAAAAGAATTTAAGGGAAAAAAAAAAAAGAAACATTTTTTCACAGACGATTCAGTATTTCTCATTCAATTAATTCAGTTCTCACTTCGCGACAAGGCAAAAATAGATAAAAACTCAAAATATCTACATTAAAAATTACGAAGTAAATCTTAAACACTTATCTCTTTGAAAAATTCCAGAAAGGATTAAGCATGATTTAATTCGCAATAATAAATGAAGGCGTTATTTTTGTGTTGCGAAGCTTAGTCTCTCTATATTGGCAACAAATCTACAATTCTGATCTTTCAAATATAAACAAACACGTCCGCCATGTTATTTAAAACTTAACCGCACTTAAACAGCTTTTAAATTGTTGAAAATTGTACAAATATTGCTTCCAGAATTACGAAAGGCATAAAAACCTTAACCGGAAGATAAAAACAACATAATTCAATTATTTGTAAAGCAAAAAAGGCACAGTTTAGAAACATATAAGAGTAAAGAAACTGAGATCACTGAGCCGGGTAACAGAGTGGATATATATATAAAAATATTTATATACGTTTGGTGCGGCCGATTGCAATCAAAATACGAGGTGCACATCTACATGTTATAGCAGTCCTATATAAAAAATTTCAACGTTCTGAGGCTACTCGTTTTTTTAAACAACAAAATATTTCCTCTATCCATGCTGTTTTGCTCTACGAAATCAAATTTAAATATTTCTTAGATATCAAAACTCATCATCTGTATTCATTTTATGTTATATTATATTCATTTTATGTTATATTATTCATTTTATTTATGATTTAAAAAAGTCGGAAAAATACGCTTGATTGCAAGACAAATTAAAGTAAAAGAGCTTTGATATGCAGAAAGTATTTTTTTTTAACTGCATTATTCATTTCTGTTACAAAATTCAAGTGTATAAATAATTACAATTACGTCTCTTGCTGATAGAGTAATGCAATTTTTAAACTTGAAATCACTCATCGCATAAATCAAGCAGTCGTTAACAGCTGCGAACAAAAATATTGCGTTTTCAAGCATGTCACTAAGCCTTTTTGCCATAAATCGAACAACAGGAATAATATAATTAGAATGATGTAATCAAACCAAAGGTAAAATATAAAGAATTATTTAGTTTCTTTAACTAGTATAAGTATGGTAAGCAGAGAAATCTGAATGAAAGCAAACTCTAGGGATCAAAAAGTTAATTATTCAACGTGTTTTATGTAGTCTGGCAAGATTAAAATAGAATAGCACGTAGTTATAAAGCGTACATGCTATTTTCTCTCTAAAAGCGGATAACGACCGAAGGAGACATTTGTGGGTAATATAAGCGGAAATTTGTCCATGAAATTATCTTGTAATTGCCCATCTACAGAACATATTGGGAGACGTAATGGGAATCATTGTTTCCTGAAACAATGGAATTCTGAAGTGCATTACGGAAGGATGTGAAATTTCAGTTAACGATTTCAAACGGGAACAAAACTGAATGTTGCATATATTAAATGATTTCTTGCAGGACAAGGTTTATTTATTATTCAAACAAGTTCAAAGGTAAAATGTAGATAACACATATTATTTGTGTTTGCTTATTTGCGTTGTTTGATTGTTTATGTGATTTTTTTAAACCAAAAGGGGACTTAGTACCGAATGGAATATTAATCTCGAAACAAGATTTTGCAAGGAATCACCATAAATGGCATACCACTTTTCAAATTGTTGCCACCAAATATTATCGCCCTGTATTATATTTAAAGAAATTTAAACAAGAAGAATAGTCATGAATGCATACGTGTTTCTCGCCATGTGCAGGAAACAACGGTACTTAAAACATCAAATTTTGAGTAACCTAGTCCGTCGGAATCCGTAGACGATGGCGTCGCAAATTTTTCCTTTCGCCTACTTCCAAAAAATAACTAATGTCTCTACAGTGGCGCCCGAACTAAAAGGGTGGTGGATGATGATTCTCCACACCCAGAATTTGGAGATTAGGTCCCCTAAAAACCCCAGTCGCCCTTTAAAAGGGGGGAGTATATAAGGTATTTCCCACGCCTTCTTCGGATGCCTTCGTGGTGTGGTGGTCTGCTAGCTGGGCGCCTATTCCAGAGGTTCGCGGTTCGATTCCCGGAGAAGGCGTTGCAAATTTTTCATTTCTTCTCCTTCCAAAAAGTACCTAATGTCTCCAAAAGTAAATTACACACTAAAATTAGAAGATTTATTCTCATCGTTCCATTCACATAGCGCCTAAGCAAAATGGGCGGACATTAAACGTATCCCACGGATTGAGCCAATGATTCTAAAACACATTTCCGACCATGTTACTGGATGTTTAAATCTTAAAATATATCAGGAAAATCTGCGGCTATTTCTTACTTAAAAGTGTTGTTATAAAAATGCATACTGAACGACCATAGTTTTCTTCTTTCTGGTTTCTAAAGAGAACTTTCTTTCCTAATGCAGCCTTCTCTGGCAGTTCGTACACGTTCGAAATATATTCCATTGCATCAGTAGTTACTCCCCGAGACATAAAATAGGCTCCCAGAAATCCCCATTTGCTCAGCGCTGGGATAAAAAGCACTATGGGGAATATAAACAGAAAGAACGGAATTTCCCTCTCAAAAATTCTGTTGTTATTTTCTTTCCCTTATCTACGTGGATGGCTGAAAAACTGTATCAGCTTTAAGTCTTATGAAGATATCTGAAATGACTGTCAAAGGTATCTTTGCATACATTTTTGAGAAGATAGATTTTTCAAGATCCTGAATGTTTCACGAGAATATCATAGCATAAATTTATATGGAATTTTCGAGTATCAGGTAAGAGAGATAAACTTCAAATATTTTATTGCAAACAATAAAGAAAAATTCTACGATTAGATTGTAAGTGGAGTAGTTGTCTGAGCACCTCTAAATACTAAAATTTATTTATTTATCACATTTGTTTTTCTATATTTATTTCATGTACTATGACAGAATAATATTATCTTCATGCGGATGTCGTATTTAAGTTTCCCTTTGCCATATTAAAAATGCATAATTTCATTCCTTGGCAATCTAAAATATCCTACTGTAGTTGCCCATTGTTAACGTTTCATCAAATAAAATGATATGAAGTAACATCAGAAACTGAACTCTTTAATATGAACTAAGATTCTGAAGATCTCGGTCACTCCTCATTTCTTTTATCCGCATTTAATGCAAATAATGAAAAATAAAAAATATAATACTACTGCGAAATGCCCATCTGGGCGGATTTCCCGCAAAGTGGGTTTAGGGTTTCCAGAAAGTGGCAAGGAAAGTCAGGGTTGCCAGATTTGGCTCGAAATCGCTCATTTCGAGACATTTGGCGACAAAACTGGACGGACCGAGGACATTATAGAATTCTTAGCGGGTTTCCCTAGAATGTTCCCAAAGGTAGGTCAAAAGCTATATATACCCTGCCCGTACGCGAAGTAGAGAGTATGGTGAGTTCAATCAGCTTGATATCGATCGATTGAGTCGGGAGCTCCATTTTAATGCTTTGCCGTGAAGCTGTCTTCACCGTTGTAGCCTGAAGATTGCTGATTGTTTCAGCATGTTTATCGTAGTTCGGTAGTATCGGTGACTGTAAACGTGTCTTTGGAACTTTCCCGTGCCATACTGGCGAATAAATTATGTTTGATTGTTCATCAAGTGTTATCGTCAATTACTTCAAATCTACAAAACCGCAGAACGCAATAATACGGAGACTACCTCTTCATTCAAAACTTAGCTTCATAATTTTATTTATGAACATCTCCGATACGAAGGAAACGATGAATAACAAAAGGCTTCAGTGCTTTAAAGGTAACGTTTAGTTACTTTAAAGGTAACGTTTAGTAGTAAAGTTACTTTAAAGGTGACGTTTAGTAGTAAAGTTACTTTAAAGGTACGTTTAGTACTTTAAAGGTAACGTTTAGTAGTTTAAAACGTTGTTTGTTTTAACTGTTGTATAACAATTAAAGGTATCGAAAAAGAAAAACAAATTACTTATCAACATCCATTTCAATAAATTGCATTTATTTTTTTTCCCTTTTCCCTTAATTTCCT
Source organism: Stegodyphus dumicola (assembly GCF_044657685.1). Taxonomy (NCBI): domain Eukaryota; kingdom Metazoa; phylum Arthropoda; class Arachnida; order Araneae; family Eresidae; genus Stegodyphus; species Stegodyphus dumicola. Next base: position 158,831,987 of record NC_140776.1, on the reverse strand, counting down.
TCCCTTAATTTTTTTTTCCCTTTTGTACCTTATTTTGAATGTTTTCACACTAATATACACATGTAGGCACATGGCGTCCAATGAATATATAGTTATAAAATTAGCCTAATTTATGTTTTGAATTAATTTTATGGTGCATATTTCACTGGATCGATTTTAAACATCTTAAGTAACATTTGTATTGAATGGTATAGGATATATTATTAGAGAAGTGACAGGATAAAGCACATGTGACTTGTAATGACACAATATTTATCTTTTAGATGATTAATATGTAAAGGAAGATTGCTTAATTAAAAACAGTCAATCTTCTTAACAAACCTGCATTAACTTAATTCTCTAACGCTAAACCGTAAACTGAGCCAGAGCAGTTAAACAGCAGCATATAAAGCAATATATCAAGCATTAAAAGCAACTTCATTGTTTTTGAATTGACGTGTTATTGATGTTACATACTTTGGTACGTTCATTTTGTAAATATGACAGTTTGTTTCACATACATAAGTGCAAGTATATTTCCTTATATAAGAAAAGGAACATTTAAAATATCCTTCCTTTAAAACCTAGTTCTCTAAAACTAGTATTTCCTGAGACACGAAATGTGTCAAAATCTACTAAATCCCCAGACTGAACTGCTTCTGTTTTTAACTCGAGTGAATTTCTGGAAGAAAATATCTTATTTTTATGGTTCAATAAACTCTCAATCAAGAACAGTGTATCCAGCTTTCATGCTTCATGTAATAAAGCCAGCTTCATGTAATAAAGCTTTACACTTTATTACATGATCCCGACAAAATTGGTTGGTTCGCATCTTTGAGATGAAAGTTTCGTTTCATTTATATTATCTTATATTTTGTTTTCAGCTCCAAAATACTTTTTCCCTAGCCATGTTTGAGATTCTTAGCTATCTTAGAGACCAGTTATGTCTAATGAATGAAATGACTATGAATATAAAATATGAACATTTAAGCAAGATTACTTTTAAAGTGTTATTCATCCTGCAACTTAACTCTACTGCCGGAGGCTAAGCCATATACATGTAAGATATAGGAAAATACGATAGCTGCTTTTAAAAATAATTTGCGATCTGACAATTAAAGATTCTAGATCTGGTGCTGTCTCCTAAATTCATCTGTTCTCCCAAATTCGAGATCTTTCTATGTTACGTAACACTTAATGCAGAAACCTATTGTCCAATCAAAATAATACGAAACCGAAATTTTCTAACTCGAAGTGAAACTTTTGGCTCCCTCCCTTCTTTCTTTGAATTGCGGAGTTCTACCCCTCTTCTACTCTTTTTCGCCTAAGCTTTCCTCTTAGCAAGATGCTTCTCATACCTGGTGCTGCTTATCCGCCTAAAATGACGTCGTGCTGTAAAACCCGTATATATGGAAATTATTGCATTGTGATTGAAAAATATCTTATCTGCAAAAGGATGATTTGATATGCGTAAAAATAAAGATTATGATAGTTCAATATCATTTGTGTTAAATGTGTCATGATAGATTTTACCTTCAGCCACTATTGTTTTCTCAGCCATGACGAATATTGGAAAGCTGCTAAAAAGCACTGGATTCCTTCTTCTACACTTTAAAACATTACATCATTACATATTGTTTTTTTTTTTTTTTTTTTTCTGGCACCAGTTGTTGGGTTCGTAGATTTGGAGTGAATAACGACGACACTGGATGAAGTATCGAAACACACTTTATTTAACCAATATTAAACAGGACACCTTCAAAGTCACTTTTTACAGTCGTCGGAGATCTACGATAAACAAGTTGGAACAATCAGACACAGTCTTCAGGTTATCAGGCTATAACGGTGCAGACAGTTTCACAGCAAAGCACCAGAGTACAGTTCCAGACTCTGCTCGGTCGTTCTCGGAAATCCATGTACTCTCGAGACTCTCCACGCTACAACTCGCGATGCACTCGACACAGAGTACAGCTCCCGACTGTTCGGTTCTGTCGTTCCCGGAGCTCAACACACTCTCTACACTAAACACGATACACTAAGAGACTCTTTCGGTGCACTCGACGACCCACTCAACACTCGCTGCCCGGCTGTGAACTCGATCGACTCCGCACGGACTGACTAGCTCGAGACTAACTATCTCGCACTGACTCTCCGCGTACCAGCAGAGTTTATAGAGTTTTCGGTTTGTTCGAGAACATTCTCGTCTAAACCGGTAAGAGTTCGTTCCAGAAGGTTCTCCATCCGTCCATGGGATATCGCCAATTTTGTCGCCAAATGAGCGATTTCTCGCAAAGGTGGCAACCCTGCCTTCCCTTTCCGTTTTATGGAAACCCTAAATCTGCTTTACGGAGAAGCTACCTTACCGCGCCTGACATTTCGTAACAATATATATAAACGGCTTAGCCACGGGCTAGAATACTTTTTTGTGACATCTTTAAAAGATAATATATAACGTGCATCTGAAAATATGTCGAAGAAATTAAGGCAATATATTGAAAGTGTGTAATGTTCCAACTTAGAATTTGCAGCTAAATGTGTGGAACCTTAAGAACTGGCAAGCGAATAATCGCTTAGTTCAGAAGGATAGAAACGTATATGTAAGAAGGGTTCATTACGCATTATTATTCAAAATAAATTTAACAGTTGACTCCTTTTAGGAGTTTACAACAGAGCCTCCACTTGGGCTTGAACTCACGAATACTAAAAATAAAACTTAACTGAACTTAACTAAAGAGATGTGGCCGAAGCTATCAAAATTCTACAAGAGTTGGCCCCTTGACGCTAACTAAACGGCGAAGCTATCAAGGGCCTGAAGTACGGCCGAGTGTAGAAATAGCTTTATAGAGAGAAGCCTAAAAGGCGAATGTGCACTGGTCAGAATCTCTGGTTCTCTAACGAAGTCAGTAGAAGTTCAACTTTAAATACTTGCTCTTCCTTCATTTGCATTGAACCGCGATTCTGAAAACACGTTCTGGTAGGGAATTGTGTGCTGAAATTAAGAAGGATAGGAACGTGACTTTAACTCAGAATTAACTGTTAAACACTTAGGATAAACCTTACAAGTACATAAATCCAGATTTAATCGACTACGAGAATTTTCGTTTTAAAACTGAGAAGATACCCTATTTCGTGGTAATTTTGGGAAATTTGGGCTTTTTAGCGGAAGCCCGTGCCAGTCAGAGGGTTAAAGAGTTACATGTTACATGGCAGAATAGCTTAACCAATTTGACCTTCTACTTCTAGAAAAAGACTGCTTTGTATTAGTTCTTAACCAGAACTGTTGTAGATTTATGGTCTTATGTCTACTCCTTTATTAAATTACTTCCTGTTTGAAATTGCTTAAATTCCCAGTCCACTCATTCTTGAACACATGTATTTACCAACGAAGCCAACGAAAAACAGGAAATAACAACCCTGGAGGAAAACATTTTTGACAGAGATAGGGAATATAGTCTTCTGGAGTACCAAAACTGACATTTTACTCAGCCCTCTCAGTTACGAAAAGGGCAGGAGGAAGTCATGGCAAAAATTCTGGACGAAATCATGTTTTCCATCTACAGCCGCCATGAGAACTGTATTCAGCATTTCGCTTCGAAAGCGTTAATACCGACATTCCTTGATTTTTTTTTAACGATAGCTTTTTGAATATATGAGTATGCGTCTCAGACAAGATACTAGCAACGGATGAAGGTTAGTTCAGTCTGAATCCTGATATGCTTCGTGAGCTTGTTATTTATTCGAAGGTGATATGTGATAAAAGTAAAGACTTACAATGTGTTTATGTGATGAGCTTCATCAAACTGAGCAGCTTTAGTAACATTACCGATAAAAGAATTTCAGAGCTGTTAAATTTTTATGAGAGATAATATTTCTTTATTTTTAAGGTTATAAAGGTATTTTCTCTGTTTTTTCCGCATATCTTCGTAACGTAATGCGAAGCACACTCGATGTGTAATGGGAAGGCCGGGAGTTAGAATCCTGGCGGTCGCACTGCAGATTTATTCAGTTTCCTCATACGAAGTGATTCTAATAAACTCTACAAATGATATCTGCAATAAAAAAAGGGTTAACCAGCAGCCGAACGGTAAAGGTCGCCGAATACTAGAGGTAGTTCAGTTCAAGGTTCGAATTCCAGCGTACGGGCTGGCTGAATGGCCGTTTTCGAGGGTTTTCTCGTGTGTAACGTGTATACGAGCAAGTTTCGTTTAGAAATCCCTCCACGAAGGAATCTTTTATCTTAGGCAGAAAGCCTTAAAGCGAATTGCCGTAACTTAATAAACCTAACCAAACCTTCCTAACGACCACCGGTTTTCGTGATTGGGCTCTCTGATCCCCAACCGCCCTCTAACCTTCTAGCTGCTTATCGCGCTATTTCCACGGCAACTGAAATGTAACAAAATTTGCTCATCCCGTGATTTCGGCGGGCATGTGTTTTACTTCATTTACTCAGCAGCGCTTCCCGTTTTTCCCCGTTTAACCATTGAAATAAAATATATGCAGTATTAGACGTTTAGTTTACGTTTTGGTCAACAGATATCGTTAGTAGTCCACAAAAGTGCAGCATTTTGAAGGCCCATGGTATTACCGCTCAAATTTCACTTTTTCCCGCTTTTTTCTTACAGAAATGGCTGCTAGAAACCATTCAGAGATTACCTTGATTATTTAATTAAATTACTGAATTATTAATTAGATTTATATATTACATTAATAATTAGATTGACTATTAATTAGATTTTTTGAATCTGGTGCAAAGACTGTGAAGATGGACTTTGCCTTGAACCCTGTTTTGAACTCTATCATACTAAACTGCATTTCTAAGTTATTTTTCCCTCAGCGTTTTATATTTTCTTAAATTTTATATATTTTACCTTTGTATATTATACAATAAATAGATATTAACTAAAATTTATTTAAAAAAATATTTTTTTGGGGGGGATAACATCTGAAATTGTTTTTGCTGGCAAATTTATTTCTCATGATAAAAATCTATATAAAAAATACTCTCTCTATATATTGGAGATATATATATATATCTATATATTGGAGATATATCTCTATACATTGGGGAATAGAAAAATTGCATTTTTCTGTTCAATATATATAAATTTAAAATATGAAAAAAAAAAAATTATAAGGTATTTCTCCGGCCTTCCTAGAGTGCCTTCGTAGTGTAGTGGTTCTGCAAGCTGGGCCGGTATTCCAAAAGTCCGTGGTTCGATTCCCGGCGAAGGCGGTTGCTAATTTTTGAATGTCTCTTGCTCTGAAAATATCCTAATGGCTCTACAAATTTTGGATGCGATTTCGGCCCACAAATTGAGCAGTCAAAAGGTTGAAAAGGGAAAATAAAAGGTACATTTTCCCTGATTTCCGCATGTCTTCGTGGTGTAACTGGAAGCATGCTTGATGCGTATTTGGGAGATCCGGAGTTCAAATCCCGGTGAATGGATTTGCACATATTTCACGTACCTACATCAACATAACCTAATCACTCAAAGTTCAAATTCAAATACAAAGTTGAAATCACTTGGTGGGATTAATGTGGAAAAATTATTCATTTGGAACAATCACGCAGTGGTTGTTTTTTATGAATCCTGTAGTTTTCTGTTAACGTATTAACTTTTAATATTAATGACTACCATACAAAACATATTCCATATGCATAGAGACTGCTGAAAAAGCAACTAATGTTAGATTCATAAATTTCTGCGATTATAAAGAGACTGCTGAAATGAGATTTAATATGGTTTTCTTTACAGATGGCAGCAAAATGAACGACAAGGTTGGCCTTGCATTTGTTCTTTTTGAAGGCCATTCCGAGATTTGTTTTCTTAGACACCGTATACGGAATGAATGTACAGTTTTTCAAGCAGAACTTCTGTGCATTTATCTTGCCGTCAAATGGATCCAGGATCATGGGACAACATCCTCAAAGTACCTTATTTGTTCTGATTCTCTTTCTTCTCTTCAACTTTTGAACAGTATTACCAGCTGCGATAAATTAGTTATCGAATCCCTAGTAACCGTTAGTTCACTTAGAATTAGAGGTATTGATATCTGCTTTGCTTATGTGCGTGCTCATCATGGTTTCTACGGAAATGAAAGAGCTGATTTCTTAGCTAAAGATGCCTTAAATTTACCCATTGATATCAACATTAGCATTCCAAAGAGTTATTGGAAGTCCTTTCATTATAAAAAGCTTTTAGCTATGTGGAATGAGGAATACATTTCATCTTGTAATGCTGAAGTCACCAAAAAGTTCCTTCCTTCTATTTACCATAGACTGAATTCCGAGTCTTTCCTCTCGTTAAATTTTAAAGTGTCTCAGTTTTTATCTGGTCACGGTAAATTTACAAGTTATCTGTTTCGTTTTAATCTACGATCAAACAATTTATGTGAATGTTCAAAAAGAGTTCCTCAAGATGTGGAACATTTGATTTTCTCGTGCCCTACATTTGATGGCCCTAGATTATGCTTACAGAACGATTTGAAAATGTTCGGAGTGACTTGGCCAGTGAACTTATCTGTTTTCGTGAAGTTCAGACTGCTGTTCTCTGCTTTTGTTCGCTTTATTTATGCATGTAATTTTTAATGTTTATTTATACATGTTACCTTTAATGTTCTAGTTAACTTACTTCTGTAAGCCCCGTGTTGTACATATGTGGTGCACGGGGAATCTGTATGTTCTCAAAGGAAAAAAAAAGTAATTCTAAAGCTGCAACATAACGAAACTCAGTAATAAACTTTGCCAAATGAGCGTAGAAAATGCGAGAAATCTTACTTCAGCTTCGTAAAAGTAATAAAGAAATCCTGCGGGCTTAAAGGATTGTACTCTCCTTCATCTTTATGCGTGAACAGAATCACAAAGGCTCCGTCTAACGGGAGTAAATTGAACTGTCTCCATCACAAAATCCAATTAAAGTTTAAACCAAAAACTTCTGTGGATAGAGTTTTAGCCGCGTGCCAATTCATTACATCTTCTGCAAGAATCGATAGACGTCGCCTATTTAGCTCGTGTTTGAAAATGGAAGTTCGTAGAATAGAAATGATTTCCTTGAAAAACTGGATTTCGTTTTTTCTTGTACGAAACTTGCTAAAGTTATTAATGACAGCCTTTTACTACGAAAAAATTTAATAATTGCAGTGGATTGCTCGAAGGATTAACATAAATCAATGAGTCCGAGAATTGATATTTTGAAAGAGAGTTTTCTATGTTAACGTAAAATATCCCTTCGGCCTTTTATGCAGATATTCTAAGTTTTTCATGCTTCAGTTACCTTTTGACGTTTTAAAAGCAACGTCTTGAAAACTTAAATATGTATTTGGAGTAGTATTCAAAGACTTTGCTGTTGTAATAATACCCTCATTAACAGACGAATAACATGTGTGTCCAATAGTTAAATCCAGTACTTTTACAGTACCTGCGGTGTGATCTAAATTAAACATCTAGACTCCCTTAGTAACTTAAGGCGTTGTTTACATTGGGGTTTATCTAAGGTAACTAAGTAGGTGCCATGGGTCGACAGTTTCCGATGTAAGTTAATTTCAGATTTTTCAAATGAAAAACGCTGCTTTCTTCAACGTGTTAGTAGTTCCAGATGTGTCTGTTAGTTCAGATAAACCCTAGTGTGAACGGCCGTTAAGCTTGGACGCAAAAAATATTCCGTCCGAAACAAATCCATTCATTTTATGATAGGTATGAAAGTTAAATACCAACGCCTAGTTTAGGACCTCCGTGATATACTCGAAATGCTTTCGTCTCCTAATAAAATGTCTTAGATTAGTTAATGACTTTGTAGAGACATTAGGATTTTTTGGAAGCTTCAAAGATGAAAAATTAGCTACGCCGGAAATCGAACTACAGACCCCTGGAATACGCGCCCAGCGAATAAAATACACCATGAAGCCATGCCAAGAAGGTGGGCTAAATACCTCATATATTTCCCCTTTTAAAAGGCAACTGGGGTTTCTAGGGGACCCAATCACCAAATCCTGTGTGTGAAGAGTCATTATCCATCATGTGTTTTAGTACGGGCGACACTGTAGATACACCAGGTAATTTGGAAGCAGGAAAGATGAAAAATATGCAACGCGCTTGCAGGGAATCGAACCTCTGCCATACGCGGTCAACGTGCAGACCACCACACCATGAAGAGCATGCGAAGAATGTGGGATAAATATCTTACAAGTTGAAGTAAACCTTACATGGATTGGTATATCATTTTATCTGCATCAAAATCGCACATCAGCGGAAATCATTGATTTTTGTTTTCTAGTAAATGTATACATTGTCATGAATATAAACGTATTGGTTTTATAGTACATAAAATTGCATATTTTATGAAGTATCAGTTTGTTGTACGTTTGTTTCCACAAATCTCTCTGTCTGTAAGCAATTCTTCTGACAATTTCAATTCAGTTAAACTAAATATCTCACATTTCTAAACGTCTCGCTTTGCGGTACGTCTGCTATTTTCATCTTAATTATAATTGACTAGATGAAATGACTTATTAGCTTATAATATTTTATTTAAAAAATAAATTAATTATTCATGCTAAATTAATAGTATTTACAGAGGTAATTACCTACTGCTCATCAAACGCGTTTTAAATTCGGTTTTATTTATATAATGCCAGTTTTAGCATAAATATGAATGCCATATATGGAACACAGTTAGTAAATGATGCTTCAAATTAATGAGGGACACTTCGCTTAGTAACAATGTCATACTAATTATATATTCCTCAGAATATTCTAATTTTAAATTCCCCTTAAAACAGTTTCATGGAGCATTACAAAATGCAGTTAGATTTTAATATAAGAGAGCAGATATAATTTTATTAATTTAAGTGTCGTGTTACCTATGCTTTGCAATACGGATATGCCTATTTTATGATGTCTCATCCTTAGATGCAAATTATGAGATTTCATCTTATTAATTTCAGTTTATTATTAGTGCAAGAATACAATATGAAAATTGTATGTGCAATGAATTTATATTGTGATTATTAATTGAGGATTAAAAATGCATGGTGTTAATAGTACTTGAACTAAAAGTTAATCCACAGTATTGAGAGAATTAAAGAAGATTATGCAGGTGCACATTAAGATGATCATGAGATTAAATGTGCGACGAATTTCGATGGAAGTTTAATTTTCTTCCAGTTTCAAATATATAATTTATTTATTGAGAAAAATATTTTATTCCAGTCTTTCATCCATTAGTGGCAAAATATTCCGCATGTTTAAACAGCGCACAAGATCTGATAATGAAACAAATAAGAAATAGATTATTGAGTCTTAGTATTATTTTACATGCTTCCATGATTAAAATTATCATTAAATAAATGTTATTTACAGTTCTTAATTTGCGTATTATTTGCATGAAAACTATAATTAAATAGTATACCATTTCTTTAAAATATGAGAAAGCGTTTCTTTAAAGTTGTGATTTTATTATTTTTAACATTTTAATCTAATATTACATATATTTATATATATGTAAGATAAAAAGTATGTAAATCAGCTTTACAATTTAATTTAGGAATAAGCTTTTCATTCATTTTTAATTTAAGTATCCTCCTCTCGTAACAACCTTTCTGCATTGCATCATTTCTATACCAGTCTATGCCGCATGGCTTGCGCAATGCTGATAGCGTAGATTGTTCGAAACTTAAATTCTTTAGATTTGAAATCTTTCTAACCTAAACCAAAACCTTCTCTTGGTGAACTCTCATGTCGGCAATTGCGCATTTATCTTCTACCTTTCTTGCCGCTTGGACGCTCTTTCGCTATGCTCTCTTCCTATTGCAATAGTGTCAAAAATGCAATTGTTGTCGAAATAGGCACGATTAGAGTTCCAAGTGAATTGTGACTACAAATGTCAATTTAAAATAAAAATTAATATTTATTATTATTCGTCTGTCAAGTTCCTTGTTCATTATGTATTAGCATTTTACGCAACCAAAATTCTTCCTCTTCAACATGGATCTACGACGTGTCCTCTCTATGGGATGAGCAATCAGTATTTCTACGTCTCTGTGTTCCTACATCACTACTTCTAAATTTTGCTATTATTACAATTAGTCGGTAGGATTGTATCTACTATGTGCTTCGCCATCGACATTTGCCACTTCGTTTTTGAATTTTTTTATATGTCTACTATACAGGGTGATTCTAAATTGTTTTTACAAATTAAGAGGGGTGATAGTACTAATCCAGGTGAGCAATAATTACCATAGAACATAGGGTCGCATTCCACTTTGAGAAGCAGAAAAGAGGAATATTCGAATTCCAACCTGAACTTATAACAGTGATGGGGAAGCGAATGAACGAGACCAAAAGTTCCAAAATCAATTTAGTGAAAAACTCACAGAGAGTGCACAAAACGGATAAAACCGAAAACTTGGCGTTCGAGTGTTAATTCGAATCGTGATAGCAAATACTTAAATGCATATCTTTGGTTGGCAAAGTCTCAACCTCGAACACGATTACAACAAGTTAATTATCTAATCAAGGGCTGAATATTATCAACTAATTCCAACTTCTGCTGTATGCGGAGATTAGCATGAAAAGTTCATGCTCTGTTCCGGTTGTCAGAAAGTCGTGTACTGTAGAAGGGCGCTTTAAGTAGAATGAACGTAGCACGGTAAGTCCAGGAGGACAGTATAGAAGATGGCGAAGGGAAAAAATCTGATACCTTGGATACTTGTTATCAAGGTAGCAGTTTCCCCCCGATATATAATTTCCCCCTAATAATTTAGATAATTAACTTGCGCAATCTTTTGAGAGGTTGAGACCTTGCCAACCAAAAATGTGCATTTGAGTGTTTGCCATCAAAGTCGGAGCTCGAATTAAGGCTCGAATGCCAAGTTTTCGGTTTTGCACTTTCTGTGAATTTGTCACTAAACTGATTTCGCAACTTTTGGATTCTTTCATTTGCTTTTCCAAAAACTGATATAAGTTCATGCTGGAATTGTAATATTCTTCTTTTCTGCCTCTCAGAGTGGAATCCGACCCTATGTTCTATGGCAATTATGGCTCACCTGGATGAGTACTATCATCCGCCTTTATATATAAAAGAAATTTCAAATCACCCTGTATTTATAAAATAGAAAATAACTTAAAAGATAATACGCGTTTAAGCTTCATGTCATATTGAATCCCGAATAAACTTATGCAAAAATAAAAAAATTCCAAAAACAGAAGACAGTGGAAGACTGAAGGAAAAGGGGTAAAACGTCCCAAAACAAAGTAAAATAAGACATTTACATCTTTCTCTACATTCACATCAAGGAATTGGTGAAACGAAATCAAAAAGCATGTTTCTGAACTAATAAAAACGCAAATTAAATTTCAATTTTATAAAAAATTGTGAAATATATTTTCGAGTAGTACATAAACTTGACCCTTACATTTACATTTAGGAAAATGTTTACATATAGTAAAATTTAAAAGACAAAATGTGAGAATCTTCTGCGACACAATTGGTCAAGATATTGCACTTGGAATTTAGAGATCATATTCAGTGACTGTAAAAAAACTGAACAGCGCAATGTCGCATTTGTACATAAAATATCAGTTTAGAAATAAGGTTTGAGATGTTAATTGACATGCAATTCTCTGAAATAACATTTATCAATATTTTTTTTCAAAAAGGTGATCTTTTTAACTGAATCTTATAGAATCCGTTTTCTAGAAAACTTTAACAGGTTCTAGTATTGGCAAATGTCAACTCACACTTATATGCATAAGTTAAAATATTTCTGTTTCATGAAGTTTTGCATTGATTAGATTTTGATTCTAAAATAATAAAACTTCATGAGAATATTAATAACGTATTTTCAACTTTTGAAAACTTGTAAATTACTTACGTGAAAATGTTATCTGATATTAGTTGTAACAAAATTATAAACTAAAGAATGTTGCAAAATAATAAATCACATACGAATGGCTTTTAATAAATCAACCTGTTAAGTCAAACAAAATATTTTCTTAAGTATATGTTTCGGTAATAGAGCATCCTGTAAGACTGAGTTCTTGATTATTTATAAAACTGCCATTTTTAAAATTTCAGAATGTCAGAACGTGGATATTTGCGTTATTTAAAACACTTTTATAATTGAAAGTATATGTCTACGAACAACTACAAATATATATATATATATATATACATATATGTAATGATAAAATTCCATAGCCAAGAATACACTTAAAATTCTAACTGTATATTCTTTTCATTTTTTAATGGCGACGGTCTCTTATTTGAAAGTACGTGGAATTAAATTCACAGCCCCGTAGTCAAGTTGTTTTTCTCGCCTTTTCTACACGTACAGTTATAATATGTGCTGGAGATATTTAAAGCGAACTGTAATGGCTAACAAGGCTGACGTCATTTCTTGGAAGCTCCGCCTTTCCAGAGGCTATAAAAGGATTCGCAAAGGAATATCAGGGTATTTTTTTTAATGTAACGATGCAGTAAACTTCATGCAAAAAGTTATTATTGGTTATTTTTTATTTACTCAGGAGACATTATTTTTCTAACTGCTATTTCTCCTGAACAATAATAAATGGATCCTGTTTTTTAAACTTATCGTCTGATAATTTAAGCTACGATTACATCTATGATTCTTCACCAATCTATTTATTCCAGACAAAAGCTGTTACATCATATATATATATATACAGTGTCTCACAAAAGTTATGGACACTTGTGCTTTACAAAGGAAACTGTAATAAAATTTATTAAAAAAACATGTAAAAATTTTTGTGTGTGTATTTTATACTTAAATTTAGTAACAATTATTACATAACATACATTTTCTCAAAATATTAAAATATTAATTTAATAAAAATACAATTGTTTAAAACGGAGCAAAAAATATCTCACATAAGTGATGGGACACCATTAGATACTACTACGTACTACAATAAAAATATATTTTGGTGTTTTAATTTTTACTCAAAAGCAATTGGCAATAATTTATAAAATCGTCTGCAGTATTTCTCTCCAGTTTGTTTTGGAATTTTTGTGTTTTTTAGCTCTGAGCAGCCATGAATGCTAAACGAAAAGAAACTTTGCCTGAAATTCGAAAATTAGTTATTAATTTGCATATTGAACGTGAAAAATCTATTAAAGAAACTCCTGAAACAGTTAACTTGAGTCATTCAACAGTTTACAATATCATTAAACGATATAAAAAGAATCATATGATTCAGGATAAAAGAAGACCTGGCCGACCATCAAAGCTATCCAATGGAATAAAGCGAATTATCGTTCGAAATATTAAAAACAAAATCCAAGAATGAGTGCTCCTAAAGTTACTGCTGATTTACAAGCATTATATGGAGTAATTGTTAAACCTGAGACTATTGGAAGAGTAATTCGATCTGCTGGATATCACGGTAGAGCAGCCAGGAAAAAATTCTTTGTAAGTGAAAAGAATAGAAAACTCAGACTGGCTTTCGAAAAATCCAACATAAATAAGATTTCCTCTGATTACTGGAATGAAGTTATATTTGCTGATGAGAGTAAATTTAATATATTTGGTTCTGACGGTAGAATCTTGGTGTGGAGAAAACCCAGGGAAGAATTTCGAAAACAGAACTTGGTGCCAACAGTAAAACATGGTGGAGGAGGAGTTATTGTATGGGGGTGTATGTCGTCCGCTGGAGTTGGTACTCTTGTTTCTATTGACAGAATAATGGATCAGTACAAATATATTGACATTTTAAATCAGAATTTGAAATCTTCATCGCTAAAATTGAACCTTCATAACGATTTTAAATTCTACCAGGACAATGACCCCACCCACACTGCTTTGAACATTAGACTCTGGCTGCTCTATAACTGTCCTGAAATAATAAAATCACCACCACAATCTCCAGACTTAAATCCCATACAGAATATTTGGCAAGAATTGGAATGAAGAATTCGCAAACACACCATTTTTTCAAAACAAAAATTAAAATCGGTGCTTCAAGAAGAATGGGGTAAAATCACTCCAGAAATCACAAAAAAATTAGCCGAATCCATCCCCAAAAGATTAAATCATGTTTTAAAAGTAAAAGGAAATCCAAAAAATTATTAAAACCTTTTAAAAAGTAAAATTTTTGGATAATTATTTGTTGGAAAAGTAAGTGTCTCATCACTTATGTGAGCCATTTTTTGCTCCGTTCTAAACAATTGTATTTTTATTAAATTAATATTTTAATATTTTGAGAAAATGTATGTTATGTAATAATTGTTAATAAATTTAAGTATGAAACACACCCACAAAAAATTTTTACTTTTTTTTTAAAATTTATTTTACTACAGTTTCCTTTTGTAAAGCACAAGTGTCCCATTACTTTTGTGAGACACTGTATATGTCTGGTTACATAGATTATATTTAAAATTACATACCTATAATAAAAATAATCATTCGGTTAAATTAATACTTAATAGCTTATTAAGTAACTATTGGAAAAAAGTATTTTTTTTTACAATTACAATAAATATCTCAATCCCAAAGTTTTATTTTGAAACAGTTTATTTATGTATTCGGTATATAATAATTTTTGTACTAAAAGCCAATCATTTTAGTGTAATAATGTTTTTCGCCTTAACGTTTTTGGCATCTCGTAAGCAGAATTTAAGAAAAGAAAAATTTGCTTAATCATGATGTGGATAAGATTCAAAGCTTTCTATCCTGTTATACTTCTTAAGAAAATATAGAAATGTTTAATATTTATTTTTTACTATAATCTCCTTATATTTCGATGCACATTTTATATCGTCTGTGTCACTGATAACGTAAATAATCATTCAGTCGTTTTTCATGGAGGTCAAATTTTATTTTGAAGAACAGATAAAAATTATTTGGAGCTAAATCTGGGAAATGGTTAAGCTCCTTAAACATATTGTTGCTTCTGAATTCTACTGATAAATTTCCTGTTATTGAATTTCTGAAACGAATTGGGTAACTCACATTCCAGAGACTTTGTTCACGTGATGATGTTCGCATAGAATACGCAAAACAATTGTTCTAGACAGATCTTGCTGTCATCTTCTTGAACTTAAGCTCATTGTTACTCAATATTCTCTAATGTATACGAGCAATATTTCCTGATGCCAATGTCTATAATAGTCGGCCCACAAGCGGCCGCGCAGTAAAGTCGCTGAACATTGGTAGTTCGGTCCGAGGTTCGAATTCCGCGAACGGGCTGGCTGCATGGGCGGTTTCGTCGTTTTGCCCCATGTGTAACGTGTATACAAGCCAGTTTCTCTTAGAAAGTCCTCCACGAAGGCATCCTTCCCCTTAGGCAGATAGCCCTAGTGTGCTTTGCCATAATTAAATAAACCAAACCAAACCTATAACAGTCAAATTTCACGAGAATAATCTACAAATTCTTAGCCACTGCGAACTTATTTTACCCATTGTGACACTTTTCAGTTGAAAGAAGACGTATCAAAATTATTTCCTTGGAATTAAGGATACTTTTAGTAAAATATTTAATCCTAGAATGCTACTCAGTTTCAAACATTTCAAAACAAAGCACTTCATTCAGTAAGCAGTTATAAATAAGCACACGCAAGATTTCTCTAAAGAAAGTTTCAGATATTGTCATTAGATTTCGGCAAGAGCCAAATAATTTTTATACGTTAGGCCGGAAACGTTTGGATCTGCCTACGTATTAAATAATTTTAGTTTTCGATTTCCAATATTTAGTTCAGTGTAGAATGTCGTGCCCGCATCATATTTTTTAATACAACATATTTATTATTGTATTGCCTGCTTCATAATATATCCTAGTTATTCAGCTGCATATTATATCTAATATCTATCATAATTATATATACGAATTGATAGGAATAGAACTACTAGCTATTTGGATCAACATCAGCAGAGAAAGATATATGATGTTCGCTGTTTGTTTTCGATTAATGTCTCTGAGGAATCTAACAACATTCTTCCATTACTGATGATAGTTAAGAAAATCCCATCTATCATTTTATTGCTTTTATAACAATACAAAAGCATTCAGTATAAATGTGCACGAATGTAGTTTTGTTGTACATAAATGTAGTTAATTACATTAATTACTTCAAAGTTAATTCATTCTTATGCTTAAATTGAATACATTTGTTTAAATACGAATTACTGAATTTCGGGCTTCAATGCAAAAGCAGTAAGAGTGAGTTCCATTAATGGCTTCTAGATATGCACCAAAAGTTTGCGAAATAAATAAGAGAAATTCGCATATATTTTAGGATAATACAAGGTATTATAACAGTCACACAACTGGCATAGTGTCTATGACGTTGACTGACGTGTCGAAGGGCTCGGGCTCGAATCCCGGAGATTGCATGGATCTTTGTAAATGTATAGTATCTGTTCGACATGGGGCACTCTCAATACGCGGCTAGCCAAAAGTTCTCTTCAGAGGTTGATGGTAGGGGAAGAGAGGTGAGAGACTTCGGAACTGTCCCCCAGGGCAAAGAATAGTATTGTTAAAACGGGAAAACTTCACTGCAGCAGGAGTGGCTCGCGTCGAACGAAAAAGGAAACAGCTGCGCATGCGTGAAATATCTGTCGCCAAAAAGCGCCAAAGCTCGAAGCTGATGTCGAAGTTTGAACAGGTTCGACGGTCACGTTTATCAAGAGTTTAAAGCTGCGTGACTCCATTTTTTCCCCTCCATTTTGACGGATATAAACTCAGACATCAACGACCAGTTCAACGGCCAGTGAAAGTGAAACTTCACCTAATTTTCTTATTCATCTTAACCCGTGTTCCTCAATTTCCCGTACACGTCGCGGAGAAGGAAAGGTAGGTACATCACTGAGGGGGAAATTCTCGCCAACAGGGTTTCGTCGCCAAATCCCTTGGCGAATTTTCCCTCTTCTTTCTAGCGGAGTAGAAGACAAACTGGTTTACATTACGTCTATGGAGTCTTTCCTTCTTTACATAGACGTTCTTTGCCCAGTGTGCTCCCATTCAAAATTGGGGCGGAACCGGAAGGTATACCTCGTATCTGATGGTGCTCAAGGCTCTTGCCAAAGGTTAGCGTAGTCTTGCACTTCTTGCAATGATGAATTTTCCGGGCTTGTTCTCATGTTACTATCAGACAAGTGAGATAAGTCACAACAACAATTATAATGAATGGCAATTTCTTGAAATTAATTCTAAAAGCATAATAATGTATATCATTAATGAATTGTTTTTCAATTTAAACACATTTTCAATCCATATAAATCAATGGATAGTAAAAGGCGAATTAGTAAATGTTCTCGATGAACTTGCAACTTGGCTTTTGAAATTACGGTCATCAGTATGTGATGGTAATTATACTTTGATATCCGAATTATTCGCAGATTTTGATTTTAGTGAGGAATTCGGATCATTGCAATGGCTCAATAATAATTTGAATAATTACGCAAATTTCCATATTTCCAATAATTTAATCATAATCGTAGACTTCATTTGTAAAGCAATATTATTCTGGACTGTTTAAATTGATACGTTTTTCTTTAATCTAGTTATATTTAGACTGTTTAAATATTTTTGCAACTTGGGTTTGTAGGATGTCATAGTAGCTTATATAGCGGTTAGTTTTATTTACAAGTACACAACAGACAACTGCGTACTAAATTGCAATTACATTGTAATTATATTAACAGTTATATACCAGGCAGTTGAGGTGCTGAGACTTTAATTCTATATACTATTTTTTCTTCTGCTTAAGGGAACTCGTACACCTTAAAACCCATACGATGTTCGAATAGGTGACTGTTGCAAACATTGGGATAACTTATTTATTTTAAAAGCAATTACTACCAATTTTTTACAGCTGACTACATAATATAGCTGCTTTCTGAAATAGTCATCAGAAAGTTTGTGTTGCCACAAATATTTTTATAATTTAATCCGCTTTGCGACAACATTTTTCGTCATGTTTCCAACTTGCGCACACAGTTTAAAACATTCTGTTTCATAATTTAATTCCACATTTAATATATAGCTTTCATAACGTTTGGAAACTACTGTGAACCTAAAATTTTAAAAATTCTATGTTAAATTTTAATTTTATTTTGAGTTGAGTTTATAAAATGTATTTTATTAACAAAATTTGTAATGTTTTCGTCCATAAAATTTTTCAATATTAAAATATTCATCAGATTGTTGGTTCAGTTAGAAAATAGTGCCCATATAAAGAATTCCATCCAATTTCAAGTATGTGCCATTATCCATTTTTAAAATATCATGCGCGCAAGGTGGAAACATGGCGAAATATTTTGTCACAAAGAGGATTAAATTACAAAAATATTTGTGGCAACACAAACTTTCTGGTTACTAGTTTCCAAAGCAGCTATGTTATGTAGTGAACTGTAAAAAGTTGGAAGTAATTTCTTTTAAAATAAATAAAATATCCCAATTCTTGCAACAGTCACATATTCGAAGATCATGAGAGGTTTAAGGTGTATGAGTCCCCTTAACAATGAAAAAAGTAACAAATGTTATTAAAAACAATTTGTTAATTTTATAAAACATTTATTTTTGTTTTTTAACTTAAAAAATGGCCCTAAAACTGATAAAATTTATAAATGCTGTTACTCATGTTTTTTTTTTTAAATTGTAGAATATATTTCGTTTTAAAACAAATACCTTAAAAAGTGTCTCATTAATGATTTTGTTTTAAAGAGCTTTCATCTTTTATTTTTTATTTAATCGAATTTATCGCTTTTCCCAGCATTTCCGAATTTTAATATTTAAAAACAAATTTGATTAAGCGTCATCAAAACCCGTCGGATGCTATTTGTTTATATTGCATCTTAAAAATTAAATGACTTTGAATGGGCCGTAAGTCAGAAAAAGAGTACGTACATTCAGGATATATTTCAGTAATGTTTTCATGGCCCGTACAGACCTAGAAAAAATACGTCAGTTTAAATTATTAAGTGCAATAGTATTATAGTTCAAGGCTTCAACATTAATTAGAGTAGAAACGCATTCGGCTGTGCTGAAGAGAGACTGAGAATTGTAGGCTAAATTCGACGAAGTAATAAACGATCTTTGCGGTTTTGTCCACCAGCGTAGAAGCGGTAAGATCGCTGAACACTGGTAGTTCGGTCCGAGGTTTGAATCTGGCCAACGGGCTGGCTTGCATGGGCGTTTTTGTGGTTTTCCTCACGTGTAACGTGCATACGAGCCAGTTTTCCTCAGAACGTTCTCCACGAATGCATCCCTCGTCTTAGGTAGATAGCCCTCAAGTGCTTAGCCGTAATCAAATAAACCAATCTTGAATGTTCTACACACTAATGCTAATCTTCTGTATTCATTACAAGATATCTGACGAAACGGATTAATGCATCATCTTCCCTGCTAATGTCAGTTATCTCGTTCGTTCCATAACTCATCACTGTAAGAAAATATCACAATACACGTGTTATTTCTATGCATACTTATGACACGAGCTTTCTCCGAGCATATTGTTGAAGAGTTTGATATTATTTTCTTCCTTATTTCTTAACAGGCATGTCTTGATTCGACGACTGGGGCCCAAGAGCACTTAAAATATTTCCCGGATACATTTGTGGTCACAAACATTTTATTTTAAACCAAAGAGAAGCTCTGCTTTCTTAGAGATGGGATAAATTGTGTATTAATAGCATTGAATAAAAGTAAATAAATAAATAAAGGACTTGATCAGTTATATCTCGAGTTATAAAATTTAGATAGTTTAAAATAATAAAAAATATTAATAAAAGAATAACTTATTTAATGTTTCCAATTTAACAAGTTTTTAATATATGCAAATAACGACAAATAATTTCGAAGCTCTTTTCTGCATTATGCTGAAACACAAGATAGCTATCGATTTAATGGGATATATTATGTTTGAGGAAGACTTTCTAAAGAAAAAGGTTCATATTCACGATATATATGGGAAACACATGCAGCCCGTTTTTCCCGATTTAAACCAGAGCTCGAACCCGTGATTGGATTTCTGCTTATGGTACTGATATGGAAATTGTTTATGTACTTGCTACTATATAATGAATCCTGTCCTTAAACTTGGAAAATAATTTTATTAAAATTTCGGTCATTTGATGTTCTAATAAGGCATTTTCCTTTTCATCTTCTTTTGAAATTTCAGTCCATTATCTGCAATCTGTTAGTTGTGAGGAGTTAGATTAAGGTGGGAGGTGGATAAATTGTATCGAGTTATTTTAGGTTATTTGGATTTGGATATTATCGAGTTATTTGGATAACTTGTATTGAGTTATATATTGTTATGAGAGGTAGATAAATTGCATCGAGTTATTTCGCGTTACTGCTATCGTGTGATTTTTTAAATTAGTTAAATTCTATATATTCCGTTTTATTTTCTATCCAATAATAGCGAATAAAGCACATTTGTATTATTATGCAAACGTGATCGAACTATGATTTGGGCAGCAAATTTTACGCAACAATAATTTGTTTTAAGAGAAGTTTTTGGATGATTTTGCAACATCATTTTTTTCTGCGGATGTCAGATTTGAAATTTTTTCTTTCTTATTATTTCTTTAGATTTGATTAAAAATATTAAATTACATTTCCATTTAAATTTTATAATTATTTCCCTCAGAATATCCATAATAGTACCCTGCAAAAGTAATCATTTTCCAAAATCCAAACCAAAATACTGAATTAACCACAGTTTTGCTTGATTTCTGGAATACGTGAGAAAGTCGTTGCCTAAGTTACATAAATTGTCTTGTTTTGCTTCTCACTAAAAATCATTTTCGATTCAAAGCCCCTTTAATTTTGTAACGTCTTGAGCTACTTCTTAGCTATATAATTTTTGTATGTTTTCCTTAAACCAAATAAAAATGCCCTTCCCTTTGCCGTGGTGGCCAGGAAAGGAAGCTTGACTGGATTAGCTGCTTTGGTAAGAATTTCTAGTGGGTGTTAAAGCTCTGTATTTACGACGTTTCCTATGCTGTGGGTCATAAATTTTAAATCTGGAACACTTCCTGCTCATGAAGTTAATTATTGTGCAGCGTCAAGCTGATGACTTCTTTCCTGTAGCTGGTAACAAATAACGTTGTATTTTTGTGTCTGGAGTTTTCGAGGACTTTTTCAGCTTCTTGGAACATCAGAACAGACATCCCGCAAACATGCGGGAAATTGTGGAGACATTAGGTATTTTCGGAAGCAGTAGAAGAGAAACAGGAGCAACACCTCCACCGGGAATAAAACCACGAACCTCTGGAATACGCGCCTAGCGTGCAGACCACCACATCATGAAGGCACGTTAAGAAGACGGTAGAAATATCTTATAAACTCATCGCCAAAATTTGAATTATGCTTACCTGTTAGTGAAAGAACAGCAAGGCGTGTTACAAAATACCCTAAAAATTTGAAACAGAAGAATTCAAGAGCAAATGTCCTGGAAGGAAGAGAGATTTTTCTTACCATGTTTATTAGCTCTTTTATCGGACACTGAAGCTAGGCCCGCTGCGCCTGAATATAATGGTAGTCAGTGTAGTCGCTACCTGCATACGAATATCCTGTTCAAGGTGCTATGTTCTTCTTCTTTTCGGAGATATGTTCAACTCTAGCAATTTAAACGATTTTGGGGCGCTCGTGCCATTTGCTGTCAACAAGAACGCTACATTCTATCAACCGACAAGGCCTAGCACAGAGCTTATTTTTATGGCGTTACTTAATGTGAATGAACAGTTTAGTTTGGAAAGTATTTTTTTCCTGCACAGTCTATAAAAAATTGAAAGGAACAAGCCACCTAGACATGGAAGAGTTTTCTTTGTTTTTCTTTCCTTTTAAAAAAGTGGGTTTCTGCAAGTGGATGTTTCTACAATTTAAAATCCTGATACTGAATGGAAAAAAATTTGTATATGTGCAAAATAATCTGTAAAAGCAGCTTACCATTAAATGTTGAGCTTGATCAGAAATAATAGCGTTGGTAACGTTTTCAGAAGATGATTGATCCTTACATGTAAATTTCAGTTAAAATGCATAATAAAACAAAAATAAAAATCTGAAATGTTTTATATTTAAAATTACGTCCAAAGGAGCGTTCTTTTAACTCTTTCTGTGTTACCTTTATTTATTAAATATTATGTTTTTCGTACCCAAACCATAAAACTCAGTTCAACTACAATATCGCAAAATACTTTTAAAATGAGCATATCTTTAGAATTTCCGATACAGCGTCTCTCGCGCTGGAGATAAAAAGTTTTTTTTTTCGAACAGTGTTGCCATTGCTCGCTTTGAAATGGTTTAATTTTTTTAATCAAAAATTCTTTGAAGTGTTACAAAATATGAAATCGATAATAAAACAAATTTCAAGTTCAAATTAGGGCTTCTACATGCCCGTATTCTATGGAAGATTACGTTATTCAAATTTTGATGACTCTAGATACCGTTGTTTTATCACAATGCGAGAAACATATATATATTCATTCATGCAGATTCTTCATTATTTAATTTCTTTATATATTATATAGGGCAATAATATTTGGTGGCAACAATTTGTATTTCGCCGTTTATTGTTGTCATCGCAAAATGCCAAAATGGAATTAATAGTCCTTCAGGGCAATTTGCTCCTTTGAACTAATAATGTAATTTTTATCTGTGTTACTTCTTTGTTTCTGGCGAATATCTCTCTTCTGAAATGAAAATATAAATCTTGGATCGAGCCATTTTGTTTTTTTATTCCGAAGATAAAATTACAGTCCTTATGATGATGAGAAACCATTTATTAAACTTAATTTATTTGTATTTTTAAATCGATATTATGATTTAAGGACAACTTGAAAAACGTTTTACTTTGTCGTATCCTTCGTTTTTCAGACTATTCGTGCTTTATTGAAGCAAATTAAATAAGTAAAAAAGTATCAATTTTTTTTCCTTATTTTTCTTTGTGATCATTACTTTGTTTCTTAGTAAGCATTTATATTTTAGTAAGCATTAACTATTCTGATGAACTGCACTTAAAAATTTTAAAAAAAAAAAAAAAAAAATTATTTGAGGAAAGCATCGGATGGCAAAAATGTGAAAACACCGCTTGCATTTTATCACATGGTTCGCATATGTTATTTTTCGCAAAATGGATTTTGAGTCTTAAACGCCCATTAATAATTTAGTTATTTAACAACAAGTTTTACCCATTAACACACTAATAAATATAATTCACCTAAATTTTTCTTCTCAGGAATTTGTAATTAAAATTGTGCTTTGCCTATTTATATCACGTTATGTTATGTTACTAGATACTAACTTTCTAAACTATGAAAATAATGTTAATAGTAAATTAAGTATCTTTTTTCTCAAAATGACATAGGAAAATTCAAAGATATATAGGGAACAGAATTATGTCAATCAGGTACAAATAACGGAACCATCATTTTTAATCTTTCCAATTAGCTAGCAAATGTGTTTTGAGTCTTATATTATATGTGTATATATATATATATATATATCCATGCGAGAGAAAAAGAGAATGAGAGAGAGAAAAAGATAGTGAGTACTGATCGTCAAAAGTAAAAAGAATTTTTCAAAATATGCTTATTGATAAAAATTTTCAACCTGTATTCAATATTGTAATCATTTCTGTTAACTATCTGCAACAAAACGCAAAACTATGTTTCTGCACATAGGTTAGCGCATAAAATACGCAAATTCAGCTACTTACAGCGTATTGCGCAATGGATGCATTTAGATTTCGAGTATGTTCTACCCCCTACTCATTTAATCTTTCAAAGGAGCTCGTAGTCTCATCTTCATGTCCAGTGGAACCAAGAAGACTGGAGTCGTGTACTGTTTCTTGAGGAATCCAGATATAGCATTAACTCTTATTCTAGAGGTATGTTAATGCGGAGAGAGCGAGGAACCTCGCTAATTGTTTGCACTTGTCCACGGAAAATTCCATTTCCACAGAAGCAATTTTAATGGCTTAGGAAGGAATCCTCAAGAAATCGCTACACCATGATGCATATCTTTGATGTAAGTTCTGAAACCACCCACAAATGTTTGGAATCTCATATACGGTAGTTTAGGTGTGCTGTTGGCCAAATATTTGGCCAATGAATAACAGTGCTCCCTCCGCATCAAGTATTATACTAATTGATGTGCTAGATTACTCACCAGGCTTCAGCGCATTGTGAGATACTTCCTGCTTTGCATAGCAATGTGCCGGATGCCTTACCTAACTGTCCAGATTTGTAAAGTACACTTTAATAAGAGCTGCGTCAAATTCCGCAAGATTTTGATCAAATATTCGATAAATGACATGAAATCAAGATGTGGGATCTGCATTTCTGTTAGAGCTTACCATATACTGAAATATTTGTTGCAAGATAAGTGAGATCATTTCCCATTTTTTTAATTCATTAACTTGCATTTAAACTCCATCTTTTGAGATTAATTAAGTACAGAACATGGTAATTTATTTAAAATTAGGAAACTTGATAACGTATTTTGAAGCAAAATTGACTAAAACCTTTTCGAGGGCGATCAGACACAGGTCCCTTTTCTTTAGAAGTAAAACAACTTTGCTTCTTAAGAAACTACATTCAAAACCTTCGCCAAACTTTGATGTTTTACCTAGTTTTGAAATTTACATTGACCTGTTTCTCTTTCAGTTTGATACTGATTTATGTTAAATAAAGCTTTTGTATAAACTTCTTTCAATATTTTTTTCAGTTAATAATAGTTAAGTTTTATTTCTATAAATAGCCTTTAATTTTCATGAACAATGTTTAAATATATGTATAGCTATATATAGTATGTCGATAAATAGATAGATAGAGAGAGATCCTTCTCTTCAAGGAAGCTCAATTATTCCATTCCGTGTTTGCATGTAACTTCCATTTATTTTTTTTCCAGAAACCAAAAGAATTCTAAGATTACTTCCATTGTCTCTAAAAATAATAGATAAAATATGAAGTTCGTGATTTTCTCTAACGGGAAGTTATATGGATATTTGCGGAAGATTTGCAAATTGTATTGCAGTTTTATTTGCCTAATTTTGCACTATCTTGTATGTAATTAATCATTTCATTACATAAATATAAACTTGGATGCAACTAATTATTACGTACAGGTTTATATCTGAAACCCAAGCTACGTTAAAATTCTGTTCCTTTTTTAAGTGTATTATCCTAAGTTTCACAAATTAAATTGTGTGAAACTTAGAAATTCCACATTTGAATATTTACAAGTTAAATTAATAAAAAAGCTATATGCTAAACAAATTAGGAAATTTTAACACAGTAAAAAACAAATCAATTGAATGAGGTAAAATGATAGGCTATATTCTAAATAAATGTAAATTATAAAACACAGTAAAATACTAATTAATTGGTCAAGGTAAAATACAAAAAATATATAAATAAAGAAGCGGAAAATGGTTAATTAGCCCAATTCGAAGCTCATTTTGGCTTTTCAAGGGAAATTTTTTTAATGAATTTCGAACCAAGCTAACTCCATTGCGCGTTTCACCGAAACAGACATTTGCGCGACATTTTTTTAATGAATTAAATAAACTATGACTAAAACATTTTAGTCTCAATTCGCTGTTCCAATTTCCAGACGCGTCCGCATAAATTGACACATTAAGGTGTAAAAAATGCAACGGCAATATATGTATATGTGTGTGTGTGTGTGTGTGTCTATGTGTGTAAGGATAAAATATGAAACAAAATTACTGACAAATTTTAATTGTCCACTACTCAAATAATTAATTTGTCGATAGCCGTTTCAGTTCCTAACTTTTATTTAGATATTCTGGGAAGAACCTGTGCTGCATCACTCAAATCATTATTCCTTCTGCAATGATCCGCAGTGCTCTCTTGTCCAATCACCATTCAAAACTGAAGCAAAGGTGGAGCATTGAAGCGGGTCTATAAATATCCCAGCTGCTCAATAAGCAGTAGCGTTTTCCTCTACTGCTCTCCTTTCGCAAGCAAATGATTAATCGCTTTATAGTTTCCATATATTATTTAAAGATATGAGACGTATGTATAAAACTCTGGGGCGTTTATAGCATCTATAATCAGATGAACATGAAGAATGAATATCCTAAGAAATTAAGGATATTTTTTATGGATATTTATCAAGAAAATCCATGAATAATTATGTTTTGAACTTTGCGCGTTTATCTGCAAGTCCATCATTCCATTTACGCAGCAGTTTCAAGCTATCTTCTAACATCAATTTATCTACAGATAAATCTATAGTATATAAAGAGATAAATCTATAGTATATAAAGATAAATCTATAGTATATAAAGAGATAAATCTATAGTATATAAAGATAAATCTATAGTATATAAAGAGATAAATCTATAGTATATAAAGATAAATCTATAGTATATAAAGAGATAAATCTATAGTATATAAAGAGATAAATCTATAGTATATAAAGAGATAAATCTATAGTATATAAAGAGATAAATCTATAGTATATAAAGATAAATCTCTAGTATATAAAGAGATAAATCTATAGTATATAAAGATAAATCTATAGTATATAAAGATAAATCTATAGTATATAAAGAGATAAATCTATAGTATATAAAGATAAATCTATAGTATATAAAGATAAATCTATAGTATATAAAGATAAATCTATAGTATATAAAGAGATAAATCTATAGTATATAAAGATAAATCTATAGTATATAAAGATAAATCTATAGTATATAAAGATAAATCTATAGTATATAAAGAGATACATCTATAGTATATAAAGATAAATCTATAGTATATAAAGATAAATTTATAGTATATAAAGAGATAAATCTATAGTATATAAAGATAAATCTATAGTATATAAAGAGAGAGAGAGAGGGGGGGGCTGATTTAGTAAGCTCAAAATAAAATGTGAATCCTGTAAAACGTATGAAATATGTAAGTGATTCAAAAGAAAGGGCATACGCTTCTGAAGATAAATAAAAATAACTTAGTTAGTTAATTAAGTAAATAAATAATATCAACAGTTATATTTAATGAACTAAGTAAGGAAAGGTGGAGCTGAATGAGGTAAAGATGTACTGTGATATATCCACCTCGTTTGGAAAAGTACAGAAATGTAACAAAAACAAAATTGTTGCCAAATTCGTAACAACTGTGAAATTTTTACCGCCATTTTAATTAACTTTCCACGTAGTTTGAAACGGTAACCTGCTTGTTTCATCCGTTCTGTTTTAAAATTGTCGACGGTAAGTTTTTGAAAGCACTAAACTTGAAAATCAGCTGTGGCTTTGCTATGCTAATATGAGCAAAAATTATACAAAAAGCTGTTACTTTTCGATGAGGCCCACCAGCGGCCGAGCGGTAAAGTCGCTGACCGCTGGTAGTTCGGTCCGAGGTTCGAATCCCGCGAACGGGCTGGCTGCATGGGTGTTTTCGTGGTTTTCCCCATGTGTAACGTGTATACGAGCCAGTTTCCCTTAGAAAGTCTTCCACGAAGGCATCCCTCCTCTTAAGCAGATAGCCCTTCAGGCTTTGCCGTAATTGAATAACCTAACCTAACCTACTGTTCGATGAACGTTAAACAGCTTCAAAGCTTGTTTCAAAAAATCAGTTTAATGTACGAAAATACAATCTAGAAAGATATGTAAAATATAAAAGAAAATGTTCTTGGTATAATGAATAAAATGAAAGAATAAAAAATTGTAAACCTCCATACGGTTGTTCCTTTTTTTCATGTTGTGGGACAGAATAGTTTGGTTTGGTTTATGTGATTACGGCAAAGACTCGAAGGCTGGTTGCCTAAGTGAGTGATGTCTTCGTGGAGGACTTTCTAAGGAAAACTGGCTCGCATACACGTTACACATGGGGAAAGTCACGAATACGCCCATGCAGACAGCCCATTCGAGGGATTCGAACTTCGGATTGGCGCTTAGCGACTTTGTTGGTTGGCTGCTGGTGGGGGCGGGGCAGAATAGTTCAAACGAGACAGCTATTTGAAGGTAAATTTTAATTATATTTTTGTAAAATTAAACTTCTGCATCATTGCAAAATATTTACTGAAATTCAAAGTATTTGATTGAGCTAATTTGTCTTTACCTCGCCTACGTATTTGCTTTATGTTTAGTTTTATACTTCGTACCCATTTCGCTTTTCTTCCACTGATAAAGCGCTTTAATCAACTAGTTAGTTTTAAATGTTCCTAACAACCCCTTCTCAATTCTTACTGTTACAGTGTACATAACGATGGTTTTAACAAAGACTTGAATGCTTTGCAAATATATGTACAGTGTATTTTAAACCTCTTTGGCATTTTATCTGCTGAACCGTCTAAGTTCCTCATTTTTATTTAATGCGTTGTATTTAAAATACAAAGATTCAGAGGAGATAAAAGTCTCTGCGTAAACGGCCGTGTTAATTGAGTTTTACAATTTTATGAGTCTCATTAAATTTGTTTAGGTGGAAAATTCCAAGTCCATAAAAATTCCATGAATGCACAACGTCTCCACTGTTACAGAATGTTTTAAATAAAGGGAAACGAAATGTGTATGGGAAATGGAATTTGTATCTAATTCAACTTTCGAAATAAAAGTTTCGAAATTAAAACACATATGTTATTTTGTATACTGTTGTGTTTTCTGTCCTTTCAAGAATAATTATTTTGTCAATTATAATTTTCGTCATGTGAATAATAAATTGAAGTAATTAAATTGCGCCCGTTCCTCATGAATGTGTAATTAAATTAAATACATAAAACATAATATGCCAAATTAATTATGAACAATTTCCGCCCTCTAATTTATAAATTTATTTCAATATAATCCAGGATGTAATTAAATGCAATGCAATTAAGAAAAATAAAAAAGATATATTTATTAATTAATTTAAGCTACATATTCTGTATGAAGAATTAAAAATATGTGCAATACATTTGGAAATCATTATTGAACTACTTTTATTGCACTACTTGGAATTTTTTTATTGAAATTTATATTATTTACTTATTTACTTATTTTTTCTTATTTCTTACTTTATATTTCGAAATTACTATTGAAACTTCTGCTTAAAAGTTAGTTTTTCAAATATTGATATAATGACATGTTTCTGTTTTAAAAAGAATTACAAGGCAACTAGATAATATTTCTTAGTTTTTCTTTACACTTTAAGACACGATCTTTAGCCCAAATATCGTTAGCACGAATGGAGTCTCCAAACGATATTTGGCGGCGTATTACTATAAATGTCTGAGTCACTTTTCAAGTTGTTGCCAAGAAATATTATCACCCTGCATTACCTTGAAGAAATTAAATGATAAAAGTTTGGTTTGGTTTATTTAATTATGGCAAAGCACACTAGGGCTGACTAAGGGAAGGGATGCCTTCATGGATGACTTTCTAAGGGAAAATGGCTCGTAAACATGTTACACATGGGGAAAACCACGAAAACGCCCATGCAGCCAGCCCGTTCGCGGGATACGAACCTCGGACCGAACTACCAGTGTTCAGCGACTTAACCTATCAGCCGCTGGTGGGCCAAATGATAAAGAATCTGTATGAATGTATGTATGTTTCTCGCACTGTGAAGAAATGACGGTACTTAGGGCCAACAAGTTTTAATAACGTAATCTCCCCCACCAAACATGTGCACCTGTAAACCATTTGAATTTCGAATTTTATATTTCATTGTTTGTAAAACTTTAATGATTTTTTTAAGAAATCAACGAACATGGAAAAGCGCAGTGGCAACACCGTACGAAATAAAATATATTTATCTCCTTCGCGCGAGACTGTATATCGGAAATTCTAAGGATATGTTGTCTTAAATATTTTGTGATTTTGCTATTCAATTGAATTTTATGTGGCGCCAGTGCAGAGAACATGATATTTAATTTATAAATTTAATTCACAAAATTTAAATAATAAAAAGACAAAAAAAAAAGTGTTTTGGAAGCTATTTTACTAAGAAAACTGTACATTGTTATAATAAACTGGGAAAAGGCTGGAAAAATAAAAATATATATGCCAACACTTCCTACACATGCTAAAATTTTAAACACACATACCGCTTTTAAAACTTTTGTAATTTTACTGTTGAACTGTATATGGCGTACTTTCTGAGAAAGGGTTGCTTAATAATAAAGCGAAAAAGACATTAAGAATTGGGTTAGAAAGCGTGATTGTACAGAAAAGTGGTAGAACGGAGAAAAACCTTAAAAAACCCTTTTGGGCGACCATTAAAATCAGAGCGTTTTCAGATTTTTTTCTTATGTTTTGAAGTCAGTCTAATTAATCATGCTTTTAGATACTAATAATCTAAAAAGTAAACAGAAATAAACTGCTTATAAATGAGTCATATCAAAAATATTTTCATTTAAAATCATTGAAATATAATAAATTGCATGCAAGTGAAATTATACCAGATCATTATTATTGTATTTTCTGATGCCACAGATTATATTTGACCAGGAAACAGTTATATTTAAATCAAATCTGTTCCGAATTTAACATTTCGAAACCATTATTGTTTGTAAAAATCTGTAAACTATGACGTATGGAAAAGGTGTTAAGTGATGTGAACGTGAATTTCTAATCTGTGGTATATTTAATCCATGGCATAAGACTCCTGCATAACACTGATAATGTAAATTGAGCTTAAAATGCAAACAGAGGGTAATCATTTTACACGAGTGTAAATTACAAGAGTGTAAATTATCGAATCAAAATGCATTGAGAACCAAAACTAACTCAATCTGTATTAAGATTTCGTAATAAACACGATGCACTTGCTTTCTTCACTTTTGCCTGGCTGGACTGCTACCTGCTGTTCTCTTCTTGCCTCATTTTTAATAAAATGAAAATATTTTGAAATAATCACACGTAATGTGTGAAGTTGTTTTTGACCGCATACTGTTTACTGAAATAAAAATCTGATGTGTACACCACATGACTTTCTTGTACGGAATATTAAATTATACTCATTTTTTCTTGCACCTTATTTAAACGTATTGTATTGAATTAAATCTACTTCGCCAACAACGCATAAACCACAGTAGAATAAATGCATTCTTTAAAATGCATTCTATTTGTTAATCATAGCGACATTCGGGCGCTAGGTTCACTTAACAGTTATATTTCCATCATATGCACAAAATTTACATCATTTAAAGAATTATCTAATCGTTGCCACATGTTCTGTTCAAATACTATAATGAAACTAGAACAATGTATAAAAGAAATTAAGCAAACAAAACAAAAAAGAAACAGTTTTTCACAGACGATTGAATATTTCTCATTCAATTAATTCAGTTCTCACTTCGCGACAAAGCGAAAATACATAAAAACTCAAAATATCTGTATTAAAAATTACGAAGTAAAACTTAAACGCTTATTTCCTCGAAAAGAATTCACAAAGGATTAAGCATGATTTAATTCGCAATAATAAATGAAGGCGTTATCTTTGTTAATGCGAAGCTAAGTTTCTCTAGATTGGCAACAAATCCACTATCCTGCTGTTTCAAATGTAAATAAGGAATGGCCGCCATCAAGAAAATTATTCAGCTTAGCGGCACTTAAACAACTTTAAAATTGTTGATAATTCTAAACCTATTGCATAGAGATTTACTAAAGGTATAAAAACCTTAACCGGAAAATAAGAACAACATAATTCAATCATTTTTAAAGCAAAAAATGTACAATTTACAAGCATATAAGAGTAAAGAAACTGAGATCACTGAGCCGGGTAACAGAGTGGATATATACACTAACTACCAATAAGTATTTGGACACCTGTGATAGAAAAGAAAAAGTAACTTTATTCAAAATCAATAGTTAGTAGAGCCTCCACCAGAGGTAATTATAGCGTGGACCCTCCTGAGCATACGTTCCAGAAGTCTTTGTATGACAGCTAGTGATATTTTCTTCCACTCGGCTTGGAGAAGACATAGAAGTTCCTTCACCAATTTTGCACGGGTAGTGCACCCCTGAATTCGGTGATGCAACTCGTCCCAGAGGTTCTCGATAGGGTTCAGGTCTGGACTCTGGGCAGGCCAATCCATTCGATGAACTCCATTGGCACCATACCAAGCCTTGGTTAACGCCGAAACATAACAACTGACATTGTCGTCCTGAACGTAACAGGGGTTCAACCGTAAAACTGCCACAACGTAGGAAGCACATTGTCATCCAAAAAAGTGCAGTAGGCATCGGAGTTGATGCCTACTGCACTTTTTTGTTTTTTACCAAGCCATGTTTACCATGAATGGGGACCAAGGGTCCCAGCCCATACCAGGAGAAACACCCCCAGACCATAATTCCACCTCCGCCAAACTTGACTGTTGGCACAATGCATTCTGGCAGGAGACGTTCTCCAGGTAGATGCCAGACCCAGACCCTGCCATCCGAAAGATAAAGAGTGAATCTTGATTCGTCACTCCAAAGAACCGTTTCCACTGATTTACGGTCCAATTTCGATGTGCTTTGCACCACATTAACCTAGCTGCGGAGTTGGAATTTGTGATCAGAGGCTTATCGGCAGCAGAAAGACCATAAAAAGCAAGCAGATGTGCTTCCTTATGGATGGTATTCATTGAAACAATACTCCCGGATGCCTCTTGAAAGTCCTCGTAGATAAGGGCCATCGGTTGGGCGCGGTTCTTCCGAATTTCTCTGGACAGCACTCGTCGGTCTCTATCTTCCAGTTTCGTTGGTCTGCCGACTAGGAGCACATTCCGACAATCACCGCTCAGCTTCCACTTCTTAATCACATAAGCCACTGTCGATTTTGGGTACTTCAGATCGATAAATATGTCTCTTAAGGATCGGCCACATTTGTGATACCCGATAATTATACCTTTCTCGAAATCAGAGAGCTCCGAACTGCACTTCATCTTGCATGCGACTAAAGCCGATGCTGTTTCCTACACGATATATACCGGCGGAGTCCGTGACGTACCTTAGGACCGCAGATATCGTCATTTGCATAGGTGTCCAAATACTTATTGGTAGTCAGTGTATATAAATATATTTATATACGTTTGGTGCGGCCCATTGCAACCAAAATACGAGGTGCACATCTACATGGTATAGCAGTTCCAATATACAAAATTTGAACGTTCTGAGGCTACTCGTTTTTGAGTTATGCGAGATACGTACGTACATACGTTCGTACAGACGGCACGAAAAATTCTCTTCAGAATTCATTTTAAAGCAGTTTTATAATTTTTTTGAAGGAAAAGAGTATTTTATTCTGTCCTTACGTACAGTTATCAGCAAAAACATCGTTAAATAGCATTCGATAGCGGTCAAAATGGATATTTTCGTTGAAATATGCTGCCTGAAAATTTTCGCGATTACAATACTTCCTTTTTACTTCGTACAAGGAAATGAAAATGAATATTTAATCTGCTTCAGCCTACAGGTTTCTGTTCACAATAATCAACATTCTACGAAATCAGAATTCTTGCTGTTCATTAAAACGGATTAAATATTCTACGTCTTACGCCATCAATGTCACAAAGTCTTTTTCATTATAGAAAGTCTTTTTCAACATATATATATATATATGATTTTGATATATATATATATAAATATATATATATAATTTTAATGTGTGCTATATGGCAAGAAAATATGTAGTAGGTTATTACGAAACATTTTATTATAAATGAAAGAAGGATTGGGATCCAATTTTTTTTTTTAATTGCAATAAGTTCTGTGTAATTCTAATGTCAAGTTCGTTAAAATTGTTCACCGGAAAGGAAATAGAAACGTTAAAATATATAAACTGAAGGAAAAGACCACAGCCAACAAGATATGCTCATTAAATGAATATGACATAACATCTCACATAGAGAAACTGGTAGCTCGGATTAATATTCATTTTTTACCATGTTATCTTTTATTTAACATTTTTTTTTCTTTTAAACATAAAAACTACATTTCATGCAGAAGGTGATCAGCTTTTGAATTCAGAGAACACCACTGTCAAACAGGTAAAAGTTAACAAAATATGAAAACTTTTCTAAATGGAGTTTGCGCCCTGGAATAATTAGCAAACTTATTCTGGACCGATTAATTCAAATTTGAGTTTTCTGAAATGATACACAGTATTCTAAATGAAGAACAATTACCAAATATTTGTATATTAGTATATAGTTAGGTTGTATGAATATGGCAAAACACATAATGGTTCTCTGTCTGAGGAAACAGATGCCATCGTGAATGACTGCTTAAGGGGACTCATACACCTTAAAACCCATAAGATGTTCGAATGGGTGACTGTTGCAAGAATTGGGATAACTTATTTATTTTAAAAGCAATTACTACCAACCTTTTAAAGCTGACTACATAATATAGCTGCTTTCTGAAATAGTAATCAGAAAGTTTGGGTTCCCACAAATACTTTTTATAATTTAATCCGCTTTGTGACAACATTTTTCGTCATGTTTCCAACTTGCGCGCACAGTTTAAAACATTCTGTATCATAATTTAATTCCATATTTAATATATAGCTTTTATAACGTCTGGAAACTACTGTGCACCTAAAATTCTAACAATTTCATGTTAAATTTTTATTTTATTTTGAGTTGAGTTTATAAAATGTATTTTATTAACAAAATTTGTAATGTTTTCGTCCATAAAATTCTTCAATATTAAAATATTCATCAGATTATTGGTTCAGTTAGAAAATAGTGCTCATATAAAGAATTCCATCGAATTTCAAGTATGTACCATTAGCCATTTTTAAAATATCATGCGCGCAACGTGGAAACATGGCGAAATATTTTGTCACAAACAGGATTAAATTACAAAAATATTTGTGGCAACATAAACTTTCTGGTTACTAGTTTCCAAAGCAGCTATATTATGTGGTCAGCTGTAAAAAGTTGAAAGTAACTGCTTTTAAAATAAATAAATTATCCCAATTCTTGCAACAGTCACATATTCGAAGATCATGAGGGGTTTAAGGTGTATGAGTTCCCTTAAGAGAAATTGGCTCGTATTCACGTTGCCCAAGGGGAAAAACACGAAATCCAGCCATTGAGCCAGCCGATTCGCCTGGCTTCGAACTCTGAACGAACTACCGGTATTCAGCAGCCTTTAACCGCTCGGTCATCGGTGGGGCACATCACATTATGAAGAATACCTTCGGCAACTTTCTTGTTCGAGGTTAATTTACTCCTAAAGAAGTAGAAGACTACATACATACCTTACGTAGAAGACTACATACGTAGAAGGCTACATACATGTATGTATATGTCTTCCATCATCTGAACGCATGTAAAAAATATAGCAATGTACAACAAATATGTCAAAAGCGCTTTTGTATGGCAATGTATGCATTTTCTTTGAAACTAATAATCTTCCGATTCGGCTCTGGGAGGACGCGTAACACATGCATGTTTACTCAAGTTAGTCATAAAGCGTTCCTGTCCTCAATGACTTACCTACCCACCTACATACATACTTTATTCATAAAATTGCATTACGAAATACTGTAATATATACCACAAAATAGAACGCTAAATAATAAAAAGCAGAGAGGCTCAAGACATTTTATTTCTGAAATGCCCAACAGAATTGATGTCATATTTTTTTATTTTTATTTATTTTTAGTGAATAATCTAAAAATTGTGACAACAACGTGAATATATTGCATTCTGTTCGTAGCTAATCCTTCAAATGATTGACCACAGAGTTAAATAATCATTTTCACTGGATACCAGCTTTCCAATCCTGCCTTCAGTTAGGAATGCCAATTTGGTTCAACATGGACGCAGCAGATTGTTTTAGAAGATGATATAAATTCAATAACATCTGTCTTACATTTCATACGCCTTAATTCGATTTCCGATCCAAATGTTATAGCTGGAAAGGTAAGAGGACACATGTCTTTGTAAATGAAATTACGCAGAACCTGCAATCCTAGAGACAGAACATGTAGTTTTCCTAATAAAAGATACACGCGAGGTATCTTGTGACCGAATTAGATTATAAAAGAATCGCCCTAGACTTTTCTGAGTGAGAAAGCTGAGAGCAAGCTTGAAATCTGATTATGTTAATGGACTTATTGATTACTAGCGTGTTGAATGTGATAAAAGGTGTTTCTTTGTACCATTAACTACTTCTCTGTTTTGATTTATTTGCATTTCTTAAGAAAGTAAACATTTTACATTCAAGAGCAATACGATTAGTATATTTTACTGAAAAAATTGTTTATCATATAATGAAATCTTTCCCATGAATATACTGAAGTAACAGGAATAAACATTGCTTTTCGTATACATAAGTTCATTAGCAGAATATAAGTGTACCATTGTTAATGAGAAAAAAACTGATTCATTCAAGGAAATATAAGTAAGGCAGCTAATAAAGTTATACATTAACCCGAGTCTATTTCCAGACTTCTCATTGTAATAACAAAAACAAAAG
Source organism: Stegodyphus dumicola (assembly GCF_044657685.1). Lineage (NCBI taxonomy): Eukaryota > Metazoa > Arthropoda > Arachnida > Araneae > Eresidae > Stegodyphus > Stegodyphus dumicola. Next base: position 158,795,622 of record NC_140776.1, on the reverse strand, counting down.
ATGATAGAATTATAAAAAATACTCTCTTGAAAGTCCAGACTACATCTACTATTTCAAAGTTTTATCCTTCAGAACTTCAAAAGGTTTAAAGACATATTTAGAAAAATAAGATGGGGACATTGCGTGACTTGTTTGTACGGCCTATTAAATTATGCACATTTTTTGCTAGAATTTATTTAATCTTTTTACCTCGAATTTCATTACAGATATAGCTCTCATAACGAGAGCTATATCTATGATGTCTGTTCAGTTCTCACTTCACGGAAAGGCAGAAATACATAAAAATTCTAAGTTTCTCCATTAGAGCTTGTAACATACAGAAAAACATAAAACGGCAATATATATATATATACTATTTGGAGACTGCCGATTGCAGAATCCTTTATTTTGTCCGTAAGTTATTGAAAAATATCGTTCAAATGGATTCAAAAGCGTTCAAAATGGATATTTTCATTGAACTATGACACCCGAAAGTTTGGCAATGATAGTAGTTCCTTTACTTCTTACCAGGAAGTAAAAAATTGAAAATGAAAACTATTCGCTTTAAAAGAAACTTCAAGCCGATCGTAACAGAGGTGTTTCAGTGCAATACGGGATGGATGCATTTTATGTTTGAGCATCTATGCTAGATTAAACACAGAGGGTCCAGAATTAACAAAGCCTATTTCAAAGCTGCCTACAGGTAACACCAACCGTTAAAAAATCGTGAAATTTTGTGGCGAACTTAATGAAAGGATGACAATGTCTTTCAGCGGAAAAGAAAAATAGTTACAAATATCGCCGCCAAAGAGCATTGTATTAATAAATTACACTTTTAGCCACACCTTTACGATAGTTTTATAATTTTAGAAATTTTATTACAACAAAACATGTTCCACTCGTTGGCCATCATTTTCAGCTACCACCTGAAATCGCAAGATGACATGTTCCACAGCTTACCGAAGTGTACGCTGGGAAATCTTGAAGCACTTGGAGTAAATTGATGGCTTTATGATCAGATAAAGTTGTTGGCTTGTCACGAACTACCGGATGTTTCAAAAGTTCTCAAAGACAAAAAATCGCATTAATTGAGCTCTGGGAATAGGGGAGGCCACATAGTACGGAAAGTGCCGGCTGATGACTCGTCTTGCATAAACGTTGTGCACGTAAAGTACTAGCATGCTTGCAGGGACGGACAATTTCGCTGGGCCCGTAGAGCTTAACTCCTCGAAGAAGTATGGCCCGAGAATAAACGATGCAGAATATCCACGCAATACTGCCGCTTTTGGTGAACACAGCATTTGGTCAACGCAATGTTTCTGCTACTATGTAAATTCATGCATCATGAACATTATATGAAATTTACATGATAGATATTAATTTTGAAACCACGCAGTTATGGGAAGTTTATTACAAGCATCTTATTATTATTTGACAGAAAGGGGGAAATCAAAAATGAGACTTGAGAGTTATAACAAATTAAACATATACGTAAATTATGAATTAAAATAATTAAAAAAAGTCTAAAAATTTTCTGATAAATATTATTTTTCTTAAATTTGAAACTATGATTTATTAATTAAATTTTCACTGAATTTTACACGAGATTGCTCACACCTGAAAGCGGATAACACGATCGATGGAGAAAAGATTTAATGAAATCCAGCACATTTTGAATGCATAGCATTTATTTTATTTTATTCTTAAATTTTCTTATGAGCAAGAATATTTAAAAATTATTATTGGACGTGTATTTAATTATGGCAAAGCACTCTAGGGCTATCTGCCTAAAGGGAGGGATGCCTTCGTGGAGGACTTTCTAAGGGAAACTGGCTCGTATACACGTTACACATGAGGAAAACCACGAAAACACCCATGCAGCCAGCCTGTTCGCGGGATTCGAACCTCGAACCGAACTACCAGTGTTCAGCGACTTTACCGCTCGGCCGCTGGTGGGCCTAATTATTATTGGAAAAAGAATCTTACGAATCAATATGACAAAACAAATCGACCGAAACTGCACCAGTGGCTTTAAAAGATTAATTGAAAATGATTCCTCTCTGAATTCGGAAAATGAGGAATATTTGCAGAACCATCTTTCTTGAGTTAGTGGCTGAATAAAGTTCCTGTCGATAAATTTTTATATATTTCACTCATTTTTATGTGTAAGCATTTTTCTTTTGAAAATAAATAATGCGGCTTGTAATACATTCTACTTTATACAAAGGGCATAAATAACAATGTTATTTCTATTATTTCAGTTATTTATAGGAAATGATAACAAGTTCTTATGTTTGAAATGAAAATTTCTGAGTGAAAATAGCGTAATTAAAAAGCAATTTTCCTCACATTGCTTTTTGCAATATGTAATCCTAGTATTCGACAGGTTTTCCAAAAAGACTCGATTCATATAAATAAAAATGGCTTCTACTCTTCAATAAAAAACCTAAAAGATGCGATTCCTATAAATAAATATATTCATTGTTCTTAAACACGAATAGAGCTTTACGAAATGTAATTCTTATATGACAATTTGTGACCACCTGAAATAAAAAGGCATTTTTTTATTTAAAACTTTTTTTCAAGATTTCTGGCGCTTTTCGAGTTTCAAAATCTGAACTTCAAAAATGGACTGGATTTTTGAAGTTCAGATTTTGAGCGTGAAGGATTTTCTCCTCGCTCCCTATTTTAACTTCGCTAATTTTTCTTGTCCTTTATGCTTGATCATATAGCCTGGCTTGGTAAAAGTAGGCGGCCAGTGCAACTCTGATTAAAAATCCAGTTATAACCACGTGCAGTGCTGATAAGGACCACGTGTTTCTGAGACTCCTTCTTCTTTATTATCTTCTTTCTAGGCATTTCTTTCTCCTGATGAGGAGGGACCTTTAGCTGCCCTCGAAATCGATTGAGTGTTTCATTATACTTACGCTAAATACAAGGTTGTTTTTACGATTTTTATTGTCACATTAGCGTGTTTCTCTTCTAGCCCAAAGAGTACATCTTTAATTTAAAGCGTTTAATTGGCTCAAAATTTCTCCCCAGTGTAACGATTTAAATGTTGGCAGCAATAACGCAAAGCCGAAGAACTGCAATCTTATATGAAATGGTGAAACCTAGTAACGTGTGGCCTCGAGAGGCAAAAAAAAAAAAAAAAAAAAAAAAAAAAAAAAAAAAAACCGCTTTGCCACACCCTAGATTTAAATGTTCTCAAAATAATTGGCATTGTGGTCATGAAACAGGAAGGTGAAGTGATAGTAAATCTGAAAATATAAATAACTGGTTAATTAAAATAACAACTCTACAAAGTTATTCGAAGACTAGTATATCTTTAAAAGGGATGGAAATCACTCATTTTCTCAAGAGTGCGGTCGTAATTTAAGTGATTACTAAGGCCGTTTTTGGCAACAGGAAGAACGATGTTTAGAGCTAGCACTGTTACTTTACCATAGTTCCTGCTTCGAGAAACGTGAAGTTTTTTGACTTTCATAATTCTCTGCGTAAACTGCGATAATTTAGGCTTTAACATTCACGTTTCTTCCAAATGATGTTTTGATGATAAAATACCTATTTTGACACTTCTGAACACTTAAACCAAATCTTAAATTGTAGTTCCAGAACAAACATATTTGGTGAAAAAAGTATTTGTCTTTCTTTTGGATGCTATAATAGCATTATTTGTAAAGCAGAGAGAGGTTGATCAAGCTGAAATGGATTGTACTAATTGAATTAGTGTTTTCCTTATACTAACGAAAACAAATTAGTCAGTTTGATTGGTTTCTTATAAAATATCATTAATTTTATGCATGCAAAGCAAAACCTTTGGGCAACATTCTATGGTGTTAAATATCTCCCGTGAACAGTTCGCCAATTATTGCAATTCATAAAATTCACGCATTGCTAATTCACAAAATAAGGAATGTAAAAAACATTATCTTTCTTTGTGCTCGTTTATCTTTATTTTGTCCATACAATACTGCAGAGCATATACAATAAGATAAATCCATTAAGATTTGCAGTTACGCTTGAGTTTCTGTAAATAAAAGCATTTGTAGTACAGTTTTTCATAACTCTTTTATGATTATGGCTGCTATTTCTACTTGCTAAAAGTTTTCATGGCGGTTATTCCTTCAATTTAAATCTAGTTATGAAGCAATTTTGGGAATTTCGTGTTACCGTTTACTTTTCAGTTTTGAATTTTATTCTTAGCTATGTAAATTATTCTTAAAATGTTTCTAGGATATTCATCTTCTAAAAAGATGACGTTAATTTACGGTATTGATAAAAGTAATATAATACTACAAATGTTCCATTTTCATTTATGATTTCTTAAATGATTTTCTTTTTAAATTTTTCTTCTCTTTTTTAATTAGTTAATTTAGTTTAACAATAAAACTTCTTATTCTCTGTAGTGCTCTTTAGAGTCAATATTCAAACGAATTTTCTTGTATGGTGTCTCCCGCAAACCATACTAGAACAATTACTTCAATATAATAAACACGCAGCTTGAGGAGTAAATGGTTTCATACTCGTTTATATGTATGGAAACTCGAAAAAATTAACAGATAGTAGAAAATTTTGTTTTTCATCATTCTTTTTATGTGTTTTATGAAGAAATTGAAACTTATGATTGTATTTCATTCCTTTGTTCTATCTAACATCAGCATAAAAGACAATCCGCATATCCAATAACTCTGCTTTATATGTAAGTAGATAATAGTGTATTAATAACAGAAAATATGTCTCCAATCTATTGCAGATATTTATAGAAACTCTAGAATTTCTAGGTAACAACCAGAAATGTATATAAATGAATTGGAAAATGTGAGGTAGTGCATTTTATGTACATGGAAAATAATAATAATGTTACTATAAGACATGCTGTTATTCCTGAGCCTCCGCAGGTCATTTATCTTAGAATTATTCCAGACGCAAACATGGAAGCCTCACATTTCTCACAGTTGGGTTACTAAACTCCGAGCTACTAAAACTACACTTGCCGTCCTTAATTGCTCCAAACCACGTTCTCTCCATAGATAATAAGTTACTCATCTATAAGATCACGTTGTGTACATTAATTACTCGAACGTCTCCTGTATGTGCATCTATGTGCGTTGCAAATATGCATCCAAAGAATGCAAAATATCTGACCAAGAAGACACATAACCGAGAGCTGCAGCCGCTTTAAAATTACGAATAATTATTAGAAAGACTCTCCTCAATCAATTTTCAAACATGGAAGATTTAAAACCGATGTCAGAGGGGTTATCTCGTCCTAGAGCTTAATATTGTGCATGTTAGCAACTATTTGCCTAATTTCATTCTGAATGACAAAGACATTTTCTTTCCTCTTTGGGAGCAAATGACAACACTCAAAGCATTCATTCATTATGTCTAAATTCAAGGAATATATTTGGTACCTTTGTAAAAATCTATTTTTCTTTTGCATCTTTTTCTTTCAGAACAAAAGCTATCATTATATTCCTTTACAATATCTTAGAATAGCTTTAATCAAAATTATAAGTCCTAAGTTTCTTGAGATTTCTTCCTTTGCTTAGGAAGACATGAAGAATTTGGATTAGCCAGCTTTACAATTATAAGAAGAATATTATAATAAAATTTAAAGCTTTATATTTCGTTAAATATTCTCATGTGTTACACAGCTGGAAATAATTTTATTTATCAGTAATTTCTGTTATTAATAAAGACAGATTTCATTCTTCATATTAGCATTCTGAAAACCAACTGAATCTGTAATCTGTAGATGCATAATGTAAGATCTAACAGTTTAAACCACTGTCTCACTAGAAGGCGTTATAATGAGATCTCCTTATTCTTTCTAATTGTAATAAAATTGCAAAATTCTTCATTTATTAATAAGCCAAACATTCAGAAAAATAAAGTGCAAGAGAAAGAGAGCTGAGAGCTGAAGTTACAGCTCAGGAGCGCTTTAAGCGACCTTTCTGATCATAATAAAAGGAAAATTCTTTTAAGCGAAATTACACCAAATATTTCTGAGACAACAATTTATTTTTTTACAAAGTACTTTATATGTACTTAGAAAGATTTGTGAAACTGTTTAAAGTATAGTAAATCACTGAAATTTTCAGTTTTAGGCTTTATAGTCCAGTTAGAGTTTCGTGCTTGAACAAATTTTTCCATGATATGATCAGGGTAAAATTCCTTAAAACTTCAGTAATATTCTCATCATTGACTCTTCTGCTAAAACAAATCGGGGCAGGTTTCAGCTTTCTGATATTCACTGTTTTATCTTATATTTTAGGTACTTGAAAGTACAGTGGAATCCCGAATATCCGAACTAACGAGGGTCGGAGCTATGTCGGATAAGCAAAACCTCGGCAGTCTTAACCCGCGGGAAAGCGCGTGGGGTGTATCATACCCCACCCCTACATAAAAGTGGAATATTCCTAACTTGTGAAACTAAAATTCTGTGCTGCATTCAGTAGCTGAGTTTCTAGTTGTGGTTGACTTTCAGAACCGCTTTTTCTTTGCCTGTGTGTTTCAGAAAAATATTTATCGGTATTTTATTGGAACTGGGGTATGACACACCCCACGCGCCTGTCCGCGTAAGTGTTTTTCTTACTGAATATTTAGTTCAGAAATTTATTTTTAGAGTGGAACAGTAAATATTTCTACTCGCAAGTGATTTTAAAGTACTTGACATTAAATTCTTAAAAATTTCTAATCGCATTATCGTAAAAAGAATGACTCCCTATGAGTTGAAGATGTAACGTCTGTGAGATTTATTATAAATATTTGAAAGCGATGAAGATTGCATTTCGGAAACTGAAGATGAAACTTGGAATATTTTCTACACTGTTTTTGGTTTTGCAAAAGATAAAACATTAATTCCTCATGTTCCTAAAAAAAGAAAAACTGTTCTTATGCTTTCAGTATTATATAACGATCGTACTATAGATGATACTATTGGAGAAAATAAAACATCAGGAATTATATATTTTTATAATATGACTAAAGGAACAGTGGATATGGGGAATGAAATGTCAGCTAATTATTCAATTGTCAGTATAACAAAGAGGTGGCCAATGGTAAGTTTCTTTCCTGCACTGAATATTGCTGCAATAAATGCTTGAATTATATTACATTCAACTGCTAATCCACCAACCAGAAAAAGAAGTGTGTTTTTGAAGGACTTAGCATTACAGTTAATGAAAAAAAGTATTGAACAAGGATCAGAGATTAACACTTTACCAAGAAACTGACGTACTGCATGCAAAACAAAAGCCAAAGTTTCGAAGAAGAATTAAAACGAATACACGAAATTGAAACAACTAAGTATGGAGGATGTGATAAATTGCCCTCGCGCCAAGGACAGAAGAACGTGAATGCAATGTTTAAAATGTGAAAATATTTTGTGCCGAGAACACATGAATGTATTTCGTTCAAAGTGTAAAGAAATAAAATAAGCATTGTGTATTAGAGATGCAATGAAACTTAGATGTTTATTTTTAATGATGTTTATTTTTTTATTATTTTCATTTATGTTAATTTTAACGCTAAGATTATTTTGGAAATTAATTTTTTTAAATCCAATTATTATTCACGTATTTATAATACACGAGAACAAGAAAAACAGCTTTAAAACAAAATAAGACTATTTTTATCATATTTTAAATACTGGAGTATGTGATACCCCACGCGCCCACTCTAGTAACTTTTCATGGTGCGACTTCCGCCGGGTTAATGTCATACATGCAGTTGTACATTTAGAGCGCAATTAACCCTTTCGCCGTCCTCTCCTGTCCGCGAAAATTTCTTCCAGCGGCCGTCTGTGTTTCGTAGCGTGTAATGTTGTTTTCTCTGTACATCATAACTTTCCATACATGACTTTCGTAGTGGATGAATGTCAATGAATATTAAGTAAAATTGTATAGAAATAAAGCATAATGGAAAAATAATAATATCTCTGCTTATTTCTAACAGCAGGATCATTTGATAACATCTGATCCAGGCGGTCCACTCCTCCCATTTTGTTGTAATCTTTTATAATTATTGGTATTTTTACATTTCGTTTTTATGTTCCAACATCCATCATCGAGTTATTATGGACTGTACTCATCAAACGTATATCCTTCTTGTCTTTCCAATTCACAACCTCATTTTTTCTCTTTTTCTGCTGAGTAGACGTTGAACCTATCTCTCACTGTAAAAGAACGCTCGAGGTGCGTTACGGACGATGAAGAGATTAAGTAACAAACTAACCTTTACGCACAGACGTTCTAAGAGGATATAAAGAGAAGTTAACGAATACTTCAACTTGTGCTGAGAGCAATAAATTATTACCCCCAAAATCAAATCACGATAACGATATAACTCTCCTTTGTATGCCTACCAATGGTCTGAAATCAAATTTCACATTTCTCTATATCAGTATCCCAGATGAAAAAAGACTTAAATTTCTATTATCCTTTATCCTATTAAATCCTTCTATTATCCTTATAATACTTCTATTATATAAAATATTATTGACTTGGAATTCTTTTAAGATAATGCTAATTTTCAGCTAAGCCTCAAAATTGCACTTCCTACAGAATCTCAAATGCAAAGAGTTTTAAACTAAAATTCTTCATTTGATTAAATATGAATATGAGGATTATGTGTCTCATAAGAGAATATCTCTGTGAATGTTTTTCTATGGAATATACATAGGGAAAATAATGAAAGCTTCCGGAAAGACAGCCTGTCCGAATCTCGGCCGATATGCCAGTGTTCAGAGATCTTAAAGGACCAGCCACTGGTGAACTCTAATGTTCTTCATTTAAATCCCATTTAAGGGGGCTCATACACCTTAAACCCCTCATGATCTTCGAAAATGTGACTGTTGCAAGAATTGGGATATTTTATTTATTTTAAAAGCAATTACTTCCAACCTTTTACAGCTGACTACATAATATAGTTGCTTTGGAAACTAGTAACCAGAAAAATTGTGTTGCCACAAATATTTTTGTAATTTAATCCTCTTTGTGACAAAATATTTCGCCATGTTTCCACCTTGCTTGCACGATATTTTAAAAATGGCTGATGGTACATACTTGACATTTGATGAAATTATTTATATGGGCACTATTTTCTAACTGTACCAAAAATATGATAAATATTTTAATATTGAAAAATTTTATGGACGAAAACATTACAAATTATTTTAATAAAATACATTTTATAAACTCAACTCCAAATAAAATAAAAATTTAACAAGAAATTTTTAGAATTTTAGGTTCATAGTAGTTTCCAAATGTTATAAAAGCTATACATTAAATATGGAATTAAATTATGCAACAGAATATTTTATACTGTGCGCGCAAGGTGTAAACATGACAAAAAATGTTGTCACAAAGCGGATTAAATTATAAAAATATTTGTGGCATCACAACCTTTCTGATGACTATTTCAGAAAGCAAGTATATTATGTAGTCAGCTGTAAAAAGTTGGAAGTAATTGCTTTTAAAATAAATAAGTTATCCCAATTCTTGCAATAGTTACATCTTATGGGTTTTAAGGTGTATGAGTCCCCTTAAACAACATTTGGAGTGCCACTTAATGTTTTCAATGAACTTTTTCTAATATCTATTTTTAAATATACATACTGCTTAATAAAATAACCTACTACATTCGTTCTGGATGTATTTGAATCAACTTTCAGCAACTTCCTTTCATTCTCCAAACTGCTTGATTTTAATGATGTAATTAACAATTTGCAAATATTTATTTTGATATAATCTACGAAAATTAATTTGATCAGAAAATCTAATTCAAGTAAATTCCTGTAAAATTAGTAGGTAGGCTACTAATGAGCTTTTCTCTGTTAAGATATTCAGCCTGGTGGAAACTTAATTTCACAGTCTAGTAAACCGTTTCAGAGAGGAAAATCAGTTTACTCTCACAAAACAACTAGCTCTGCTTTCTAACTTTAATTTCGTGTATTTCTAACAGGGAATTGTGAGAGATAGATCAGAAGATCGGAGATTTATTCTATTTTACCTAATTTCAAATAATTCAAATTGTTCAAAACATAGCATGCAAGTCAGTCTATTTATAAATTAGAAATACGACGTCCTGCATAAAATGTAGAAAGCAAAAATCCATACAAGATTACCATCTGATATCTCTTATTTGCAGAATGGTTCTAGAAAAAAATAAAAATTTTAATTGGCGACATAAACATGATTTAACTGATGACAAAAATAAAATAACTATCCAAAATAAAATCCTGCAGTGCTCTAAAATAAAGGCAATTTTTGGCGATATTTGTATGATATAGTGTTACCGATACGAATGAAATAAATCACTTTTAATGTCTTTCCTTACCAGAATTGATTTAGACTCAAAGAGCTTATTGCATTTGATTAGGTAAAAGAGATAATGACTTTTATTGGGAATTAATTCTTGAAGCATTTCTTGCAAGATCTCTGATTGTGTATCTGAGGCTGTAGCAGCAGCGCCAAACAGGCGATACAGACTCAAAAACACTGGAGAAAAGCGCCAATTGGCGAAACAGTAAACCTGCTTGACAACCCTACGGGCTGAAAGGAAGCGAAGAATTTTCCACGGCAGTTCTGGGTAACGACTTCAGTGTGTGTGCGTCTGTGAAACAACTCGTCTTGTGCCTTCCACGTGATATGTAACGCCGATCTGTGGTGGGACTGTACGCTTCCTTAAGCCATTATTATGTATCTATATTACTTCTCCTTATTAAATCTCATTCTTAATGTTAAATTCCTATCTCAATTAAGATTGCTATTTTTCTAGGTAAGGTTATCTATACTTTTATAGGTACACGTTCCTCGCGCGTACCTCAAGGCCAACAGCGCCATCTGTATAGAAACAAATAAATAAAACCTAGATATACGCTACCTGTTTTGAAGAAGGAAGTTCTATAATAATCTCAGGAAAAAGGCAAACCCTTTTGAAACGAAATGAAAGCAAAAAATATTTTGAAAGATAGCAAGTCACATCTTTTTAATTTAAAACTCGAATAACTTTAAAATAATTTAACAATCTTATAAGCTTTCTTATTGTTTGGCATAAAAATATATTTTTATGATATAAGCATTGTCTCTTTATTTTCATTTCCGGAATCGTCAAATGCAGATTTACTGCCGCATTCCTATTTTTCTTTTTTTTTTTCTTTTTTTTTTTTTTTCATTCTACTTAGCTGCTGAGGAGTTACAAGTTTTCGGTAACAGTGGATCTGAGACATTTACCTGATTTCATATATTCCTTTGCCAATGAATCATTGTACTTTACTTAACTGCCTTGTCAAGAACTTAAACTCAGAATGAAAGAAGTCTAACAAGTTGCAAACGTTTTAATATGTTTATGGAAGACAAAATTTACAACTTTTAAATTTTTAATGGTACTGTTGTTATTGTATTTATACTAACGATACGGATCCAGACCCAAAGCAAAGAACAAGACGAAGAAGAAAAGATACGAATACTAAAGCTCCCGTTAAGCTTAGGAGTGAAGTGGCATTCCTGTTAAGGAGAGCACAACTACTATATGATACTCTTCCCGCGGGAATTGCAAGCGTTAATACAAATCTCTGTAATATTCTTCACAAATCTCTGTTATCTTCTTCTCTTTTGAATGGTAATTCTACTAATTTTATTTTTTTTTAAAAGTTTACGAAAAATACATGTCACCTGCGTTAAATTTTCAATAATTGAGTTTGGCTCTTAAAGGCGTTGACTTATTTTAAAATGAACATATGATATATGGACTACTATCATCCTAGATTCCATAATCCGTATTGCTGCGCTAACGGAGTTAAAACATCTTTCAACCGTTGAAACATTGCGTCTTGAACAAAGAAGCTTGGTCTTCTTTGATAAGAAATAAATGTCGGTTATTCTTTTACAATCCTAGTTTCAGAAATTCTTACTCTTTAAACCTTTAAAGATCAAAACACACAAGACGAATTTTGATTCAAACGATCATAAATACTCAAAACGGCCGAGATTGCGATGTTTATTCTTCCCTACCCCTAGAATATGCAGTAGTAGGTGCTTTTTCCCTAAATGCATTGTATCAGTTTATTGCAGACAGCTTGTCCGAAACGGCTAACGGAAGCTTCTTTTTTAGGAAGTAGAAATGATGCCATTTGAAATCTTTACACCTCTTTGTGCGTTAATGGGCTGGGAGGGGAGGAAACGGACGGAACGGGTAATAGACGGGGACGAGCGTTTCGGTATTTTAAACATACAGGTTAGCGAAGGCTTCGTTTTTCTAAGTTAAATAATGATACATGTTAATGCGACAACTATTAGAAGACTCATTCCAATATTTTCCAGAAATACAAGGAGCGATACAGCAGATGCGCACATAGTGAGGGATATACTTTCGAAAAGAACAGATTAATAATCTTTCTGCATATCAGTTAAATTGCCATATGAACCTTTTTTTTTTTTTTTTTTTTTTTTTGTAAATGTTAAAATATTTTCTGGAACCCTTCGTCACTTTTAATAAATCGATTTTTTTGGTGCGTATGTGCGTAGAAATATTTTTATGTTGATAAAAACGTGACATTCATTCAAATTCATGGCAGTTTCTCGCATGAAAGAAATACTTATATTTAGTTGTTATGTTCTTGAGATACGAAACATACATAAAAAAGTGAATAAATGTATGCTAGAAAATATCTTCAAAAACGTTAATTTTAAGCAATATTATCCAAACTTGTATCTTTTTCGAACACTCCATATATATGTTGTTTTTTAAACTTACGTTCCATTCTTTTTCTGTATCATTCAAACATATTCTCACACGCACGAAACCGTATAAAAGCAATCTTCTTTTATTTCTGGAAATGCAGACATATTACTTCAGTTTCAGAGAACCTAAAGGGAATTTAAAATAAAATAGACTTCAAGATAAGGTATTTTTCATCACCTCGGCTCTACAGTTTTAACAACCATATTTACTTGGCAATACAGGCGTCTGAAATTTGATAAAGAATTACACATTAGTTGTACTTTTATCATATCATAGCGCTGCATCAGAAATTGATTAAATTAATTGCATACAACATGTATATAATATAAACTTTTATGATAGAGTATCTGGAAAAGTCATTTTAACTAAAGCTAAACATCCATACATTCTTTACATTTAAATAATACGCTGAATTTTTCGGTTTAATTAGCATTATTTCGTAGAAAAAGAATTACATTTATATTCACACAAATATTCCTTAATAGTAAAGACAAGCATTTTCTTATCAAATTAAACTCTGCATTATATTTTTCGATATTCATACATACATAAATTAATAAAGCGGGCTTAGAATAACTTTTAGATATTTTTCGTATATTTTATAAAAATACTATATCAATATAGATGTAGGTATAAAAAAGAATATGGAACAAGACTAGCGAATGGACATAAAGGGCAAAGTTAATTTGGATTGCTGTTATTTTTGTAACTAAATCTCACTTGTCCGTTGTAAACGTTCAGCAGAAGCCCACGACACTGATTGTTTCGGCCACCAGAGCTCTCTGCCTGTCTGTTAGATATTATTTCGCAATGCGCAGATTGTATGCGTAGCTCGCATTTTGTTCTTGCATTCTTAAAACCGCTAATTGTAACTCTGTCGGTTTTACTTTGTGCTGTGTTGTGTTCGAAAGTTCAAACCGCCAAATAAAGGTTAATTTTACAGTCCACTCACAGTGATGTATTCTTAGGTTTATTAATTTAAAGTTAAGATACCGCTTCGCTACATTATTTGGTCCGTCGAGCCGGAGCTTCGAGAAAAACCCGCGCTTGTGAATAAGAATTCTACGTGTCCGTAATGGAGTTGATAATGCAATTTCGGTTTAGAATTCTCAAGACTTACGGAATGGATACAGTGTTCGAGGTGAGTGAAATAGTTAACGCATTTTAATTGCATTTGAGATTTCCTTATTGCTACTATTGTTGTGTTTAAAGTATTAGTAAAATCGAGAATTTAGAATATTTTCAAAATGTCAGATATAGAGAAAAAGCGAAAGAAAATTTTGAAAACACAGTTAACTAAATTCATTGAGAGAATAAATTATGATAACTTAGATAATGCTGAAGCTGAATTAATCTTAGAAAAATGTAAAATCTTTAAGGAAGATTTTAAATCTCTATTTAGAGAAATTTATACAAATTGTGATGATGAAAAAATAGACACTTTCGTTGAGGAAGAACAGTCGATTTTAGAGAAAATTGAGGAGGTTCACTTAAAAATTATTCGTAAGTTAAAGATTTACAAGGTAGTAAATGCAAATGGCGACAAACCTGTCGTACCTGAATCAATCTCTGAAAGTTTAAAGTTACCAAAATTATCTTTACCCACATTTAGCGGAAATTTAACTGAATGGATAACATTTAAAGATTTATTTAACGCTAGTGTTCGCAACAATTCAAATCTTTCTGGAGCTCAAAAATTACAATATTTAAAGAGTTCTTTGAAAAATGATGCTTATCGCATTATTCAGTCAATTCCCATAGCTGATCAAAATTTCAGTATTGCTTGGAATTTACTAGAAGAGAGATTTTCTAATAAGAGAGAACAGATATTTGCCTTTATTAAAAGAATTCTTAACGTTTCACAATTACAAAAGGAATCTGCATCCTCGATATTAAGTTTAGTAGATAACGTAAACGAAATAACTCGCTCATTGGAAATATTAGATCAAAGGATAGATAATTTTAGTGATACTTTGTTGTTGTATATTATTTTGCAAAAACTTGACGTTTCGACAAAGTTGTGGTGGGAGCGTCAATTAAAAAAAGACGAAATACCAAAGTTGAATGACTTAATAGAATTTTTGAAGAATTACGCTAGAACATTACAGAACAGTAAACCTTTAGTTAGTAAAACGCATAAATCAGATAAACCAGTGTATAATAGGGTTACTTCTCTGATTACTAATTCTACCTGCTTATTTTGTAAAGAAGATCATTTTTTATACAGGTGTTCTAATTTTTTAAATTTACCAGTGCAAAACCGAATAGAGTTTGTTAAGACTAATAAACTTTGTTTTAATTGCTTGTCTAATGTCCATAAAGTTAAAATGTGTAAGAGTGCAAACACCTGCAAGCATTGTTTTAAGCATCATCATAGCATTTTGCATTTAGAAAATAATTTCAAACCAAAAAATGCATCTAGATTTCCTTCACCGGAAGCACAAGTGTT
The DNA here is from genome assembly GCF_044657685.1 of Stegodyphus dumicola. Taxonomy (NCBI): domain Eukaryota; kingdom Metazoa; phylum Arthropoda; class Arachnida; order Araneae; family Eresidae; genus Stegodyphus; species Stegodyphus dumicola. The sequence continues at coordinate 158,780,444 of NC_140776.1, read as the reverse complement.
TGTTCCGAAATCGCAAATTAAACCAGAAAACAACTTGAGTGAGGGTTCTCCAACTGTTTGTGCAAACAACTATGAAAGTAAACATTTTGGTGCTCATGCTAATGGTAAACGTAGTCATGTACTTTTGCGTACTGCTTTAATTAAGGTTCAAAACTCAAACCAGGAATTCATAAATTGTAGATGTTTACTAGATTCAGGTAGTGAAAAATCATTCATTCGTCGGAAAACAGCTATCAATTTAGGATTGAGCATAAAGGATTCGAAGATATTAGTGTCATGCTTAGGTACTTTGAATACAACTACTACTGGAGAAGTTGACTTGTTGTTTACACCTCATTTTAATACTAATTACAGAATTTCAACGTCCGCTTACATAATAGACAAAATTACAGAAAACATTCCAAGTGTAACATTACCTTTGAATTTATATGAAAGTTTCGAGGATTTAACTTTAGCAGATCCTACATTTCATGAATCGGGAGAAATTGATATTTTACTTGGAGTTAATGTATTCCTTACTTTAATAAATGGCGAGGTAATTAAAAGGGGCAAAAATCTTCCATTTGCATGTTGTTCTAAGTTAGGATGGATAATTGTTGGAACTACACACTTTGAATTCCCAAACCGTAAGCAGGTTTCAGTCAATACGCTAAACGTAAACACGGAGGAATTAGTTAAATCATTTTGGGATTTGGAACAAATTCCCACATCGAAAACCTTTAACTAAAGAGGAAAGATTGTGTGAAAATCATTTCGTGGAAAATCACGTGCGTAGTGAAAAGGGTCGTTACTCAGTAAAACTGCCATTCAAGCCTAAAAGAAATGAGTTGGGTAATTCCAGACTATCAGCCTTTCGCAACTTTCTTAGTCTGGAACAAAAATTAATAAAAACTCCTGAAGTATATCAACAGTATAAAGACTTCATGTCCGAATATTTATCACTTGGACACATGGAAGAATTATCCGATGATAATCCAGATAAAGTAAATTTTCATTATTATATACCTCATCATCACGTGCTAAAAGAATCCAGTCTTACCACAAAACTACGCGTCGTTTTCAATGCTAGTGCCAAAACTACATCAGGGATATCGCTTAATGACACGCTAATGAATGGTCCTAAGGTACAAGACGACTTATTTACTATTCTTTTGAGGTTTAGATGCTATCCCATAGCCATTACTAGCGACTTATTGAAAATGTATCGACAAGTTCAAATTCATGATGAAGATCGTGAATTCCAAAAACTATTTTGGAGAGATGATCCATCGAAACCGATTAAAACTTACAGGTTGTGCACAGTTACGTACGGCACTACTTCCGCTTCATACCTGGCTACTCGCGTACTCAAACAACTAACAATTGACGAAGGAACTAAATTCCCAAAGGCAGCTGAAATAATATTACACAATTGTTATATTGATGATGTCCTATTTGGTTCCGACACAGTAGAAGACGCAGTAGAGTTAATTTCACAACTGAGTGAACTTTTACAAAAAGGTGGCTTTCAATTGCATAAATGGTGTACAAATGATCGCTCGATTTTGGAAACTGCTTTGAGTGCTCGGAACTCAAATTCTTCATGTGAAGTAGTTGATACTAAATCAATAAAATTATTGGATTTGGAGTGGTATCCAACGCAAGACAAGTTTACTTGCCACTTTGGAAATCTCGAAAACAGAGAATGTTCTACTAAAAGAATAATTTTATCTTCTATTTCGAAAATCTTTGATCCACTTGGTTGGTTAGCACCTTTTATAGTTGCAGCAAAAATCTTGCTTCAAGACATATGGAAATTACAAATCTCGTGGGATGATCCCTTGCCAGATGAAATCAATCAAAGATGGAAAATCTATTGTGAAGATATCGCAAATCTTGAATGCATTCATATTCCTAGGAGAGTATTATTGCCCAAATCTACAAATGTAGAACTTCATTGTTTCTGTGACGCATCAGAGAAAGCTTACGCCGCAGTGATTTATTTAAAGTCTTCAAATCATTCTTCAATTTCGGTGCAGCTACTAACATCAAAAACTCGCGTAGCTCCCCTGAAAGTAATCTCTATTTCTCGTTTAGAACTCTGCTCTGCAGTTCTATTAGTGCATTTGGTTCAAGTTGTGCAGAATTCATTGCAAATTCATGTTCACTGTATTTACGCATGGAGTGATTCAGTGATAGTTTTGTCCTGGATACAATCAGAACCAACACGCTGGCAAACCTTCGTAGCCAACCGCGTTTCAGAAATTCAATCAGTCTTACCTTCATCGCATTGGAATCACATAAAAGGAAAGGAGAATCCAGCTGATTGCGCATCAAGAGGTCTTTTGCCTTCAGAGCTTTCTACTCATGACTTGTGGTGGACAGGTCCTCAGTGGCTTAATTCAAATAATATTCCGTTCTCTATCAACTTACCATTTTCAGAAGAGTCTTTAAGGGAACAACGGAAAAAATATTTCTTGTTCAATTGGAACAGTCGCTTTGCAAATTCCAGTCCTTAATGAAGTTTCATCATTTTTGAAACTTAAAAGAATCATCGCATGGTGTTTTCGGTTTGCGAATAATTCAGCTAAATCTACCGCAACAAGAATTAAGGGTTACCTTAAAACCGAAGAATTGCAATACGCTAGAAATGCAATTGTTAGAGTAGTTCAAATGGATGAGTTTTTTAATGAATATAATCTTCTGAAAAAGAATCAACCGTTAAACTCAAATAGTAAGATCCTTTCTTTGAACCCGTTTATCGATAAGAATGGACTTATACGCGTTGGAGGAAGATTAAGACAATCCAACATCGCGCAGGACAGAAAATATCCTATTTTGTTGCCCAAGAAACATCACATTACACAGATTATAGTGAATCATTTTCATATATCCCATCTTTATGCAGGCCCCCTGCTATTGCTATCAGTAATTAGAAGAGAATATTGGATAATCCACGCTAGGTCAGTTGTAAGACAACAGATTTGGAAATGTGTGAAATGTCATCGTGTACGAGCTAAAACATCTACCCAGATAATGTCTGATTTACCATCGTCTAGAGTCGTTCCGTCAAAGGTTTTCTCCAAAGTTGGAATTGACTACGCCGGGCCATTTCAAGTGAAGCCCAGGCAAGGTCGAGGAGTAAAACCAATGAAATGCTACATTTGTGTATTCGTGTGTTTTACTACAAGAGCTATACATATTGAATTAGTAGGTAATCTTACATCAGAATCATTTATTGCCGCTTTGAAGCGCGTTTTGTCTCGAAGAGGAAAACCAGGAAGTTTTTCCTAGCTCAGATAATATTGTGCGTATCGTGAAGATCAAAACTGCTAACGGAGTTTTCAAAAGGCCAATTCACAAACTTATTGTTTTGCCTATCAATGATTAAGTTTTTTTCCTAAAGCATTATAACTTTGTACTTTGCTTTAGCTATATAAGTTCCTGAATTGTATCAAGGCTTCTGTGCATCTGTTTTGAGAATAATTTAGTTTCATTGCATAATTTCATATTATGTTTTCTTGTGAATATTTTGATGATACATTTTTGCATAATTTAATAATATTATGATAATTTCGTTTTGTAAAAGCTATTTAGTTTGAAACGATGTTTCACTGATCGTGCCAAAAAGTCTAATGTTCCTGTCGTTGGCAGGGGCTTTGAACACAATATGGGTGACAGCTCGACTTTAACTCAGTTCCGTCTCCAATTTTGAGAGAAAGCAACCCGGGGGATAACGGGTTCGAGGATTTTCCCACCCCTCGCTCCTTGCCCATGACCTCTCGAGAGGAATTTCGTCTCGCCGCAAATTTAGAGTGCTGCCATGCCGCGCAGACACTGTACTTTTACAAACAACCATGCCTTCTCAGAGATTCGAAACCCGGCCCTTCGTTACGGTAGTTAGAGTCACTTAGAAGTCAGTCAGAGTCATGTTTGGATGGCTCAATTTGGATTAAATTTCACTTTGTATTAGAAGACATATACAGACTGGAAATACTGTGAAATGTCGGAAATATTTTGTAATCGCACAGATAGTCAGTAATAAGTAGAATTTTCACTAATACAAAGTTTATTAATGAAATGTATGAATGACCACAGATTTTTATATTATGATAATCTATACCTATACAAACAGAAAACAACTACAGAATATTTCCCTTTTCGTTAGACGTATAAATAGTAGCACAAATTCTAACGAATTTTTATAAAATATTTGCCCGTATGATTCATTTTTGAAATATCCAAAGACATACTATTCCTTCTTTGGTGAAAATGGCTGTGTTCTTATATAGTATAATGTGCGAATTTATGTGAGGTAATGATTCCGTAGCTGATCATATCACCTTACTATCTTCAGCGGATATATTTTATGCACGGCGATAAGATCCCGGAACGATATATCAGAGTTTATGATCTAGAACATTCACGTTTCAATATTACATGGAATAAACTGTCTAATATTGACTGCCGATGAACATACGCAGTGATATCATATCATATTTAGTGCGCTTGTCACTTTTCGGAAGTAAAAAAAAACAAAAACAAAATATTAATACTTTTTTTAACATTAAAATAAATTAAACGAATATTAGTAGTTACACTTGCTATTTATTTTTATTTCGAATTCAATAGCGATCGAGGCTAACAGTTTCGGAGACTACAGAATAGTTAACATGTAACAGCATTCAGAAATCAAACAACAAAAATCAGCGTTATATTTACAAAGTTTTCACAGGACTAGTTTCGATGGTTTTACCGAACCACCATCTTCAGCTGCAAAACCGCAAATGAACAAGATAGGAAATAATGATTAGATAAGATAAGAAAGCCTGGACAAGAATAAGCAAGTGGCGCCATCTGTTGGTAAAACCAGAACTAAAACATAATTTCTTTAAAGGCCGAAGGCAAATTTGGATTGGAATTAGGATCGTTAACTAGAACAGAAAGATTTTTATGAATGTGAAATGCCTCTAGAAAATCCAGTTCTCCAATGGAAGATGTTTTTTGAATAATTTTGGCAGCAGAAAAACTGAAAGTGTGGTTTTCGGACCAACAATGTTGAGCAACAGAAGACTTCTGTGTTTCCTTTTTTCTAACATATGCCTCATGTTCCTTGACGCGAAATTTTAAGGCTCTCTTAATTCGGCCAATGTAAATTAAACCACACTGGTAAGGAATCCTATAAATACCCCCAGGAATTCATATCTGGAATGGGGTCCTTGAGTATGGAACTCGGAATTTTATTGATGGGAGAATAAACAACCCGAAAGTTAAATTTCTGCAAAATATGTGCAACTTTATAGCTAATTGATGGAAAGAAGGGAATGACAACAGAATTTTTATAATCTCCTAAAACAAGATTGTGCCTTTTAGTGTGTTGAGATGAGAATTTTTTAACTGCTTGATTAATAATGTTGGGTGGAAAGCCCCTGTCAATAGCTATTGCTTTTAAATACTTTAGTTCTTCATCAAGGGCTAGTTTGGAGGAGCAAACTTGAAGAGCACGGAAAACATAGGAATAAAATGAAGCTAACTTTTGTTTAGTCGGATGACATGAATTTAAAGTGTGGTGGAAGGCAAACCGATGAAGGTTTATGGTAAACCGTAGTACTGAAGTTGGATGTGTTACGTGTGACCAGAATGTCGAGAAACGGAAGAGAATTGCAAGTCTCAAGTTCAAAAGTGAACTGAATAGCAGGATCAATAGAATTCATTGTTGAAAGAACTTTATTCAAATCATCTTTATTACCTTCAAACAGAGTAAAAGTATCGTCTACGTAGCGGAACCATGCCGGGAAGTTTAAAGTTTTAAACAATTTTGATTCATAATAATGCATGTAGATATCAGCCAGGATGGGACTGAGGGGGCTTCCCATGGCTAATCCCTCAGTTTGCTTGTAATATTTATTTTGGAAAACAAAATGTGTTTGTTTCAAACAGAGTTGAGTGAGAGAAATTAGCTCATCAATTTCGATGCAAGAGAAATGAAATTCGCGAAGTCTGGTTTCTAGACATCTTAATGCACCCTCCACTGGGACATTGGTGAATAATGATTTTACATCAAAAGAAACCATGAGTAAATTACTAGGAGAAATGTTTTTAACTTTTTTTACAAACTCTATTGAATATTTTATGGTGTAAATGTTATTGTCTAATAGAGTTGAAAATCTAGAAACTAAAGATTTAGCTAATGGATACTAGGCAGTACCTAAATTTGATACAATAGGGCGGAAAGGAATACCACTTTTATGAATTTTGGGAAGAGCATATAATCTGGCACAATTCGCAACAGATGGGATAAGTGAATGTTTTAAGTTGGCTGAAATGATTTGCGAAGATTTGATCGCAGTTTTTATTTTTGACAAATCCGAAGGTGAAGGATCTTTAGGTATCGGATTATATTGTCCTTCGTTTAAGAGTTTAGTGACACCATCGATGTAAGTGTTCCTATCCATGACGACTATCTGGCCACCTTTGTCGGCCTTGGAAATAATAATATCCGGGTTAGAATGAATTTCACGCAATGTAGCTCTTTCTCTCGCAGTTAGATTTGGTTTCAAAGGTTTATTATTGAATTTCACATTATGAGCGATAAGATGCCTAATCATTTCTTTCTGTGAATCTGAAACTTTACTGAACTTGAAAGCTTTTTCGATAGGAGCTAAAATCTTTGGAATCGAGCGTTTACAGGTTTGTGAGAAGTTAAAATTATATTTTAGAATTCTCTCTTGTTCTTCTGAAAGACTAACATTAGAAATATTAACTATTGGCTTGATGTTTACAATGGGAAGATTTTTTGAACTACTTGAACTGGAAGATTGTAAAAGAAGTTTTTCGAATTTATCTGCAAGGGTGATTTTATGACGGTTAACTGCATTCTCCGTTCTAGACCAAGACTTTTGTTCAAGGGCAGTGAATTTTGGATATGATTTAGCGAGTTCCAGATGAAGCTTATAGAGTTCACGTTCAATTTTGGACAATTGTTGACGTGTATCCCTTATGACGGACCGAAGTAAGGCAAGCTTGCAATTTAACAAAATTCTTGAAACGCGACTCGAAGGTTTTTGATTAGATTTGATTTGAATAAAATTGGGGATCAATTTTCTACATTTACATTTAAGTAAAAAGTCAAGATGATTCAGGAATTTTTGCCGTTTCAGGCGTAATTTAGTGAAACGATTAACGGATGAAGGCATGATAAACAATACAGGAAATCAAAATAAATTAACTAAACAATAATAAAGCACACACAAAACAGCAGAAAAATCCCTCACTGAAATTAATAGAAAACAAAACGTTTGTAAGCAAAATGCATGAAATCAGACAAGCAAAGCACAATATCCAAATATACAAAATATAAACATAACTTGAAAATATGTATATTTGGATATTTGGATATTTATAATTGTATTTTTGGATATTGTGCTTTGCTTGTCTGATTTCATGCATTTTGCTTACAAACGTTTTGTTTTCTATTAATTTCAGTGAGGGATTTTTCTGCTGTTTTGTGTGTGCTTTATTATTGTTTAGTTAATTTAGTTTCATTTTCTGTATTGTTTATCATGCCTTCATCCGTTAATCGTTTCACTAAATTACGCCTGAAACGGCAAAAATTCCTGAATCATCTTGACTTTTTACTTAAATGTAAATGTAGAAAATTGATCCCCAATTTTATTCAAATCAAATCTAATCAAAAACCTTCGAGTCGCGTTTCAAGAATTCTGTTAAATTGCAAGCTTGCCTTACTTCGGTCCGTCATAAGGGATACACGTCAACAATTGTCCAAAATTGAACGTGAAATCTATAAGCTTCATCTGGATCTCGCTAAATCATATCCAAAATTCACTGCCCTTGAACAAAAGTCTTGGTCTAGAACGGAGAATGCAGTTAACCGTCATAAAATCACCCTTGCAGATAAATTCGAAAAACTTCTTTTACAATCTTCCAGTTCAAGTAGTTCAAAAAATCTTCCCATTGTAAACATCAAGCCAATAGTTAATATTTCTAATGTTAGTCTTTCAGAAGAACAAGAGAGAATTCTAAAATATAATTTTAACTTCTCACAAACCTGTAAACGCTCGATTCCAAAGATTTTAGCTCCTATCGAAAAAGCTTTCAAGTTCAGTAAAGTTTCAGATTCACAGAAAGAAATGATTAGGCATCTTATCGCTCATAATGTGAAATTCAATAATAAACCTTTGAAACCAAATCTAACTGCGAGAGAAAGAGCTACATTGCGTGAAATTCATTCTAACCCGGATATTATTATTTCAAAGGCCGACAAAGGTGGCCAGATAGTCGTCATGGATAGGAACACTTACATCGATGGTGTCACTAAACTCTTAAACGAAGGACCATATAATCCGATACCTAAAGATCCTTCACCTTCGGATTTGTCAAAAATAAAAACTGCGATCAAATCTTCGCAAATCATTTCAGCCAACTTAAAACATTCACTTATCCCATCTGTTGCGAATTGTGCCAGATTATATGCTCTTCCCAAAATTCATAAAAGTGGTATTGTTTCCGCCCTATTGTATCAAATTTAGGTACTGCCTAGTATCCATTAGCTAAATATTTAGTTTCTAGATTTTCCACTCTATTAGACAATAACATTTACACCATAAAAAATTCAATAGAGTTTGTAAAAAAAGTTAAAAACATTTCTCCTAGTAATTTACTCATGGTTTCTTTTGATGTAAAATCATTATTCACCAATGTCCCAGTGGAGGGTGCATTAAGATGTCTAGAAACCAGACTTCGCGAATTTCATTTCTCTTGCATCGAAATTGATGAGCTAATTTCTCTCACTCAACTCTGTTTGAAACAAACACATTTTGTTTTCCAAAATAAATATTACAAGCAAACTGAGGGATTAGCCATGGGAACCCCCTCAGTCCCATCCTGGCTGATATCTACATGCATTATTATGAATCAAAATTGTTTGAAACTTTAAACTTCCCGGCATGGTTCCGCTATGTAGACGATACTTTTACTCTGTTTGAAGGTAATAAAGATGATTTGAATAAAGTTCTTTCAACAATGAATTCTATTGATCCTGCTATTCAGTTCACTTTTGAACTTGAGACTTGCAATTCTCTTCCGTTTCTCGACATTCTGGTCACACGTAACACATCCAACTTCAGTACTACGGTTTACCGTAAACCTTCATCGGTTTGCCTTCCACCACACTTTAAATTCATGTCATCCGACTAAACAAAAGTTAGCTTCATTTTATTCCTATGTTTTCCGTGCTCTTCAAGTTTGCTCCTCCAAACTAGCCCTTGATGAAGAACTAAAGTATTTAAAAGCAATAGCTATTGACAGGGGCTTTCCACCCAACATTATTAATCAAGCAGTTAAAAAATTCTCATCTCAACACACTAAAAGGCACAATCTTGTTTTAGGAGATTATAAAAATTCTGTTGTCATTCCCTTCTTTCCATCAATTAGCTATAAAGTTGCACATATTTTGCAGAAATTTAACTTTCGGGTTGTTTATTCTCCCATCAATAAAATTCCGAGTTCCATTCTCAAGGACCCCATTCCGGATATGAATTCCTGGGGTATTTATAGGATTCCTTGCCAGTGTGGTTTAATTTACATTGGCCAAACTAAGAGAGCCTTAAAATTTCGCGTCAAGGAACATGAGGCATATGTTAGAAAAAAGGAAACACAGAAGTCTTCTGTTGCTCAACATTGTTGGTCCGAAAACCACACTTTCAGTTTTTCTGCTGCCAAAATTATTCAAAAAACATCTTCCATTGGAGAACTGGATTTTCTAGAGGCATTTCACATTCATAAAAATCTTTCTGTTCTAGTTAACGATCCTAATTCCAATCCAAATTTGCCTTCGGCCTTTAAAGAAATTATGTTTTAGTTCTGGTTTTACCAACAGATGGCGCCACTTGCTTATTCTTGTCCAGGCTTTCTTATCTTATCTAATCATTATTTCCTATCGTGTTCATTTGCGGTTTTGCAGCTGAAGATGGTGGTTCGGTAAAACCATCGAAACTAGTCCTGTGAAAACTTTGTAAATATAACGCTCATTTTTGTTGTTTGATTTCTGAATTAGTATTTATTCAGCGTGTTATTGTGTCTTAATTATGTAACAGCATTTTATAAATTCTCCATTTGTAATTTCAATACGATCTAATTTCGCTTAGAAAAGCTTCCTCAAAGTCGATCCATTTCTTTAGGTGCTTTATGCAGATAGCTCTTGTATGCTTTGCTACAATCAAATAATTTGGTCAATTTGAAGCAACAAATTGCTGAAGTCAAAATGATTAGTTGTTTGTGAAGAAAAGCTGAATTATGCTTGAATATTATGTTATGCGGAGGTAAATCATTTTGCAAATTTTTATAAAAATATAAGAAAGCCGCCGCTTAAGTGGGATTGCTTAGTGACTCTGACCGCCATATCGAAGTGCTCGGATTTGAATCTCGGAGAAGGTATGCTTTTTGTGAAACTTTTTCGAGAGGTTGGTGATAATGGAAGAGAGATGGGAGACCCTCGAACCAACGTGCTTTCTTTCAAAATTGCCGGTGGAACTGAGCTAAAGTGGGCTGCTTGCCACAATGAATGTCGGCGGCTTGTGCTGATTATTGTCAGACGAGTGAGACTGGTAATACACAATAACAGAGAAAGCTATATAAAACTGATAAAGATGAAAATATCCCGATAAATCTAAAAATAAATAACTTTGAAACAGCGAAATAGCTTGTTGATGTTCACAGAGTCTTTTCGAATATACTTCCTTCAAAATGAAAGGTTTCAAACCACAAATGCATCAGTTCCTTTGACCTGCAGCATTTAAATGTTCTGTAAACATTTTGGAAATAATAATGACATATGATCATAACTAAATTATCAGAGACAAGTTTTTACAGAACCGTATCCTGCATTATGAAAACTAATTACTTTTAGTAAAGTCTGAGACCATTGGAAAACTAAAAGTACCTCTTCTGAACCAATACCTCGTATTTTTTACAGGCTAAAAACTCTCAGATATTGATTATTGCTAGAAGCACTTTCTAGAGTCCTAACTTATCTGCTTTCATTGAACGCTTTTTGAGGAAACCGAAGTGTTCAGTCAATAGTTCTATTTAAAAGACCGCTTTCTCTTTTATTACTATTACACCTCCGAGAAAATGTTGTAACCTCTGATTTCTGTTAGAAGTGCTAAATTATTAGTCCAAAGGGATTTGAATCGCGAAGGACTATTAGTTTCGTTTTGGCATTTTGCGTCGGACTCATAAATGTCGGTTCACTTTTCAAACTGTTGCCACAAAATGTTAGAGTCCTGCATTATATTTGAAGAAATTAAATAATGAAAAATCTGCATAAATGTATGTATATTTCTCGTATTGTGATAAAACAACGGTACATAGAGTCATCGAATTTTGAATAACGTAATCCTCCAACGAATATGAGCATGTGGAAGACCAAATTTGAAATTTGAAATTTGTTTTATGATCGATTTCCTATTTTTTAAAACTTTGACGAATTTTTGATTAACAAACTCAAGGATTTCAAAGCGAGCAATGGCAACGTTGTGCATAAAAAACATTTTTATCTCCAGCGCGTGAGTCTCTGTATCGGAAATTCTAAAGATATGATCGTTTTAAAACTATTTTGCGATATTGCTGTTGCACTGGATCTTATCGTTTAAGTGCGAGGAACATGATATTTAATAAAGAAAGGTAACACACAAAATGTTAAAAAACGCCCCTTTGGACGTAATTTAAAATCTGAAACATTTCAGATTTTTTTTTTTTTTTTTTTTTTGTTCTTATCTTGGTGCTGAGTGAAGTATTTATAGCACGATGCAATAGCTCTGTGAAAGATATCATAGTAATGATTAATTGAGGCAGTGTCCTTCACATTGAATTACTATGATTGAAGGGTTAAAATAATTAATCCTTTTAAAAAGCTATTATTTTTATTTGAATAAATCGCATATTCTTAATTTTTCTTCATTTACCAGATTTTAGAAAATATCTATAGTTTTGGTAAGCAAGTTGTAAGTAGCCAGTATTTTATCAAGAATGATCAAAATATTGAACTCATGCTGAGGACATCTGCAGATTGCCAGTATTTTGAGCTATTTGCCAATGTCCTTGATTTTACTATTATTATAACACACTACATGTACAGTTCCTAATTGTATTTCCTTATGTAGAAACATAAGCCCTGATTGCGATAATAGCACATTTTCAAACGTGTGATGTTAAAGAAACTTATGCCTTGTAATTAATCATGATTTTCAAGTTTCATATAGTTTCTCATAAGTTTTTTTTTTTTTTTTTTTTTTTTTTTTTACATAAGTTATGTTCCCTCTGCCATGTTTCCTCCTACAATGGCAAAAATTAATTCTTGCTACACTGCTTAAATTCTGCATCAAATTGTTGGAAATTTTTCATCCTGGTAACATTTTGTTGTTTCTTAGGCAGAAATAAAATTTTAATTAACATTGTCCTTGAATGAGCATAAGCACTCGGAAATGGTCACCTCAGAAAACATCACTTTTACATTTCACTATAGTTATCTATAATACGTTGGACACTTTGCACTGTTCTGAATAATCAAATAATATTTAATCAAATGAAGTTTTATTTAATTTTACAGCTTTACAGAATAACTTAATAAAAAGATACATAAATAAAGCAAGCCAAAAAGTATGCCATTATGCAGTTTGAGTGAAACTCAGAATCATTTACACGTGGTTATCTTAGAAACCCTATTTTAATCAGAAAAAATATTGCTATTCTATCTTACGGCCACGAAGGAAGTGAAGTATTTGTATTACTGTCATAAAATTCTGTTAAAAGTTATGAATTTATGAATTGTTTTCTTACAATGTAGCGGTTTTCAAAATTTGTTATATGATCTTTAAATCTATGTTTTCTGTTTCTATGAAACTCCATACTATCAAAAACAGTGTCTAGTGTTATGTACGGGTTTTTAATGGATTGAATAGACACATAATCGATGATTTTCGTTTAATTAACGAAATTTCGTTTCTGAAAATAAACACTTCACAGCTCTGAAACTTTCCACAAAAATACTCGTACAGCTCTTCTCAGTATAACAGAGCATAATCAGTAGTCACCATTTCAAATTACTGAGAACGTTAAGCGCAAAGTAATACAAAGAGAGTGAAGCTCGCATGCCGATCTTTCAACACTCCGAAGTCAAAGCTAAACTAAAAACTGAGAATTGGTTTTCTGTACGTCATATAGTTAACCCCAGCAGCCGAGAAATTTCCAGTTTCTTCCATTTCTTGATATTACTGGAAAGCAGCTATTGTTAAAGTTACATAAAGAGCCGGATACAGTTACAATCACACATAAGAAGCAATTATAATACCACTTACAGATATGCAGGGACTAATCAAAATATCGTCAAATCTGACGATTTTTGGCGATTTATCGCCACATTTGGCGACAAAAATTAGTTGCCAAAAACATCAAGTTGGTGATATCTCGCCAGTTTAGCGAGATAGCCATATTAATTAGACTTGTCCCTGAAATCATCAAGTTGGTGATATCACAAGTTGGTGATATCTCGCCAGTTTAGCGAGATAGCCATATTAATTAGACTTGTTCCTGAAATCTTATTTTTCCAGCAAAGCTTCGCATTTCTTGAGCCCGATCATGTTCCATTACATAATATTCGCAACACTACTAATAAAAAAGTAAATGCTAAAAAAGCGTACTAATGCTACATTACGTGGAATGCATGCATATACATTACGCAGAAAATGAAATGAAAATAATAGTTTTATCGCAATTTTTGATTGAATATTTGAATAAAAATTTCTTAAATTATCATTTATTAATTAACATAGAAAATATACACTAAAACGATAAAAATAAAACATACGTTTTAGCTTTGCATTCATACAGTATTCGAAGATTCTTTCCAATTTTGCTTTCTAACTGTGAAACAACGTATTATCAGAAACAATATCTGCTATCAAAAAATAAATATTAAAAAGGCATAAAAAAACATATTAACGTTGCGTATATATCACACACGAAATAAAAATAAAATCATCATTTCATCATATTTTTTACTGAGTAGTTAAACACAAGTTTCTCATGTGTATTTATTAATTTTCTAATCAATGTAGTAATAATTGCAATAATATACTAATTAAACAGAAAATATTTTTTGTTTATCTGTTTTTGTTGTTTAACTATGCTGTTCTATTGCATTTGAAGAAATCTTTCGAATTTTGATTTTTGTCCTGAGGAACTCCCTGGAGAAGTTACTAGGAATATAAAAGCTCCACGTAACATTGTATTAAAATCAATAGTCTAAGATACTGACAGCATTGCCTACCAATTTTATTTGAGGCATCAGTTTTCTAGAAACTAAGAAATCACTGTTTAACTTTAACTGAAGAATTCCACGTAAATACTGCAACCCCTTATTAGCATTTTAACGCAATCAAAAAATTATTTAAAACAATACGTTTAGACATGCTTCAGCTGTAAGGTATTTCTTCCGCCTTCGTAGCATGCCTTCGTGGTGTAATGGTCAGCATGCTCGGCGCTTATTCGAGAGGTCAGTGGTTCGAATCCCGGCGACGGCATTGCACTTTATTCCCGTCTACTGCTTCAAAATAACCTAACGTCTCTACCCAGCCTAGAGCTTCTTGTCGTGTATGTTTTCGGTTTTGAGTCATGAATTATTACAGCTTATGTTTTCTAATATCAGAATATGCTCGTTTTATAAATTTCAGTGAATATATTTATTAGGCGCATGCTGCTTATACAAGTTACATGTTTTTTTTAAATATATTCATGTTTTCAAATTTCTTGACATTATAGTTAATGCTGTTTCTAATCTTAGTTTCCGATTGTGCAAAATGTCATATCTTTTTTAACTATATTTAGCCGCATAAAATAATTTTCATTAAAATGTTTTATTAATGTTATTAAATTTAATAACAATTCTGTAAGATCTCTTGATGAATTTGTTCATTTTTTCTATTGCTTTTCCGGTAAGAGATTTAGTCTATTATATTTCTTAATCGTTAGAAATTTAAATATTTTCATCGTTTCATTAATTAACTTGTAAAATGTAACATAAAATATTAGTTACATATTATAACATATTCATTTGAATTTTCAGAAATTAAATGACTTAAAACTTCCTAATTTAGAACACCATTTTTCATTTAAAATCGAAATCCAAAATCAAGGAAAGTTAAACGGTGTACTATGACATTCTTATAATATACTGTTTTTATAATTTTTAGAATATTTCTTCTATTTCCATACTCATTTTTAAGGTTTTCTTTATTTTAAAGTAACTTTAAAGTATTTTCTACTTGTTGCTGTTAAAAAACAGAAGAAGGAAAATAATTTTATGATGCAAAATCTGTTTACACGATGCCGCAGAGGCTTAACTTTAATGCGATTAAAAGTTAAAGGCTTAATCGGAAAATAAACTAAAAAATTAAGAAATCGTTTAACGTATTTTTTAGTTTAGCGAACTTTCGTTACGTTATTTAAACAATGAATGGTCCTACGGCGAGGTAAAATCTTTCTAGCGAATTTTATAATGAATTATATTTTATGCTTATGAAAAGAAGTAAAGAATACACTTACGGCTTTTTTATTTGCTAGTTGTGGAAAGAATGTATTATCTACTTCATCATTCATGCAGTTTAATAATATAAAATGTAGCACATTAAGGGAAAGAAAATTACCGTGTTTTGAAGAGTGATTGAACTTTCGTCTATCTAATAAAAGAATGGGTAATGAGTCTTATTTTTTTTTTTGAATAAATAATATTCGGAAGATTATTTTAAAATAATGGGTTTTGCTAAAAACAAATTTTTTAATAATAATGTATAAGGTATTTTCTCCCTTCTTTCTGCATCATTTCGTAGTGTAACTGTACCATCCTCGAGGCGTATTCAAGAGCTCAAGGATCGAGTCCTAGCAAGGCCACTGCTCATTTTTAAAGTCTCCAGTATCAAATTAATCTAATGACTCTTCAGTGGCGCCCGAACTAAAAGGTTGTAGATGGCGATTCTTCACCACTACGATTTGGCGGTTGGGTCCCCTAATCCCCAATTGTCCTTTAAAAGGGGAAGTATGTAAGGTATTTTCTGCTTCCTTTTTGCATGCCTTCGTGGTGTAACGGTAGCGCACTTGGCGCGTAATCGAGAGGACCAGGTTCGAATCTCGGCGAGGGCATTGCTCCTTTTTCCCGTCTTTAGAATCAAAATAACCTAATGATTCTACAAATGAAATCTTTAATGCATTAGACTCTTATCAGTGAAGGGAATTAATTCCCCAAAAACAAATATTTTTGAAGAATCTCTTGGTGGTTCTTTTATTGCTTTCAATAAAAAATAAATAATATGTTGATTTCTATTCTATACTGTACTCGATTTTCTTTATAAGTTTGTTTTTAAGTTACATAAAGAAAATCTAACATACTTATTAAAGTTTAAATAGCCTAAAATAATTGTTTTTTAAACGCTTTATATTATACAGGTATGTTAGTTTATATCAAATTTTACTCAAGTAAAAACAGATTGCAGCAAAGGAAATTAATTTAACTTAATTGAAATGTGATATTTTACATTTTTTATGCAAAATGCAAACGGCCGTCCCTTATAAGAAAAAACTATATTTGAAACATTTTCTTAATTATTTTACTATGTAGTGTTCAATGCTCATAGGATATCACCAAGCTATAATCCGCCATTCGTCCACAGATATGTCAAGGATGAAGCGAGGAAAGGTTCACAATCGTTCTGCTTGTTGACTGCTTAACTTTAGAATAAGGTTTCCCAAACGTTTTCTTGAGTCGAACATTTTTAAAGAATGATTTTGTTCATCGAACTCCTTAAATGTTTCTATGTAATATAGAGCATACAACGCGATCGTAATGGCGTGAGGATAAAGCTCCTCCTTTAGACTCTAAATAGCCTTAAAACTAACAGAAATCCATTAAGAAAAATTAACAGGAAAGCCCGTAAAATGGGAACACGTTCAGGAGAAGTTAGGGATACGAGACCATGGTTGGCTGAAATACCGTTTGGTCATCAAATTCTGTGCATAACGTAAACAGCGAATGAATATCCATCTCGAATCATTGAAGATTAAATCCCATATCTACATACTCTACAACGGACATAGGCCAGCGGAGAACATGTGATGTTCTCTACCATGTTCTTTTGGATAACCTTTGTAACCATTATCTTGATTGAATGACATCTAATAATTGTCAGGAAACTAAACATCGTAGCAGACCAAGATCATCCCTTCAAGTCAACTTTGTTTGCTTCTGGTTAAGGAAGTTCCATACAATGTTCTTTTGGATAACTTTTGCAACCATTATCTTGATCGAATACATTTAACTATTGTCAGGAAACTAAACATCGTAACAGACCAAGATCATCCATTCAAGTTAATTTTGTTTGCTTCTGGTTAAGAAAGTTCCATACCATGTTCTTTTGGATAACCTTTGTAACACCTGCTTGATCGAATGACATCTAATAATTGTACCTATTTCCCTTAATGTTGTCATTCGATCATTATCTTGATCGAATTACATCTAATAATTGTCAGGAAAATAAACATCGTAGCAGACCAAGATCATCCCTTCAAGTCAACTTTGTTTGCTTCTGGTTAAGGAAGTTCCATACAATGTTCTTTTGGATAACTTTTGCAACCATTATCTTGATCGAATACATTTAACTATTGTCAGGAAACTAAACATCGTAACAGACCAAGATCATCCATTCAAGTTAATTTTGTTTGCTTCTGGTTAAGAAAGTTCCATACCATGTTCTTTTGGATAACCTTTGTAACACCTGCTTGATCGAATGACATCTAATAATTGTACCTATTTCCCTTAATGTTGTCATTCGATCATTATCTTGATCGAATTACATCTAATAATTGTCAGGAAAATAAACATCGTAGCAGACCAAGATCATCCATTCAAGTCAACTTTGTTTGCTTCTGGTTAAGGAAGTTCCAGCATGATAAAGATTCATACGAAGGTCATCGATGAATAGGTAGGTCAAACATTGGGCATAAAACAAATCGAGCATTTGTCATTCAAGTTTAACAAGGACATGCATAAATGGGCGGCTATTCCCTAAACACAAATAGCTCGCGCAATTTTATTGATAATCGATGCAATATAATTCGCTTTTCTGTTTATGAGTAGGTGTTAAACAGTATTAGTTGGAGTATTTCTAGCCGAAGCTGAAGTTGCTCATTGACATAATTTCACATGAGTCGTGTGTTCTACGAATTATTACTACTGAAATTTCACTCTTTGAGCAGATAATGGTTGTTACTAAAGACACAAGCCCTTTTTTCAGTCTTTGCGTCCATTATGAAATTTCCTCAGGCACATTAGTGTACATAAGGTAGATGTATCACATTCTTATAAAAAGCATTTTCCACTAGCATTTTTAAGTGTCTGTCTTCAATTGTCCTTTTCGAACATGAAGTATGACTCTTGTGCACTACGTAGCGGTACTCATGATAGTGATACTTTATGGTCATGTTCATGCGCTGATTAATGGATCCCTGACTCAGACAGGCTTTGCAACTGTTGACTAGTCACGAAACCAATGTTCTATTTCTATCTGGTGCCGTGAAAATCAGGGCACCAATGCTGTGTTACTACTTCCTCTTAGGGAGGAAACTAATGCAAAAAAAGACAGGTGAAACCGTAACTAACTAAATATCAACTGAGAACTAACTATTAAGAATTAGCTAAATTTCCACATTTTTAGTGATCCTATAAATGAAAATTTTGTGCATTGCGTTGTGAAAATGCACTCGGGACCGTGCCGTAAGAGGATCGAATAAACAAGATGTAAATCAATCTATATATATATATATAAGAAAAACACCTAAAAGATATAAAGAAAACATAAGTAATAGGTTCCAGATTAAATACAAGTTTATTCAAATTCCTCAACAATTAAAATTAAATCTTATCCTAATCAGAGACTCAAATTTCTTATTTTTAGTTACAGTTCAATTTTCATATTTTAGACACAGGTGAATTCTTCAATTTATCATTTTTCTTTTGTTACATTTAAATCCATGATTTGCAAACCTATTACATGACTCTTTTAATTTAACAGGTACCGGTGCAGAAATTTCTAAGAGGTTAAAGGAAACATATTATCTGCAATTCAACATCTGTTCTAAGGAAGATTACACAAACTACTTATATTATTACATCCTATTTCATATGAGGACCTTCAAGTTTGTCTCGGTAAATTAAGAAGGGTAAAAGGGGGGCAACTTAGTCCTTTAGAATTAATTTAAAGGTTCGAAGTTGTTTTTAAATTCCAAGAAAGTTTCTGAAACCTTACTAAAAGTTCAAACACAGAAAAAGGACTTATCTTGGGTGGACATCTTGAAGTGGAGAACTCGTATCCTAATACCAAGCTGACGTCGACGGCACTGACCCTCGGTTACAAATCGAAGTTTCAGAGGACATCGTCCTGTCCTGGCACTATTGGCGAAACAAACATGGCCGGTAACTGGTTTTTCTAACGACGAAGCATTTTCACTCTGGAAAACAAGAGAACTGGGTGCTACTTTGGTAGACGGTTGTACGGATTTTTGGCGATTTACGTTGGCGCAATTGTTGGCGCGATTTCTACAAACGTCAGCCATCTTGAAAAACGCTGTTTTTACTCATAGTAAAGTATTCGAAACTTAAAAAAAATAAATATCGTTAGAAATAATGGATTAATTTTTTTGTTGAAAATGTTTTTTAAGATGGCAGGCAAGTGTAAATAAATACATTTACTATGAGTATAAAATACTAAAGTAAGGTTATTATTACTTTCATATAGCAAAGAAGAGAATAAAAACACCGCTATAAAAACATTCTGCCAACGTTTAATAAGATTAAAATATTACTGAAATTGAATATCGAAATAAAAAACATCATCCAACATTTAAAAGAATTAGAATATTATTAAATTTAAATACTTTAAAATACGTTATATAGAATATAATATATATATATATTATATAGAATAAATACATTTACTACGAGTATAAAATACTAAAGAAAGGTTAAATTACTACTTTCATATAGCATAGAAATAGAATAAAAATACCACTATAAAAACATTGCGCCAACGTTTAATTGGATTAAAATATTACGTAAATTGAATATCGAATTAAAAACCATCATACCAACGTTTAAAAGAATTAAAATATTACTTAAATTAAATACTTTAAAATAAGTAAATAAGAACGCTTCGTACACTAGAGCTAAAATGACAGCAGTTAGTTTATTGTTGGTAAAAAAGGAGGAATGTCTAATAATTTTCTTACCGTTACAACGGTTATTTCTTCCAACATGACCACAATATCATATACGGCCGTCTCAGAATCGGCTCTTCTAACGGTCTTATCTGTGATCTACATTTTCGCACTACATTGAAGAAACAATTAGCGACGTTTCCTTCAAAAATTTAAAATAAATTTCCTCTGACCCTTGTAAGAATTTATAAATAAATCTTTCATTAGGAAAGCCAGGCTGGCGAAAATAAGGTCTCAAAGGACAATTTTTTGATTCTGAAACCAAACATTCTTGATACTTATCAAAAACAACATTCATCTTTGAAGGAGACATTTTTGAAGGAATTCGAAGATATGGATTAAACTTTAAAATGGCGCGGTAATGCACAAATTTTCAGCAACCTATCAGGGAGCTGATTACAGCTCATTAATGCACAAATATTCTATAACCAATCAGAGAACTTATTATATCACGCCTAGAATTAAAATTATTTAAATAATCATACATAATAAAATCATTTTAAAAATAAAATGCAAAATTAAATTGTATTTTAATATTTAACAGCCATAAATAATGTTTAAAACATTAGATTAAATTTATAGATATTAAAACCAATTACTTTTAAAGTAAGGTGACGTCACTGATTACATCATCCACAGCATAAAATTTCATAAAATATGATAAAGAATAAAATTTTTATTTCAAATAAAAATGCAAAATTAAATTGATTTTTAATATTTAGAAGCCATAAATAATATTTAAAACACGGAATTTATGCATAATAACACGCATTATTTTTTAAATAAAATGTCAACAAAGTATCGGTTACCATAAATAACTTATCCAGCAATGGATTTACCATAAGTCGTATTACTCGCCAAAAGAAAAATTGCCAAAAACTCGCCAAAATCCGTGCAACCGTCTACCAAAGTAGCACCGAGACCAAAGTAGCAAAGTGCCCAGCACGGCTGTCTGCCTGGTCTTCCCGCTACAACAGGACATCATAGACTATGAAGCGAGGTATTTCTCATATAAGACCGAAGGATCTTGTCCTCGGTATTTTAGATTATGGCATAAAGCAAAATCAGCGGCCGGATAGCATAACTGACGTTCACTGTCGGAAGCACAACTGGATGGATAACTATCCTCTTTTTTTCATCACCAGAAACTTAGCTCACACCTCTCACCTTCGAAAGTCGGGCCAAAAGTGATTCAAACTCGAATTTTCATCGTCTCCTTCACAAACGCGGGCTCCCACAATGGCTTCAATTATAGCCCCCTTAATTTTGGCAAAATTTGCGTTTCAACCTCTGAATGCGGAAATAAGGGTGAATGCGAGTGCGCGCCCTTCTTCAGTTAGCCAACAACCGGACCCCCCGATCACCAAACCTGAATGACTTAAATCGAAGGTTAAGTGGCAACCTCTGACCCTTCTGTCACGTACTTCCTGTCCTAAGGTCAATTGCACAATGAAATTTCTTCTAGAACATTCTAAAGGACAAAGCGCGCGAAATCATGACTTAGCAAAATCTCCTTCTTTCCCTGCTTCTTTTCACAATGAATCAAAGCTTGGACAAAAATTGCAAATAAAAGGTAAATAAATAATATTCTTTGAAACTAAATAATATTCCCAGAAGCATCTGTTTTTCTCCAAAATTAAAGCGTTAAAATAAATAATTCAGAATCAAATAAACTTAAAATTTTCTTAAATCAGGAAATCATTCACCTAGTTTTCGTAACGCGATCAGACAATTCTCTACACAACACAACGTAGATGCGTATTTTCTGCTTTGTTATTTCTGAAATTCGTCTGCCTCTCTTGAGCACGAATTAGCTCATACCGACGGGAGAATGAACGAGTTTATATTAGGATATCGTGTAATTAACTGTTAATATTAAATTTAAAGAACAAATGAATTATTTGTACTTAACTTCATGTAAAATTATGCGGAAAAATAAATTGAATATTCCTCAAAAATATTCTTTAAATTGTACGGCGCTATTACTATATAGTACTCGATACTTACTATATAAAACATTTAATAAATTTTTTGAGTGTTTTATATTATTAAATAAAATTAGTAGCACAGACCTTAATAAATTTGACATATATTTATTATTTATGCATTGAATAATATAAGGTATTTACGTAGTATTTAATAAAATTAAATAACGAAATGTTTTTACTGCTTATCCTGTGTTTGTATCACACTTAAAATTTTCCATCCTTTTAAACTAAGAGATTTCAAGAACAACCTAATCTACTCTTTTAATAGTTTTTTGTTGCAGTGGAAAAATAATATTCTGAGACCGAATAGTTCCCCTTCAAACCCTGAAATTTCTCTGATGGGAACACCGGCTGAAAATTCCTAAAATAAAGTCGTGTTTTTTAGCTTTTAATATTACCCGTACTTATAAGCACTTTTTTGATCATCTTCTTCTGAAACCTAGACAAGCTGCTGATAAAATCCATTACTTCAAGCAGCATGTTGTGTGATAAATTGAAAAGTTGTTTGCCTAAATTTATTCGGTACTGTGAATCATTAATTTTTAAAAGTATATATTTGTACCTATTTCCCTTAATGTTGTTTTCAAATTCTTGAAAAAATTTATATAATCACTGAAAAAAAGTCTTGTGTTCTGATCTTTTAATATCGCCTGTAATTATAAGCATTTTCTGAAAATCCCTCTCTCCCAAAAGTTAAAAAAGTTGCTGATAAAGTCCATCACTTCATGCAGCATGTTCTGCGATAAACTTAATAAACTCTAACGCTACTCTGTACTTTTAATTATTTTATTTCTTAAAAACGTACCTATTATCCTTAATATTGATTTCGAATCCTTGAAATATTTTACGAAAATTTACTATTTTCCTGAAATTTTCCATAATTTGAATATAAATAGATTCTCATTTCATTATTTTTGTTAAAAAATTAATTTAATTTGTTTAATACATCGATCAATCATTAGCTTATCAATGTATACAGATATAATTCAGAAACTTAATTATATTGTAAAATCATTTGGCTGCTCATCAAGGAAACAAAGGAATGTTCAACTTTCATTTTAAATTTATGTTTTGATTCTGCATCACTTTTCTTTCATTTAAGCTTTATTTTCATGTTTGCATAACATTTTTAATCTGCACCTTTCTGTTAGGTAGTATACCAATCTAAGTTTTTAGAGACACCAAATATTTTTGAAGAAGAAATATTGAAAAATGTGTAATGCCCTTGCGGAACTCAAACCTGGACCTCTCGAGTAGGCGCCAGTGTGTTGATGTTACACCACGAAGGCATGTTGAAAGGAGGGAGAAAATACCTTATATACTCCCCATTTTAAAAAGGCGACTGGGGATAAGGGCACCTAATCGGCAAATCCTGGTGGCGACGAATTATTGTCCACCACCTTAAGAATACACTATAAGTTGAAAATAATTATTGATGATGATTTTTTCTTTCGATTACTAGAAGAATTTACGTTCGTAAATTTTTTACTTCAGCCTCTTTCTCTTCACAAATCGAGTTTAGGTTTATTTTCTGTATTTACTTAGCTGTAACACTGCGACCTTGTCTGGAATCTATAACCTATATACCTTTCCTTTCCCACTAATGCAGAACTGTATATTCCCCTATACCGTTTTTTCCCTAATAAAGATTACAGCCCATCGAATAAATATCATATAGTGTTGCCCGCCAACGTAATTACAGTCGCAACTGTCTGAAGAAAATGGTTTGCTTCACTGAGGTAGAGTAAAGATAAGTAATAACGTCTACTATACTATTTGCAGACGCCATATCTTGTGCGTTGAAATTTTATGTCCGTCTGGCTTTCTTATTATGGTTTCTGATCCTTCTGAACTGCACATATACAAGAAATATAAATTTCGGCTCTTCAGGAAATGCATCGAGCATACTACGATCATTTCCCGAAGTATACCTCTAATGGAGATGCTTTTGACGTTTTGCGAATATTTGATTTCGAATACCTTTTTACTTCCTTGTACGAAGTAAAAAGGAGGTGTTGTAACTGCGAAAAATTTTGGGTATCATATTTCAACGAAACTATCGATTTTGACTGCTATCCAATGAAATTTAATGATATTTTTGCGTGACATCTGTACGTAACGACAGAATAAATGATTCTTTTCCCCCAAAAAAATTATAAAACTGATTTAAAAGGAATTCTGAAGAGAATTTTTCTTGGCATCTGTGCGTATGTACGTATGTATGTATCTCGCTTAACTCAAAAACGAGTAGCCTCAGAACGTTGAAATTTTGTATGTAGGACTGTTATACAGATGCGCACCTCGTATTTTGGTTGCAATCGGCCGCAATAAAAGTATAGAAATATATGTATATATATATCCACTCTGTGGCTCGACTCAGTGAGCTCAATTTCTTTATTCTTATATATTTTTAAATTGTGAATTTTTTGCTTTATAAGTGAAGTGATTGAATCATGTTGTTCTTGTTTCCAGTTAAGCTTTTTATGCCTTTAGTAAGTCTGCATGCAATATTTATAGAATTATCAACAATTTAAAAGTTATTTAAGTGTAGCTAAGCCTAATGAATTTTGCGGATGGCGGCCATGATTGTTTACATTTGAAACTAGGCAGAATAGTGATTTGTTGCCAATCTAAAGAAACTAAGCTTCGCAGCAACAAAGATAACGCTTTTTTACTTCCTTGTAGGAAGTAAAAAGGAAGTATTGTAATCGCGAAAAGTTTCAGGCAGCATATTTCAACGAAAATATCCATTTTGACCGCTTTCGAATGCAATTTAACGATGTTTTTGCGTGATATCTATACGTAAGGACAGGATAAAAGACTCGTTTCCTCCAAAAAAATTATTAAATTGCTTTAAAATTAATTCTGAAGAGAATTTTCCGTGGCGTCTGTACGTACGTGCGTACGTGCGTACGTACGTATTTCGCATATCTCAAAAACAGGTAGCCTCAGAAAGTTGAAATTTTGTATATAGGACTGCTATAACATGCAGATGTGCATCTCGTATTTTGGTTCCAATCGTCCGCACCAAAAGTATATAAAAAAATAAAAATATATATTTATATATATATATATCCACTCTATTACTCGGCTCAGTGATCTCAGTTTCTTTACTCTTATATGTTTGTAAATTGTACATTTTTTGCTTTAAAAATAATTCAATTACGTTGTTTTTATCTTCCGGTTAAGGTTTTTATGCCTTTAGTAAATCTGTGTACAATATTTTTAGAATTATCAACAATTTTTGAAGTTGTTTAAGTGCCGCTAAGCCTATTTTTTTGACGGTGGTCATTGATTGTTTACGTTTGAAACAGCAGACTAGTGGATTTGTTGCCAATCTAGAAAAACTTAGCTTTTCTAGATTATTACTTTTTAGATTAAGTATTTTTGCCTTCTCGCGAAGTGAGAACTGAATTTACCGAAAGAGAAATACTCAATCGTCTGTGAAAAACTGTCTCTTTTTTGTTTGGTTTGGTTTGCGATCCTGATTAATTCTTTCTAGAATTTATTCTAGGAAATAAGCGTTTAGGATTTACTTCGTAAATTTTAAAATACATATTTTGAGGTTTTGTGTATTTTAGCCTTGTAGAGAAGTGGGGACTGAATTAACTGAATGAGAAATAGTGAATCGTCCGTGAAAAACTGTGTCTTTTTGTTCTGTTTGTTTAATTTCTTTTATGCGTGGTTCTAGATTTAGTATAGTATTTGAATAGAACATGTGGCAATGATTAGATAATTCTTCAAATGATATCAATTTATATGCATTCTGATTTATAATATGAACGAAATGTGACGATATAAGTGAAGCTAGTGCCAGAATGTCGCTGTGGTAAACAAATATAGTGAATTTTAAAAGAGTGCATTTATTCTATTGTGGTTTATGTGCTGTCGACGGAGTAGATTTAATTCAATCCAATATGTTTAAATGAAATGCAAGAAAAAATGCGTATAATTTAATATTCCGTGCAAAGAAGTCATGTGGTGTAGACATAAATTATTTTATTTTTATGTTACTATTTCGAGATCTGAATTTCTCAGCAAACGATCTCTACGGTTTCGGCAGTTAGTTGAGCCCTGACATTATGAATATATCGCTTTCATATAATGTTAAACGCTTTACGATCAAAATGATGATTTATATTTTTAAACGGTTTTAAATTTTGAAAATTTATTTTTAGCCCTTAATTAAACGTTTTACGGTTAATATATGGTTATTTATATTTCCAAATAGTTTTAAATTTTGAGAAGAGTTTTTAGCCTTTACAAAACCACAATCTAGCATGCTTTCAAGTTTCTACCATAAGAAATTCATGATTCCTTCGGCATACCGCAATACATAGAATTCTCAAAATTGATTACATTCTAGTGCAAATTACTAGAAACTTTTATGCTTTCGGCTAGCGAAATGTGAAGCATCAATTGTAATTTTGTCGATAATCGAATCGCTTTTGCGTTTTACTAGCTAGATGAGTTAAGCACCAAAGCTAAATATTTGAAAAATGATTGTCTAGGTTCGAGAAAGCAAAGTGATTAGCGTAGTTGGATTTGTTAAGATTTCTCGACGAATGTATAATTTAAAAATCTTAAAAACAGCGCAACAAAGAATTGGATTGTTTTTCTTTGATATACAACAGCAATATTTTCATTCACATGGAATGTGACTAAATTCTTTTAAGTGACGTAATAAAATTAAGAGATAATTTTATTATTATAATTTATTATTATAATTTATATTTATTATCACATTTCTTTGATATACAACAGCAATATTGTCATTCACATGGAATGTGACTAAATTCTTTTAAGCACAAAAAATAAATCATAATTATGGGATCGGTACGTACTATCTTGAAGTCTGTGAATTTATTTAGAGATGGTTACCTAGGAGCTAATAAACTAGTCCACTTTACAAATAACTTGAATATTTAATGAAAACATGAATAGTTATGACAAACTATGAAATGGTTACATTCGTAGATGGAAACAGAACAGTTATTATTTACAAATGTAGATAAGTTATCGTTTTTTACATGCAAGCGTCTTTCATCTTAATGGCGGAATCGTCTGATTTCTCTCACAAAATAAAAGAGTTCTTTCACACAGCTTGCAAAACCATCTGATTGTTGTAGATGATATAATTCTACACAATATAGGGTCTATTGGAAAGAATAAAGAATTTAAAATAGAATGCAATTCTACGTAATTATCACAATTATTGCATGTTTAAAAAGAAGAAATTTAAGGATAATTTGCATAGTATTTTGTAGAATAAATATGATCATTCACAAGCAAAAACAAAATTGTATATGTTAGAAATGTCAAAGCACTAAGATGAAAGACACATTAAAATTCTAAAGTTATAGAAATCTTTGTAATTTCTTAAAAATATAATCGATACATTATTCTAATTTTAGAATTCACATGTGATGTTACATTTTACTGAAATACATGGAATGATAAATTTTAACATTCCAATGACGTAATAAAATTGAGAGAAGATGAAGAATTACCTTTAGTATTAATTTTAGGTTCTGTATTCTGAGTTAATTACATAACATGCTATTCATAAGTTATTATTCATGAATTGAAAACCACTAACTGCAACATTCGAGCAGATTTTACAGAAAAGTTAATCAATTGCTTATATTCTGATAAGAGTATTTATTGAAAAAGACGCCAAATATATTCGAAGGTGGTCAGTAAATTTGTTAAAGCAAGGTCTGGTGAAATTTCAAATTAAAGTGAATACTATTATTCTGTATTAATTTATCATGTAATAATTCAGTTGTCTTAGTCACGTTATCAACACGAACCAAGATTATTTATACACGAATTTGACAAATGCACAATAATCTGATAAAATGTAACGCATTCTCGTCAGTATAATCAATACTGAATCTCGAGAAAGGGCTGGGATGAATTCGTAAAACGTTAGCATTGTTATGAGTAATTTGGTATGATAAATGACAACTTTCAGTAAACATTGCGTGTAGGAAGTAACCGTCTGAAGATAAATTTCAGCTGCAGGAATACAAGAATTTGCATGGACTTAAAATTCCGAAATTTGCTGCGTGCGTGAAAGTGTACTTTGAATTACATTAGATATCTAAGATCCGTTTGTATGTAAAATTATCCAACAAAGTAAACTGCTCTTCCAGGATTGAATTGTACGGGTTAAGAAGTTTCCTTGCAATTTAGGTACCATAGTTTTCTCAATAGAAGAATTTATATGCATGCACACTGCGGAAAAGAAAATTGAGACAGTTCTATATCTCCCGTTCTGCTGGGCCGATTGACAAAATTCAAATTGCATTTTTTATGTCTCGAAAGCGCGACTTAGGATATATATTATATATATTATTTATGTGATAATTTTGAAGATGGGCACTGGAATGACGAAGCTTGGCATCAGACAGTAACATGTTTGCTGAAATTTAAAATGACTATTCAATCTGCCTTCGCCTCCGTTTTCCTATTCAATATGGATCAATACTTCTACGCCATCAAAATTTCTGCTAGTTATTAATTCTAAGTTTGTTTTTATTTCATTTATATATAGCATTTTCCATACTTTAGCCAGTATTTAGTAAAGGTTTGATATACCTTCAATTTTTTATTTCTTTAAATTTAGCTTTTAATAAACATTTTTTAAGGAATTTTTGGCATATTTCTGGAAAATTTCTAGGAAATTTCTGAAAATTTAAAAAAAAAAATTAAGATTTCTTTTCAAAATTTATATTTTACTTTAAAAAAATTTGGAGAATTTTTTTAATACTTTTTTAAATTAAAATTAAAATTTTAAATTTTACTTTAAAACTTTTTAAAATTTTAAAACATTTCAGTTTTACTTAATTACTTTATAATTATTACTTTTAATTTGCAATTTTCACAAAAAAATAATTTTTTCACTTAACGTTATTATTTGCATTATTTACACAATTTTGCAACAGAACACACATTTAGCGTTACAAACTAGTTACATTTATTAATTCACAATAATCACTTGATTGGCTCAACTACTATACTCCCTACCATAAATAGTTGCTCAGTTAAAATTAAAACTTGAATTACATACTTTTAGGATATTCTTTGATTTTTTCTAGATTTATATTATTTTAATATTTTAATATTAAAGATAGCAGCTTGGCACTCAACTTTACTTACATTAGCGCCATCTATATAATTTGCAGAACACACTTACATCACTTAGTAAATACTTTTGCAGACCCCAACGCTTATATGGTAGGTAGGTTAGTATTAAAACTTACTATTTACTTACTTTTAAGTATTTTTTAAGTATTTTGTATGATGTATTTAAGTATTTTCTAGATATGTAATTAATTTTAAGTACATATTTGTTTTTTTATAATTTATGAATTAGTTCTTTTTAGTTACTTATTGGTTTATATTAATTTGTCTAGTTCCTTTTTAGTTTCTTTTTGATTAATATGCATATTCGTGTCGGGGAGGTTTCTGTAAACAAGGGTTTCTAAAATGCATTGGTTTCTATATTAATTTTCTGGAAAAAATTAATTTTTTAAATTAGTTTAATTTATACTAAACTTCAGATTGCTTATTTCTCAAAATACTTCATAATTGGTATTTTCCTTTAGACTTTTAATTGCTAATTACTCAAGGTACCACTTAGTTGGTATTTCTTTTTGGATATTCTTCATACTTTTGGTTTTGACTTTTACCCTTGCTTGCATGAATGACGAAACACGAATTGAATGATTGAAGATTTAGGTTAGGAGGCAACTTCCCCTTGATAAGTCTGTCTCCTGCCTGCTCAGCAGTCATTCACTTATGCATTTTTTTTTAAAATTTAGATTAGTTTTAATTTGCTAAATTGGTGAATTTATTTTCATGTTTTGTTTTTGTACTTGATTTACTTATGCTATCTGAATTTAAATGATATTGTAAATTAGTTCGAAAATTA
Organism: Stegodyphus dumicola; assembly: GCF_044657685.1. NCBI lineage: Eukaryota > Metazoa > Arthropoda > Arachnida > Araneae > Eresidae > Stegodyphus > Stegodyphus dumicola. The sequence goes on along the minus strand of NC_140776.1, from coordinate 158,750,198 downwards.
ATTCTTTCATATGTTTGCGCATTATTTTAACTTTAAATTTACTTATTTACGTATATACATCCCCCATAGCACAAAACATCCTCAGGATGTCCCATTTAAGTCGCAATATCCCGGGACATACTTAGGATGTCCTAAGGATGTTGATTCTCAGATGTCCTGAGGAGATCATAATTTAACATCCTGAGGATGTCTTATTTAAGTCGCTATGTCCCGGGATATGACAGGATGTCCTGAAGATGTTGATTCTCAGATGTCCTGAGCAGTTCACCAATTTCACATCCTGAGGACATTCATTCTGCATTGTCCGGAGGACTTTCGTTGTCAAACATTTTGAGGATATTTGTTCTCAAATTTACCAGTTTTAATTTTTTGACATTGCACATCTGAAACTTGCACATTATTTTATTTTTCATATGTATTTTACTAAGTTGTTTCTAAATGCTGTACATTAAAAATATTGATATGATTGATGATTTATTCTTGTTATTTTGTGATTAATTTAAACTGCTATTTTTTCTGACGTTTTTAAAAATTTATTTAGTCATGGAAAAGATTTTTTTCAATGGATTAACATTTTCTAGAATATTTACAAAATTCTAAATAACATATATTTTTTTTATAAAAAATGTATAAATTACATGTATAATTACTTACAGATTACAAACCCTACTACAAATATAGGTAAAATTAGATATATATATATTTAATTACGGAAACGAATTTTTTTTTAAATTTGGGTATAGAGACATTAGGTATTTTTTTGGAAGCAGGAAACATGAAAAATTAGCAACTGCCTTCGCCGGGAATCGAAGGACGGACCTCTGGAATACCGGCCCAGTGTGCAGAACCACTACACCACGAAGACACGTTAGGTGTGGTGGTGGTGTATTTAACTATGGCAAAGCACACTAGGGCTATCTGCCTAAGGGGAGGGATGTCTTCGTGGAGGACTTTATAAGGGAAACTGGCTCGTATACACGTTACACGTGGGGAAAACCACGAAAACATCCATGCAGCCAGCCCGTTCGCGGGATTCGAACCTCGGATCGCACTACCAGGGTTCAGCGACTTTACCGCTCGGCCGCTGGTGGACCGAAGACACGCTAGGAAAGCGGGAGAAATACCTTATATTACTTCTCTTTTTAAAGGCCGACTTTTTTTTAAGGGGATCCAATCACTAAATCCTGGGTGTGGATATACCTCATCCAACACCTTTTTAATTCGGGCGCCATTGAAGAGACATTAGGATTTTTTTTGGGAAGCCGTAGAGATGAAAAATTAGCAACCGCCTTCGCCGTGAATCGAACCACGGACCTCTGAAATACCGGCCCAGCGTGCAGAACTATTACACCACGAAGGCACGCTAGAAAAGCGGGAGAAATACCTCATAAGGAAAATTTTTTTCTTCTAATTACAGGACAGAAAATGTTTTTCAATCACGCGATCTGTTATTGATATTGAATTACAGTCATGCGATAATTTCGCAGTAAAGATACATCTCTGATGACTATCCAAGATTCTAGAAACTTTGGTCTTATATAGAGATGGTCGTCTTATAGAAATAATGCTTAATATCCATATTTATTTATAATCTCAGAACTATTGGTCACTTTCAGAAGTGGTCGTTTGAGAGGCGATATTCTATATATTTATTTACTGATACTCTCAGATTCCAAAATTTGTTTATATTCTCAGAAATATTGGACGGAAGGTGGTCCTCCCATACATGCAAAATTTTACATTTCATTAAAAATGAATTCGGCATTATTTAACAATTTCCCTTTTAATTAATTAATTAAATATAGAAATAGTACTGTTTATTACGGAATAATGTAGGAAGTTCTACAGAACTATATTCTTTCGCGTCATTGCACATTGTATCCGGCAAACTACTGGTCCCTCGTATTCTTCCGCAAATCCGTAAACATCTGTCTGATTTGAAACGAAATCCAAAATGGCTGCGCCATGAGGTTAACATGTATGGATATTTTTTGTTGCATGAAAGGTAAGTTCATTTGCAATACTTGTATGTTTACTTTTTTTGCTTTTTGAATTTATGTTATTTATGTCATTTTGACAGTTAAATGTTTCACAGCTTTATGAATTGTTACCATTCTGTCGTGAATTATGTGTATCTCAATGGCTGGCTGTCTTTTCAAATATCTAATTTGCCCTGCTATCCAAATGTTTATGACTGAATTTTTTTTAGTCTAGTTTATGCATTCAGTTTCAAAATAATATGTGTGATCAGATTGCTTATTATTTTATTGCAGCAATAAATTTATGTTAAATAGTTTGAACAATTGTATAAAAATAAGAGTTTGCATTGTTTTGTCCAAAATATGTATGGTTGAAACATTATCTTAATCTAGTTTGTAATTCAAGTTTTTTTGGGGGTACTGTTCTGTTATTGGGACCAGAATCGGAAATGTATGAACCTGTGTTCGTAAGTATGTGCATAGATGTGTATATGTAGACACACAAACATACAAATATACAAGCATACATAAATACAATTCTGAACCCGGTCCTGATAACAGAACAGTACCTTTTTTTAATCTTTTTTGAATATTTTATAAAAGGATTAAGCATTTTTCAAACTGCATATCATTTTAAGATTCGACTTGCAGGAAGACAAAATATGGTCATTCAATCAAATGCTTATGATTGCTTTTAACATTTTCTCATAAATATTGTTTGCATTTTTATTGTATTTTAGATACTTTAGTTATGTAAAGTGAACATGAGAATATTAGGAAAGCTGAAGAATATGAATAGCTACCATAATACATGTATTTTTTCATCGAGCCCATTGTTTTAGAAACCAATGCACCATTATTATATGCTGGCTTATTTTATAGTTATATGCAGTTTAATTTTATGTTCATGTTACTGTAGTATTGTCATTATAATAAAAGTATTGATAATTTTTGTTGAATCTTGCAAGTTGCCTAACATTCAGAATTATTACTACCGAATTTTACTGATAGGTTTTTTTCGAGTTGACATAATCTGTCTGATAAATAAAATAAACTGGTGTTTAAATTATATGCATTTCTCTTAATGTTTCATTGAAAGTGAGATGGAAATATAAATGCTATCCAGAAAAGTGAATTCTTTTTGCCTGAAATAACAAACTGTACTAAATGATTAATGTTTATATCATTTTAGAAATGTCAATATTAAAGTTTCTCCTTCTCTTCTTTGATTTTGAAATAATTTATAATAAAATAATATATGCATAAGTGTAATTAATGTAAAGTGTCATTCAATAATATAATTTATTTTTACTGATATTTTTATATTTCTTATCTGGGTTTTCTTTTGGTGTTAGAAGGAGGAAAAGACTGTAATGTTTTAATTAAGGAAATAATTAAAACATTACAGTCTTTTAAATAACACAGTTACAGTAATGTTTATTGAAGCAATCAGTACTGTGTGATTGCCAGTGATTGAATAATGTTAAAATGCATTGTTCATAAGGAAATTTGCTTATCTTTGTGTTATAGATTTTGTTTTGACACAAGCTGAAATTTGAATTATTGGAAGCACTTTGAAAACCCGAATTATTTCCAGAATCATTAATCAGGCCAATATATAACATACAAATTTTCATACAAAATTATTTCTTTTAGCATATTATAAAGAGCTCATTTAATTTTATTATTTGTACAAATTTTAGACAAAAGTAGCATGTAACAGTTAAAGATTTATTGAAGCCTACTTGTTACTTGTGGTAACAAAGAAGTGTGACAGATATTGCCACATTAGCGAACATGACGATCATTGATGCTTAGTTTAGTAATTTAATAATATATTGAGAAATGCTGGGAATTTTCAGAAGTAGACATTTCGGAAATGATGGGCTTGATAAGAAATTTACATGGTTTTATTATTTATTCTTTAGTTAAGAAGGGATTTTAGATGTTCATGTGAAAGAATTCTGTTTAATTATATGTGAAAGAATTGTTAAAGTTTGGCATTTAAAAAAATGAATTAATAATATGCAATTATCTTTTTATTATACATATATTACTATATATTTCTAATGCGCTATGTAAATGTCAGTGCTAAACAATTGAGATACTATTGTCAGGGCAATCTTTTCTTATACATGAAAAATTCTGATACTTTCTTATCATCTGCCCTCACAGCTTCAACTTATGCTAAAACAGCAAGAGTATGCACACGATAATAGCAAACTATGAATATGCATACCACACACATGTATTTACATGCTTTATATTTAATCTTTATTTCTGAATGGTATTCCATTGGATAAAAAATATGTGAATATTGACCCAATGTATATATTTTTGTGTGTGTGTGCATCCTAAAATTTCTTGTTTCTTATAAAGTGCTTATTTGAATTACTACTTGTGAACAGAGCAGTAGATATGAACCATAAACTAACAATTTTGCCAATTTTCACAGCTTTGCAGATAGTCAGAAAGCACCAAAATTTGTAATAATGTTAAGTTTAAATGATGTTCTATACTTTTGTGTTAATTTTTCTATTCTATTAATTCTATTACTGTGTTATCAAACTTTCTGCAGGAATTTCAACTGGTTAAGATGTTATTACCATGTGGAGAAGAATTTGGTTTTCAAGCTAGAAAAAATTGCAGCTGAAGGATTTTGTAGAAGGTCAGTCAAACTGGTTTTAGTTAATTATAATTTAATTTTGGGTGAAGAATTCTCAAATTTATTTATCATAAGTGTCTAAAGGTCTTCTAAATTAAATTCTGCTTGTTTTTGAAATTTTTCATGACATTCATTCTTTGATTATTATTATTTTTTTTTAAATTTACTAACTTATATCCAGGCACATAATGTTGCATTTAATGCCATACCTTAAATATTGTAAAATGTTAAAATAATACATTTCACTTAAAAATGTGGTTGTGACAGTAAATTTTCTGTTACATTTAATCATATCTATAAACATTGGTATACATCATTTTTCAATAATCTGTATATTATTTTGTGCATTTCTTTTACATCCAAGATCTGGCATATGACTTGCTTTTCAAACTGATAACATGGTGTAATAATGGTTAAAGTTTACTATGGAACGGGTCAAATTTAATAAATTATTCTTTGATAGAAATTTATTCATGTGTTCAGTGTGTCTCATCTCTTTAAATTGCTAAAGTAAATTTTATGTACTTGCATTTAGAAATTTTGACTGTATCAGAGTAATTTTGTTTCAGTTATTATAACATGCAAAGGAAAAAATTCATTCATAGCTCCGTATTTAAAATTAGTTAATTAAAGTCCTTAATAAAGAGGGACATTTTGTTGTTTTTAATGTCGATAGAGTTTAATTCAAAAATATGCTACATTAAGGGTTACTTTTTAACCTAATTTAAAATTTTCATTACTTTAACATGTCCAATAATTGTTATTTTAACTCCGATATTGTAATAATATCAAAATTCCTTACTTTTTGATAGGTAATCCAAATGTAAAACAAGAAAAGAAAAAATTAAAATCTAGAAGTATATTTATTTCATACCTCTAACAAATAAAAACAACACAAGCACTTTTTACTGTCTATCTGCATAGTGTGGCATGTCCCGTAAGACAGATTTGTATGGTCAAATCCATGTTTCAGTTAAAGGAAAATGCATGCACAGTCTTCTGATTTTCCCTTCGATTTTTAATAATTTAAAATATTTTAAATGCTTCCTTTAATTTGCATTCTAATAGTCATTTGTTTAAATTTAATTATGAATTATATTCACATATAGTAATTGTGAGTGTTTTTTTTTTATTTTAGGTGCTGTGAAAGGCAATGACAGAGATCCAATATATCAAGAGTTCTTATATACATAAGAACACATGGATATAAGATTGTTTTTCATGAATTCAAATAAAATGTGATAAATTGGATTAATAAAAACTATTTTGAATTTTGAAAAGTGCTTTTCCTCTGTTAATCATAATATAGTGCCATAAATTTCTGAATTTGTTTATTTTTCATCTAAATAAATAGCTTTACAAAAATTTGTCATATTAATAGATATCGCATAATTTAGCATTATTATAAATATTTATTATAGCAGATTTAGCTGAACTACTTTTTTAGTCTCTTTGCAGATGAAGTCACAAAGGTAAGTGGTTAGATATTTTTCTGTATTCCCCATTAAGTAATTTTATCTGGTAAATTACCATTACTTATATACTAAAGGTGAAAGAATAAGCTTTCCTTGAAGATACAAAAATTTGCAGATATTTCAAAAAATTGGTATACGTAAAAAAGTTCTTAAATTGCCACATATGCGAAACTGAAAATGTTATATATGAAATAGTTCAGAAATATAAATATTTTCACTATTTTTTAACTATAATTCACTGCATTTGTTATATATAATCACAGTTTAAGGTAGCAGTGCTTTTCTCACTGTGATTTCTCATGTATTTTGATTCATAAATACACGTACATAAATCCACGTATTTTGATTTCTCTTTTGAGACCGAATAAAAAATGAACTAAACATTCTCGTTGACATTGAGAGTTGAATAAAAGCTCACCTCAATAAAATGAATTAATAAATTTATGGAAAATTTTACATTGCATATATTGAGCAGAAAGAGTAAACTGAATATACTTAATGGAATTAATAATTGGTAGAGTTGATAGCAGAATAAAATGCCTTAATTGCATGGTAAACAGTAGATCTTTTGAAGTTTTTCTATGTTGCGTAAAATGCAGATTTAAATTTTTGATATTGATTGTCATATAAATGGCAATTACTGTTTTATTTTGCTCTGAAATGAATGGTTAGTAATAAAATTCTGGATGAGACAACCTTTAACATGCGCTAGAATTTACAAAGTTTAATTTGGTGCTGATTTCAACGGGTAAATTTCATTTTACTGAATTTTGCGTAAAATAATACCAATGAACCATTGCAAATTATTTTCAGAACTTTTTTTTTAATCTAAAAGGGCTATTAGTTTTGAAATGTGACTTCATATTGTCAGTCGTAAACTTGTTTCGCTTTTCATTCAAGTCTTGCCATTTGGCAAAATTTAACATATTTACCTTTAAAATCTAATATATTATTGACTAACGAGTCAAGCTATTTAAAAGCATTACACACAGTTCTTAACAATGCTTTTTTTAATTTTTAATCTGATTGATTTAAAATGCATTTAATTCATGATATATCTAATTGAAAACATTTTAATACTTCTACATAATTACATGATATATTTCTTCATTTTCCAAATATATAGAAGATATATAACTTTCTAGTGTCAGTATCTTATAAAATGTTTTGCTATTTCCACTGCCCCATCTGTATTCATAATATATGCATTCATAAACTTTTAGCCTCTTTTAAGTGACTGCTAAAATCTGAGGCCTTTGAGATTTTTTTTTTAATTGTGTGAGCAGAAAGATAGAATTTTAGAAGAGCTTCTTGAGTTACCTTTTGAATGATATAAAGAATTGTTAACATAATATCAAATTTTTACAACTAAATATTAAATATATAAAAAAGCCTGCAGCATTCTCATGTTACGAAAACATATTTATTTATTCTGAGGCTAGGAATTGATTTAGTTTTAAAAATACAATTTATTCCTTTTAACAATTTCCCAACAGTGTCATCAAAACACTATAAATTCCTTACATGTTTTAAAGAAAGATGATTCATTTATGTAAAGATTATTAAATGGGTAATTTTATTATTCAATTTTTAATACAAATTAACTGAAATTAGAAACTGATTTTGTAAAATAATTTAATTATGAATAATTCGATTTGGGGGCTATTGGATGTTTAAAAATGATCAAAAGATTTTTAATATCTTAAAAATAAAAGCAAAATTTTCAGTTTTAATATTTTGTATTAATAATTCATTTTAATTTCCTTGCTCAGTTTTAATATATTCACAAATTCAGATTTAAAAACAAAATAAGTTGTATAAATATTTTCAACATTTCTGATTTTTCCATAGTAACCATTGGAGAACGATTTGAGACTATCTGTGTAAAAAAAAAGTAGGTTTTAGATCATCGCACCTTCACGTACTTTCACTGGAATTTTCCTCTGTATATATACTGGGATGTGACACTAAGCAGTTGAGAGTATGTATTTAAGAGGTTAAAGGGATATTGTAACTAGTGTATCAAATCCTGATAACATCCCATACGCTGTCGGTGGGACGTAGATAGGCTGTCCTAAGGATATACTGGGATGTGACAAGCGCTCAGGAGGATGAGTTTAGGAGGAAATTGGGATATTACGGGATGTCCTGAGGATGTAGTAAGTAGGACTTTAAATCCTAATAACATCCCATATGCTGTCGATGGGACATAGATAGGATGTTTTTAGGATATAATGGGATGTGCTTAGTAGGTTTGTGGGATGTCCTGAGGATGTAGTAAGTAGGAGTTCATATCCTAATAACATCCCGCACGCTGTCGATGGGACTTGGTTAGGATGTCCTGAGGATATCCCGGGATGTGACATTAAGCACTCGGGAGGAGGTTCGCGGGATATTCCGGGATGTCCTCAGGATGTGCGCATATCCCGCGAGCAACATCCTTGGGATATCCCAAGGATGTTTTTGTGCTATGTGGGATGTTTGTTAAAATTGTTCTAACATAGGTATTTTGCCACAACATCGGACTTTTTCTGAAATAACATACAAATGTTTTCTATATTTCGATTCTGCGACTAATATTATGCCTAAATATTAACTTTGCAAAATTTAGTCCGAAATTTCCGGAGAAATATTTCGAAATGCGAAAGGAAGAATCAAATAAGTTTAATAAAAAACGAGAGAATAATTAGATGGTTTTCTTCTCCTAATAAATACAATTTTGTAATTTAAACTACCGTAATTTGAATAACGATAGTTTTAATTATAAATCTACAGTCATCTTTGATTTTAACGAAGAGAGATTAATCGGGTTGGATATTAACTGCAACGCTATCTAAAGGATATTTAATTATAGTGAAATATTAAGGATGATAAAATTACTTTCACAGTGTTATCAGTGTAAAACAAAACTGTCTATTGAAATTTCAAAAATAAAAATCCAAATTACTTGCGATAATAGTAATGATGACTTGTGATACCACAAGTCATCATTACTATTATTATGATTTTGGAGAGTTTTTATCCCCGAAATTACTTACCTTAATTGTACGTAATCCAGAATAAAAATAATAAATTGTGTGGATTTATTTTAAGTTACTTAACGGTTATTTTTATTTCGAAGCAACATTTCCTATTACTTCTGCTTCAACACACGTTTTCTTGCCATAATGTAATTGAGTTAACCCGCGGGTATTAAAATGAGGTATAAAGATATTGGTATTTATGGGAAGGTTTTTGGATGTCCTTTTTGGAAACTTAAAATGCCAGAATGGCAGGGAATTCGAGAGCAAGCTATTGAAAAACACTAGTATCATTTGAAAATAATATCTTTCAAAAAAATTGTGAGCATCATTTGCAAAAAATTTTAACATAATTTCAAATATTAAACTCAATGTTCGAAATTAACATCTTATCCATAAATCCTAACATATTTCATGATTATTGTAATTTTCTTTAACTGCATGATTGCTTGAGGGAAGAAAAAGTATCTGATGTGGATACAACATGACTTCCTTTTACGGCCTATTAAGTTATGCCCATTTTTTGCTGTACTTCATTTAAACATTTCTCGAATTTCATTCGAGATATAGTCCACCGTTCAATCAATTCAGTTCTCATTTCACCATAAGGCAAAAATACATGAAAACTTGAAACATTTTCATTAAAAAAAAACTAAAGCACCTAATATAGTTTAAAAACAATTTTTTAATTAACATTGATGTTTCTAAGCCAAAACAAGCAATTCGACCAATGCGTAGGAAGACCAATTTTTGGTGTAGAAAATTAAGAGTTAACTTTTGGTCACACTCGGCAAAAAGACACTGAAGCAGGTGCATCAACTGACTTAATTCACTATTCTACTAAGTGTTTCAAATGTACACAAATATCCACAACGTTAGGCCTAGTGCCACTTGCACTTTTTAATTGCTGGTAATTTTACAACTAGTGCATGCAGATTAACTAAAGGCATGGAAACCATAACCGTAACAGAAGAACAACGTAATTCAACTACTTTTAAAGTAAAAATGCGCAATTTAACAATATATAAGAATAAAAATGCTGAGCTGAGCGGGCTGGGTACATGTTATAACCGAGTACATGTCGCATCCAGCAATTCTGTCTGAAGCATTTCATTTTGATTTGTAACCATATTGTAGTTCGATTTTCTTACCTTTTTAAACAGAAGGTAAGAACAGCAATTCCCCTTAACATTTCTCCCCTGACAAAAATGTAAAATGAATGGTTAGGTGATGGTCTTTTTCTTAGCTTGACTTTTTTAAGAAGAAGTATAAAAAGATAGAGAGGAAAAAGAAATGAAACAATTTACTAGCTTGCTTGAATTCTTGCTTTGTTTTCTTCCTGAATTGTATAGATTACAACTAGGGATCTAAATGTAGTATTCGCGTTTTCAATTCAAAATAAATGTATCGCATTTTTGTTATCTTCCAAGACAATGTATCTTCTTGAAAATGTCCGTGGGCTGAATCAATATTTTCGTGACATATCTTATTTAAAACTAGCTTTTGTGAAAATCCTATATCGGTTTGAAATTGAGCATTATTTCGTATTCCATCGTTCTGAAAGGTTTTATTGGAAATATGCTTTACATACTTTATTGAAAATCACTTAATGCATAATTTCATTCATTCTTTGTATTTCTGAATTTTAAAAATATGCATTTTGTTTCCTTTTTGTTGCGATTGCAAATAACTTTCTTTTAGCAGAATAACTAGTTTGACAAATATTGTTTTTAAGAACTAGTTTTCTTTTAGCAGAATAATAATTTCATTTCTGTACAAAATTTTAATTTTGTAGTATTAAATATACAAGTAACAACAGATGTAGAAACAAAATCAAACGGCTTTGAAAGCCATTACTTGAAGGCTACTATTACAATACCATTGGCTTTGAAATTCTTCATAATTATATCTTTTTTTACAAGGACAATGTGTAAAAATTTCAATGCATGTTATTAGCCCTTGTAAAAACAATTTGTATATTGTTCTTATCACTTCGAATTTACTCAGAAGCTCGTTCCTTCCAGTGAGTAATGCAGATTTTGAGAAAAGCGCAGGCATTTAACCACTTACCAGTTTCATTTTTTTGCCATATTGTGACCAAAACAGCGTATTTTGTAAAGAATTCTGAATTCAAATCAGCAGGCAAAATTGTTTCAAGTACTGTATTTATTAATTTAAGAGAATTTTTAATTGCGTCGAAAATAAGGCATTTTTACTTAAAGTTGGCTTTTTTCTAATGAAGATGGGGAACTGCAAAGACCGCTTTATAAGCAATAGTAAAAAAACCATGTATTTTTTAAAGATTTATATATTTTATTTATTTATTTATTTATTTTTTAATTTAAAACTTCAACTTTGGTATGGTATATTTTGAAACATAGAGATAAGAAGAGGCCAATATCCCAATCGAGACCAAAATAGCTGGTTTCATTTTTTTGTATCACACGTTTTACGCTATCATTCCTTTTTGAGCCTAAATGAAGAGTCCCTGAACCTGTTCTTGAACTGGTTTTACATTCCAGTCTACTAGAAACATTTATTAGAAATGCTACAAAGCAGTGATTCTCAAACTGTGGTGAGCGCTCCCTAGGGGGGCGCGAGCATATCCAAGAGAAAATGTTATTCAAAAAATTGATTAAGTGACTGAAAGGAAAGAACACACACACACATACAAAACAAAATACATTTCGACATATTTAATAATTAACTTATTAAATTAAAACAACTTACTAAATTAAAAACAAATTTAATTATTAATAGTGACTTCCTTGGGCCTGTCTTGCAGAGCAAAGTTTTTCGAAGGAGGGTTTAATATTAGAAATAGACACTCTCAGTTCTTTTCTATATTTAGATGAGATCTATATTTTGTCTTCAAAGAAGCCACCGCAGAAAATCCAGTTTTACAAAGGTAAGATGTTGAAAATGGTAGTAGAATGCAAAATGCCCTTGTTTTTAGTGCAGAAAACTCATCATTCACTCCTGCCCAAAATTCAAAGAGTGATTTATTACTAAATTGTCTTTTGGTTTCGCCGCTTGCCGTGAAGTCTATGAAGGCTTCTTCCTCTTCAATTGAGTGTCCTTCAGGAGTATTTTGAAATGGATCTCTCACCCACTTGTAACTTGATATCAGTTTGTCGTCAGCAAGAAAGTACTTTTAAAACTCTTTGCTAGCATTGCTAAATGATTTTCAATGGTTACAAAAACAACTTTTACACGTTGTTCTTCAGCCTTGTAAGTTTTAATACAATCATTCAAATTTACAAACATTGTTGTTAAGTTTTCTTGCTTCAAATTTCTGCTCCACAATTCCAATTGCCTACAAAAAGCATTAACTTTATCACTCGTATCCAATATATGTGTATTTGCTCCTTGCAGTTGAAGATTCAAGTTATTTGATTTCTCGAATATGTCGACCATGTAGCTCAATTTCATCACAAATAAACTATCGCAAAAATTCTCAGCTTCCGGTCTGTTTTCCTCTTCTAGGAAAACGGCGATTTCTTCTCTTAATTCATAAACACGTAGCAAAAATGTCCCTCGTGATAACCATCTTGCCTCGCAATAAAATAGTAACCCTGAATGTACTGCACTCATGTCTTTACACAGTGCGGAAAAGATTCTTGATTTCAGAGGTCTCATTTTTATACAATTTACTACGGTTACAACCGTAGTTCACACAATATTCAAACCAGGACTCGTTTCTTTGGAAGCCAAAGTTTCTCTGTGGATCATGCAATGTGTCCAGACGCACTGCGGCGATTTTTGTTTCACAAGTGCTTGAATACTTTGGAATCTTCCGGACATAGAACGAGCAACATCGGTGCATATTCCGACGCAATTTTTCCATTCTATGTTTGCCTCGTTCATAAAATCATTTAAGATAGCAAATAATGCGAGTGCTGTTGCTTTGAGTTCTATTGGTCTGCAGAAAAGTAATTCTTCTACTACTGACAAATCATCACAAAATCTAACGTAGGCAATGGAATGAGCATCTTTATTACTATCTGTTGTCTCATCGAGTTGCATTGAAAACAATTTGTCACGTAACTTCGACAAAAGCTGACACTCTACATCTTCAGCTATATCAGCAATTCGACGGGCAAGAGTATCATTTGAAAGAGGTATAGACTGCAATTGTTTTGCAAATTATCTCCAAACATAATTTCTACAATCTCAGTTGCGGCTGGCAAAATATGCTCTTCACCAATGGTGTGAGGCTTTTTACATCTGGCTAATTTATATGAAACTTTGTAAGAGGCAATTAAAGCTTTTTCATTCACAGACAAAGTTTTTTTAAACAATGATTTTTGCTTTTCATATGATTTTAATTTTAATTCGAAGAATTCTCTAGGTTTGTTTACGTACTCACTATAAAGCGTTTCCAAATGTCGTTTAAGTTTATTAGGTTTCATGCTGTCTGCCGCCAACATTTCTGAGAAAATGATACACAGAGGCCTTTCTTCTTCATTTACTTCAGTACTAGTGAACCCAAAATTTAAGTATTCTTGAGAATATTTTCTTGATTTTATTTTCGTAATCACGCTCGTCTGTGTACTTGTTGATGCTTGTCTATCGTCTAATGCTCGCTTACGCCCGCTTAAAAATTTATCCATGATTCTGCTAAAGTCTGCTGCCGGGAATAATTTAATGCGGTGAATTGCAATTACACGAAAATATATATAACGTACACATTCAGAATAGATTCAATAGCGATAGAAGGATCGATTCGAATGAGATTGTCTGGAATTGAAAGTGGCGTCATAGAACTTTCTCCATCTCCCTATGAGAAAACATTTGTTTACATCTGCGCACGCTCCTAATTTAACTTTTAAGCTGATCAGACAAATTCCAGACAAATCGAAACTTCTCGCGAAACCGTGAGAATGCCCGACATGGCGGGACGCAAGAGCAATAAAAAGGCATAGGATTCTTGTTTTTTTAATGCTGAGGATCGGTGTTGCAAAATGTCAATAAATTTCCATATTCTGGGTAATTTGTAAAGTTTAAAATTTAGGTTGTGGTGTAGGTTTAGCGCCAAAATACATTATTATTGCATACATTTTATTGTATGCGGTGGGGAGGGGGGCGCGATGAAAATTATGATTGAAAGTTGGGCCGTGAATACTAAAAGGTTGAGAAACACTGGTATAAAGTGAAAAAGCCTTGCAAATTAGCGAATTGGTGTAGGAAAAAATACTGCCCGCTCGGAGTACCGGCTGCTCAGGGAAGACCATTTTCTCGGCACCCAAACGGTGCTCAAGCAAAACTGTTAAGTGGTTAAGAACCGGTAGTCGGTTAGTCAGCAGTCTGCAGTTGTCTCATGTCAGATGTTTGTTCTCGCCTAAGTTGGATTCTTCCTGAAGACCGATAGTCGAGCTTGCCATAGGACTGCCAGATCAAGTGGATGGAAGCTGCTGGAAGCAGTAGCCGTTGATTATTCATGCTGGAGTAAGTAACGAAGAGAAAAGTTCCTTTCCAAATCGGCAACCTAAAGATTTTATGCCTAGCTTGATGAAAACCAGTAAATTTCGTTTCCTAATATGATTATCTTTAAAATGTGAATTTTATTTCGTTAATTATACCGTTATTTTTATAGTTGGGTTTTTAATGTTCAAGAAGTCATTAAAGTTATTATGTCATTAAAGTTTTAATGTTAAATACTGTTATGTCTTGGTCTACATGCAAATGTCCCTTCCATCTCGATAACTAGGGAAGTAAGTTAGTGACATTTTGTAATTAGATTCCATAGGGATAGCTATATTGGTCACATTAATCTAAACATCTCAAAGCAAACACTAAGTAAATGTTCCATACCCTAAATACACATTCTCCTATACATTGCAATACGTAAGACAAAATGTTTCCAAAGAAAAGTTAAAATGATATAAGTAGGCATTCCATTGCAACGCATTTTCTCCACATGCACTTCATTGTATATAAACTTTGCATATTCTATACCGATGTCTATTCTTTATAGATAAACTGCATGTTACATAAACAAGTCTTAAAATTCTACATTTACCGGAAGTCATCTTAAGCGACAGATACGCTGTGTGTCATGAGACAGGTATAACAGACGTGTTTTCTTGATTGTAATTGCAAATTAGTGCTGAAATTATGCATGTCCTTATAAATAAACTGCATAATACACAAGCATTTCTTAAAATTCTGCATTTACTGGAAGTCATTTTAAACGGCAGATAGGCTATGTGTTTTCTACGATGTGTCATTAAACACGTATAAGGAACGGGTTTTCTTGATTTCAATTTCAAAACAGTGCTGAAACAACGCTGAAATGCAATTTTTTTAAAAGTAAACGTAACTACCCAAAAAAACTGTTTTTTAAAATTTGTTTTGGAAAATTATATGCTATTGTTTATTTATCTATTGTTTTATAAAAAATATTACTACGTCAATTATAATAATATTAAGTGCTGTAGCATTAAAACATGAAAAGGTAATCTCTAATTGTCCCCATTTGTTTTCCTATACCTCTTTTACAAAATCAAAATTAATGCACTGATTTTAGATAAGAAATGAACTGTTTGATTCTCCAATCTCAGAATACTTTTATATCCAGATAACAAACACAACCACAAACAAAATAGCTTTGCTTTTCATTTTCTTCATCGTCTAATCAGTTAATGTGGACGATTTCTTAGAAAAATTTCATCATCCACCGTCCAAGTATATGCTTGTTTTGTAGTATTACGATAATGATTTAACTCTTCTGAAATATTGTGGATTTACCCATTGTGAGTAACAGAAATGTAAGTGCTCCACAGAAGTTAATGAAGCCAAAAATTATCTGCGTATATTTTGGTTTGTTTGGCTACTTTAAGCGTTTTAAACGCTCATCCGTATGTTTTTGTCTTGTGCAACATAAACGAATTCAGCTTGTTTTATCCTTTCACTTTACAAAAGGATCAAATAAGTTTCATGTCTGTCAGACGTCTTCTGTTGTGTCTGTTTCCTCAGCGTCAGTGTAACGAATCGGAAACGGAACTAAATGAACCGTATTGCCACTTAAACGGTTGAACAACTTGACTGCCACCTCGAGTTTATAAGACATTTTCTGTCAGACCACACACTGCTATACGATGTGCAATTGTTTCTGATCATAGCAGAAGATAAACACATCTATAAAGCATGTATATATAATATCTTATATATTATCTGTAGTCCATTTGCTTAAAAATGTAGTCAGCACAATATTATAGTTCAATGTAGTCAGCATATTTTTATCCGATTATTCTGAATAAAGCATTAAGCATTCTTTGCAGATTATGCTACTCAAATGAAAGAGTTCACAATTGCTAATCAAAGGCACGAAGAAATGTAAAAGACAACAATGTTCTATATATTTTGACTTGACCAACCACAACTTTGCATTGAATGTTTCAAAGCATTAAACAACAAATAATTTTTGTAATAAACCATATTTATATATTACTTTTATAATAATTTATTAGTCTTATTATGTGCTATGAAATACCTGTACAAATACCTGCTAGCATACCTCTTAAGTACTTATATAAGCGTCATCTGTATTCGGCTGACACTGCTTAATCCGCATTTTTGCCGTCGCCCGCATACGGGTGATATGGCAATCGATGTGTTACTAATGAAAACTGACATATCTCTTTAAATTTTTTAAAAGTAATTAATAACATAATTACATAAATGAATACAATACATCCGGTCATGGTAACAGAACAGTACGTAATTTACGTTATCTAATCAATACTTTCTTATCTTACGTTAATGAAACTAATTTAAGATAAAATAACGCATCTAATATATGATAAGCTCATTTATGGATAAACTGGCTTTACTCTGAACATAGGTTTTCTCTAAGCCGTAGTCTAAATATATTCCTAATTACATCTCAATACATTGATGGACTTAGTGTGCCACAAAGAGATATTTATCTTAAAGATAATGCCTTTAATCTCTTTTAGATCAGCTAAGATTCCTATAATAATCTAGTAAAGGTTTATAACAGCTCGTAAAGGTAGAGATATTAGTTTATTGTAATCTTCTTTATGTGCCTGTTTCAGATTTCAAGGAAGGAAAGAAACAGAAAAAAAGAAGGTTGCAAATTAAAAAAAAAAAAAAAAAAAATTAAAAGAGCTTGGTCAAGCATGAAAAATAGAAGGCAATTTGCCGAGAAAAATATTCAGGAACAGATTAAACGGGTTTATCTTTTTATATACTTCGCAAAATTTTAATGATTAGGAATAATTTGAAATAAAAATTCCAATTTTAAAGAGAGACCACTTAAAGGATACCTGTTATTCAGGAGATATTTCATATGCCCCATTTAATATAAAATTTGCGTTATGTAAAGAATGACTTTTATTACTTATCAATAATCAATTTTTTGTACATCTTGTGCACCCAAAAATAATTGTTACATACTATGGCAACGAGATAAAAGATCCTTCATATGTACTTTTAAAGCGTAAACATTTAAAAAGAAAACTTTACTTTATACTCCGCAGAACGCTGGCGTCTGTGAAATGTTCTTAGGGGTTGAGTTAAAATCAAAATTCTAAATATATTGTGAATGTGGACCCAGAAACTAATTATCTGATAAAATGAACATGTTTTAGCTTTTATTATTATTGTTATCTAAAGTATTACCTAAACTATTTTCATGCATAAATTTTCATTCAACAATATCCTTTAGAACTTCCAAATAAAGTGCATGCAATATTTACATAATATCAATTCTTAATTTTCAGAGAATGGAAAATATTCTACAAGGGAAAACGTAAACTTTTATAGATTCTCTCAATCAGTAAATTAGTTCGAGGGGTGTTCCCAAGTCAACAAAGCTTGAAGGCCATCGGATTAGCACATAAATCCTGATATTTTACGGCCTATCAGTGGCCGAACGGTCAAGACTGGTGAATTCTGGTCAATTGGCCTGTCTTTGTTTCAGTCCCGGGCGAATGAGCTGCCTTCATGGCTGGTTTTCGTGATTATCCCCATGTGTAACGTGAATACAAGCTCTTCACGAATACATTTGCCCGTGGCTTTACAATATTTAAATGAATAACCTAACCTGGTATTCTAAAGCTTTCTGATCGACTTTGGTAAACGACACTATTCGAAGAGCTGCCTTCATGGCTAGTTTTCGTGATTTTCCCCATATGTAACGTGAATACAAGCTCTTCACGAATACATTTGCCCGTGGCTTTACAATATTTAAATGAATAACCTAACCTGGTATTCTAAAGCTTTGTGATCGACTTTGGAAAACGACACTATGAAATACATATGTATTTCATATCGCTTTCTCAGTCGTTTCTTTCTTCCTTAAGGGGAGTCATACACTTTAAAACCCATAAGATGTTCGAATAGGTGACTATTGGGATACCTTATGTATTTTAAAAGCAATTACTACCAACTTGTTACAGCTGACTATATAATATAGCTGCTTTCTGAAATAGTCATCAGAAAGTTTGTGTTGCCACAAATATTTTTATAATTTAATCCGCTTTGCGACAACATTTTTCGTCATGTTTCCACCTTGCGTGCACAGTTTTTACATTCTGTTTCATAATTTAATTCCATATTTAATGTATAGCTTTTATAACATTTGGAAACTACTGTGAACCTAAAATTCTAAAAATTTCATGTTAATTTTTTATTTTATTTTGAGTTGAGTTTATAAAATGTATTTTATTAAAAATATTTTAATGTTTTCGCCCATAAAATTTTTCAGTATTAAAATATTCATCATATTGTTGGTTCAGTTAGAAAATAGTGCTCATATAAAGAATTCCAACAAATTTCAAGTACCATTAGCCATTTTTAAAATATCATGAGCGCAAGGTGGAAACACGGCAAAATATTTTGTCACAAAGAAGATTAAATTACAAAAATATTTGTGGCAACACAAACTTTCTGGTTACTAGTTTCCAAAGCAGCTATATTATGTAGTAAGCTGTAAAAAGTTGGAAGTATTTGCTTTTAAAATAAATAAAATATCCCAATTCTTGCAACAGTCACATATTCGAAGATCATGAGGGGTTTAAGGTGTATGAGACCCCTTAAATCTTGTCTGTTATATACATTATTATAATGAAATGTCAGTATAATTATTTTTTTAAAAAAATTAGAGTATTGAGAGCAATTTTAATTTTTTCAGTCTATTTACAGATGCATGAAATAATGTTCCATAACTAAAAATCTCAGTCTATACGGACATAATACACTCAAAAAATATTTTAAATTATTTTTATCAATAAAACAAAGTCTAGAAAGTCTAGTTACAGAATATTCAACTAAAAATTCGTTTCATGAGAAATTAATTGGATTATTAATATTTTGTTTGCTGGTTCTCGTTTCTTTCAAAAATGAAAAACATTAAAAAAAAAACATGTTTTGAAGGTAATTTCTCCAATTTCCTTGATTTACTTTTAAAATTGGCTTTCTTTCCTGTTACTGAACAAATGAGATTTTGTCGGTAAAATATTGTTTTTTTCGTAAAAGTTTCCAAAGTTCTTAATAAGGCCAGAAAAGTGTTTAACAAAAGTCTGTAAAAGAATTATTTTTAAATTCTACTAGAACATACTTTCTAATTGTTCATAGCAATTCCGGTAGAAAATAAGGGAAAATATTTCGACTTTGGTAGATTAAAAAGGATTTATTATTAAGCTTCTTAGAATTTTCTTTAAATTTCTATCGGTATTTTTATATACACAAGTTTTTATAAATAATATCAAAATTTAATCGTATAATACTGATAAATATTGAAAACATTGAGTCTACGAACATTATTCGGATTTATAAAATTTTAAGAAATCCTACAGAAAGTGTGATAACTGCCTGGACTCAGGATTGACAACTGCACATTTTTTTTATTGTTCAGCTATCCGTGCTGAATTGTCAAAAACCAGAGGTTTTGTTTCAGACACCGAACTTCTACGATGATAAGGTTTTGTAGATTGCCAGGGTTGTCAACTTCGCCTGTGACATTATTTAAATAGGTTTCATCATAGACTTGACAACAACACCAAAGTAAAGGTTCAAAGAAGATCTCCATCTTTAACGGAATTCTAAGAAAAGAGATGTTGGATTATGCAATAGAAATGTATAGCTTAATAAACAGACAATAATCTCCCTATTCGGGGAAAGAAACCCATGTATTATTGATTCTCAGTATTGCTCTAGTTTCAAATATATTTTGAATTTGGTTTGCGAAAAGAATTGCTAAATATTTTTTCAATTGAAAAACTGGGTTTTGTGTAGCGATAAAAATATTTACAATTTGAATAATCATTATAATTTTAATTTTTCTCATTCTTCAAACATTTCTCTTTTGAAACTCGTTGATGTTCCCCCCCCCCTCAACAGATGCCTCTAGTTATTTGTTTTCCTTTTGATGTGCATTTTGTTCATGGGAATACTTTTCTCGCATTAGTTTTTTTTTCTTTTCTTGTTTTTAGTTCTTAATCCCTCTCCGAAATTCAGATATCTTTTTAACTCAAACTTACCCAATATGTGGGTGAAATCATAAATCCTGCAATAAGCTAGCTAATCTTAATTCCTCTACTACTCTACTCCCAGCTCATTCAAAAGTAGTTTAAAAGCAGTATTAATTAAAATAAAGAAACTAATAGTTAAAAATATCTGACGTGTTCGGGATGATTCCACGAATCTTAGCTGCTTGACTGCTTAACCATGTTTTGCATTGTATTCTATGTTACAATAATTCTTCATTTTAAACGAGTAAAACTGGTTTAAACCGGTAATTCTCAATCATTTAGTTTACGTCGCACTAAACGTATCAGAATATTTCCAAAATCAGAAACGCCCAATGACTAAACGTATATCTGCCTAGCAGATATAATCCGCAGCTGATAACGTATATCTGCCTGGCACATATAATCCTAAGCTGAAAACGTACATCTGCCTAGAAGATATAATCCTCAACTGATAACGTTCTGTAGGTTGAATGAAATATTAAATGAAACATGTATTGCAGTTTCAAAAACAATTTATATAAAATAAGGATACGAATACTCTTTTGATTAGTTATGTTGTTGTTGTCTTGTCCGTGTATTTCATGGAAGAATGGTTGCAGAGCCTCGAGGAGGTTGAACTTCTACTTCCATCCCAGTTTTGAGGGAGAGTTTCCCGGAGGGCAGTCCGAAGGTCCCACACTAATCTCCCCTAACACGATACCACACGAGAGGACTTACCTAGCTACAAGATGACTACCTAGCAACAGCTTGCCATATATTAAGCATGTCCCCCATGCTGCAAAGACACTATACGTTTACGAACATCCATGCATTCTCCGGGATTGAACCCGGACCCTTCAGAACCGCAGTAGGCTCTCTTAACGAATATACCGTCTGGGCGGCTTTGTTGAGTTATGTTATCGTTGAATAAAATAATTAAAGATGTTTTTTTTTAGTAAAGAGGAATTCTTTTCGTGAAGGGTGAATATTTTTTTTTTATTCAGCGTCGTTTTAAATCTTGGAATCATACTAGATATAGCAGTTACATTTCACTTTTATCCCAGCAGCCACTGAAAATTCAGCTTTGGACAAATATTACGTCACACATGAACTTAATACATCTTTCAAAGACATCAAAATGTCAGTTAGTTCCTTGCTATCGAATTTTACTTTCAGTACATTGTCGCCAAGCAGCTCATTACGATTTTTATCTACAGATGTAGAGTCAGATATAACGCTTTGCCTTTGAGAGGGCTTCGTACGAGCTGGATGGCTTTACCTTCTTGAAAGTAACCTTTCAACCAATTTCGCAATACAATTTATTGCTGGAAAACTGACTAATGCTTTTTAATAGTACATGCAACGCCTGCTAGTTTTGTTTGTTTAATTTGACTATGACAAAGCCCACGGCAGCTATATATCTGAAGGAAGGAATGATTTTGTAGGGGACTTTTTATAAAGAGAAACTAGCTCGTATGGACCTTACACATGTGAAACCCACAAAGAATCCAATGTAAGCAGCCCGTTCGGCTGAAATTGAACTCGTAGCGACTTCTTCTTGCGACCACTGATGGGATCTGTGTCGCAGTGTCTTTTGATCATAAGCACTAATACTTAAATTAATCGATTATCAAGGACGTCATCCGCTTTTCGGTTAAAATGTAATTTTTATGAAAATATTCTGGATACATTGTGGTTGCCCTTATAAGCCCTGCACAATGATCTAAGACGTTATGAAATGCGATATGGAAATAACTAGCATAAACAATTACTGTAATTTTGAAAATGAAGTAATCCACATCTAATACTTTAGAAATTTTAATATTTAAGACTTAATAGCTTAGAAAAAAATAATGTTTTAAATGTCGAGCAAAGAAAACGGCCTATCGTTTTGTTTAAATTATAAGACAGCAAAAAGTACGAGAATCTTGAATGTGTTAATTCAGAACTGGAAACACTAAATATTACAGCTAATACTTAGATACAGAAAAGTAAGAAAGGAAAAACGGAAGGAAAAAAAAAAAAGATGAAGCTTTCAAGAAAATTTGTTATAGTGGAAGTTTTAAGTCACAAGTGTAGTATTTTACTCAGATACTTTAATTTACTGTGAAGTACATTCTCACGTTAAAAGTAATGAAAAGATTCAACTAACAGTTAGGATTTCGAGTTTGTTTGAGAAAAATTTAAGAGCGACTTTAAACAATGTTATGTGGCAATTACTCCTAGTTTTGGCGAAATTTATAACTAGAGCAATTCCAATTCGTTGCTCAGTGAGCATAGCCGTAATGCATAAAGGATTGCTCTAACATCATATTAATGGCATATACTAAAATATAATCCTCCTCCGTTAATGAAAACAATGTTACGATAGGATAATGGAAAGAAAGTGATCTGTTTTTGTATGAATCTAAGCATAAGTGGCATAGTTCTTTAAATCTTTATAATATCAAAAATTGTTTTTTTCTTCAAGAAAATATTTCCAAAAAGAAATGCTATCATTAGGGGACACATCTGAAAATATGACAGATGGTTGAACATATAAAAGTGTTTTGGGGCCAGAAATGGCGCGCTACTGTGCAGTACAAGACATTTCACATAATTGATTTTGATTGAAGGACGTGAAACGCAACATTAAATTTCTAGATTTAATCACAGTTTTAAAAAAGTTTGTTTAGCTGGGTAATGAAAATATTTTCTAAATATGGTGCAATTTTCGTCTGCCACATGTATAGAAAATAATGCAGTCTCATTATTTAATTTTTACAATTTAATTACCTTAATCTAACAACAAATTATTAGCTCAATTTTGTTCATAACAAATCTCAGATATGATGTCCAATCCGTTATTACATACATTTTAGAGGTTCTCAGCAAGTCATTTCAAAATGAGGTTTTTCTTCCTGCTCTCAACAAATGATAATCTTTAGAATGTCCAGCTATCCCCAAAATATTTTTTATCTTTTACCAGAAATGCCGTAAAAATAGAAAGTACACAGATGTTTATCTTTATAATAACTCATTTATTTTTGGTTATGAAATATCACTGTAATCTAAGGCATTTCTAATACAGAATTGCGATTCACATATTGCAGCGTTTCCGGAATAAGAGGTATGCATGCATACCGATGAAATCTTTCCACTTTGAATTAGATTCTATTATCTGTATCGAATGACTTGAAATTTTGAAAGCCGTATTTAAGACATGCTGTACTTTCAGGCATTTATTGCTAAAGTCTTTTGTTCTTCGAGATGCTATACATCCTTCCAGCAAAGTGCTTATGTACATCATTGCATTTTAGAGCCATGTTGTTTATTGTGTACTCTTTAATCTTCTCGATCCAAATATTTTTACAATAACATGAGGTTTACAAGTCATTTGGATAGTCACACGGAGCTCTTATTACTTCACTAAATTAGTCGAAAGTTTTCGAATAAGCCTCTTCTATCACATTAGTCAAGCAGTATTTGCTGTTGTATGATATCTAAGCGATTTGTCAGGAATGCTGCTTATCATTAATTAACTGTCAGTTACGCGTTGTTTCCAAGTCTATGGCTTACTTTTTGTAGGCTCTGCCGCTAAATCATATGCGCTTTACTAGGCATGCATGCGAAGGAGAAATATCCTAAGACGAATCTGTAGTTTTATTCGCTTGATTGTCAGTTCGTGAACCAACCAACTTACCTAACTGCTACTTGCCTCTGTGAATGTACACCATGCAGGACAAAAATGGGACAGTTCCTATATCTCTCATTCTACTGGACCGATTGTCAAAATTTAAGTTGCGTTTTCCTTTTCCGAAAGCGAGACATAGGATATATATTAGATTTATATACAACGTTATTCTAACATTTTGACACAAAATCGGACTTTTTCTGAAATAACATACCACTTTTTTTTTGCAAACAAAAATCGATGCAAAGATGATGCAACGAATATGCACTAGTGTGCAAAAATTAAGGACGAAGTCGAAAAATTAGCATATCAGCTGAACGAAGAGGCAGAACGGACAGAAAGACCAATCAGGAGATTAAGTAAGGTGATGTACGGTAGCACATGCGCAGATATGCAGGTAGACGTAATGGGGGAATGTCTGAGTAGTACAAAGCATGTTGTCGGTGTAAGATCAGTATTCTGGCAAAGAGATTGCACGCCGTATAGCAGTTAAAATCACACCGAGTTGCTGCCTCAGCGAGAAATGGCGAATAATCAATCTGTTAGACGACATCTGTTTGCTTTTACCCGAGGTCGAATCATTGGGAAGTTGGAGGAAGGCCGCAGCGTGACAAGTGTGGCTGCAGAGTTCGGAACTGCTCACAGCATCGTTTCACGACTTTGGAGACAATTTCAGACTACAGGAACAGCTATCCGGGGGTTTAGTAGTGGTCGTCCACGAGGAACCACACCCGCAGATGACCGGTATATTGCCTACAGACCAGAAGAAACAGGCGGCAGACAGCGGGAGAAATCGCTAGACACACGACACAGGCGACTGACGACCGATATCGCGTTTTACCGTGGCCAGAAGACGGCACGGTGGTGGTCTGTTTGCACGACGCCCTGTACGGTGTGTACCTCTAACGCCTGCCCATCGGAGAAAGCGTGGTGCCGGGAACACCGGAATTGGAGAGACAATGAATGGGGACGAGTACTCTTTACAGATGAGAGCAGATTCAGTCTGAGTAGCGATTCTCATCGCATACTCATCTGGAGAGAGCGGGGAAGCCGCAATCATCCCTCGAACACCATTGAAAGGGACAGGTATGGAGGTGGCGGTGTTCTCCTTTGGGAAGGCATCATGCTTGGTAGTCGTACAGACCTTCACATCTTCGACGCAGGTTCAGTCAACGGGACCCGTTATTGTAACGAGATTCTTCTTCCATATGTGCGTCTTTTTAGAGGCGCTATGGGTCCGCAGTTCCTTTTCATGGACGACAATGCACCATGTCATTGAACAGTAGCTCCCGAACAGCTCTTAGAGAGTGAGGATATTGAACGTATGGATTGGCCGGCACGATCTCCGGATCTTAATCCCATCGAGCATGTATGGGATTTTCTAGGCAGACGCTTGGCAGCTCGTACCTTACCACCAGTAACGATTTCGGAGCTTCGATTGGCGCTGCAAGACGAATGGGCAGCAATGCTTCAACAACTCATTGACACCCTCATTCTCAGCATGGGCAGACGCTGTGAATCCTGCCTAGCAGTCAGGGGAGATCATATCCCCTATTAAAGACCGGATGTTTCTTGCTGGACGCCCATCACAGGGATGTTTCGGCCTTCAGTCGCATTGCGCTCCATGCTACTTTTTCAATAAAGCTTCTTTTTATCCCTTTGATTTCTCTTTTAGTAAGTGTTGCTTACATTACTCTTGTCCTTACGTATTGGGCATCTTACGGTATTAAATGTGTTGATTTGGAAAGCGTTTGTACAAAGTTATATTGAAAAAACCGTCTCGTCCTTAATTTTTGCACAACAGTGTATTCCTTTGCATAGAAAACTAGTTTTCCATGCAAAGGAATTCTTCCTGAGAGACTATTACTTCTTTGAGAAAAACAAGAATTGTGTACGGGAGTCCGCTGTTCAAAAATATCGACAACACTTGCAAATAAACAATTTGAAATTCCTCAAAATATTGAGAGAATTATGTGACTTTCAGCATCCCAGAATACGATTTTAGCTTGCTAAAGAGTGCTACTCATTGGTGTGTCCGAATTTCATAACATACGTCTTGTGAGAAAAAGTCTAGGACGAAAGCTACAAATTTGACAATCTTAAAAAATCTGATGTTTATACCACATCATTGTCTTGTACGGAATATTAAATTATCCACATTTTTTCTTGCATTTAATTTAAATTTATTGGATTGAATTAAATCTACTTCACCGATAGACGATAAATCACAATAAAAGAAATGCACTCTTTAAAATTCACTATATTTGTTTATCATAATAACACTCTGGTGCTAGTTTCACACTTTACAGCGTTACATTTCAATCATTTTATAATAAATCAATGAATGCAATGCAATTTACGCCGGAATGTCGCTGTGAGCACGCGACGTATCCGGTTCAATGAAATTCATGCCAGGAGGGCCCGTGACAGTGTAAATTCAGGCCAATTCATTTTATAACTCAGAATGCACAAAATTTATATCATTTGAAAAATCCTCTAATCGTTGCCACATGTTCTATTCAAATACTATAATAAATCTAAAACAATGATATGAAAGAAATTAAATAAACAAGAAAAAAAAAGCGGGTTTTCACAGATAATTGAATATTTCTCATTCAAATAATTCAGTTCACACTTCGCGACAAGTTAAAAGTACATAAAAACTCAGAATATCTATATTAAAAATTACGAAGTAAATTTTAAATTCATAAAAATTTAAGAGATTATTTATATCAAATGTAAGAGCAACGTTAAATATTTCCTGCAGCTTTGCATAATATAATATTTAAATCTAACGGTTTTGGAAACTACACCGTTTTCAGTATCAGATATATAAATTTAATATTTATTCTTCGGAAATATATTCCAACATGGATTCTACCGAAATGAAATGTATTTAGTTTTCCTGAAATATCAGACAAACGATAAAGCTGTCAATCATATGCCACGGATATGTTTGAATTTTAGAAAGATAGTTAGTTATTCAGATGGCATATTCTTCAAGTTATTCTGTAATTCGTAAAGCTATTAAAGAATTCACCATCCCCGATCGTTTAAAAGCAGCTTCCAGCAAATTTGGGGAATTCCAATAACGTGAAGCAGCAGCAACTAAAATTGATGTCAGTCATTTTAATAATTATTTAAACTCCTAATACTTAAATCAGCTTACATATCAAAAGAAAGAGCAGATATATGTCGTTTCATCAAGTGGAGTGAATTTGAATATATCAAATTTGCAAATATTTGTTATATTTTCTGCTTTCATATTTTAAGTATTTCTTTTCGAAACAAAGGCTATTTTTCTATATAAAAGATATCTCAGAAGCTATTGGTTCCTAACACTTATTTTAAAACTTTAAGTGTATATAAATATACATAAAATAAGTATATATAAATTTTTTAAGTATATATAAGTGTAATTATAATGTTTGGAATATTTTGAAATATTTATCTAATACACCTCCTTTTAACATTAATTACTTTTTTCCCAAACTATACTCTGAGTATATTTTAACCTAGTTTTAATCACAAAATTAACTATAATATTGAGTTTAAAATTGAAAAGCTTTTCTTTCAAGAGGAACAATTATGTCACAAAAGTCTTCGAACAGTCTAACACTGTAAATAAGGTCATCTTAGAGAAATATAATGTAAGTTTAAGACATTTTTAACAGAAATATTAAAAATATATTTCCTAATCGTGTCTTTAAATTTCGCAGTAACATTTTCATATTATTCCTCGTATATCATTATTTTGCTATCATAGCTGTTTCAAGAAAGCGTATGAGATTATAAACTGGTAATTTATCTTTTACGTTTTAGCTTAAGAAATAAAAATATGTAAAAAATATTGAATTATTTAATTTAAAAATATTTACTGAATTTTTATTGAAAATATACTATTTAAAAAAATCAAATTTTTAATGACAGAACCTAAGCTGTATCAGATTCTCCAATCTCTTATGTGGAACACAGCACAGTACTGAAAATTATTAAAAGAGAAGAATAATCTATGCTGATTAAATTTGTAGCAGAATTCTATTAATCATAGTGAACATCTGGTAAAAATATATTTCAAAGTACCCTTTGGCGAATATTGGCGCCATTCCTGTTTACGTCCAACGCCCTTCCCAGTAAAATGATGTCCAAAATATAATGCCATAAAGCATAATTAAAACAAAAATATATTACCTCAATTAACTGAATTTTAAATCAAACAAGGAAATAACATAAGAGTAGAAATACATGTTATCTAATCTACGCAGTACAAAAAGGAAATATCAGCTTACCTTATTTAAAAATTTTGTTTCTTCAACATGTGTGATACACAGAATTCCTTAACAGCATCCAAAAACTATTTAAAACTATCTAAACTAGAATCTGTATACTGCTCTCGCCACATTGATTCTCAAAAGAAAAATGAAAAATATCCTCCCTACCTGCCGGTAGCATTTCTTTCGAAAATCCCTTTCTATTACACCCCACATTCCTTCCGTACCTCATTGCGTAATTTACTAAGATTTGAACGAAGCCATTTAAATCTTCATTTACACACCAGTCAATCAATGTTTTCTTTCCGAATCGTTCCAAAGTGTACAGAAATTTCAGGTTAATCTTAACATCATCAGGCATTTTACGGTGTAAAGCGCAAAATAAGCAACGTACTTCCTAACCAACATCCATATCTACGAAAACCCTTACAGATATTTTCCCATCAGCAAAAATCACCGCAATCCCACATTACAACCAATCACGTCATAACAGGATGTCCATAGCATTCAACTATTAAGTTACCATAAATGAAACAACTTGGCGGTAATCCCAGAGGTACCCTAAAATATAGTCTAACCAAACATTTAAACATTTACTTGTTCACAATATATTAAAACATTAATTAGCTATACGATTATATTGATGAAATAGGAAGAAAAATAATTCTGTATCCAGCGAAAGAAACAGAAAAGGCACTGAAGTCGGGAGCGTAAGATTTTCAGATCCGTTTTGATGTAAATTATGCTACATAAGTAATACTCAGGGATTTTTGGAAATACTGTCGACTGCTTAATTTTTGGAAACATT
Organism: Stegodyphus dumicola; assembly: GCF_044657685.1. Classification (NCBI taxonomy): domain Eukaryota; kingdom Metazoa; phylum Arthropoda; class Arachnida; order Araneae; family Eresidae; genus Stegodyphus; species Stegodyphus dumicola. The sequence continues at coordinate 158,720,830 of NC_140776.1, read as the reverse complement.
ATCGACTGCAGCATTTAATGTTATCAACTGCTTGCAGCAGTAAATAACTTACAGTATCATGAATTCGACCTGGAGGCAATTTACGGTTATTTTGGATTACTGGCAAATACTTTGAAAGCTTTGACACCCAAGACCTTTTCCGTTTTAACACTATTTTGGGGGGAAGGGGCTATTTGTTGACGTCTTTAGGCAAAAACTTTGTCTATAAAGTTTACAATGAATATGTGAATTCGATATTTCGCCCAGTAAACAAAAGGAAATATCAGCCTGCTAGCCTCATGCACATAGATTTTGCTTTTCTAACAGACATAGAAAATCAATTTCTATTTAGGCTTTTATTATTACGAGAATTATTTCTATTTAGGCTTTTGTTATTACAGGAATTATTTCTATTTAGGCTTTTGTTATTACAGGAATTATTTCTATTTAGGCTTTTATTATTGCAGGAATTATTTCTATTTAGGCTTTTATTATTGCAGGAATTATTTCTATTTAGGCTTTTATTATTACAGAAAAACCAATTTCTATTTAGGCCACATTTTACTCGGGTGTTTATTCTTATTTTTTCCCATTTAATATGTAATCTAAATGAAGGTCATACGATTTAAGAAAAGATAAAATTCTGGTACGTTTATAAAGTAATCAAAATGCATCACTTTTCTTTTTGATAAAGTAATCTGATTTCTGGAAGTAAAAAACCATATGTTTTACAGATTTTTTCCTATATTTTGTTACTTTATTTTCAGTCTGACATTTACATGACAATAATTGAATATTATTACATTATAAGTTATTTTCTCGCTTCTTTCCATAAAAGGTTCCATAAAAAGTTCTATAAAAAGTTCCATAAAAAGTTCTTAGAGTGCCATAAAAATGATCTTAACTAGAAATAACAGCAATAATGCCATAGGTAGCAACAAAAGGGGATTGTGAATCAAATATATTCGGAATATGAAGAAGGAAACAGTACAGATTATAGCTCTGAGTCTCAAAATATTTCCAAAACGGGTCAGATGTAAAGTTCATGTAACATCATCATTCTGATAATACAGGAGCAAGCTACTACGTAAGCTGCTGTTTAAATAATGATGACATGTCCTACTTTAGAAACTTTTTAAAACATAGGTAACAAAAAGTCGAATCTTAAGCAGAGTAGAGGACACTTAAAGATAAAGAAAAGATAAAGATGCTCCTCAAAGATGTTAGTTACCTGTCCTTTTTATGAACGGTGACGTTTAATCCAAACAATAACATTTCTTAATTATTTTGCACTTATTCCGTCTCCACTCTTTCGTGAAAATACAGTAACATTAAATTGAAGTTTCGTGTTTTTTCTGCTTAATATTGTCTTTATTGGCCAGAAGGGACGTTAGTCCAGGAGGGCTATTAGTATCTAAACGGCATTTTGCGTTGAATCACTTCAATGCGATGTCTCATTTTTCAATTTTTTCCACCAAACAATATCACCCTGTATTATATTAAAAAACTAAATAATGAAGAATTTGTATGGATGTATACATGTTTCTCGCATTGTGAAATATCAACGGTACCTAGTGTCACAAAATATTTGAATAACATAGTCCTCCACCCGAACGTGGTCACCTCGAAGTCCGGATTTTGAATTTGTTTTATTGTAATACTTTGTAAAACTTTAATGAATTTTTGATTAAAAACTCAACAGTTTCAAAGCTAGCAGTTGTACCTTTTTTAGGAAATAAAACATGTTTATCTCGAACTAGACTATCTATCGGAAATTCTAAATATATGCTGTTTTAAAAATTTTAGCCCAGACTGGCGTTAGCTCAGCTCTTGAAACAAGTACGTGCCTGTAAATGAAACAAACATCCGTTTGGGCGTGATATAAAATCTAAAAACTTTCAGTTTTCTTATTTAAATTTTTGCTTTATATATAATGATTTCCATTGGTTCTGCGGCAAAACGTACTGTTGTGAAGTATAATTTAATTCCATATTTAATATATAGCTTTTATAACATTTGGAAACCACTGTAAACCAAAACTTCTAAGAATTTCCTGTTATTTTTTTTTTTTATTTTTTTATTTTATTTGGAGTTGAGTTTATAAAATGTATTTTATTAAAAAAAAGTCTGTAATGTTTTCGTGCATAAAATTTTTTAATATTAATATATTCATCAGATTTTGGTTTCAGTTAGAAAATAGTGCCCATATAAAGAATTCCATCATATTTTAAGTCTGTACCATTAGCCATTTTTAAAATAACATGCGCGCAAAATGGAAACATGACGAAACATTCTGTCACAAAGCGGATGAAATTACAAAACTATTTGTGGCAACACAAAATTTCTAGTTACTAGTTTCAAAGCAGCTATATTATGCAGTCAGCTGTAAAATGTTCGAAGTAATTTCTTTTAAAATAAATAAATTATCCCAATTCTTGCAACAGTCACATATTAAGATCATAAGGCGTTTAACCCTTTGCGTCACAGTGAGTCAGGTCTGGACACACCTAAAAATTTCCTTCTGTACGGACAGAAAAATTGAATGAAAAAGGATTTATAGGTTACTATAGGTTACTCTGAACCTTCTTTATTTATAGTTGATGCAGCTCAACACAAACCAGTCCATCTATTTTAGCCATGTTTAGTTTTTTAAGACCCTCATTTTTCAAGGAAATCTTCCAGAATTTTTTAGGGTATAAAAGGAATTGTTTGAAAAGAAATTTTTCTGTTATTTTTTGGCTGTATATTAATCTCCTTATTATTATTTTTTTTATTTTAAATTTTTACCTTCAAATCTTGCCTAAAATCAAACGGCAAACCCTAGGTGTACCCAGACCGGGCTCACCGATAATCTAGGACAACTGAGAGTCTGTATTCTTTGTTTCTCAGCATCTCATCGGTTAGTTCATCGACAACAATGCTCGTTTCAGCATTCTTTTCGAAGCTGTATTCAATCAGTGTGCCTAATTTGGGGACACCCACAGAAATAAACGATAAGTGCTATCTTGACAAAATTTTACTTGTGTAATCCTCTAGGACTAATTAGAACGCCTAATTTTTTTTTTTTTATCAAAACACCAAATTTAAAAGATAGCGTGCCGGAAAGGGTTAAGGTATATGAGCCCCCTTAACAGAGGCTTGACTATATTGACAATATAACGAATAAAAATGTCGTGAATTAATTTATAATCTCGATCTAAAGCAATATTATTTGTATTTTTTTATTTGATTATTTTTAAACATGTAAATATCAGTTAAAATACATAATATATATATTTTTTCCCACTTATTTGTGTTATTTTTTCGTTTTGGACATATATTCCGTCGAAATATTAATCTAAATTATCGACTTCAGAGTTTTCGGCAATTTTTTTAATGTAAATGAGAGGCCGTGGGAATTCTGTAAATTTTCACTGCTTACGCGTGTTGCCCTAAGGATTTCGTAAAAATTTACAGCAATAAATTTACATTATTATTGTACATAATATTGTTTTATGTTTTATTTCAAAATGGTCATCTTGAGATTCATTATTTCATAGAATATGTAAATCTCAGCAAATAAATAATTTAATTAATTTGACAGGTGTTGTTTTTCCATAAACAAGAGGAGAAGAAGAGAAGCCAATGTAATTTCAATGTTTTTCCCCCTCTCTTATTTTTTATCTGCTAAAAAAACCCTAAAGGATTGTCATGCATTTTTCCAATCCTTTTTTTTGTGTGATGGATTTTTGTTTTAGCTATTTCTCATTTGCATTTAAGTGGAAATTCTCATTCAAGTCTGAAGCTTTGAAAAAAGGAAATAGAACACTTAAGAAGATTGTAGTTTGCAACTAAGTTTTATTCTTTATCAAGAAATTTTGGCACTCAAAACAATGTTATTTCTTCATTTGCATAATAAATTGCTTACCAAAGTTCGAAGAAGAAAATGTGTGTGATGTGCTAACAGATAAATAAGAAAGACACTGAAAATAAAAATATATTATATTTAAATGTCTAATTCGATATTTCGCCCAGTAAACAAAATGAAATATCAGCCTTCTAGCTTCATGCACATAGATTTTGCTTTTCTAACAGACATAGAAAATCAATTTCTATTTAGGCTTTTATTATTACAGGAATTATTTCTATTTAGGCTTTTGTTATTACAGGAATTATTTCTATTTAGGCTTTTATTATTACAGGAATTATTTCTATTTAGGCTTTTATTATTAAAGGAAAATCAATTTCTATTTAGGCCAAATTTTACTCGGGTATTTATTCTTATTTTTTCCCATTTAATATGTAATCTAAATGAAGGTCATACGATTTAAGAAAAGATAAAATTCTGGTACGTTTATAAAGTAATCAAAATGCATCACTTTTCTTTTTGATAAAATAATCTGATTTCTGGAAGTACAAAACCATATGTTTTACAGATTTTTTCCTATATTTTGTTACTTTATTTTCAGTATGAAATTTACATGACAATAATTGAATATTATTACATTATAAGTTATTTTCTCGCTTCTTTCCATAAGCCTTCGTGGTGTACGTGGAAGCATACTCGACGCCATTCGAGTCCCGACAAGAGCACTGAACATTTTTCATGTCTCGTGCTTCAAAAGTACCTAATAACTCTACAATATGATCGATTATTAGATAAACATCTACAAGGGCTCTTTGTTACTCACATACATTACAACAGGACATGCTTTATTGTAAAGCGAAAATTGAGATGCTTGTCTATACCTCTCTTTCAATGGAATAGAAAATTCCTGATATTCCGCAAAAAGGTTTTATCTCTTTCCTTAATTTTTAATAGACGGAGAGTTTTATATATCTACAACTCTATAACAGTTGCTGTTTCTATTCAGAATCCGAAGACTAAGCATATTATTTCAGTTAAATAGGGTCGTGAATCTCTTGATGAACAGTTTCTGTTATAACACGGATTAAACTTTATAGAATATAAAATACATGAAATATTCGAAAATATGCATTCACATTATCATTATCATTACCATTATACGGGCACAGCGCCGATCCTCCTAGCCTGCGCAAAGTGGCCGTATGATCAAAAAATGATATTGACCAGAATATATATGCACATATAAAATTTTCCCGTTTTATATGCATAATAATATCTAGTATATTACACTGACTTTCAATATGTTGCTTTGTGAAATATATGTACTTGGCTATGCAATGTATCCCGATCCAGTTGTTAGTCTTCTGAATTAAGTCGAATTCTGAATGCTTTACGCATTTCCCATGTATCAGTACTTCCAGTCACACACTGATGGCTATTGTATTCTTTTATTTTTATTTCTTTTGGTATATCCTCTGTGTATTGCTGTAATCATTTACATTCATTATGTCACTATGTTCTCTATTTTTATGTTATATTGTCATTAAGTCTAATTCTACTGTCTATATTTTACTCATTGTATATTATTGGGCTGCTCAACATCAGACTGTACTTTAGCTTATGTATATTCTATATTTGTGTGTATTACACCTTTGTAAAATTTTTGCTTATTGTCAAAACTCGCCCTTTTTGGCCCTGCATGCTTTTGTTATTTTATTTAACCCGCGAGCACACGCGGCGGGTATGTCATACCCATGTGCATTTTTTCTTTTTGTATATTTCTCGCCCATTCTTTCATAAAAGGATGAAACTTGGTGTAGCTGAGTTCAAGGTCACATACTTAAATGGGGGAAATTCCTGAGGTGGCAAGTGCAATGGTTTTTTAGGACCAGCATTGTTCGGGCATGTCATACCCGCGCGTGTACTGGCGTTTCTCAGTGAGTCACTTCGCAACTTCTCGTTTTCAAGCTTTTAGTATAAGTTTTTCTTGAGTTGTAAGCATGGAGCCGTATATTCCTTATGATGAAGAGATGAAAAGATTGAGAAATATCCTTAAAACAGTTTTTTCTGATGAGGATTCATTTAGTGAAGAAGAGGAAGATGTTGATGACGAAGAATATAATTAGTAATCATGATTCATCCATATAGAGTAGTAATTCAGATACAGAGACAGAAAATGAAACTCTGGAATGTAGCAATGAGTTTTACGTTGGAAAAAATGGAGTAAAATGGAACAAAAATAAATTCCGGACTAATGTTAGAATTGGGGCCAAAAATATTATAACTAAACTCCCTGGAAATACAAAGTATTCTAAAGAAGTCTCAACACCTCTAGAGTCCTTGTCATTGCTTATCAATGAAGATATTTTAAAACACGTAGTTGATAATACAAATATTTATATTGATTCAATACGGGAAAATTTAACTCGTGAACGGGATGAGTACTTTTCTCAAAGCCTTAGGGATGCAGCTAATAGAAAATGTTCAAAATGAACGACGACGAGCATCTGTGGTTCCTGATTCTGGACGAACTCTGACCACCGATGAACATGTTAACAATGGACCGCTCTCCAAAAAACCTGAAATGACTTACAAGAGGTGCACAGAGTGCTCCTAAAAAAACGATAGAAAGACTAGATTCATTTGTGAAAATTGTAGCAAAAGTATATATATGGAACATAGTGACCTTTTGTAAACAATGTTAAAAAAATTGTAAGTAAATAATTTTTCCTCTCCTTATTGTTTCCTATTTTTAACTAAAATGAAGTATTAATTTGGTTTTACATTTTAATTTCTTTTAAAAAAACGATTAATTTTTTTTCGGCAAATGGCGCGTGTTCTCGTGTTCGTCGGATCGGTGCGTGTGCTCGCGGGTTAATAAATGTGGGGCCTGGGCGGTTATTGGGACTGTCTTTCGTGGGCATTTGGTCTGTTGGACTGCCCCTGGGTTGAATTTGGCTCTGGGTTTGGGCGCCCGTTGCGTGGCGTCTTGTGATTCCTCTTTAGGCTCTAGATATAGGTGGACGTGGTGCTATACCGATTAACCTTTTGGTAAAGGGACAGTGCCCACGTCCTCCGTTGCTTATCGCTTTATATGCATAATAAGTTTGTTGTCATTGTTGTTGTTGTGGCTGATCCTAACTGGTTAGCCATTAGGCTATACCACATCCGTGAATCCAAAAGCAGTCAATATTTCCAGTATGAAAGTAGGTCTTTTCAATAGATCATTTTTTACCAGTCCCAAACAGGTGAGAAGCTGTCCAGGAGTGAAATGATCAGTATTACATTTCCTACAGATGGGGTAGATCTTATTCATGGAAAAGCAGAGTGGTTCATCAAGAGAGTCTTCTGTTCATCAAGAGAGTCAGCATCAAAATGTAGAACGCTGACTTCGTTCAGACTTCGCCTACTAGTTTTAGCTGGGCTAAGAGGACATGGTAGGACCACCCTAGACCTTCACGTCTAGGGTCCTACCATGAGAAACTCACGACGTACTTCACCGACTCCGCCCATTGTTTACCTCGCATTGCCTACCTACCTTGAGGCAACTAGTAGATCTTGAGAAGGAATTTAAGTTTCCAGTAGCTCTATAACTGCCTTTTTAAATTTTGCTTAAGCCCACTTTCATTTCTGAAGACTGTAAGATCCACTTGCTTATCTTCTAAGTGACAACTGTACGTGTAGTAAGTACGTGACGTGTAGGAACTACAGAGGAGAAGAGTTAAAAGTTCCCTTAATTAAACTGCTTAAAATTCACAATGCGCCGACTTGACGCTAACACACTACGCCTCACTTGGGCGGTAACTCAGATAACCACAACTAAACTAAAAATTCGAAGATATTAACAAGTACAGTAAGACCCCGCTTAACGCTGTTTCGTTTAGCGCTGTTTCGGTTTAGCGCTCTTTTATTTCAACCCGGGGATTCCACGAAATCGCTCGCAGCATACGGGGATTCCCCGAAATATTATGCAGCGATAGGTTTCAAATACATATCCGAAAGAGTGCACTTGTATTTCTTGTTTGGTGCGGTATTGTACAGACATATTTTGAAGGGGTAAATGTGGAAGATGTCGAAGAAATAATTCAAGAAGCAGCGGCTAGTCTTTCTAATGATGAGCTCAGGGAATTAACTGAACAAGAAGAAAACAAAATTGTTGACAGCAGTGATTCAGAAGAAGAGCAAAAAGAACTTTCGATGGCGTTTGTAAAAAGAAGTTTGTCTACCATAACTGAAATAATGGATTAATTCATTGAAAATGATCCGATATTTGACAGGAGCTCAAAAGTAAGGCGTGGTGTTAGAGATGCTCTATCCGTTTATGAAGAACTTTTAAGAGAACAACGCAACAGAAAAAGGCAAACAACATTAGATGCTTTTGTCACAAAAAGGCAGAACACTGAAAACGCGGAAGGCTAACTAAATATGACTGACTGAGAATTTTATTTGTTTTTTTTTTAAGAATATTCGTTTTGTTATTTATATTTTGTTTTTATTTTTGCAAGAAATAATAATGTGGTATTCATTTGGGCTTTAAAAATAAATGTTTGGTTTTATTTTTATTAAAAAAACATACTTTTTAAATTTAATACCTAACCAATTTCCTAGCCATCTTCCCCTAACTCCAATATTTACATTTAAAGATAGCCTCGTTTAGCGCTGTTTCGCATTACGCTCTACTTTGATGGAACGTATCCCCCGCGTTAAGCGGGGTCTTACTGTAGTATAAATCCTATGCAGGGCTCGGAAAAATCCTCTTATTTAGAATCGCGTCGAAAGCTAGTGCTAGTTCGGCTACACGAAGCCGAATTAGCCTTTAACTAAAAAAGAAAGAAGAGCAATCAAAATTATCTTTAGCCGTTATTCTATGTATATGCAGTTACATGTATGAAAAAAAAAATTTAAACAGGCCAAATAAATTATTTTTTTATATTAGTTTAGGAAAAGTTTAAAAAAAATTAGGCTATTTAAAAAGAAAATTTTTAAATATCAGTAATTTAATATCGTTTCCAGTCAAAATTACCGTTTCCGTAATTGTAACGTTAAGCTGTAGTAAACTTCCAAAAATGTGATGAAATGGCTGTAACCTGCGCTTATAATGGTGTGTGTATCAGAATATGAGTCTCAAGAATTATTTTGTTCTGAAATAAATTGCGATGAATTTACGGATGTACGTTCTATCCTCCTAGCGCGAATTACACATTCTAAATGCCAGAACTACCTACAACTATCGGCCACGAATAAAATTACTTGTATATATTATCGCATTTCTAAATTATTATGCATATAATGGTATGTTAATATTCTTTTTGACACTCAGTTTGACGTTGGTGCAGATTTTAATTTGTTGTTTTTTAATGTCATTTCTTGTATTTCTTTCATCATAAATGAAATATCATCTGCATATTAATTGTGCATGAGAAGGCCATTAGTGGTTGAGAACCTGATTAAATGTCAAGTTCCAGAGACAGAGACATGCGCCCGATCTCTCTGGACACCCTCTGATATGAGAATTTTTTTATTATGCCATTACTTGTTACGATCACTTCGCTTTATAATAAATAACTGCACAATTAAAAATTAATTAATTTCTGACAAATAATAATTAAAAATAACTTCACAATAATATTAATGAATCAATTTCTGATAAATAACTGAAAATGTAGCTCAATTAACACCATAAACACACATCAAGAAAACCGTACATGCACTTTATATGGTTTCGTTTATTTCATTACGGCATAGCGTAAGAGGGCTATCTGCCTAAGAGTAGGGATGCTTTTGTAGAAGACTTTTCCAACTCCCCCCCCCGGGTACCACTGAGCGAAATCGTACTGTCACCAGGATGGTGCTAAAAGCTGTTGCCAACGACAAACGCAATCTTGCTCTCCTTGCCACGAGGAATTTCGAGGGCCTGTTTTGATGTTACTAGCATACACGTGAAAGTCACAACAGCACTTAAGATTTCAAACTGAATTGGAATATCAGGAATTGTCATGGGAGAGAAATCTTAATTGGCATATTTGGATACCCTTCAGGCCAGGGCAGCAATCGAATACCCTGTGTATCGAGGAGGGTCAGAACACGACGTGCAACGTGTGGTCTTGCATTATCTTGTTAGAAGATGGCGTCTGGCAGGCCTCGAAGATGGAGCACAACTACAGGATGTAAGATGTAAAAAATGTACCCATCTGCGTTCAACTTACGTTGATCCGAACTAGCTATGTGCGTGTCGTGTACCGAAACCATCACACTAGGTGCAGGTGCCCTATACTGATATCGAATGCAAGAAGGCGAAGTGCGGTCTTCTCGGAGCCTCCAGAGACGTATACGGCCATCGGAATGCTGCACGCAGAACCGGGACGCGTCTGAAAAGATGAAATTTGACCACGCTTGTATCCAGCTTTATCGTCTCTCTCTGTATAGCATTGTCAAGGTAAGCCGAAAAAATGGTCGCCGTGCTGATAGTCCACGCTGCTGGAAACGTTGAAGCATCGTACGAGCAGACACTTTAACATGCTGCAGACATGCCCATTTCCTGACTAACGGTCCGTGCTGTTGTTGTACTGTTTTGCAGGGCTGACCTCACAATATGTCTCTCCTCTTGGACATTAGTCATGGTAGGGCGTTGAGATCCTGCATGCCGTTCAGTACAACCATCAGCAACCCATTGATTCAATATTCGCATGACAGTGGTTGGATGTCGACCATTGCGACAGGCGATATCAGGGAACGGTAATCCACACTCTAGATAGGAAAAGATCCTACCTCAATCGAATTCCGGAACTTGCTGGTAAGCATTTCTTCTTGTTATTCGAGGCATGACACGATATTCTGAGTAAAATCTGACCTTACAAAGCGCTTTCGAATAAGAAATCAGTGGATTTCCACATCTGTTCTTTTGTGCACTGCTTCAGATGTCGTTTCTTCCTCCAGCGTAGTCTAAATGGTCTGGAATACTAATCATTTTTGTATGCCAGCCTCTTCTTCCTTTGATGTGATTTTGACGTTCATCAAATCATTCCTTTATGGTGTTGCAATTTTATGGTTAGCTGTGTACACACGCCATTAGTGTTTTATAAGAATTACATTATAAGCATCAAGAAGTTATTACAGAGTAAAGTTGAAAATTTGTCTTACACATGCAGGTACAGTGATGCCCCAAGCATGCAGTAGAGGTATCTACTACAGTGATGCCTTGAATTTTTTTTTAAATCCCATTTATGAATGTATTATGCATTTGTATAATTACTTCATAGAACAATTCGAGGTACATAAATTATGCGATGAGCAACGATATTTAATGTTGAATATTTAATTAGTATTCATTTCATATTAAAGAATAAGCTGAGTAAGAATTTACTTGATCAGTGCAGTATCTGTAGTTTATAAAATACCCTTTGTCACACTTAAATGCTTGAAGAAGGGTAAAATTCTAAAGTAGAATGTGATTCCCTAGCTATACTTAATTTCTGACTGCAGGCGAGTTTTACCGGTCTTACATGAATGCTCAACATCGTAATCACAAATAAGAAAGTATTACTTTCCTAAATCCGGAAATTAATTTCCTTAGCGGAGAAAGACGCACGGCGTGACTCAAAGCCTTGTTTATTTTGTGTCCCTAGTGAATGGATTTTGCTTCCACCAAATACTGTGACAGAGTTCGGTTATGTGGTTTCGGTGTTTGTTCGAAGTTTTGGAAATCGCCAGAGGCTACTCATCACGATACCTTTCACTGCCTTTTCCCTGACCGTCAGTGTGCATCTCTTAATGAATTTCCTTTTCCTCATGATAATGTAAGTTGATGAATTTTGAATAAAATTAAGAATTAAAATATCATTGCGGATTATCTTAGCTTTAGTTCTTCCTCTTCTTTTATAAGATAAACTAAAACCCTCAGCTTTAGGATGAGTAATGGTATTTATATATTAGAAAATGACTTATAAACTGTTTATTTTTTGAATTTAAACTGTTTGAATTAAACTGTTTAATGAATTAAACTGTTTAAACTGTTTGAATTAAACATTTTTTGAATTTAAAGTGTTTATTTCTAGTGTGGTTTAATTTAGAAGGATTTATTTTACATTTAAAATTCCCTAAACAATATCCAGTTTAAATATTTAAAAAAATGATAAGCTTGTAGAGATATTAAGATTTTTGGAACCCAGGGAGATGAAAAATTAGCAATCTCCCTCGCCGGGAATCGAACCACGGACCTCTTGAATACCGGTCTAGCGTGCAGAACCACTACACCACGAACTTACGCTAAAAAAGCGGGAGAAATACCTTATATACTCCGCTTTTTAAAGGGCGACCGGAGTTTCTTAGGGAACCCAATCGCCAAATCTATCCTGGGTGAGGAGAATCATCATCCAAACCCTCTTTATTTCGAGCGCCACTGTAGAGATATTAGGATTTTTGGAAGCCGAAGTGATGAAACATAAGCAATCGCTTTCGCCAGGAATCGAAGCATGAACCTCTAGAAGACCGGCCCAACGTGCAGAACCACTACACCACGAAGGCACGCTAGGAAAGTGGGAGAAATACCTGATAAGGTTACGGGTGGGAAATTCTGTATCGAAGGGTGACTGTGAGGGTTATGGACGTAAAATTTCATATCGAAGGATGGCTTTTTCATTTGTTACACATGAAAATTTCTGCCATATACTGATAATTCCGGTTTCAGGTTAGATGAATTTTGGAAGAAAAAGAGTCCATATATAAAGCATCAGCATCACTTTGGAATTATAATCAAGGAAATACCATTTATTCGTGATATTTTGGAGTAGTGTGAAATTTCAGGGACAAACCCGTAACGCTTGGAGGGTTAATACTCATCCCAAATATATACATTCAGTTACAATTGTTTTTACATGAATAAAGAGGAGCTTATGAAAAGAATCCGAACACTGAAGCTGTTAGAATTCTGTAAGAATAAAATCTTAATTCTCATATATACACTGCAAAGCAAAATTCCTAGTTAATAAACTGCCCTTGCCTTTTCATGAGTTAAAGAAACATGTTAAAAAACAATTGCGGAAACATAAATAAACTAATCAACGATTAAAACGTTGAGTCAAACGTTAAACGAGACTGCAGGAGGAACTGTTAATTTTTGCTGTTGATAATTTTACCTAAGGAGAAATAAAAACAATTTGTTATTAAATTTGCTCTTGACCTATGAAATTAGATCACATACAGATATTGCCAGTAAACGTTACAGCCGTTTTGTTATTAACTAATTAAAGCGTAATGAATATTGTAATTTGAAGCTCAACTCTACGGTCACCATAAAAGTTCAGTTTTCAAACTAAAATATTCATTACGTGTTAACGTTTTGAAGTTAAGAAATGTTATAATATAAATAATAGTTGAATGCATATGCAAATCAGAAACACGGGAATTATGTGAGTGTTTTAAAATTAGTACCTGAAACTTCTTTCCAAAATTTTGAGAAGTTTATTCAGGGTGTTTAATATCGAATGGGACAAAAAAATAGAATAGTACAAATTCTGTGATTGATTTATTAAGCGGAAACCAATTAATTCTGAAGCTACAGTTATACAAGATTTATCTGGAAACCGCGAAAAATACTCCGGTTACGAAATCGCAGCTAGAAGCAATGTTAATCGATACGACGTCATCCATCCAAAACGAAGCGTATTGTGTTTTCGAGTATGCCATAACATCATTACTTATCGTCGTTCAAAGATATTTTCGCACGAAATCTGGTAAAGAAACACCGCATCGTCACAACATCGAACGGCGGATGAAGCAGTTTCAGGACACAGGCTGTTCGTATAAGAAAACCAACCCAGGAGAAACAGCAACCCAAACCGAAGTGGTTGAAAATATTCCTGAAACATTTTCACAAAGCCCCACCTAGTCAACGAATCGTGCGTGTTCTGAACTGTTAACAAGAGTGAGTGAAGCGACAACGGATCGTCGCACATGTGAATTCTTTCCAAAAGTGGACAACAAAACTAGAAGTACACAAGATTTCCTAAAGCATTATTTATCGGACCACGGTCCATTTCCAGATTACTTCTTCAAGAGTACCTTGGCAAATACCGACACTTGCTCAAACACATGATGGGATTCTGGGGATCATTATACACTGGTGTGCAAAAATTAAGGACGAAGTCGAAAATTAGCATATCAGCTGAACGAAGAGACAGAGCGGACAGAAAGACCAATCAGGAGATTAAGTAAGGTGATGTACGGTAGCACATGCGCAGATATGCAGGTAGACGTAATGGGGGAGTGTCTGAGTAGTATAAAGCATGTTGTCGGTGTAAGATCAGTATTTCTGGCAAAGAGATTGCACGCCGTATAGCAGTTAAAATCACACCGAGTTGCTGCCTCAGCGAGAAATGGCGAATAATCAATCTGCTAGACGACATCTGGATGCTTTTACCCGAGGTCGAATCATTGGGAAGTTGGATAAAGGCCGCAGTGTGACAAGTGTGGCTGCAGAGTTCGGAATTGCTCACAGCATCGTTTCACGACTTTGGAGACAATTACAAACTACAGGAACAGCTATCCGGGGGTTCAGTAGTGGTCGTCCACGAGGAACCACACCCGCAGATGACCGGTATATTGCCTTACAGGCCAGAAGAAACAGGCGGCAGACAGCGCGAGAAATCGCTAGACACACGACACAGGCGACTGACGACCGATATCGCGTTTTACCATGGCCAGAAGCCTGCACGGTGGTGGTCTGTTTGCACGACGCCTTGTACGGTGTGTAACTATAACGCCTGTCCATCGGAGAAGGCGTTCTCTGTGGTGCCGGGAACACCGAAATTGGAGAATGAATGCGGACGAGTACTCTTTACAGATGAGAGCAGATTCAATCTGAGTAGCGATTCTCATCGCATACTCATCTGGAGAGAGCAGGGAAGCCGCAATCATCCCTCGAACATCATTGAAAGGGACAGGTATGGAGGTGGCGGTGTTCTCCTTTGGGGAGGCATCATGCTTGGTAGTCGTACAGACCTTCACATCTTCGACGCAGGTTCAGTCAACGGGACCCGTTATTGTAACGAGATTCTTCTTCCATATGTGCGTCTTTTTAGAGGCGCTATGGGTCTGCAGTTCCTTTTCATGGACGGCAATGCACCATGCCATCCCACAGTAGCTGCCGAACAGCTCTTAGAGAGTGAGGATATTGAACGTATGGATTGGCCGGCACGATCTCCGGATCTCAATCCCATCGAGCATGTATGGGATTTTCTAGGCAGACGCTTGGCAGCTCGTACCTTACCACCAGTAACGATTTCGGAGCTTCGATTGGCGCTGCAAGACGAATGGGCAGCAATGCCTCAACAACTCATTGACACCCTCATTCTGAGCATGGGCAGACGCTGTGAAACCTGCCTAGCAGTCATGGGGAATCATATCCCCTATTAAAGACCGGATGTTTCTTGCTGGACACCCATCACAGGAATGTTTCAGCCTTCAGTCGCATTGCGCTCCATGCTACTTTTTCAATAAAGCTTCTTTTTATCCCTCTGATTTCTCTTTTAGTAAGTGTTGCTTACATTACTCATGTCCTTACGTATTGGGGATCTTACGATTTTAAATGTGTTGATTTGGAAAGATTTTGTACAAAGTTATATTGAAAAAACGGTCTCGTCCTTAATTTTTGCACACCAGTGTATGTTTAAATGTCTGCTCACAAAGAACTCCCGTTTGAAAAGACCCTCCAATACTTATATATCGTTTAGACATCTAATAATAACACAACGATACATCCTGCGGGAAGACGAAAAAATTATGGAAAAAGTAAGCCATTACGGGCTTGAAATCTGCGATGCAGAATAACGCAAGAAAATAAATCGAATGTAATGACTCATTACAATCGACTCATTACTAATGAGTATCCACAATGTACTGTAATGAAACAGGAAATTTTTGCAGATGATCATATATTACGGACCACATCGTATAGCAAACGTATACTCTGATATCAGAAATAAAGTCTCATCCGCAACAACAGCCATCATGTCTTCCATTCAAACTGAGGCATGTACAAATTACCTCAAGGTAAGATTAATTCAGAACATGGTTAGTATGCTGGGGCGTTACCTGTGGAATTCTTGTTGAAGTCTCTGGTGCCTCACTCACTTCTACTGTCTACTTACCTAGATTTTAATCATTTAAATCACCAACTAAAATGCTCGTTTACAGTTTAAACTCTTAACACTCAACAACATTTTCACAATTTTAGCTTATTCCTGTTTTAGTTACGCTCCAACATAAACATTTACTTTCCACTTAATCGAATCTGTTACTCTGGGTTAAAATAAATCGATCTAAGCCATTCTACTGTTAGATGGTTAGAATGGCCCTGGTTAGATACTCTTGGTTAGATATTCTTGAAGGAAGTAAAGCAGACGTTCACAACCATACTGCTGGTTTTGTAACACATTTCTAAAATGAAAAAATATTAAACTGAAGTGTTATTACTATGGCCTGTGACTTTATAATAGCCATTTGAATGTGTTACCACATCCCATTCCCCATTTGCGTCATAACTCGTGTCGCCATCATAGCGCAACGTTTATTTTCTCCACCTTATTGGAGATTGTAGTCCAAGTCAGCTTTCATTCGCGTGCATTTTACGAAGAGAAACATCCTAAACGGAATGAAGTGGGGAAACAAATTAAGCGAGTCAATTTTTTTATCCGCAGTTGTAGTTTTCATGGTTACAAGTCAAAACGAAGGGCGGAAAATAACCTTGTAGTTCCTATTCTAAAGTAACGGACTATAATACTGGCATAAAGTTAATATGTTTTATTGACAGAATAATATGAAACATTATTTCTGAAAACTTTTCATCAATTCCTAGTACGCTTAACTACTCCCAACACAGATGCATCAATGCTTCAGTAACGGCTGGGTATCAAAGAGATGTCACTTTTTACTGATGCTTAGTCAGTTTTGCAAATCCCCTTCTACCTTTTTACCTGTACTGAATTCTGTACAGAAAGTACTTAGAGGAAATCATTAATAAACCTCCTAAAAAACTACACAAGGTCCCAAATATTTCCTCTTAACGCTTGTTCGTTTATTGGTTTCTCATCTTCAGTTGTCCAAAATTAAACAACTATTCAGTTATCCTCTTTGTAGGTGCAACTAAATGAGTAAACGTGGTCACTAAAACTTGATAGCGTGAAAGGACTTATATAACAATTTGCTTAATGCCAACATAACATATACTTGTAAACTTAACACACCGTTACAAAGAGCTAGCATTCTTCAAAATACCGAACTTCACCGTTAACATCCCCAATTTATAAGCAGTATACAGCCTATATCAATAGCCATAAATTTCTATTATTAGCACTGGCACTCATCGCGTATAAAGTATAAAAAATGCGTTTTCATTAAATATTTTTTTATCTTCTCGCTGACATGAGTGTAATAACGCAGTAAATAATCTGCTGAATATTTTCTAGATTATTACCAGGAAAGTTGTCGCATATTATTTATGGAAACACTTGTTTAAAGTATCACGATAATGTTTCTTCAACCTGCTGTTCACAGAGGGGGATATTAACGACCATAGGTTCAAATCGATTACTACTTGAAGAAGCGATGTTTTGGAAAATACTTCTTTAAATAATGTTTAGAAGCGAAACTTATGTAATGTTGCTGCTAATTAAAAAGAATAGCTTTTTAAAAGTTTTTTCTGTTGAATAATAATTTATTCATTTATATGATATATATATATATATATATATATATATATATAATAATAATAATAATAAAATTTCATAGTCAAGATTACATTTAAAATTCTAACTGTATGTTCTTTTCATTTTTAATGGCGACGTTCTCTTATTTAAAAGTACGTGGAATTAAATCCACGGCCCCGTAGTCAAGTTGTTTTTCACGCCTTTTCTACACGTACAGTTTTAGAATGTTCTGGAGATATTTAAAGCGAACTGGATTGGCTAACGAGACTGACGTCATTTCCTTGAAGCTCCGCCTTTCCAGAGGCTATAAAAGGACTCAGAAAAGGAATATCGGGAGCTTTTTCTTAAATGTCACGATGCAGTAAACTTCATACAAAAAGTCATTAGTAATTCTTTTTATTCACTCCGGATATCTGATTTTTGTAACTGCTATTTCTCCTGAATAATAATAAATGGATCCTGTTTTTTAAACTTATCGTCTGATTATTTAAGCTACGACTAAAGCTGATACATCACATATATATTCTAAATAAAAGTAATTATGATATCGCTAATTTAAGGCTAAACTCTCTTAAATAGAGAATAAAAGTTTTTACGTTAACTCTTCTTACATTTCATCACTGAATACATTGCATTTTTAGTCATATCGTTTCAAATTTTGTAGGCAAGTAATTTAATTTAAATTTCTTTTCCAGGTTTGATTTAAAAAAAAATTAAGTAACTAAATTTAGGGATTTTGTCAGTTTTGATCTTCTTTTGATTCTGAATTGCTTTTTAATGTTAAAAAATGTATAACTTTTGTTTTATATCTTTGTATTTGAGTGTGAAAATGAGAGTGTCGAGGATATATCTTCCAAAGCAGGGATTCTCAACCGGTGGTACACTGGTGGCACGCGAGAGACAAATAGGTGACACTCAAAGAAACAAAGTATTTTTAAGTATTAAATTCAAAAATCTCGTTAAGAAACAGAAAAATTGATGGAAATTTCCTGTGATCGAACTCTTACTGAAGTTTTCAAAAATAACACACTTGTTAACTTTTCGCTGAACAGAAGAATAACTTTAAAGGCATTTCAAATAAAGCTATTAAATTTTTCTTGCCATTTTCCACAACCTATTTGTGTGAACAACGATTTTCGCCCATGTTATATTTAAAAATTAAATAGAGAACAAAGTTAAAAGTTGACTCTGATGTGCGGTTAAAACTAAGTGAAATAATTCCAGACACAAAGAAATTTCTCTTATTCAAACAGGCCCAAATTTTGCACTATATTTTAAAGTATTATAACTTAAACTTTGATTATAAAAATGGTTACCCATTTTTAATCTAATATATTTTTTATGTATGCATATTTAAAATAAATAGACAATATATTTATTTTGAATATTTCTATTAAGAAATTAAAAAATAATCATTGTAAAAGGTAGCGGTGCTACTTTAAATTTTTCAGTTTTTATTTAGATGGTACACGTTAGTCAAAAGGTTGAGAACTACTGTTCTCAAGTAAGCATCCCTTTTAACTGCTTACAGTTTAATTGTGTTCTTAGTGAGCAACCTTAATTTAACCCTCTGGGCGGCCAGCGGTTTCGCTAAGAAAGCACAAATTTCCCAAAACTACTATGAGAACAAATTATTTTTTTGATTTTAATGCAAAAACTCTCCTGGTATTTCATACCTAGTTTTGTTTTCTTTTGATATATTGCCTTAGTTTCGTTGACGTATTTTAATATGCACGTATATATACCCTCTTACAGATATCACAATAAATATCCTAGGCCGTATATATGCGGCTTTGCCGCTTAGAGGGAAGAGGTTAATTACTAATTTATCTTGTTTATAAATTCTTTTGGCTTAAATGGACTAATGTCTTCATTTTAATTGAGTAACGAAACTGACTTATGATTCGTGACTTATTCGTTACTTATGATTTGGCTCTTGCAGTAGTAATACAATTTGATGTTTTCTTGGAAGAAAGTCGAAACATTCTCACTTAATTTAATTTAGTTTTCGTTAATTGATAGTAGAGTGGTTTATTTCCCTTGATAAGTCAATTAATCTGCGATCAATGACAATATCTAATTTTGCAATATTAAAAAAAATTTACTTTTGTTTTTGGTATTTTTGCTCTTAAGGATTTTTTTACAGATTTTTATGTTTTTAAAGCAAAAAAGATTTTTAAAATACTAATTTAAAATAATAATAAAAATACTGATTAAAAACCTTTCTTTGTATTCCTGGTTTTAATTGATTTTATTTTCCTTGGAGGTGGTATGTGAGGAGTGCTCTAATTATATATATAAACAATCAAATATTGATGGCATGTCACTTTGAAGAATGATTAAAATATATTGCTTAAGGTGTTGTGACGTTTTGAGAATGTAAATATCTAAATTTTAATTTATCTTCAAAATTTGCTTATTTAATTTAAAATTAAATTAAAGAAAGGGGGTCGCAATTTATTTACTTACTATATGTCATTTTTAATTTGCTTTAACATGATAGTCTTTCCTATTATATGTAGACTTAAAAATCAAGCTATAGTGTTGTTAGTCTGGAACAGGAACTACTACAGAATTAGTAGCTTCAAGGTAAAAACAAATATAGGCAATATATCGATAAAGAAAGACGTGAATAAGAAATTTTGAATAAAAAATTCAAAATTTAGATATTACGTTAGAATGTCTTTGTAAACGTAATTCAGTGCATATAGCTTCCACCTTGCTGAAAGGAACAGATTTTAAAAGTTGCGTAAATAGTTTTACAGAAATAGAGAATATTATCAGAAAACTACAGGAAAAACTCGAAAATGGAGTAGTAACCGATTATTTTCTTTAAACAAGCAAAATAAACCGAGAAAAACGGACTATATGCATGAACAGAAAAGAAGCTTCGAACTCTAAGAATAATGACATGATAAGCGGAATGATACATAATACAAGTGAAGACATAAAGAGAAACACACAGGAAAAGGTACTGAACTTTGCTCTGAATAAATTTCAAATTTTTCTCACTCTGTCCAAATGGTCGTCATGACTGCTTAAATGCTGAAGACATCAGTCTCTTTTCTCTTTATGTTTCCCCATTTACAGCGAGGTCTCTAGAAGTTTAACGAACGAAATCATGTTCTTTGTACCACTTAAAACTTGAAAACAAAACACAAAATTAAGCAGAATATTTGTATTTTCTGATATCAACAGGAACATAAAATCTCTTAAATGTGGACGTGCAAATTAAATACAAAAATTTCTCAATATTGAGTAAGGCCAAGACGAACAGCAGTACAGGCCTGATAGTCATATCGCACGCGGTTTATCATATTTTCAACGAGCTACATGAGTAGCAATACCATTTTATCACTCGAAGCAGTGCTAAGTCCATTTAGGGTTTTACGATGAGGTTAGGGTTCAGAAACATGCATACGGAAATCGTTTCTCATATGCTTAATGGGATTAAGCTCAAGAAAGCTTGATGGCTAGTCCATCTGAACTATAGTTTTTTTCTTCAAGAAACTGGAGTACGAAGAGAGCAGTTGGAAGGCGGATATTATCTGCTTGCATCGCCAACTGCAACAATATTGGCATTAACAATAGAATCCAGCATATCGTCTCTATACTTCTGAACACTGTGAGTTCCATGTGAAAGAACATACATATCTGTTCTTCCTGTTCTTCCACCTAAAGATACTTTTCCGTACGCAATAACATTACCACATGTGTAGATATACCTTCCACGCATATTTAGACGGAAGATACCGAGTGTTTTCGTTTTTTTTTATATGTGAACACATAAAGAATCCCTCTATAAAGTTAAATGAGATTCAGCAGTGAATATAAAAGACCTCTAGTGATTTTTCAGTCAAGTTTGCTTGACTACGGGCCGAACACAAATGCTCTTTCCGGTGGCGGAAGGTAAGCAGGACGCATAGTGCCGGTCGCTTACCACATAAATCTTTCACATGTGGCTCATACTGTTCTTTCTGCAGCAGAAATAAGCGTGTACCTAAGCGCAGAGAGAGTTGCAGCCCTGTTGTTATGCGCACTACGTCGAAAATATCGGTTATTCGCAGAAATAATAACTTATGGTGGCTTATGGAAACTTATGGAACTTAACTTATGGAAATAGTGGCTTATCTTCTGTAAGTCTTCGAAAGACTAAACCGCTAGTTAGAAACAGGTTCCACAATCGGCTTGCCGCGCAAAAGTCGGCATTTATTCATCTTGCAACAGACTGCCGCTGACCTGCTTCTAATCGGGCTGTGGCGTGATAACGTAGTTCTGTTGGCAAACTCATTTTTGGACTTCGGCTATCTCCAAACTGTTTAATGTATCGTTGTTCATTAAAATTAATTCCTTCCTAAACATCTGATTTTAAGCTGTACCGTATTTATATAAAGAGATGGCAACGCCACTCCTTTGCATAATGCTACTCGACGCAGTTTGCCTATTTTGTAAAATTTCTAACTTTCAAATTATCTCATACTTAAGTTTCAAATTACTTTTAGCCAGTTAATCTCGACTTTTCAGTTTGTAACTTAGCTTTTGGAAACCAGCGTATTTCAACAAGCTTATGATTCTAATATTCTAGTTAATACTATTAATTTGCTTTATTATACTCTCTCTTTTATTTGACAGAACTTTCTTTACATTACAATTGAACTAACTGGCTATTCCTTATAAAATCATATTAATATTGAATACCTCACCATAGAATAAATGGAAAAACCGACATATTAGATTAAAAATCAAAACTTATTGCTACAGATTACTATAATATCTTGATTTATTTGCAGTAACTTCTAAAATTTATATATTGCTTTGCATGATAACAAACTAACAGAAGGACTGCTACGACGCATGCAATCAAATGTTGTTTAAATTGTTTCTTATTTCTGCATTCTTCTTTGTTTATTCGTTTATAAGATGGGAGCTATGCACCTAAGAAGATGTTGTCTCCTTAGAGGACTCTTAAGATTTATGTTAACTAAACTAAGTATTATAATTTGAAACTTCACTATAACTTTTTCTAATATAAGACTTCACTAAAGAAAATTAGTTGTAATATATTTAAGCCAAGTGTTTGAATATTTTAGAATTAGAACTTATGGAAGCTCCGCTTAGAGTTTCCGTCCTATCGTCACCTCTGCCAAATTTTATTCTGGCTTCAGTCATTTTGCAGTTAAAACCGCGCCGTTGATTGCTTAAGCCAGCTTAAGTATACTATTTTGACTGTATTTCAGACTAGGTAACTTATATCGGAATTTCAGTTTAATTTATTTTAAATACACTCAAGTGACGGAGTTTCATCTTCTAATATAACTGGTGTCTTCTGTTAAATTTAAGAGTATTTAGAAAGGTTATTTTAATATTTAATAATTTTTATACGAACAGAACTCTACAGACTTTGCATTATGTTATTCTTTTAATGATAACTGTAATTCATGATATTATTTATTTGAAATCTGCAGTAGAAGAACTGATTTTTAAATGTTTACATATACTTTTAAAAGCAAATACTAATTATAACGATTGCTGGAAATTTAAGCAAAGAACACAAGAAGATATCTAGAAGGAGGGAGAATGAGAAAGAATGATGGAAAATTTAGGAAAATTTTAGGAAATTGAGAGAATGGATTTTTCAGAAATGGGAAAACCCTTTTTTGGAAAGTGCGAGATCCTCATCTAATGAAACAGAACCTTTGAGAACGGGGTTGAATGTCATTTAAGAAAAACAAACCGGTCTTTTGCCGTGGGAGAGTGGCCATGAACGGAGCTCTTTACCTTATTTGGACATAAAGACAAAGCGTGGAGACGAATAAATTACCTTAGCCCAGTTGCCGAATGGGGACAGAAAGTGGAATTTGGGCAAACAGCAGCAGTTATGTGAGAATGTGGTGGATGACACGAAATGACTGGGAGGTAATGACCCCAAATACCCTTTTTCTGAGAAAGGACCTGAGTATACAGAGTAACGGCAGTGTACTGAGACAGCCGAGATCGAAGCCCTACTCAATTAAATGGAGATTACAATAGGAACGGACTAGCCGAACGCAGTAGCAACATAGAAGATGGGGCACCCGAAAATGTTCTGCTTCGACAAGCGCCCCTCTTTGAGGACTGAGAAGGTTAAGCAGATGCAGATATGAAGTGAAAGCTAGCAGTATTGTTGCGAGTCAATCAAATCATTCCTGAGCGAAAGATGGAAAATTCCCAACTAAATAAACGGCTGCGAAATCTTCTCTGAAATCCTCAATATGGAACGAGGCTCAGCGCACCCTGTGATCAGTGTATTATCCTTGCTCTTATGATTTTGCTACGGACATTCTGGAATATTAATTCTTTAGTGACTTAATGAGCTTAGTGACTTAATAATACCTGTGGGTATGTCACTTTGCATGAGTTGCTTTATGCTTGCTCTTCCTTTAAAATGGTAAGTTCGGAAATGATTTTTACCGGATATCCTAAAAAACAATATTCCCTTTGCTGTATTGTTTAAAAAAGAAATGAATGTTAAACCCATTAAATACGGTATTTAATTCGAAGTTCCACTGACGGTTCTTTGGTTTTATTTTAGGTTCAGTTATATTTTTATTCAGAATTTTTTAGGTTTATATTCACTTATATTTATTTTGACACAGCGATGCTAACCATAACAGTTATTAATCCTTATTTAATTTGAATTAAATTAACTATAATTTTTATATTTAAAATGCAACTAAATATTCTACATAATAAATTGATTGTTTTAAATAACAAATTTGTTCCATGGTCATCAATATAACATTTGTGAGGGAAACGCCAGATTTGCAGGAAGTATTTACATAGGGTTAACTAGTTTGGTAATGAATTGAAACTGAGAAAATTTAAGGTTTTTCTTTTTGGATAAATGTTCTCGAGCGATATCTATTTTATGATAAGGACAGGATAATACAGAAAAATCCAAATTAGTTTAGCAAGAAACGAACATAATGCTTTTGCAGTACATACAGACATTTGAAACAGCTAGGTAATATACTGTTTTAGATGTTAATGCATTTTGTTTATAATTAATTGGATGGAAAGGTAAATCATCGAAAAGAAGTAAATGTAATTAAGACAACTTAGCAGTTATCTAAACATTTAATTACAATGAAATTTGTGCACATATTTCTGAAGTGCTGTCACATATACATGGAAATATGCAACGAAATCTTAAAGTATAAACTCGCATTATTAATAATCATCTATATATTTACAAATGCCTATAACACTGTGTTGCAAAGTGGTAAAAAGTGTCTTCCTGTTAGCAAGTTATATCAACTCACAAGATCGGAATATCATTAATTTAAATTATCCTTAACCTTTAAAAGTCTTCAAAACTTCTAAAGCGAAAACAAGTAAAATACAAGTAAAATATGCAACGAAAGTGGCATTAACATTGCTAAAAGAGCCGAGACAATAACAGCTTGAACGAGTTGAGCGTTAAGAAGGAAAGATAAACTGTCTCTTCTTTGGAAACTAAAAGTAAACAAGAAATAGCTTTACGTTCTAAATATTTTGAACATTCTTTTGTGCTTATTTTACTTAGCAATAATCTATATCTATATCTTGAATCTTTGAATTCAGCTCAGTTATTCGAAATGAAACTTACTCTCAAAGCTAATTTATGTTTTCATTTTTACTCCGAACGGTTACCGCTGCTGAAAAATTTAAATAGAAAATTCTAAATAGTTGCTGCAATCTAGAAAACTTAATCAAAATACATAAATACATGCTGTAACCAAGACGGAATGCATTATGAACCATTAATTTACTTTGTTTTCTGCTGCTACTGAAGTCATCTACATAAATTTAAGTAACAATAATCAGGTTATGTACTCAAGATAAATTCGTTTAATTTCAAAGACACCTGTAAAAATGTGAAGCCATCGTAAAACCTAAATATTATGTATAGAAAATTACACGACTGAAATTGCTGAAACTTTTTTTACAAACACATATTTCCAATTTTCGAAGGCTTTCAAATATGGCCAACTCTTACCCTCCTAGTATTTCGGGTTACATAACACCATTTAATAAAATTGTATGAGTGTTAAATTTTTACGAAATTTCTAAATTAACAATACCTATGAAAAGTAATTTTCATAGCGTAATTTTTCAAACTTAAAATCTGTCCTTTTGGAATTAGCTTAATCGATATATATTTGAATAAAATTTTATCGAATTCAGGTATCACCAGTGAAGCAAGCAATATATTTCCTAACAGAAATTTTTTGAAATATATATATATTATATTATGTATATATATATAATGATATTTTTAAATCAATTGATTAAATTAAATTCAAATAATATTGCTTAATAATGTGTTGGCAATTCTCTACCTAAATTGCATCCCTGTTCCTAAATTTTGGCGAAATCCTTTCTTTAGTATAAAATATATTAACCTGTTGGCTCCCGCCAAATCGCCAAACTCATAAATCTGTCATATTACATAAAGTCCTTTAGAACACTCCTGATGAGAGGATAGCGTCACCTCGTCATTTCAATTAATATCGCTGATTGGAGGAGCCTCGTGACGCACACATAGGTATAAATAGGGCTTCTGCTCAAGGTACAAGAACAACGCTTGTGAGATGGATGCTAAAATAAACCTACCACTTTATATTCCAAAATTTGTCTCATTCCTGTTGCCCCGGCTGCACAAAACAAATAATGTATGAGAAATTACATTTTATTTATATATATATATATATAAGATATAACAAAATATGATAGCTGTTTCAAAATATAATTGATGATCTCAAAATTAACATTCTAAATTTGATGATCTACCCCTAAATTCATCTCTTCTCACAGGTTCCAGAGTTTTACTATCTTACGTAACGTTTTAATGCAGATACCTCTTGTCCAATCAAATTAATTCTAAACCAAAACTCTGAACTGAAACTTTCCCACTCCCAGCCTTCTTCCTATGAAAGTACTATAACCTTTCCCTTTTTACCGCATAGCCCTCCTGCTGGCAAGACGTTTTTAAACCATGATGCTGATGCTTACTTACTTAAGATGACGTTATAATTCAAACTGCAATTTATGTATTCAAATATGATTAGGAAACATCTTGTCTGAAAAAGGATGATTTGATATGCGTGGAAAAAAATAAAGATTGTGATTTTTAAAGATATGTTGTGGTAAATTGCGTCATCATGCTTTCCACTCTGCCACCTTCAAGCCACTACGGTCTTCTCGGTCATCTACGCAGTATCGTAAGCTGTTGAGAGTTCCACTGCTTTCATCTACGCATTTGAAATCATTACATATATATAATTGTAATTTTGGCTGAAGATGAAAACAGTTCAAGTTTAGTCATGGGCGAAAAAACAGCTGCGTAAATGACTGGACATCATGACGTGATGGATGATCGGAAGGAATTTAAAAAAAAAGACAACTTTGATAGTTAAACATCATTTATTCTCGAATGGCGAAGTTCTTAATATTTAACTGTAGAAGACTAGGGTGCTAAACGCACCCCATAATTTTAAATATGCAATTATATTTTAATTAATGGCGAACGGCTAGCATAGGCTGAGCGACAAGCTGTCAGCACGCAGGTGACGAGGCAAAAGAGAGAGAGCCTACGCAGTTCTTAGCTATTTAAACAATATAGGTGCACAGAGTACATCTAATCTGTGATTGGTTAATTTTGGGTTCCAATTCCATTTTTCAAGCAGCGTTATGTAATTTGGAATGATCTCGAATTTGGGAGAACAGATGAACTTAGGGGGAGAGCACCAAGTCTAGAATATTAATTTTTGAGGTCGCCAATTATTCTTAAAGCAGCTATTGTATTTTGTTATATCTTACATATATATATATATATTTCAGGCAAACACGATTATGTAAATATTGATTTCAATCTCTCTTCTATAGAAATGCATGCATTTTTATTTATCGAGATCCCATTTTTATTCGAGCCTTACACAGGTTTTTTTCAGTATTCGTATTTTTCAGAGAAAAGGACTTCAGTGATGTAATTTTGATAAATTTTTCAGTACCGATTTTCAAATTATATAGAACTGAAACATATCGTTAAAACATATCTTTAGCAGGGCACAGTTATCTAAATGTTACATTCTGTGAAAACCATTACTATTCCCTAATGCATCCATTAATGCACTCATTAAAAAATGTTTTAATGAATGGTCAGAATTTCCAGCTGAATTTTTATTTGAATAATCAGAATTTCCAACGGTAATTTACATTTACCGTTGGAAATACTGATGGGGCCCCTTGGGCATGTTAAGAGATTTAAGTGATTAACATGTGATGATGACACGTCTCATAGGTCTCGAATAAAATACATGCAATGGAGTAAAATATTTATTAACATTTCAGAATTAATTTTTTTAAATTTAAAAGTAGCGATAATAAAACTAAAGGAAAGGTAGGATGGAGTTTACTGTTTGAAACTTAGAAAACATGTTGCTAAATTATTTCGTGACGATCCTCCCATCCTAGTTTAATTTAGCTTGAATTTGATTGATTTAATTACGGCAAAGTACTCCAGGGCTATCTGCCTAAGGGATGGGATGCCTTCGTGTAGGACGGTCTAAGAGCAACTGGCTCGTACACACGTTACACTTGTAGAAAGCCACGAAAACGTCCATTCAGTTAGCCCGTTCCCCAGGATTCGAATCCGGGACCAAAGTACCAGTGTCCAATAAGTTTACTTAAGGTGTAGGGTTTATATTTATTTTAACTAACATTTATTTTTAAGTTTAAGCTATCTTTCCTGTCAAGCCTTTACTTTCCCCTAGAATTGCCAATGCCAGAGTATGTAAATCATAGTAGAATGCGCGGAGTACTCAAATTTTAAGCAGAAGTAATTTGAGTTAAATAGAAGGTAAACGAGATTTGTAAGTGTGTGCTTCTTGAATCACGAGCGTGAAGGTTGCTAGGTAGAAATTTAAGAACCGCGCGTTTCGGCCTGTGTGCCTACTTCGGCAGTTAGTTGAATCTTTCAACTTCTTAATCAGAACGTTTGCTGAATCTCAGCTGTATCTTAGAACGCGGTTAAGATAGTTACGATTATAAAGCCTCGTAGATAGTGACTTCGTTAGTTATTCATCCTGTCATTTATTTTTAGTTGTACTTTTCTATTTTTGTTTAACCGCCGGGTCGGCGTATTTTGTGAGCGTCGAGTGAACGCAACTGTGATTTCTAAAGTGAAATAAAAAGGGAGTTAAACCCTTCTTAAAAGTCTGTGTAATTTCCAGTCCATAGCAGTCACTACTACTATTGCTGACAATTTGGGGCCTCCCAACATCACAAAATTCAACTTAAGTTTACTTAAGTTTGTATATATTTCTACGCTCAGTTAATAAATATTTTTAGAGCTAGCCAATTTCTGCGTTTAACGAAATGTTGAGAATTTCTGTTTCGCTTTAAAAAGTCCTTACTCCTGAATTTAAGGCTTCGCTGCTGTAAATCGGCTCAATCTCCTTTCAGATGTGGACTGCTGGTCAAAAAAAGTTTTGAAAACCAAAGGCAGGTATCAAAATATCGTGTCTTCCTGCTAGCACATTGAAAGGAAATTGAACACCGCTCAAAGAATTAGGAAGATAAGTTTCTTTAAAATTATTGCTGAGTTTAAAATTATTTTTTAAATCGATCATTTGTTACAAGCTGCTTCTTATAGCAAACGTAAATTCCTAACTGAAATCAGATATATAGGTGCTACATAAAAGCATTAGGTGAAAGCCAGCAGCTTTCTTTAAAAAGAAGGTTTCGTTTAAATCCTGATTAATTTGTTATTTTAAAGTGTAATTAAATAAATATATTAAAGTACGTCTTCTATTAACGAACTGAATACATATTTTAATGATGAAAATCTTTGAACAGATTCACTGATGTTGTTGATTATTAGTTTCGATCCTCCGTAAAACAGAAGACAGTTTTCCTCTCCTCCCCGCGCTCAATTCTAGACTAATTAGATTAGTGATTCGTGAGGTTTTGGCGTCAAATCTTTTTGTTTACATTTTATTTCAATCCGAACATTTAAGAGCGAAATTTCTAGTTTTTGAAGGGTTTTTATTTGATGTATTTTACTCGCACAATTTCTTTGTAAATTTGAAAATATTCTTTATTAATAACGATGCTCACCATTTCTTAGTTTATAAGGTATTTATACGCCTTCTTAAGATGTCTTCAAGGTGTAGTGGCCAGCACGCTAGGCGCGTATTTGAGAGATCCGTGGTTCGATTCCCGGTGAAAGCATTGCTCAATTTCATATCTCCTATTCCGAAATAACCTAATAATCCTACAGTGGCGCCCGAACTAAAAAAGGTCGTAAATGATGATTCTCCACTACCAGGATTTGGTGACTTGGTCCCCTAATCCCCAGTCGCCCTATTAAAAGGGGGAGTATGTAAGTATTTCTCAACATGTCTCCGTGGTGTGGTGGTCAGCACGCTCGGCGGGTTTTCGAGAGGTCCGTGATTCGAGTCCCGCCGAGGGCATTGCTCATTATTCACGTCTCCTGCGTTTAAAAAATGCCTAATGTCTCTACAAGTTATCATCAATTTTAAATATACTAAAAACACTTAATAATGTAGATACTCGTCAAGTTTAATTTGATCTTTACTTCTAAAGCTTGCATGCCTCTAGAAGACCGCAGTTCTGTCATAATTCGCAGCTTAAATCAAGGACCTAGGTTCTCTTATAAGAATTCGCAGCTGAAATAAAGGATCTTGATTCGCAGCTCAGATCAAGGATTTTTTGTTTTATTTCCTGTTCCATTTAAATTTTAAATAGAAAGTTGCGCTGTGATCCGAAGATTTTTATTTTTTTAACAAATATTATGCCATTCAAAAGATTAAAATGAACTGAAAAATATATAAGATCTGTTATGTTAGCTCGTTATCTATCGATTGAATGTATTTCCTCATTACAGCGAGAGAAAGGCTAAAATAATCCTCGGTCTCTCAAAGGATAAATAAGATATTGCCACAAAATAATTGTAGTGGGAAGATCTATTTCGGTCTCCGAAGACAGGCTTTGAAGTTCCCTTCCTCGTAATATAGAGTTATGTTCGAGTACATTGTTAGAACTTATAACAAGATCCAATAGAAAGTAATCAATATATGCGAAGGTTTTTTTTTCCTCAATACTTAAGCGTTTAGACAAATAACAAATTTCGCTTTTCTGTCTATATAAAGAAATATTAATAATACACCTGAAGAAAAAAAATTCCCATTAAATTTAGAATCGAGAAAATATTTTTACTCTGAAATAAATTTTTAAGGGAATCGCAATGATGCAAAAATGCATTAAATTTCTCCGTGCATTCACATGGGGATAATAAGTATTCACCAACTTTCTTGAAGGGCAAACAAAGATGCTCATTAGTCTTTTCGTATGTTTTGTAAGTTTAACGATATGCATCATTTCCTCTCACTTCGCACTAATTATTTGCATCCTAAACTAAATATGTGATTTTATTTTTCTGCTCCACTTGAAGCATTAGGATTATGGAATAAATTTGAGAGTACATGATGCTGTTTTGATGTACAGCAGATGGTATTTATAGAAGGAAAAATTTAACCTTTCGGTATATTTTAGAAAGATTAATACATACTCAAATTTTTAATTATTATATTAGATTTAGCGACTGAAAAATTGATGTATACGTTATAAGGTTAAAGGTTAAGGTATAAGATTATAAGGTATAATGTTATAAGGTATAAGGTTATAAGGTATAAGATTATAAGGTTAAAGGTTAAGGTATAAGGTTATAAGGTATAAGGTATAAGATTATAAGGTTAAAGGTTAAGGTATAAGGTATAACATTATAAGGTTAAGGTATAAGGTATAACATTATAAGGTTAAGGTATGAGGTTATAAGGTATAAGGTATAAGATTATAAGGTTAAGGTATAAGGTTATAAGGTATAATGTTATAAGGTATAAGGTATAAGGTTATAAGGTATAAGGTTATAAGGTTAAAGATTAAGGTATAAGGTTATAGGGTATAAGGTTATAAGGTATAAGGTTAAGGAGGTATAAGGTATAAGATTATAAGGTTAAGGTATAAGGTTATAAGGTATAAGGTATAAGATTATAAGGTTAAGGTATAAGGTTATAAGGTATAAGATTATAAGGTTAAGGTATAAGGTTATAAGGTATAAGGTATAAGATTATAAGGTTAAGGTATAAGGTTTTAAGGTATAATGTTATAAGGTATAAGGTTATAAGGTTAAAAGTTAAGGTATAAGGTTATAAGGTTAAAAGTTAAGGTATAAGGTTATAGGGTATAAGGTTATAAGGTATAAGGTTATAAGGTATAAGGTTATAAGGTATAAGGTTAAGAAGGTATAAGGTTAAGGTATAAAGTTATAAGGTATTTTCTCTCTCCTTCTTGCATGCCTTCGTGGTGTAACGGTAGCACACTCGGCGCGTACTCGAGAGGTCCAGGCTGAGGTCTTGACGAGGGCATTCATGTATTCCGGTTTCAAAAATATCTAATCACTCTACAGTGGCGGCCGAACTAAAAGGTGGCCGATGATGATTCTTCAGCACCAGGATTTGGCAACTGGGCCCACTAATAAAACACAGTCGTCTTTTAAAAAGGGGAGTATTATAAGGTATTTCTCTCGCCTTCTTAGCATGCCTTCGTGGTGTAATGGTCAGCACACTCGGCGCGTATTCGAGAGGTCCGAGGATCGAGTTCCGGCGATGACATTATTTATTTTTCACATCTCTCATCATCAAAAATCATAATGGCTCTACAGTGATCCCCGAACTAAAAAGGGTGGTGAATGAGGATTTTTCTCCCCCAGGATTTTGCGATTGGGTCCTCTAATCCTCAGTCGCACTTTAAAATGGGGTGTATAAAAGGTTCATTCTGCCTCCTTTCTGTATGCCTTCGAGGTATAAGGTAGCACATTCGGCGCATATTCGAGAGGTCCATGTTCGAGTCCCGGCGAGGGTATTGTTCATTTCTTATGTAATCCTGCTTCAAAAATAATTAATGTGTCTACAACGCCACTTCAAATCTAAGGACTGATAAACGTATAACAATTGTAAAGTAATATATTGTTCCAAATATAAGATAGTTTTACATGTTAGCCAATGATGAATGTTAATGTTATTTACAACAATAAAACAACAGTACAGTATTTGTACAAATATAAACTCTTTAGCGTTTCTAAGATAATCCTGCAGTTTGCGATGTACTTTACAAGATCTATACAAGATCAAAGGCCTGTATATTACATGATTGTAATAAATATATGATGATGTGTCGAATGTAAAGATAGAATTTGTGATCTATAAAAGAATATAAAATTAAAGTAACTTATCCCCAAAGGATGACACTTCAAATAATGTCAACTAAGTAATATTTATTACATCTTGACATCAAAAAATTTTGAATTAATACCAGCATAAATTAATTAAATATCGCCAGACAGAAGTTTAATAACCGTGATCCAATAGCGGTTGAAATAAATAGTCCTACCATTCTGAACCTTAACCTTTCGTACAAGAAACGCGTAATATTCCAGTCAAAGTGAATCTCAGTACATCGCCTTTAAACAAAGTTTCATGATAAAAAATAGCAAGTTTTATAACGGAGGAAATTGAGTTGACTAGTTATTCTAATATATTTTTGAAGAAAGGCGAATATTCGTATCATCTGGAAAGTGGGACACGTGCATATGAACTCCTTTCGAGGATATTTCAATTCCAATATATTTTTGAAGAGTCATAGAACCTCGTTAATTTACTGCAGGAGTCAGCATCTAGATAATTTTGGTAGAATCTTCAGTACCAATTTCTCTACTCGGCGAATTACATTACTCTACACACAATATGGAGATGGCAGTCAAAAAAGAACGAAAAAAAACACATGTGGCGCACACGTCAGCCGAGGTCAAGACAGCCAGAAGAACGACCTACAACTTCGGAGCCCAACAGCAGAGAGAGGAGAAACCGGTTGTAGTCGTCAATTTCGCTCTGTCATTGAGCAGTCGCAGTGAACAGACTTGATGTTGAATAAATGGGGAGGCTTGCCTGCACATTCCCTCCGGCCAAAGAAGAAAAAACGTAGCACATTTCACAAAATCATATCACAATATCTTGATGAAGCACAACACTAATTTGTAGATGAAACTTGATCTATATGAAATCGTGTAAATCAGAATTTTGGGATCTGTTATCCATTTGAAATGAGCACATGTTAACTTAATCAAATACATCTGTTTGGCATAATACAAATTATGATCAAATATTAAATTATCAAAATCTCATTTTGACCGCTATCGAATGCAATTTAACGATGTTTTTGCGTGATATCTGTACGTAAGGACAGAATAAAAGACTTAAAAATAAATTATAAAGAAAAAAAAATTATAAAACTGCTTTAAAATGAATTGTGAAGAGAATGTTTCGTGGTGTCTGTACGAACGTACGTACGTATGTAAGTATCTAGTATAACTCAAAAACGAGTAGCCTAAGAACGTTGAAATTTTGTGTATAGGACTGCTATAACATGCAAATGTTCACCTCGCATTTTGGTTGCAATCGGCTGCACCAAAACATATATAAATATATTTATATATATATACAGTCTGTTACCCGGCTCAGTTATCTCAATTTCTTTACTCTTATATGTTTGTAAATTGTACATTTTTTGCTTTAAAAATGATTAAAGATTAAATTATGTTGTTCTTATCTTCCGGTTGAGGTTTTTATGCCTTTAGTAAATCTGTATGCAATATCTTTAGAATTATCAACAATTTTAAAGTTGTTCAAGTGTCGCTAAGCCTAATAATTTTTTTTATGGCGGCCATTGCTTGTTTACATTTGAAACAGCAGAGTAGTGGGTTTGTTGCCAATCTAGAGAAACGTATCTTCGCAACAAAAAAGATAACGCCTTCGTTCATTATTGCGAATTAAATCATGCTTCATCCCTTTCGGAATTTTTTCGAGGAAATAAGTGTTTAAGATTTACTTCGTAATGTTCAATACAGATATTTTGAGTTTTTATGTATGTTTACCTTTTCGCGAAGTGACAACTGAATTAATTGAATGAGAAATACTCAATCGTCTGTGAAAAACTGTTTGTTTATTGCTTTGTTTGCTTAATTTCTTTTATACATCGTTCTAGCTTTATTATAGTATTTGAATAGAACATGTGGCAACGATTCGATAATTCTTTAAATGATATAAATTTTGTGCATTCTGAATTATAATATAAACGAAATATAATACTGTTAAATGAATCTAGCGCCAGAGTGTCGCTATGGTAACAAATAGAGTGAATGTTAAAGAATGCATTTATTCTATTGTGGTTTATGCGCTGTCGGCGAAGTAGATTTAATTCAATCCAATAAGTGTAAATGAAATGCAAGACAAAATGCGTATAATTTAATATTCCGCACGAGGAAGTCATGTGGTGTACACATCAGAATTTTTAATTAGAGTGTAAGAAATTATTGCATTCCTCAGTGGATTTTCTCATGGTAATTATAGCACATCTTAGTAGGAACGGAATATTTGGTGCTTTGAATCCCGGCGCTTACATAGTTGAATTTTCATATTACATGCTCCAAAAATTCTAATAGTTCTGTGCAAGCGTATTTTTAAAACTTAATAAATTTCAGTAAATACGTTAAACCAGAAGACGCTTTCTGAAATTTAAACTACAGTGATTAAATCAGTAAGTCTCCCTACTTTATAAAAGTGATTTTATGTCTAATAATTATACGCTTTGGTGCATGTAGAAACTTGTAATTTTGAAAGCTTGCAGCTTAAAAATTTTTAGGTTTAATTCGAATATTTACTTGAAAATAGTTAGAATATTCTTTTCTCTCTATTAGTAAAAATGGCACAATCACATTCGTAGAGGAGGCGGAAGCTTCGAAATTTCTGCCAAGTTTTACCCATGTGCAAAGAATTTCTAGGGGGATGGTGTGTTTTAGTAATGATTGCTTTTATATATTTTTTTCTAAAAAACGTTAAGATACGTTTGCTGATTATATGCGTTTAAAATAACGATAAACATTCTGTTTCATAATGCGCATAACTGAGTATAAAATAAATCTAATTTATATAGAAATAAATGCATGTTCTGAGCATAAAAGAAATTTAATTTTTATAAAATAAATCTAATTTATGAAGTGGAATTATGATATTCCATTTCATAAATTTATATTTACTGTTTTCATATACAATGCATACAAACTGCATTGAATATATTTAAGGTTTTTAAATGCATTTATTTCACTAGGTACACGTCTATTAAATCTTTGTGTAACAAACAAAAATCTTAAGTCTTTGTGTATAGATTATATGATCATCAATCCTTGTATGTATACATATAAATTCAAAATAAAGTAATTAAACGTAAATTAAAAAGCCTATGACTTGCGCTAAAGCTGCAAAGTAATAAGATAATAATTCGTATTATAAATTATTATGAAATATATATATATATATATATATATATATATATATATATACAGTATATACACAAAGAAGTCATACAATTTCTGGCAGTAAGGCAATTTGGCAATGTTTTTTTTTTTTGCAATCTTTCAAACAACAATTAGGTGCGTTTATGTTTGTCAACAATAATATTTAGCCATTATTCGCGTTGTAACAAAGCTACTATTAGAAAAATGCTAAAATGTTTACTTATTTGAAAGGCCTGTGTATTTTATGCTTCTTTCTTTCTTAATGAATTATAAATGAAATAAAAATCACCGTAATCATCTCAAAAGATGATAATTAAGTATTATGCAAAATATTTATGCAAGACAGCAAGTATGATCTTAATGGAACCATTACGTTTTAAGGATTATAAGACCCTTTAATTGTCTAAACTGCTATAAGAATTTTGCTGATGAGAAAACCAATGTCTCCATCAAATAAATGTTCAATCTTTGGAATTAGTGCACGCAGAGAGAAGCCATTACTTTCATTCAACATAATGCATCCTTGCACTTTAAAAAATGTGGTTTTAAAAACATGCCTTTCTTTTGCCATAATGTTTCTCAAATATCTTCCTTTTAAAATCCATCTATTAGAGAAAACTGCAATCTTTTTAATATATACCTCCACACAAATAACCATACTTATTAAAAAACTTCATTCGAGTTGTTTATAGCTAAAATTTATGACATCAGGTTATTTCAAACCCCCAAGCAAAGGTTTTTCTCGTTGAGTTATTTTTAAACACATTACCAGTTTTAAAAGGAAAATATTGTCCAAACAATTAGAGCTTCTATTTAACTTTTCCTGTTGTATTGTTTTCCTGTTGTATTTTTGAAGATTGTATACTTAGTCAACCAATTACTGAGTTACAGCCTAATGATCTTCACTCTCTGGAAAATTCTAAAAATATTCTGTTTGCTGTGTAAAAGTCAATTATCATGCAATTATTTTAACTTCGTGTTGTTTACCAATGAATAATTTTGCATGCAAATTTAAACATGTGATGGTTTTAGTGGCAATCTAAGTAACAGTAATTAATTTTCATTATTGACATTAATGAATCTTTTGTTGTTTACTAGACGTAATATTTTCAAATTCAGAAATGTTTGGAGTTTATGTTTTGATATGAACAAATAAATTATGTTTATCGAAGACAACTAATTTAAGTAATGTTTGAAAATTTTCCTAAATCTTGATTTTTCTATGCCACATCACAGTTGAAGTCTTACGTTGTAAGCTTAACAGTTCTTTATATAATCATATCTACTGTAATTTGCATTATTCTATCTCTGGCTCTATAGGTGTATTTTACAAAATTCCATAATCAATGTGCACTAAACTATGTGTAAGACAATAAACCAAAAAAAACAAGAAGGTAGAATTATTATCCGCAAGTCAAATATACAAAGAATACATATGGACACAAACTATATAATCAACATGTAATACAAACTAAAAAACTAAATATTTATAATAAAATAAAACAGATAAAAAATTTTGTAAGCCGTCTTAGTAAAAACAAATAAATAAATAAATTAAAAAAATAAAAATCTGAAAGATTCAGATTTTAAATTACGTCCAAAGGGGCGTTTTCTTAACATTTTGTCTGTTACCTTTATTTATTAAATATCACGTTTTTCGCACTTAAACCATAAAATTCAGTTCAACAGCAATATCGCAAAATAGTTTTAAACTGAGCATATCCTTTAGAATTTCAGATATAGAGTCTAGCGCGCTGGAGATAAAAATGCTTTTTCTGTACAACGTTGCCATTGCTCGCTTTGAAATTCTTTCAGTTTGTTAATAAAAAATTCGTTAAAGTTTTACAAAATATGAACTAGATAATAAAACAAATTCCAAATTCGGGCTTCCAGATGCCCATACTCGGGTGGAAACGTACGGTATTCAAAATTCGATGGCTCTAAATACAGTTGTTTTATCACAATGAGAGAAACATACATACATTTATGCAGATTCTTCATTATTTAATTTCTTTAAATATAATACAGGGCGATAATATTTTGTGGCAACAGTTTGAAAAGTGAATTGGACATTTATAGTGAGCCAACGAAATGCAAAAACGCAAAACAAAAGGGCAAATTGGCCTTTTGAGCTAATAAGCAAATAAACATAAATATTATTACGAAGTTTGCATATGTAGGCATAATTTTAGTGACATTATATGTGAAGTTGTAGTACGTTTTGCAAAATGTCACGTGAAACGTCTGAAGATTCGATGATCTGCCGTAAAAATAAGATTGCAGGGCAAGTCTATTTAACATATAGGTAAATGCCTAACTCGCTGAATATGCGAGGTATCGCCAAGCTGGGGCTGGTTTTGGTAACTAATTTTTGTCAACAAATTTGACAAGTAAAGACCAAAAGTCGCCGAACTTAGGGAACATTTGTTAACGTCTTGGTCCGGTGTTTGTATAAATGTAATTGGTAATGTAAGTGAATAACTGCAATTTATTCCTATCTGTAACTGTAACCGTATTCAGCCCTCATATGCCTTCGAGTAATTTCGATAAGTGGAAGGCACTAGAGATTTCTAGGTGACTGGGGAAAAACAATATAAGACTGGAGAACGCATCAGCTCTCAGTCAGACTGGGCAAATAAACCTTTTCTTTGTCGTAATTAAATTAAACCAACCAAATAGTGATGAAAGTGCAAATTACTTTAATGATATTGTTTTATCCCAAAGTGTAGGTTGAAAATAGGTATATTGCTGTCACAACATAATTTTAATACCTTAATTAAATATAAAAAGAATAAAAAACATAAGAGAATTTTTCCTAAAACGCAGTAACGTTTTAAGAAATGTCTTCTAATAGAATGAATATGAATATAAAGAAATTGGGAAAGAAACATGTCACAAAACTAGTCAAAAATGCAACCCCAGTTTGGTGCAGAATTTTAATAAAACGTTTAGAAAGTTTTATTCAAAATTGTACACCCAACTTGCATTGCATTTTTGCTTCATTTCAAAAGAATTTACAGAATTTACTTTTATCAGAAATGCAGGTTATTATTTATAGAGTTTTTAAATGAAACTATTTAATTTTAACGCAAAATTTAAATAAAAGTATTAAACTCATACTGGATACTTATTCATCATTAAAATGGTAAAAAATGCTAAAAAAATACAGCTATTATGGACGAAATAAATCATCTTTTTTTCCCTTCGTTTCAGGAAAAAATTTAAATTAGGAGATCGATAAGAAGTTTCTTTCTTTCCTATGAAATTCGCAGTCATAGAAGTAAGACACATTTACTCGATTCCGTTAATATTTCTCAAGAAATTATTATTTTATTTCGTTATTTCATACTCTTACAGATATCAGATATATATCAGATACAGGGAAAGTTTCGGGAGCAAATACAACAGAATTTAATCTCTTAGTTAGAACGCGGGAAGTATAGGCACAACTGAGTCATCTGTTGGCAGAAGCAATTAGCAAGCGATGTTTAGGGGCTGAGTTAATTTAATTGGTTTTCAGCGGATGTCTGATAGCAAGAAAAAGAATATCTTTACAGCATGAGTTCTGTTATTACAGTGTTTCCAATGAATTTCGCCAAGCTAGCAGGAAAGGTCAAGCATTCCAAAGATAAATCAACATTTAACCCGATTGAGCTCACTCTGAAAGATGCTTAGATTCAATTAGGATGACACTAGTATATCTCATTAGTGTTTATAAGAATAGCTTTAAATATTTTGAGATATATTTTAAAATATTTAAATATTAAACATTATTTAAAACAGTTTAAAATACTATTCCATCCGATATCCACAAATTTCCGTTATTTATTATCGAAATTGTAACTTTATTAATTAATGTTTAATGCAGTATTCCGAGTTCTTGATACACTGCATTTTATGATATCACAAAGATATTTTTAAAATCAGATGCGATATTTGGATTACATGCTTAGCAAAAAGAACAAGTCACAAGTTATTCTTTAAAGGAATTAAAACATGCAACTCAAAAGAGAAGAAGAACAAAGATGAAATGAATCGGATGCCTTCCTGGAAGATGTTTTAAGAGACATTGGCTCATATTCATGCTACACATGAGAAAAGAAAATGTGAATTCCCAATTCAGCCAGTCTTTTCGCCAAGATCTGAATCTGAACCGAATTACCAGTTGTCAGTAGTTCTGTTGTTGCTAATGCTCACTTGTCTGATCTACAGTCAGGCCATATCCACGAAATTCCTCGTTGCAAAGAGCGCAAGTTTAGACCTTTCGTTGGCAACTTGAGCATTATATAGGTGACAGAGCGATTTATCTCAGTTCCGCCCCCAATTTTGGCAGAGAGCAACTAGGGGGTATGGTTCGGAGCGTCTCCTACCTCTCTTTCCCTACCACTCACCTCTCGAGGAGACTATCGGCTCGCCGCATGTTTAGGGTGCCTCCATGCTGCATGGACATTATACGTTTACAAATACCCTTCTGCGTGATTCGAACTTGGGCCCTTCGGAATGACAGCCAGTGACGCTAACCACTCTATAGATTGGGCGGTGTCATCAGCTTTATCATTTATCACCGGTTTCAAAATGAATATAAGAATATCACAAAAACTAAACAGTTTTAGAAAGTAAAAGCTTAACTACACAATAAAGTATAAACGGCTAAAAATCAAACGGAGATTCTTGAAATCCATCTTTAAAAATAATTTTACAATGCATACATAAAAGAATTAATTTAAATATGCATACGCAGGCGCAGTCATATATACGCTTATTTTACGTGTACAATTAATTGTATTCTGCAAACTTCTGTCTTGTTTGCTTTGTGCTAATAAAGTGTAAGTATATATCGACAGTTCCTGAAGCTCCGTGTAAGATATATTCGTGTGTAAAATATTTGTTCTCTATATTTATTTTTTTCTAAATCGAAGAATTGTTTTTATTATACCACTTACGGTTTTAGAATGCGGGATATTGGAAAAACAATATCCGCATGCAGATTTTTCAATTTTAGGTGTAGATGCATTAATCTATTTTCTGACAATTATTTATCACATAATGCTTACTGAAATGACTTACTTAATGACAATGACAGTGACTTACCTAATGACTTGCTTCAGACTTTTGCTTTTTCAAATAGGGGCACCATATTGTCTTTTGTCGACGTTGGACACTCACGTATTTATCATTCGAAGTTGTTTAAGATTAGAACGATCTTTTACTAGTAGTATTTCGTTTCATTTTCTTGGTATCTTAATATCTATTTCTTTTCATTTTTAGCGAACATTTGTATTATGCTTCCACGGTAGTGAATATCCATATTACTTAACAAATCGACAATTCTGCAAGCTGCAGCATTGAAAAAGCTGAATTTTGGTTGTGAAATCATTAATGTTGTCAGTGCAAAATCTTATACATTTAGGCATCCAAATATATTCGCTAAACAACCCACTTTTGCAATCAGTAAATTCTCTTCGAAGTTACACAAATAATAAACAAAAATTACTTTTATTTCTTCTCTAAACTAATGAACATTGCAAAAAAACTCTTCCACTCGACAGCCGAAGAACTTAGTTACAAAAAAAGAAAAAAAACTGATGCTGTGATCTCATTTCATGAAATAAATTTGTAAAAGGAAGAAATTGAAGTTGTCTACTTTTGACTATATTCACCATTTTCATGATTCATTAGATATGGGTTTGACGTTTAGAAGTAAACAATTTGGCATGAGAGCTTCTCTATGTGCAAATCAATGCATTATTATAACATCCGGATTTCCAGACCTAACTTCTGATGCCAAATCTCTGAGCTTTTCTGTCATTGCACGTGCGCAATCAGTACATCGATTTATGTAGTTTATTTCTCGAAAGTTTTTTTTTTTTTTTTTGTGAATATACTGGGGGGTCATAATAAACTTCCTCGATATATGACCCGACAGTGGTCTGTGCGCTCAACTTCTCGAATTTAAAATTTGAGATATTGTTATTTAAAGGTATGCTTTCGAGCTAGTGATGACTCAAAGACAATAGAGCACTCATAGTTACGTTTACAGTAAAAAAAATAAAACTGTCGAATAATCAAAACCCACCCTCTTTTTTTCCGCGCAGATTGATCAACACCCTGAAAAACCGTAAATGTGGTTGAAACGCTACACATATGATGAAAATGGCCGGCCTAAAGCATTTACAAAGAACACCACTGCCAAAGACAGTAACAACAGATAGGCGAGGAAAAGAAATTTTTATTGGAATTACAAGTTTTCTCCATGTACGGCATTTCAAGACAGAGTCCTCTCCCGTAACTTTGAAGTTTCGTGGCCACCCGATCCCACACCTATAGATATCAGTTTCTGTTGTTATCTGAAATTTAAAATGTGCACATTAAATCCGCGACAATTGTCAGAATTGAAAGTTGCTACAAAATGTGATGTTATACAGATTCCTCCTGCGATCTCACGTTCGTCATGATCGCCGAAAATCTACCGCATGCAATGCTTTATCGTTAGCGAAAGTGGGCACGTTGAAAACTTGTAATTCAAATACAAGTTTTTTTTTTTCTTTTCTTCTATTGTATTTTCATCGGCCCTTTAAAAATCTCTTTTTTGCAAATGTTTTACTCCAGCAATTTTCATAACACATGTTTCAACGCTATTTATGGTTTTTCCAACTCTATTTATGGTTTTTTAGGGCGCTGATCAATTTTCGTAGAAAAAAAGGTCGATGTTGCCAATCAAATTTTTAAAATGTTTTTGCTGTCATCGTAACCGTGAAAGCTGTATTGTTTTAAATCATCACAATCTCCAGTGTGTTCCTTAAAATAACAATATCTGAAATTTCATCAGCCTTACGCTCTCGTTTTGTGGTCCCCAAATTGTTGTGGTTAAACTTCCCATGACACACTTTTAGTCCTTTTTCGGCTTACCATTGGACCGTGGCTCTTCGGTTGTAAAGCACTAACCTTAAAGCAGGGATAATTTCGTGCAGGAATTTCTAAGAAAAATTGGCTCCTGTTCAGAATATACATGGAGAAAACAGTGAATTTCCCATGCAGTCAGATCTTCCGCTGATACGTTGTCTCAAGTCGAACTAACAAAGCTCAATATTGTTATCCGCTTTCTCTTGATGGCCCTTGATGTACTATAATATCCCTTAATGGGCTTCATTTTGAAAGATAAGCTGTAAGGTATTTCTCCCGCCTTCCTAGCGTGCCTTTGTGGTGTAGTGGTTCTGCACGCCGGGCCGGTATTTCAGAGGTCCGTGGTCCGATTCCCGGCTCATTTTTCATCTTGCCTGCTTCCAAAAATACATAATGTCTCTACAGTGGCACTCGAACTAAAAGAGTGGTCGATGATTGTTTCTTCTC
The DNA here is from genome assembly GCF_044657685.1 of Stegodyphus dumicola. NCBI lineage: Eukaryota > Metazoa > Arthropoda > Arachnida > Araneae > Eresidae > Stegodyphus > Stegodyphus dumicola. The sequence goes on along the minus strand of NC_140776.1, from coordinate 158,677,500 downwards.
GCCCAGGATTTGGCAATTGGATTCCTAAAAACGCGAGTCGCCGTTTAAAAGGGGCAGTATATAAGGTATTTCTCCCGCCTTCTTAGCATGCCTTCCTAGTGTAGTGGTTCTGAACGCTGGGCCGGTATACAGAGGTCCATGGTTCGATTTTCGGTGAAGGCGGTTGCTAATTTTCCATTTCTCCTACTTCCAAATAAATCTCCCCACCCAGGGTTCGGCAATTGGGTCCCCTAAAAACCCCAGTCGCCCTTTAAAAGGGGGGTATATAAGGTATTAATCCCACCTTCTTGGCGAGCCTTTGTGGTGTGGTGGTCTACACACTAGGCGTTATTCCAGCGGTCCGCGGTTCGATTCCGGCTAAGGCTTTGTTAAGTTTTCATCTTTTCTACTTCCAAAAAATACCTAATGTCTCTACAAAGCAACTATGTTTTTTGTAAAATTGATAACTTCGATATTATAGTTATAAAGTGCAATATTAATAACTATTTGATGTAATAAGTAAATAAGTCCATTTTCTATCGAAATAATATATTTTTTTTTTCTTTTTCTTGCAGGTAAGCACACTGTGTTAATATCATAATCGCTTTCAAACGGCAATTATGTAAGTATAACAAATTTGATTTTTAGTTGTAACAGCCGGTAGATGTCAAGAGCTTCATAAACACCAGAAATATCTATCGAATTTTTATTTAATTCCAAAACAGTGATAATTAAAATTGCTTCTGTTTTCCATTGCCTTCTTATTTAATTTCCTCTTGCGGAGGAATCACAATTTAACACACTGCCAATCTCTCTCTTTTTTGCCATCTTTGTTGCTCAGATATCTTCAAGTATATATCTTTAAGTTAAACACGAGAAAGAATTAAAAAAAGGAAAGACATAAAAAGTTTTCTTTCCTTTTAACAAAATTAACGAAACTTTACATGAGAGCGCAAGTAGCAACTATTACACTTTAAAACACAGTATCCTCATAACGAAGTCTCCGAAATGTTTTTGCAATTAAGAAGAATGCAAGCTTCTGAAAAAGACACTGGATGATAAAAAAGTATTTTTTAATGTTGTAGAAGATACTTCTGCTTAATGTGTTTAGATGTTCCGTTCTTTAGTCGCGTAATGTATGTCTTACGTTCTTTGCGGATTAAACACATTAGCGGAATTAGAATGTGGGAACAGTAGTTAATCAAACGAGTCAATAATTTTTTGTTCATTTTATTACCTACATACTTTTATCAAAAAGTATTTTTCCAAGATAGGTAAAATCATGCAATATTTTTTCCGATATATTATATTAATTAAATTTACTTTGGTAGAAACAAATTTATAACTCTTTAATAATTTCTTCTATAAAAACAAAATGCAGAATTAAATTTCATTTCAATCTAGATTTATGACTTAGTCTTTAACACAGATATCGTTATAAAATTATACAAATAGCACGCATATTTATAAATATATATGCATATTACTGCATTATTTTTAATTATCACTTCTGTTTCAAATCACATTACTTAAATACGTACATTATAATAAAACACCCCATTGAGATTTTAACAATTTCTCAACAGCATTTACAACACTTGATGAAAAACAAAGATTGATGAAATTTTCCATCATGTAATGAGGAAATTTTGAATAACATAAATCGTTTCCGAGTAAAAGGTAATTCTGTGTAAAATTTTTTGACTCATTCTTTATTAGTCCAAAGGGAAAATTTGCCCAGAAAGACTATTAATTTCGTTTTGGCATTTTGCGTTGATTCACATTCTGCGTTGTTTCATTTTTCAAGTTGTTGCCACTTAATACTATCGCCCTGTATTATATTCAAAGAAATTAAATAATGAGGAATCTGCATAAATGTATATATGTTTCTCGCATTGTGATGAAGAATCTGCGTAAATGTATGTATGTTTCCGGCATTGTGATAAACAACGGTACCTAGAGCCATCGAATTTTGAATAATTTAATCCTCCTTGCGAATATGAGCATCTGGAAGCCCAAATTTGAAATTTGGAATTTGTTTTATTATCGATTTCATATTTTGTAAAACTTTAGATTAACAAACTTAAGGATTTCAAAGTGAACAATGGCAGCATTGTACAGAAAAACATTTTTATCTCCATATCTCTACTTCAGCGTCGCTTCTATTCATTATTAATCTTTAAATTTTATTGCGTTTACATAATTTGTGCATTGTATTCTGTGTATTTCAATTTACATATTGTTTTAGTTTATTGACCTGTTAAGTAGTAAATGCGTTGTTTATGTTTCCAAATCAGTTCGCGATATAATAGTAAATACATATACAGAGCTCTCGGCTAGTACCATGAAATATTTTCTACAAATGTTTTGTTACAGTTTCTAGAATTGTGCAAAATGTAACAGTTTCTAACAAATTTTCGTAGTCGCAGAGCCAACTTTCTAATAAGCACATTGTATATTGATTTTTATTTTGTAGTATTCGCCATTTCATTCAGTATATGTACAGTATTCCATTATGTTGTATAATTTATTTTCTATTAAAGTGGGGTATAATAGTTAGTTTAGTGTTGTATAATGGTAAGTAAGTGTGATGTATAATAGTAGTATTGAAATAGACTTTCTTGGTTGTAGAACTTTGTAAATACGTATTGAAATGTATTGTTGGATTTAATGTTTTGAATTGTCTCAGCATTCAAACTCTGCTACAATATATTATCTTCCCAAATTTTACAGTGACTGCTTCCAAAGGTTATTATCTACTGTTCTTTTGATTAGCTTTAGCGTTACAGTACAGCATCATATACAGAATTGTCAACTTTTCTCATACCAGCAGTGTATATGGTGTTTTATTTGTAGTATCAGTTTTACTATGTCAGTGTGTTGTTCAGTATTCTAGTAATATATTGCATAATATTTTTAGTAATGTGCGGAATAATACAAAGGCTGTTCGCACATTTTTAGACGATTTTGGTAAGCGATAATAAAAAATCGTTTGCTGCAAAAGAAGTAATTGCAATTGTACTATGTTTTTAAAAGTCAAAATTATCCTCTGTGGCTTGAAAGTTTTGTTTTTATTCAAAATGGCGAATTTAACAAAGCAGTGGTTCGAAGGCTACATTTACGCTCTTTTCGAAGAGAAATATGTATACTCCGTTATCCAAAAACGATCTGAGATTCATGGTTTTGTGATATCTAAAGCGTCGATGGGTAATATCATCAACAAGAAAGGAAGAAAACGTCAAATTGGAGCCTCAAGTGGGACAAAAATTCCAAAAATATATCCAAGAAAAAAAAGGACATCTTCAACTATTGCAAAGGTACGTTGTTTAATGTTAAAAGAAAATCCCCTAGTCAAAGTACAGTTGCAAATTCATTAAAATGCTTGGTGTCTACTGTAAACAAAATGATAAACGTTGATTTAAATCTTAAGAAGGCGAAAAAACGCAATGTCCATCGTCTTCTTCCGAAGCATATCGCTCAACGCAGGACACGCTGCAGAATTTCTATATGAGAAACACTTATCCAAAGAAAAATGGAAAAAAAATTGTCACAATAGATGAAGCATGGGTGTATTTAAATGATTGTAACAAAAAAGAGCCATTTATTATCATAAAAGGAGAGAAAAAAAATTAAGTACGTGGTTCAAAGAATCGAAAGAAAGTTTTTCTAAGGGATTCATGATTGTTGCTGGTTTTTCTTATAATGGCAACTTAAAAATAAAGAGAGTGCAAAAGAATGTGAAGTTTAACTCCAAATACTATCAGGAACATATTTTATCGCCAATTTTTCTGAATGAAATACCATCGCTTTATCCACAGTGCCATCAATCTGTGAGACTCCATCAGGACAAAGCTAGCAGTCACATATGAAAATCCACTCTAAATTTCCTAAACGAAATGGAACAAAAAACTGGTATCAAGGCCATACACTTCAGTGATATCCCTACTAAATATCCCGATGTGTCACCTATGGAATTTTGTGCTTTCGGACTTTTAAAAACTACATTATCCAAACGTTGTCCCAAAACCCTAACAGGACTCTGGAAAGCTGTTCGGGAGGAATGGGATAGAATATCTCTTCTGCCACTTCAAAAGGCATTATTATGCTGGAAATTGCGGTGTCGAAAGATAGTTCAGAATAAGGGATGTCAAATAGAACATTTAAAACACAAGAAGTTTATGTAATTTAGTTTTGGGAATACAATATACATCGTCTAAAAAATTTGTGAACAGCCTCTGTAGTAAGTGTATAGTTGTATAATAGTAAGTCAGTGTGATGCATTTACAGTGAAAGCTCAAGAATAAATGCATTTACAGTGGCAGTAAAAGCTTTAAGCCAGTTTAATTATTTCTGAAACAAGAATTCTATAGCAGTTGTTGCAAAATCGCAAGACACTCAAACCATACCTTAAATGGAATTCATACTAAAGCTTACTCAGTCTAAATCTTCCATTTATTCAGTATCTCATTAACCACATTTTTTAAAAAAGCTGAAGTTTTTCAGTCCTTTACAGCTCGTTTTATAAGTATGGAACATTTCTAAGCTGAAAGGAAAATCAAGAAGAAAATAAATATTCGAAGTTTCAAATATTTAGCCTCATAAATATTTGCCCCGTGGTATTATGCTTAAATACTTTAACTAATATTTACTCTTTATTGGTTAACTAAAGAAGTTAGGAAACCACGAGGGTTAAGTCACTTTTCGGCTCGTTAACTTTAACCGCCTGGAATCTGCTAAAGTTATTCAAATTATATTCTGTTGATTTATTCCCGAAGTTTTCTAAAATTGTTCACGAAAGTATTATTTATCAAAAAAATCATTTTATCTAACAATACAATATTTATTCATATGAGGTCCGTTGCTAAAAGCAAATTACCAAAATTTGCATTCTCTTTTCTTTATAAAATAGAAATATATTTTACCGTTAATAATTTAATAAACCCAGAGACATTTATATTTTTCAAGAAAAATCGGTTGTCCTCTTCTAAATAAAATCTGAGTTAAAACATGACGAATGTTTCACATGATTAAAAATAAATCGGAATTTATTCTGCGGCCTCTCACTCCGAGTTTTCATTATTATGCTAATAAGGCGAAATTAAAATGGTTTTGCATTTGTTCACCCGGAGAATAAAAACGTGGGTTTTCTCGTGAAAATCTTAGCGAAACTGCATAATTTCAATAATTCTTTTTTACGTGGCGAATAAATAAGGATTGTAGCATTTTGCTTTTGCAGACATCCACCCTATCCTATCCCTTTCCAAATTAAAATAAATCTGGGTCTATTTCATATCTACGAATTCCTGGTACCATATATCTATGTAATTAAGTAAGGGAATTAACATTGTTTTGAGAATTCATAGATGATTTAAAGAATAAAAATGTTCTGAGCTTTTTTTCAACATTTCCGAGGTTGTTTCGAACTTCTGCCGAAACATTTATGACAATTAGGTAAATATAGTGGATGGCATTTGTATTTAATTAACTGAAGTAGAACTAATAAAATTTAAATTGCTGTTTCTGGATTACATGTACAATATTTCTAAAGACTACAAAATAAAATACGCATTTATCAACTGCCATGCAAAATTTCAATAAAGGTTTGCATACCTCCTGGGGAATTAATAATGAATGAAGCAATGATTACATATGCAAGAGAACAGAAATAATAATGCTTATGTTTCATGTTCCTTTATCTGACAATAATGAAAATATAGCAGCAGAAGTTACGTAAAATCTTAATTTTGTTATTAATTGAAGGCAGTATTATGTGAATGAATTGAAAAGCAAACAGTACGTTTAATTCCTTCAGTAAACAGTTGAGTCCTTCAATTATTATCTAAGATTACATAAACTTCTTGAAGCGGAAACACAGTTACATGATAGATATGAAAGCTAAATTAATTAAAAAATCTTACAATTAATTATAAAAATGAAGAATGATGTTTTAGAAACTTGTGTAAAATTTTCGCATTATGTGTCACCAGAATAAATCACCATATTTTTTATCGATTGCTCGGAAATACAATATTTACTTTTTTTTACATCATCTTTTATACCATCTGCTATTTCCAAAGGCAGGGACAACACCCAAAACGGTTAACAGTGCCTATTTTCGCTTTTCAGATAAGGCATTTTTAAAATATTCAACCTTTTGATGTACAACAATAAAGGAATTCAGAGGTACATGCTATAAAACCCCATTGCAGTTCGTTGTGCTTCATTTTTGAATTCACGTTGGTCTTGTATTTATTTATTTATTGTTGTTCAATTGTTAAATTGAGAATGTATATTATTTATTTCATATAAAGCTCAGCCCACCAGCGGTCGAGCGGTAACGTCGCTGAACACTGGTAGTTCGGTCCGAGGTTCGAATCCCGCGAACGGGCTGGCTGCATGGGTGTTTTCGTGGTTTTCCCCATGTGTGACGTATATACGAGCCAGTTTCTCTTTCCACGGAGGCATCCCTTCCTTAAGGCAGATAGCCCTCGAGTGCTTTGCCGTAATCTAGTAAACCAAACCAAACCAAAAACCAAATAAAGCTCAAGAATAGTCACCCATATGAATTATTTTGTTAAACTCTTTCTGTTAAAACAAATGAGCGTTCGCAATATTGTTGCGTTCTACGAGTTCATGGATTTGGAGTAACTGACGATAAAACTTGATGAAGAATAAAAACACAATTTATTCGCCAGTATTACACAGGAGACTTCCAAAGACATGTTTACAGTCGTCTAAAAACTACCACGAAGATGCTGAAACAATCAGACTACAAGGTGAAATCTACAAGGTTTCCTTCAGGTAACCTTGGTAAAGACAGCTTCGCTGCAAAACACTAAAGTGCAGCTCTCAACTCGGTTTGGTTGCTCCCAAGCTGCTCTTTGAACTCAAAACACAACTACTGAATTCATCATACTACTACTCCGGGTACTGGCAAAGTATAGCTTTTAGCTTACCTTCTAGAAAATTCCCGAGGAAAACCGCTAAGAATGCGTTTTGGAATGTTCTCACTCCGTTTATAGCATATTGTCAATTCTGTCGCCAAATGGGAGAATTCACGCCAAATCTGGCAGTCCTAAGCCCGCTTTGCGCGGAAGCTATCTTACCGCAGCTGGGCATTTCGCAATAATATATTTTGTTATATGATTGTTATTTACATGAGTTCAAAGTGATGCCACAAAGGCAGGTAAGATACCAGTGTACACAAACTTTCTTGTTAGCAGCTTTGTTATTAAGGTACGCCTTAATGATATTTTTAGGATGTGTGGGAGTATTTTCTTTTTATCTTCAACGCTAAGAAGGTTTACAGAAGAGTATCAGATCATTATCTTTAGCAAAAAAAAATATTGAAAAAAACAATGAAAAATAAATTCATCATTAAAAAATAAAAGACAAAAGAGCTTTTGGAATATAAGAACCAACTTTAATTAAGAAAAATGTAAGACTTCCATTCCTACTTTCTTTTTCTCGAAACAATTTTTTTTTATTCACCTGGAATCGGCAATTCTATGAAATCGACTAGAGTAGAATATTAGTTGCCCACAGTAACTGGGAAATCAAGACATTCCGGGTAATTGGGCTGCGTTTTTCTGCTTTCTAAATACAGTACATGTTTACTATAATGCATATGAGAACATTTATTTCAGGCTGCTAATAATAATTAAAATAATAAGAAATAACTTACTTAAATATGTAATAATAATAATAACAATAATAACAATAAGAAAATTAAGGAAAGCACATAAGTAAGGAATAATATAGGATATTATGATAAGAAAAGAATGTTAATAATAATAATAATGATGATGATTTTGTTGTTATAATGAATTTGATTTTTAATTAGTCCACAGAGACTAGAAGGGCTATTAATTTCGTTTTGGCATTTTGCGTTGAATACTAAAAACGAATCACTTTTCAAATTGTCGCCACCAAATATTAGAACCCTATATTATATTTAAAGAAATTAAATAACGAAGATTCTGCATGGTTTATCGCATTGTGATAAAACAACGGTACCTAGACGTACCATCAAAATTTGAATAACGTAATCTTCCATAGAAGATGGGTATGTGGAATCCCTAATTTGAATTTAAAATTTGTTTATTATCGATTTCATATTTTGTAACACTTCAATGATTTTTTTATTAACAAACTCAAGGATTTCAAAGCGAGCAATGGCAACACTGTACGGAAGAAAAATATTTTTATCTCTAGCGCATGAGACTGTGTATCGGAAATTCTAAAGATATGCTCATTTTAAAATTATTTTGAGATATTGCTCTTAAACTGAATTTTATATTTTGAGTACGTAGAACAGGATATTTAATAAATAAAGGTAACACACAAAAAGCTAACAAAAATTCCCTTTGGACGTAATTTAAATTCTGAAACCTTTCAGATTTTTGTTTTGTTTTGTTTTGTCTTAATTTTAAATATACGTTTATATGCGACAGCTGAATGTTAAATGCCTGTTTTATTTTCTTTAGAACCCTCTATCCTGCAGTATATAAATAACTACAGATAATAATTTTTGCCGAAGTCATAGCGCTGTTACCAAATGTTTATTCCTTGCTACATCATTAAGCTGTAAGTTAGCTTCAACATCCGCAAGCTTATGAAGCATTTATTGCACTCCAAGAATTAATTGAAACATTTTGGCAAAAAAATAAAATAAATTACTTTTTATCTTTTTCCATTCCTCTGTTTTTTTATATATCTGAAGATATCCTACATCTTAATCCTAACATCCTCCTTGTTTTCCAGTTCCCTACCTACTTTTTATAGATTATCCCACTTTTCGCTAAGAAAGTGAAAGGAACTTCTCAGCATCAAGCAAGACTATCCCTAGAGGTAACTTCCGAAGCGGGTGACTTATTTAATTGACAGAGATAAGGCAATTTTTTATGTCAGTTATTTTTTGTCTTTTTGGTGCGTGTGGGGGACAGGAAGAAAGTTTGCTGATGAGACCTAGATGCTGAGAGCAGTGATGGAGATAATTATCTACGGGATAGGGGATATTAGGTTGTTTGACAACGTTGGATTCATTCGTTTGTTTATTACTTCCTCAATCCAGCTGCATGTTTACTATGTTTTTCTTACCTCGGGCAAAACATAACGGAAAACGTGTTATGTATTGTAGCATTTTCTATCTATCTTTGGTAAAATGAAGCGAGCCTCTCTTGTACTGCAGGAAGACATTGGACACTTCAGAAATAAAAATAGAAATGGTAAATTTAATTTCTTTTTACGCTTTATTTTATTTTAATTGTAATATTCGTAGATTACAAAGAGTTTCTAACGAAAAATAATTCCTTTGATATTTTTTGATATAAACACTTACTTATTAAAATATACTTATTAAAATATCCTTTCTTATTCCTTACTTATGTGCTTTCCTTACCTTTTCGTATTGTTATTATTATTATTATTATTACATATTTTAATTAAGTTATTTCTTATTATTTTAATTACTATTATTAGCTGCCTGAAATATATGTTCTCATATGCATTATAGTAAACATGTACTGTATTTAGAAAGCAGAAAAACCAGTTACTGTGGGCAACTAATATTCTACTCTAGTCGATTTCGTAGAATTGCCGATCCCAGGTGAGTAAAAAAAAATGATTCGAGAATAAGAAAGTAGGAATGGAAATCTTACATTTTTCTTAATCACAGTTGGTTCTCGTATCCCAAAAGCTCTGTCTTATATTTTTTAATGATTAATTTCTTTTTCATTGTTTTTTCAATAATTTTTTCTAAAGATAATGATATGATACTCTTCTGTAAACCTTCTTAGCGTTGAAACTTCTTAGTGTTAAATTCCTTTGATATAAACACTAGCGCCATTCTTGCGAGTTAAAAGTAGAAACAAGTACTAATTATTACACTAATAAAGTGTTACAGATCTTTCTACTACAGGTCTACTTTCGCACGCAAATATCAAGGTCAAAGTGGTAAATATCAAGGTCAAAGTGGTAAATTAACATAACCGAAAAACGAGTAGACATAACCTACTGAAAGTTAAATCAGGAGATCGCTTGGCATTCTGTAGGGGATCGCCTGGTTATGTGAATATAGCCTTCTATTAATGTATGGAAAGAATACAAAGCATGAGTTCATTTAAGCTGTGGGATTCAAATGAAAGACATCGAACAGTTCTCGTCAGTGTGAACGATGTCGAGCCGCTATCATACTCAGTCTGTCACACGGACTATTTCATAGACAGCTTATGTATGACTGAATCACTGGAAAGTTGAAGGAAAGTCGAAATGCGGTTGATGTGACTAAAGAGTTCAGCCTGTTCCTATCGATAAAAATATTGTGAGCTTTTTATGATGATAAAAATATGCTATGTAAAAGTGAAGAGGCTACGTAATATTTGCTGTAAGTAGGTATTAGCCTTACAAACCTAAGTCGAAAAACAAGTGACACGTGATGGAGGACTTAGGCATCATCCCTCCACCGTTAAGGTTAACAGGTAGTAGCACCACATCCGCCCTTATCTAGAGTTGACCATTTGGAGCCACGTGGGGGTCTCGCACGGAGTGCCCAGACCCAACGCCCGGACCGTCCCGTTTGCAGTGTTGCTGACCAATCCGCCGGCAAGGGTGCACTCCCAGCCAGCTGCCCAGGCCCAGTATTTATTGATTCTAATAAAACAATACATGGCCATACAAGGGCTTATCGCTGTGCTAGCGTAGTAATATATATCAAAACTTACATTAAAATATTTGAGTTTGATACACACATAAGGACACATATGATACGGTTACATTGAAATGTGTGCAATAGAGAATTAATTACTAAGTTGCTAATTCAGAAGTCAAACAACAAAAATCAGCGTTAATTTACAAAATTTTCACAGGACTAGTTTCGATGGTTTTACCGAACCATCATCTTCAGCTGCAAAACCGCAAATGAACAAGATAGGAAATAATGTTTAGATAAGATAAGAAAGCCTGGACAAGAATAAGCAAGCGGCGCCATCTGTTGGCGAAACCAGAACTAAAACATAATTTCTCTAAAAGCCGAAGGCAAATTTGGATTGGAATTAGGATCGTTAACTAGAACAGAAAGATTTTTATGAATGTGAAATGCCTCTAGAAAATCCAGTTCTCCAATGGAAGATGTTTTTTGAATAATTTTGGCAGCCGGACCAACAATGTTGAGCAACAGAAGACTTCTGTGTTTCCTTTTTTCTAACATATGCCTCATGTTCTTTGACGCGAAATTTTAAGGCTCTCTTAGTTTGGCCAATGTAAATTAAACCGCACTGGCAAGGAATCCTATAAATACCCCAGGAATTCATATCCGGAATGGGGTCCTTGAGTATAGAAGTTGGAATTTTATTCATGGGAGAGTAAACAACCCGAAAGTTAAATTTCTGCAAAATATGTGCAACTTTATAGCTAATTGATGGAAAGAAGGGAATGACAACAGAATTTTTATAATCTCCTAAAATAAGAGTATGGCTTTTAGTGTGTTGAGATGAGAATTTTTTAACTGCTTGATTAATAATTTCATAAAAATCTTTCTGTTCTAGTTAACGATCCTAATTCCAATCCAAATTTGCCTTCGGCTTTTAGACAAATTATGTTTTAGTTCTGGTTTCGCCAACAGATGGCGCCGCTTGCTTATTCTTGTCCAGGCTTTCTTATCTTATCTAAACATTATTTCCTATCTTGTTCATTTGCGGTTTTGCAGCTGAAGATGATGGTTCGGTAAAACCATCGAAACTAGTCCTGTGAAATTTTTGTAAATTAACGCTGATTTTTGTTGTTTGACTTCTGATTTAGTATTTATTCGGCGTGTTATTGTGTCTTAATTACTAAGTTGCTGTCGTGATTACCTGCTACATTCATACTTGACATGGTATGTATCACAGTGACACACACCTAAATTAAGTGTGATACGGTTGAACAAATTTACATATAAATGCATACAGTGCTTGTCATTAAATAAGAATACTGTGGACATATCAGTGCTCTGGGTTGCAATCGTGAATACCATTACTGTACGTATAACATTTGCATAGAAGTAACCTGCTAATTTCATACATAACAGTCATGCGAATTTAAGTATGATACAGTTGAACAAATTTATATATAATAATGTATTCAGTACTTGTCATTAAATAATTTTGACCTAATCAATGCTGTGGGATGTAATCGTGAATACCATTAAATTACATAGAATATTTACATAGAAGTGACTTGTTAATTTCAGGCATAACAGCCATGCGAATTTATTTATGATACTGTTGAACAAAGTTACACATAATATGCATACAGTACTTGTCATTAAATATGAATAATTTGGACATAATGAATGATGTGGGATTGTAATCATGAATACCACTAAAGTACTTAAAATATTAACATAGAAATTACCTGCTAAATTGATGCATAACATTCATGCGAATTTAAGTATGAGGCAGTTGAACAAATTTACACTTAAAATGCATACAGTACTTGTCACTAAATAAGAATAATTTTGACATAATTAATGCTGTGGGTGCAATCGTGAATACCATTACTGTACATATAATATTTACATAGAAGTAACCTGCTAATTTCATACATAATAGTCGTGCGAATTTACATATGATACAGTTGAACAAATGTACACATAATAATACATACAGTACTTGTCATTAAATAATTTTGACATATTTAATGCTGTGTGATGCCATCATGAATACCATTAAAGTACATAAAATGTTTACATAGAAGTTACCTGCTAATTCATGTATAACAGTCGTGTGAATTTAAGTATGATACAGTTGAACAGATTTACACATAATAATGCACATAATAAAAAGAAAAACAACGAAATTCCGGTGTCCTCGAGTCGTGATGCAATTGTGACTCCAACACTCCGGCCAACACTACAAGTTATGCTACCACCGGCAATATCACCGGCACTCCTAAACCTTTCAGCGTTACATTAGCTCAAGTAAAATGCATTGCATTACTTGGATATGCTTAAAAGAATTGTACGATGCATGTTTCAAGCTGTCTGGAGACATTCGTGAATAATCACCATCACGAAAAAGCGGTATCTTGTCATGCAGGGGACCAGAAATCAGTGACGGACAACGAATGAACTGGACGTTCCACGTAGCATTTCACGGTACAATGCGTCCAACAGATACCTATCCACCAAAGACATTGTTTCCTATGGCACCCAGTTCCAGCCTCAAAAGAACTTTTGAGCTCAATAGAAGATTCAAATATTTTTTTAAATGAAGTCCAGTTTAGTCTCAGCAACGATATCAAACATTTAAACATCTGTACAGTGAGGGGTGTACGCAGTCTTCTTCCAGCATCATCGAAAGTTACTGATTAGAAAGTGATAATTTCTTAGCTCTTAAGGTATAATGTTTAGGTATAATGCTACCTGTAAATTAAATAAATGTTATTACATATTTACCTTTATGCATCAAGTAAAACAAAAAGTAAACTAACAATTTAATATAATGCTTCATTTATAGATAACAACTAATACAGTTTATAAAAGAACATTACTAATGTAGCATGTTTGCTAACTTCTCTCAAGATGTGACCTTTCGTCAGATTAGAAGTACCTGTACAGGTAAAATATAATCGTTCTCTTCCTTTTAGCATGCATTTAGTAAATAATCATGTTAGGCATAGCAAATGCATTACAATATATAATCATACATCACAATATACAATGAATAATAATATAATATTATCATAAATATACTAGTCATCCATTTGGATAATTGCATCTTTGTGAGTCACTGTGTAAAGTTTACTTCAGCCAACACATTACTTTTGTGTTAACTCCTGTAACTTTTTTTCCCTGTCAGCCTTCACCAGAATGGCAGTGAGGTGCAAGTTGAACGGCATGAATGTATGAATTAGAGGAAGACCTTTTGTGATACAATTCACTTTATTCCATGAATCGTCGTTAGATGTGCTAATCTGTTTTTGGTGACTGCTTTTGTGAAATTTTCTAGTGCTTTGTAAGTAGTAGATAAATGAAGCGAGGCTGAGCAGGTATTGAAGTTACTTGGCGTGTTATATAGATTTAGGAATTTTTTATGCCGTAGCAAATAGCTATGAAAATTTTGAACAAGACGTAGTAGTTTTAAAAAATATACTTAATTACATTTTACTTCTTTGAATTCTGGAACTTCTATTCATCAAACTAACATTTTATTTCTGAAATGAACAACAAATTTGGTTTCCCACAAACCAAAATTATTATTTGAAATTATTAGTATTGTTATTTTAATTGATTTACCAATTTGGATTTCTTAGAAAGCACCAGAAAATTTCATGTATAGTGGTATCGTACTAATGGCTTAATTTTATCTCCTTTCCTGTTAAGACATCTTATGCGAGCTCCGCCTTTCTTATTTCAAGCAAACATTACAAATTCACCATGCGGTATTACACCGCACTGCGTTCGCCTAAGTGCAACGTAGTGACGCTTTGAAATCCGCCTCACAAATATTCAAAAAAATATGCAAAACTCTTGTGGCAACGGTTCGTGTATTTTCTGATGGAAATAGAATATTAATGGCTTGCAACAAATGAAATAAGACATACAACTAGCATGGTTAAATGAAAAGAAAAGATGAGAGTTCGAAAGAAAGGGAAACAAATTAATATTCATTTAAGAAAGTGTGCAATCACATTTGCACTAAAAGTTTCATTACATGGTCTTCTATATATCAGCAGCAACCAAACTTCGTGTCAGCAAAAGCTACCTCGTGGAATTAAGGAAAGTGTGAAAGCTACAACTAAATTTTCTAGAAGCCTCAAGTCCATTTTTACATCATTTTAAAAGTAGTGAAACAAGTTATAAGTTTTTTTCTCCCTCCATTCAGCATGACTTCCTGGAGCAACGGTAGCACACTCGGCGCGTATCCGAGAGTTCTAAGATTCGAGTCCTGGTGAGAGCAATGCTCATTTTTCATGTCTTCTGCTTTAAATTAACCTAATAAATCTACAGTTGCGCCTGAACTAAGAAAAGGTAGTGGGTGATGATTCTTCACAACCAGCATTTGGCGACTGGGTCCTCTAATCCCCAATCGCTCTTTAAAAGGGGAAATACAGTGGTGGCCAAAATTGTGGACACTTTGGAAATTTTTATATTTTTTAACTTTGTATGCTTATAGAAAACGTTACGTTTCACAAAATGCAAACTTGTATATATCATTTTAAAAATAATTTATTACTGCATTCAATACAAAACACAAAATTCAATTATTTGCAATACAAAAAAAGTTAAACGATAATAGTTATCGATATACATTAGATAGTGATAATTGCAGTGAGTTATCAGTACTTAGTAGGGTACACTTTATTTTTGATTACACCTTCACATCGACGTTTCATTGAGCTGACAAGAGTTTTAAGCTCTTCTTTCGTTATTACATGATGCCAGGAAACAATTATAGCCTCGATCAGTTCCCTTTTATTTGATGGGCGCCTCATTCGGACAAAAGTTTTCAAAGGGTGCCACAAATTTTCGATAGGATTGAGGTCAGAATTGTTTCCTGGCCATGACAACAATTTAATGCTTTTTGTACGAAACCACTCTTTCGTTATTTTGGCCGTGTGGCAAGGAGCAGAATCCTGCTGAAAAATAAACGAAGCATTGTTGGGAAAGAGATCTCTGATGGAAGGTAGAAGTTTTGGTTCTAGAATAGTGTCAATGTATTTTCTAGCATTCAGTGTCCCATCGATGACATGAAGGCGACCAATATCATCTGCCGACATGCATGACCAAATCATAACACTAACTAAGTTCTTCACAGTTGCTTGAATGCAGTCAGGATGTAGCTCTTCTCCTATTCTACGTCTTACATATTTTCGCCCATCACTACCCAATAACGATATCTTAGTTTGATCACTCCATATAACTTGTGACCACTGATCATCTGTCCAATTAATGTGTCCCTTTGCCCACTATAGTCTTTTTTTTTTTTCGTTGCTGAAAATTAAGATAAGGCTTTTTTCGTGGAATTCTACCTCTCAGTTCAACATCTGTTAATCTTCTCCTGATTGTTCTTGAACTGACAGAAACACCAGCATCATTCAGATCACTTCTGATGGCCGCTGATGACATTTTTCTATCTTGGAGACATAGTCTTTTTATTCTTCTGTCATCAATAGATGTGGTGCACCTTTTTCGGCCTTTTCCTTCTTTGTTTTTTATTGAATTTGTCTCCTGATATCGTAAACAAAATTTTCGGACTCCAGATGTAGTCACTGAACCACCCACCTGTCTTGCAATTTCAGCATAGCAAAGACCACTTTCTCGTAACACAGTAATATTACATCTCTTTATAGGTGTCCAATCTACTCTTTTATTTGATGTCATTGCTTCTTGACTAAATATTAAAAATTTTTATAAAAATTCCTACTTGTAATTGCAGGTCCTCCTTCTACAGAACAAAGCAAAATAATGAATTGTTTCAAGCGTACACATGAAACAATTCGTTAATCAAATGTTAGTAACTTCTACTGGCAGTTACTAACATTTGATTGGTTCTCAGAACAAGAACAGTGATTGGCCAGGAAAGCTAGATATTACAAACCACTTCATAACTGTGTTCTTTACTTACATTAAAGTACATATATCTTTTTTATATTGCAAATAATTGTGCTTTATGTTTTGTATTGAATTCAGTAATAAATTATCTTTAAAATGGTATATACTAGTTTGCATTTTGCGAAACGTAACATTTTCTATAAGCATACAAAGTTCAGAAACATAAAAATTTCCAAAAATGTCCACAATTTTGACCACCACTGTATATAAGGTATTTTCTCCTTCTTTTCTGTATGCTTTCGTGGTGTGACGGTAGCATATATGGTGTGCATTCGAGAGGTCCAGGTTCGAGTTCCTGCAAGGGCATTACTCATTTTTCGTGATTTCTAATTCAAAAATCCTAATGACTCTAAAAGGTTTCAAACAGAAATACCCATCCGATAACTTTGTAAAAGGAAAAGAAATAAAATCAGTACTCTCTTTCAGACATTAAGTAATTTTAGTTTATCATATTTCATGCATTTAATTTATTTGCATAAGAGCGAGCCGGCGATAGTCGCACGTGACTCGTGAGCCGCGCTACGGTCACAGCTGTTATGCTTTGCAAATCTTTTATTATTATTATTATGTTCGTTCAGAAATGATGTTTTACAGAATTTATTCTTTCACTACAGTTGTCTTAGCTATTTAAACTGTCATTTGAAACTAATGGAAATAAGCCTGTTTAAAATTAATTTATTATTCGTTACTTTTATATTGGCTTCCTTATTATTTTTAACCCGGTTCTATCTTTTAATATTGTTCATAAAACACAAAGCTTATTCAGACTTGCTATAGCTATGCATGGATTTATTGGTTGCAGCTTCCCAATATGGCTGTTCTTTTAGTATTTATAGAACGTTACACTGCTAAATATTTTTTCCGTCAAAAAATATTTCCTCTGAGTGCAGTTTAGGCTAAAAAACATTTATATCCATCCTTTTATCATTACAGTGCAGTCTTTATTGCAGTCTAATATGAAACGGTATTTTGTCAATACTGGCTGTTTCATTTCTTTCCGTAGGATGCCTTGTATTGAATTTCTCTTAATTATGTTCGTCTGCTAAACTTTCCTGTAGTCTTTGTTCGTTGTTTGTTTTAGAGGTTCTATGACTATCAGAGTTGATAAAAGCTTTCTTCCACATCCGATTGGCTATCCTTCCTTTCACTTTTCCCATTTTTTATATCAGATGTATTTTATTGCTTTATAAAGGTTTTTTAATATAACTTGCAATAAATTTCAATCTTCATCCATTGCTTTCAAAAAGGCGTACGCTACGTTTTATATAAAAATTCTACATTAAAGGCAAAAGTACATCATGCATCAAAAGTACCTCAGTTCGTATTATCGCTATTAAAGGTAACATTAAAATTATTAATGTTAAGAGATAAGTTGGATTCAACACATTTTACCTATTATTATGAAGTTTTAATAAAGTAGGGTTTTATACACTTAGAAATTTCTATAGTTTCTATTATAAACCATGTATAAAAGACTTTAATGCAATATAAAGGAATCATTATTTACTTGTATGAATAAAGGAAGTATTAATGAATGAAGGAAGTATGAATAAAGGAAGTATTGTAATCACAAAAATTCCGGGTATCATATTTCAACAAAAATATCCAATTTGACGTCTATTGAATGCAATTTAACGATGATTTTGCGTGACATTTCTACTTAAGAACTGACTAAAGGCCTCTTATTCCCCAAACGAATTATTCAACTGATTTAAAATGGATTAAAAAGAGATTTTTTCGGGGCTTCTGTACGTACTTATGTATGTATGTATCTCGCATATCTCAAAATCGCGTAGCTTCAAAACATTGAAGTTTCATATACAGAAGTGCTATAATAAGTAGTTATACACCTTCCTGTTTGGTTGCAATCGACCGCACCAGAAGTGTATATGTTACGGTGAAACACCGAAATCTGGAGAATGTCGACTTTCACCGGTGAATGTCAACATTCACATAGTCTTTTGGTGAATGTCTGAAATATTTTCCAAATACTCTTATTTCTGACTTACACCGGTCAATGTCGACATTCACCATGTACTAATGGTGAATGTTGAACATATAATAATATTATATTTTCTTCTCCGTAATTCAGTCGCGAATAAACGTACTTGAGACTTGAAATAATAACTTCATGAGAACCTAAAACACATAATACATTCAAAGTGAGAAAGGAAAATAATAGAAGTTGAAAACTTAATTATACAGTACGTTCTAAATGAGAAAATAAAATAACAGTTATAAAAAACTTACTAAATTATGTGATTCAAATCTTATTTATTGCAACAACTTAAACTATTATGGCACTTCATGACCTCTCTTTTCGACTTTCACCAGAGCATATCTGTGATTGTGGATATACACCGGTGAGGGTCCGAATATACAAAAATGTAGTGCAATATTCGATCTTTCACCGACGTATTTGGTGAATGTTGATATTCTCCGGTGAAAGTCGACATTCTCCAATTTCGGTGTTTCACGATAACATATATATATTTAAGAAAAATAAAATGTATGTAAAAGGTTAAATTAGATGCCAAAATTAATTCTCTTCTGTATTCTAAAAATAGTAACCTCTATCTGAATAATTTTGAGAAAAATCTATGTCATATGACTCTTACATAATTCTGATGATGTAAATGGAACTAAAACTCAAGCAGCCAATAGTAATTTTACAGCAACATTAAATATCCAATCAAAATGCATTAAGAACCGAAACTAACTCAGTCTGAATTAAGATACTTACTTTCAATTCTTTGGCCTAGCTGCACTGCTATCTGGCTACCTCTTCTGTTTTACTGCAGATTTATCAAAAAATGAAAACTTTTTAGTAATAGGTACACAGCTTGATTGTGGTCACAACATATTTGCTGAAACAAAAAAATGAAGATTTAATTTGCCTTGTCGTCCAATTTCCTATTCATTATGGATAATTACTTCTTAGTTATCAAAATTTTTGCTAGTCATTACTTCTAAGTTCGTTTTTATCACAAAAAAAAATAAAGAATATGTAAAAGATTAAATTAACAGTGAAAATTAATTCCCTTCTGCATTCTAAAATTAGTAACCTCTATTTGAACTGTGTCGTTTCGAAAAAAAAAATCTATGTCATATGACTCTTACACAATTCTGATGATGTAAATGAAACTAAAACTCAAGCAGTCAATAGTAATTTTACAGCAATATTAACTATCCAATCAAAATGCTTTAAACCGAAACTAACTCAGTCTGAATTAAGATTTCACACTAAACATAAGGTACTTGCATTCTACGCTTTGGCTTAGCTGGACTGTTGTCTGTCTGCTCCTTCTGTCTTATCAAAATTGAAAATCGCTGGTAATAGGCTCAATTAATGTGCCAACTTGATTGCGGCCACAACATGTTTACTGAAATAAAAGTTGGATTGAATATACCTTAACTGCCAATTCTTTTATGCTTTTTTAATCGGCGTTTCAGGATTCTACGACATTAAAAATTCTCGTTCTTCATTACGGACACAACCGCCTGCGTTCTACTTCGGAATCTATTACATATACTCTACTTGTGTATGTGTGTGTGTGTGTAAGATGTAACAAAATACGCTGTTTTAAAAATAGCTGTTTGAAGCAAAAACAATTAGGAACCTCAAAATTAACATTCTAGGTTTTGTTCTCTACCCCTAAATTCATCTGTACTCCCAAATTCAAGATTCTTCCATGATACGTTCTTGTGAAAAAATTTGAACATTTACTTTGTGGAAATATTTTGGTCAATTTACAAAATTTTCATTGAACATTGTAACAACTTGAGGACTATAAAAATGTGCAGTTATTTTAAAAGCCTATAGTGCTTAAAATTATTATTGAATTCAAAATCCTACGACTTTTAGTGAAATGTGAAATTCAGTCAAAATTTTATGACTTATCATTTTTTTAATTGTTCGAGAGATAATTTTATGCTTCCTATTTTCAAAATTATATCTTTCATATTTTGCTGCTCTAATGCTTTTTTTTTTCTGACACCCTGCTCACTCAAACTTTCTTTTAAAGGGGGGATATGTAAGATATAACAATATACAATATCTGTTTGTCTGTTTGTCAACCTCAGAATAAACATTTTAGATTTGGTGCTCTCCCCCTAAATTCCTGTGTTCTCCCAAATTCGAGACCATTCCATGTTACGTAACGCTTGATGCAGATACCTCCTGCCCAATCAAATAATTGTAAACCAAAACTTTTTCTAACTCGAAGTGAAACTATTTGACTCCCTCCCTTCTTCCTTTGATCTGCTGCGTTTTATTTCGCTTACTCTTTTCTACATGCTACTTTTCCACGCTGCTGCTTATTTGCCTAAGATAACGTCGTACTTTAAAATAGAACCTATTGTATTCAACTATAATTTGCTTTAAAAATGATTGAACTTTTTGTTCTTATCTTCCGGATAAGGGTTTTATACTTTTAGTTAATCTTCATGCGATATTTGTAGAATATTCCGCAATTTAAAAGTTATTATAGTGCAGCTAAGCCTAATGTTTCTTATCACAGCAGCCATATTTGTTTACATTTGAAACTTAGCAGAATGTCTTCCCGCACCTTCAGGGTCTTTTTGCCGAGTAGGGCTAAAAGGGAACTGTTAGTTTTGTGAGTTGCCGTTTTGTCTGCTGGCCGAATTGCTCGATTTTAAGCAGAAACTCTGATTTTAATTGCGAATTTTTTTAACTGTTTTAACTGTATTTAGTGTTTTATGTTTTGCTACATCTTTCAATTTGTAAAGAAGATATTTTGAGTTTTTATGTACTTTCGCCTTGCCGCGAAGTGAGAACTTAATTAATTGAATGAGAACTATATTTTTAATAAAATTCGAGGAAATACGGAAATACGTAAATACTGCGACACTATTTGCTGCTTTTCGGACAAAGGAGAAGGTTTACGAGTAGCTCATGAGCAATAGGTAAGCGGCACTGAATCGTCTGTGAAAAATTGTTTCTTTTTTATTTGTTTAATTTCCTTTGTGCATCGTTTTAGATTTATTATAGTAGTTGGATAGAACATATGTGGCAACGATTAGATAATTCTTCAGATGATAATTTTTTTTTTTTTTTTGCATTCTGAGTTACAAAATGAATGTGATGTAACGCTGTTAATGAACCTTACGCCAGAGTCTCGTGATGGTAAAAAAATATAGCGAATTTATTCTATTGTGGTTTATGCGCTATGAACGAAATAGATTTAATTCAATTCAATACGTTTAAATGAAATGCAGGAAAAAATGGGTATAATTTAATGATCCGCGCAAGGAAGTCATGTGGTATACACATCAGATTCTTTATTTAGGTATTATTTCTTCTATTATTTCATACAGATCTAAAACTTGTATGAAGATGATATAATGGATAAGACAATTGAAGATTTTAAAATATATTTGTATATAGTTATTCTAGTTTATGTATTTATGCGTTGCTACAAATTTTTCTTACCAATTATTATGCCAATCGTTAAGTCTGAATTTATTTTTTTTTTATTCCCATTAAAAACAGACATGAGTAACTCACGAAAAAATTTGTAAACGGAGCTAATGAATTGATACCACGTGAAATAAATATTAGACAAGGACTTGAAGGTACACATTATACTATCTTTCATCGTACTTGTCAGAAATTGAAAAGGCCGCCTGCGAATTCAGATTAAAATAAAAGAAACCAATTGACGAATGATGGTGATGATCTATGATGATGAAAATTTTTAATAATTTCTCTTCAAAGCCTTATCTGAATCCAAACGCCATCAAGTGGTAAACTATAGCAAAATAAAGAAGTTTATGATTAATTACATACAAATATATATTTTTTTATTAATGCGTCAAAACAATTTTAAGAGGCCAGTTTGTTATTATTTATTCTCAAGCTCTGTGCCACTTGAAAAATTTTCTCAGAAAATTTAAGTTTTTCAGAATTTATTTATTTTTAGTTTAAATTAATGTAAGCTGTTTAATCATTTGCTAAACATAATTCAGATTTGAAAGATATCTCAGACTAAGAATTTTATAATTAGCTGTCAATATATTGGAATTACAAATTGCGATCAAGAGAATTTCTTAGAGGCGCATAAACATTTAGAAAGAAAATTTAAAATATATTTTTTATTTTATTAGTAAAATTTTCATTCTGTTAAAAAAAGAAGGCTGGCGCGTCAGCTGTTTTTAGGTCATGCATTCTAACCATATGCGGTCATGCATTCCAACTGCATGCTGTTAGAATTTAGGTCATGCATTCTGCCCACATGCAGTTTGAACCCGAGACCACTATATTTTGCTATCATAAATTAAAATATTTTACGTACAAATTTAATTGCTTTTGGTTAAGTTTTGTGGAGTGTATATTATAGTATTTTAGTTGAATTATTTTTTTTATATTTTGATTTACATGCATTTTCTGGCAGAATTTTTTTTAAAATAAATTATTGCTACTTGTGATGCACATCTAAAGTATATTTTTAACAAAAGAAAAAAAAAACTTTAAAGAACCTTTTATTACCCTTCATTTTTACAATTAAGTCGGGCATTTTCTATAGTTGACCATCAAGCTATCTGCCGCATGGGGAGACATCAGTGACACTGCAGGTAATCCCATCATATACACTACTCGACATAGAAATGTAACAGCATGATAGCCTGGGCAACATGTGCTGCCAATCTATACGGATGAGGCAGACACACAAACGGAGACCAGCCACGTCCCATATATATTATATCGCTGAAAGATCAGGAGAAATTGCAGGCCAAGTAAGCAGTGGGACATGCTGGAAGGCTTATCCGTTAACGAATGCCGAATATGGTGTCGCGTTGTCCTGCTGTAAAATGCCATTTTGCAGCCACTGTAAGTAAGGTGGCACTACGTATGTTCTGCAGACCCTCATCAACTTATAGTCGTACCTTCAATATGTCGCTGATGCGCAACAGGGGTGATCTGCTGTCATTACTGACGGCACCCCAAACCATCATGCTACGTTGACCAGAAGTTTGGCGTTCAGCACTAATAGTTGGGTTGGCTCTACCTGCCCGACGCCACCGGACTGTAAACCGCTGACTGTCATCAGAGAAGCAAAATCGAGACTTGTCGCTGAACATAATATTGTGCCATTCAGATGTTTACGATGCTTGTTGACAACACCATCGCAGACTTCCGCGTCGATGGTTTGGCATCAATGATAATCTTCGCGAAGAGCAGCTTGCGTGCAGTCCGCTTTCACATACGTCAGGAAACTACTTTCCCAGGTATTAGTGTATCCAAAGCCCCTCGCACATTCCGTAAAATAGCCATAATATTCGAATATGGGGCCACCAGCACTTCTCTCCGTATGCATCAATCATTGCGATCTGTACTACATCTAGATGAACCTGTTATTTTGCAACTACTAATAGTTCCTTCATCGATCCATCTAGAAACATTATGTGCTCAGTGGGTACAACTACATGCGTGTCAGCATCAATTCGACAGTAATGCCAACCTTCATTTTGATGCCTCGTAAAAACATCCGTTTGTCGGAACTGCATACGGTGTAGTTGCCCAGGCATCCTTTCATTCATACCTATCTTCTATAACTTTGAACTTCCCAAAATTCTTTATTCCCTAAGAAGTAGAGAGTAGCGACTGTTGGTTTGCCCGACCGTTGACCTTGGATTTGAAACAGGCATGCAAACAGTTGACTTTTACCTGAACTTGGGAGGAATTTGTAAATCCTGCATACTAGTATAATTTTAGCATTATTTCATTCTAAGCAGATGATGTTGTACTGTTTGATCAATTCTTCTTTCCCCCCCATCCATCGAAGACTCCGATTTCATATTAGCCCTAATATTTTGTTAAGAGATATAGCAATCGCTTTATACGACAGAGTTCACAATCTGGAAACACACTTACACAAACTGGAATGCTCATAAAAGAAATACGCATAAACGGGTTCCTGGAAAATTCCTAAATTTGTTTTTAATGAAAATTGTTAGTGAAAATAAGCTGCTTAAAAGTGTTTGTTGTTGCTGCAAATTATCCAATGCTATACTCCTGCTCAATAAATAAGCATCAAAGGCAAAACACGGAATAAAAACCTATTTAAAGGATATACGTGGTTGGTGTGGATCACCAAGAGGTTGGTGTGGATCACAAAATAATGGAGCAAAGTCATACAAGTTTTTATATGTCTTTGGTTGCGTTTATATGCCTTTGCTTGTGTTTTGTCATATATTTACATGTCTTACGACAATTACATCGCCAAAGACCAAACGGGTTGGAAAAATATGCAATGGAAACAGAACGCTAATAACGGATATTATACCCTCTAGCTGAAATGCATGTTTAACAGAGGCAAGGAAAGCTGGAAATAGTGCTGTGGCAGTAGCGTCTATTCCTGTAGTAATTGCCTGTCCGCCAGGAGCACACGGAGGATGCCTGGTGGTATTACTGTGACCTGATATCCGTCGTCTCAACATGTCCCATGCATGGTGTATGGAATTTAGGTCCGGTTTGGCTCCCGATAGCATATCTTTGGCTCTTACCATATCATTGCCCTTTGGAAATCGTTCTGGATGTTAACTTGAGATTTGTCCGTAAAACGTAAGGGGCGCCATTGCTCTTGTGTCCAACTGGAACCCAAACCACGTCGTCGGGCGTACGTTCCACCTTCATGTAATCGAAGCGACACAGCTTAGCGGGATATGGGTCGGCTTGCATCAGTAGAGAGATACGCCGCCAACTGTAGTGCTGTTTGTGATCTATAGCATCTTTCACGTAGTAACACGAAGCGATCGTCTGCCGTTGTGGTAAACCTCCGGCGTCTAGACGCACGTCTTTTACAGAGGTTTTGATTCTTTTGGTAACAATTTCACAAGCTATTAATGACATTCATCTCAATCTCAACAGCGGATTGTCTTGCACCAACTTGCAGCAACCCAACAGCCCTCTAACACACTTCATCGAGCAAATGATGTCTCAGACTCCCGTTTTTCGCTTTGGCTATCTCGGATTACATGGAACTATCGCTGCTTGTAAAATGACTCCTACATGTCCTACATGTCTTTTTAAGGCGTTGTGGTGTGACTGCGGAATAGAGTTTTATGTTACTTTTGGTCGCCTATTTGCATTCGGCGATGCCACTTCTATCTCATATATAAACTGTATGTTTTAATTCCCTTTTGTACATTCGTACCTTTTTCGTGTTCGTTGCTTATTTTTTTAGAACGAATATGTTTTCCTGACTCCAAACATCTCTTACCGATTCCTTGTGGTGTACAAATAAAATGAAGTAATACGAAAATCCAGCTCTTAATAATATACATTTTTTAATCAAAATGATATTTTTATCTAATTTTTCTTTAAAAAATTTTTCTTAAAAAGCAGTGAAAGCTTTTTAATTTATATAGTTATTTATTTTGGTTTTGCTATTCACAATTAAAACTAAAATAAATTTTTGCATTCAAAAATATCATTATTCATTAATTATTCATTATTTGCAATAGCTATATGTATGGAATTTAACCCTTATAAGTTACGTTATTCTTAAATTTCTGTTGCCTTTTTTTCCCAAATAATTTGACATTTATGATGTTTTTTATATTTTGTTCATATATAATTGCGCATAATTTATATAAACATTTGGACGTTAATTTATTTAAATAACTTAAATGTAAAAGTGTTTTAATACATGGCATTTTTTATTAACTATGTAATATAAGACAGGTTTTAATTTGTCTTGAATTCAGTAAATAGATTGAAAATTAAATTAGCGTTATTTCTTTAGACAAAAATTTCTTTCACGCTAATAATTCTTTTTGCATTTTAATTCACTAACGGTCTTGATATTTTATATTTTATTAGAGTGCCTCTAACTTATTTTATAATAGCAAAATCCTTTTTAAGGTTCTGCGTGCTTTTGAATTTTTTATTGCAGTCATCTTGAAAGAATTAATACTTTTTTATTTTAATTACTTTTTTTAATGGCTTTGAAGATAAAATTCCAGTAATATGCTTTTAAGATAAAACTGCATAAGAGTTTTCATGTTTATAATACTTTAATGAACGTTTTAATGACTTTGCAAAGACATTTTAATTTTCTTCAGTTTTTGCAGAATAACTTTCCTCTGATAAGCAATTTAATTCTAATTAGGTACGTTTATATATATTTTTATACATAATTATTAATGGATGTTATTTTGTTAATTAATTTGGATTTTTAATTTTAATAAGTTAACTAGTTAATTTCTGGCTTTAAAAATTCATCATTTCTCATTGTGTGCCTATTTTTTGAATTATTAAACTTCACTTTTTTTTCTTTATGAAAATTTATAAAATGTGATGTTATATTTCTATATTTGATTTTATAGATATATTTTTTGCTAAAAATTATGATATGTCCCCAGTAGTCTGTCTCCAGCATTTTTATTTCCTCTTAACTCCTTGTCTAGAAATTTGTATATTATATTCATTTAATTTCTTTTGAACATCTAGCATGTTTTTGAACGCACAGTTATAAGAATTTTAATTATATATGACTAGCATTCATGTTCTTCAATATAAATCTATATAACAGTATAACTAAATACAACTTTTTTTTTTTTTACTTCAGCTCTCCTTATCAGCGTGTATGCGTTTCATTTTAAAGGCTTCCGTTTATGATTATCACATTTAATTTTTTTCTATGGTTATTGTTTTCATGTATGATGTTAACCACTCTTAGAACAACACTTTCTCGTTTTCGACATTTGTGTCTTGAAACCAAACATTGTTTCTTCTCGTTACTGATATTTATGCATCTCTTGTTTAAATAGGATTAGTGGAAATGTTTATTAATTTATTATCAAATTCAAATACTAGAGGTTTTCAACTATAAAAAAACCACGCAAATATAAAAGTATACAAAATTGTAAATTGGTTTATCGTAGAATCTAATGGTTGTGAATGCGCGAGATGGTTAAAATGTAACCATTTTATATCAGAAGCAAAATGATTACCAAAGAGAATACGTACGAAGTACTATTTGTCTATGAAAATAGTAAAATAACGTGAAAAATTACAAGTCTGAAAGCATCCGGAAGGAGTAGAATTAATTAATGTTCAAGACGTTAATTTCGTTGTGAAAGAGATGAACTTCAAGAAAATCCCATTCGCTAACGGAAGAAGTTTTACGAATAACTTTCAAAAAATTATGGTTAAATGTCTGAATATGATTGGTTATCGAAATTATGTTTACTTATACTTTCAGAACATCATTATTTGTCTCATTTCACGAGAATGTTTAAAGCGCTTTTAGATTAGCCGATAGAAATAAAACTAAAGTGACAAAATATGGTGCAAATTTTCCAAGAATCATTATGAGAGATAATATTTTTGATAATGGAACAAAGAATTTTCATAATAGGTGAGAAAATGATCTGTAAGTTAAACTTCCAGAAAATTTGAGCACTTTTATAACTCAAAATAAATTAATGACATAGCGACAAGATTTTAAATGTTGATTCTAATAATCAAATACCTTTTTTGATTGGACGTTTAAAAAAAGTATTAAGGATTTCGTTATAAAATGGCTACACTACTACTATTTTATTGATCAATCTTTTCTGTTCTGATAATCCCTCTCCGAAATTGTAACGCAAATTGAATGCTTCAGAGATAATTCAAACTGCTTGTTTAGATTCCGTGTCAGAAAAGGCGAGGAATTGTGAGTGTGGCAATGGATACGTTGTAAGCGCTGGCGAACACGTAAACAAATGCATCGGAATAAAAGATACCTCTGTCTGTCATTTTAATGGGCCAACTAGTTTCATAACCCATGGGGGAGGGCCCGGTGCGAAGATTGTGTTGAAAGAATCGTTTTTCTGAAAGAAAATTCTTAACCATCTACGGAAATCAACTCGACTATCTGCCAATGGAAAGGGATGCCTTTTTGAATGCCGTTTTTAAGGGATACTAGCTCATATCCACGTTACACATGGAAAAACCACGAAAACTCCAACTCAGCCAGCCTTTTCGGCGAGATTAGAACTAGGGTCGAACCACCAGTGTTTAGCGATATTAACTTTCAACCGCTGTGAGCTTACGCCCTGAAGGAAAATGTTCTTTCATGTGCAGTTTTCAAACTAACCAAAAGAACTGAAATCAGGGAAAACTGAAATTTACATCAGTTAAATTCGATTTAGGTGGGGAAATGAGCGATAGCTTTGGAAAAAAGGCATTCCTTCATTAAACATGGCGCCATTTATTCAGCATTCCTTCATTAAGCATGGCGCCATTTTATTGTTCACTAGCTTTTCGAATGATAAGGAAATAAAATGCAGGAAGACTGCCTACGAGGCCTATTGTTAAGAAACATTTTGTTGGTTATACTGAATTTCGTCTTATGCGAAAGACAGGGAAAAAATAAGTTAGGTATATTTTTCTTGAAGATTTATGGAAAATGCGAGGTGAACGACAATGGGTATCAAGTCATTTGTGCTCTTTCTTGGAACGGAGTAATTCCCCACCATAGGATAAATTTCAGCCTTGTTTAAAGTTACCCTGGAACTACTGAAGATAGTCCATGTACGTGACATTTTTTTCTTCTAGACGGGTCACTGAGTTCATCGAACTTTATAACTGCATGTGTAAATTAAACTTTTAATTTGCCAACGTTTATAAAGGTGTTTTTTTTTTCAAGTTTAGAGTAATTCCATTGCTTGAAAGCTTTTTATTATGATCTAATATCTTTCTAAAGAATCTAACGTTCTAACTTATTGGCCTATGTACCTTATTACGAATTTAAGGAAATATTAAAAACGAATATTGCAATAGAGTATATATATATATATATAAATTCCTAGTTCGTACGCTAAAAAGTTGCTTAGATACTGTGGCTCTGTGAAATATTAACATAAATAAAATGAAGTGCAATGATATGTGTAAAAAAGATTAAATAAACAATATAAACACTTGAATATTTACAAATAAAATTAAATACTAATTGTAAGCAATATGCTGATCAAAGAAAGGCATATTTTAAACATTAGAATTAAACTGCGACAAAATACTTAAGCAAAAACAAAGAAGCAGTAAATGGTAGATTAGCCCAATTCGATTCTCATAAAGGCTCTTCAGGGAAAATAATTTTAATGATTTTCGAATCCAGCTAACTCCATATCGCGTTTCGCCGAAACAGACAACTGAATCTGTATACGAAACACTTTTTATAATTTAATTGACATAATTTCGCCATAAACTTAGTCTCAATTCTCTGTTCCAATTCCCCGACGCTTCCGCTTGAAGAAACACATTATGGTGTAATAATAACTATAGACAATGGACTGGTAATGCCAATGTACAAAATAAAATAAATAGCGATTTGCTAATAGTCAAAATATACAAGATTTTATTATATATATGTATATTACAATGCATTTGTTACTCTGTGCACTATTATATAGCTTATGTATGTTATACTAAGTTGTGTCTGATCACAGTCGGTTTGATATTTGGTACAGCTTATCGAAATCTAAAGTGTTATCGCATTTTGAGCCTGATTCGTGTACCGACGCCACAAAATCCATGGTTTATGTTAAAATACTAGGACACGTCCGTTAACGTTTTTAAAATGTGCAAACTTCGTTCATTCCAGAAAACAAAAACTAACTTCGAAGCAGAATGATTTAGATTTTTATAACTGTACTTAAATAAAAATATAATAACAAATAAATTATACTATATTCTGTTACTTGTATTATTATTCCACTGCCTGATTGTATAAAATAGTTTCCCTTATATTCCATTTGTCTGCATTTAAAATATTACATATAAACACACATATTAACTAAAGAGAAAATTTGAAATTAAACTTTGCAGAAGAAAGAAACGACTTAATTAATGAATGGCAGAAAGGATTTCACAGTTTTTGAATTAATTACTACAGTATTAAGTTTTCAGGTTTTTTTGCCATATTTTGACATAATAAAGAGGAAAATTATTATTATCAAAATTGCGTGGTGTATTATACGTTCAGCTATATGAAAAACCTTTAAGATCAATATTTTACGAATTATTTTGGGGAAAAGAAATACCATTCTTTATCCAATGGAGTACGCTGTCTGGATAGCTGTCTAATAATTTCAAAACAGCAGCATCCTCTGGTGTATCATTTCCTTTTCAGAGTGAAGTTCATCGAAGACAGATAGGACTATAGGGAGCGTTTACGCTATCATGATCGCCTCGGTGAATTTCTAGCGCTCAATTACATACATCCAAAAGCTTTTAGGCTTAAATTTTGGAATTTGAATTACATATTGTAATACTACGAAAACATTTTTCGCAACTTTATTTTTTCCACCATTCTTGAATGATTCATAGTTAAGCATATTTTCCTTTTTCATCATATCTGTGAAGGCTTAGGGTATTGAAATTTTAAAATATGTGAGAAATTTTAAGACAAAAATATTCACCAGCTGGATTCGTATGTGGTATAGAATATCAGAATTGGAAATAACAGACCCTTAAAATTCTCTTAAATTAGCCATACCGGTTTGCAGTTTTACTTATATTCACTCAGCTTTCGCATTTTTAACCCTCGCCAGTGGCCAAGTCATTACGATAGCTGAATATTGGGAGTTTAACATGAGTTTGATCACAGGCGAAAGAACTGAATGCATAGTTTATTTTTACAGTTTTCTTCACGTGTAACGTGAATAGAAACCAATGTTCGTTTTCCTTGGAAAGCCCTTTTAGGAGGTTTTTCTTTATTTAGACAGATAGTCCTCGCACGCTTTTCAATTTAAATTATACTCTTTGTAATAGTACATATGATATTGGAAAGTAACGAAACAAACATTAATCTTAGCATCTCGAAATCAAGAATTTCTAATTTTAACTTAGACTACTGCAGACATCAATGCTTTTCACAATTTTCAGGTTAGCAATTCACATACGTGTATATGCTCTGGAAAGAAACAAAAGAAAGGAAAGTTTTGGAAAAAATAATGTACAACTACTGGTCTAAACGTTTTAATAGCCTCTTTAAAAAAGAGTGCAACTGATATTTACTACTTGAATAATTAAGAACAGAGCAATTTGTAGAATATGATGTAATGGTAAAGATTTAGAACACATTAAAAATGAACAGGAAACTCATCACTGACTCGTAATTAAAATTTAATTATCCACAGTTAATTGGACAGAATATATGTGTAATTTAATATATATTAAATGACAGAACAATGATGCATAACCTTTGAATCGAGGTCATTAATAAAAATTTAAATAATTTAAGATAAAATTAAAAAATAAAAATGTCATGAAAAATGAAATTGCATCCATTAATGTAAAGTAGCGGTACTTTAATGATTGCCTAAAAAATTATACATGAGTTAATTATACATGAGTTATACATGAGTTATACATGAAATTATACATGAGTTTGTAAAATAACAGTACATTAATTGATGTGAGGACGAATCATAATATTTAATGTGCAATTTTTGTCGTTCGTTTGTTTAGTTGATTATAACAAAGAAAGTAATGGGAGATGTTTACGGGAAGAGATATCTTCGGAAAAACCTTTTTAAGGGCAACTGAGTCATATTCATATCACATGAGGAAACCCGAGGGAAAATACTTTAACAGTCAGTTCTTTTGTTGATATTTGACACTGGAAGAATATTACCAATGATCGGAGCCCACCAGCGGCCGAGCGGTAAAGTCGCTGAACACTGGTAGTTCGGTCCGAGGTTCGAAGCCCGCGAACGGGCTGGCTGCATGGGTGTTTTCGAGGTTTCCCCATGTGTAACGTGTATACGAGCCAGTTTCCTTTAGAAAGTCCTCCACAAAGGCATCCCTCCCCTTAGGCAGATAGCCCTCGAGGCTTTGCCGTAATTAAATAACCTAACCTAACCTATGATTGGAGGGTCTCAGCAACTTCCCATTGGTAGGTTTATGCAGTTTTAAGATAAGGCAAAAGTCGTGCAAAAATATTTTTTGTTTATAGAAAATCCTCAATATCTAGAGCCAGAATAGATGTAGAATAAAGGTGGAAATTTTTAGGCAACTTTATCTTCAATATTCGAAAAAGATACTTAGTGTTAATTACTTCATTAACAGTGTATGTGTTCCATTTTTATAAACTATCTTTGTGCTTGCAGAGTTAAAATTCAAAGGCTTTTCGCTTAAAGGAAAACATGCCAACTTTATATTTTATTCCTTTAGTTTAACAACTTCTTGACTGCATTTATAATTAAAACAAAAAGTTGACTGAATGAAAAAACTGAGCGGCAAAACTGTCATTTTTATTTATAATGCTTGTAAATCCATATTTAAATAATATGCTAAATTCTATTACATACATTTAGAAGCAATTTCGGAAGTCTCTGGCGCCCCATGAACACTTATCTGCTATGCAGTTAAAATCTTTATCTCAGAGTTGAAAGAAATTAGCTATTCCCGTGCTAATTAATTATTGGGTGTTCGACAAAAATAAAAAGAAAATAAGATATTACGAGCTTAATTCTGTCACTTTAGTCCCAAAAAAAAGGTGCAAAAATTGAATTAAGGTTTCAGGAAATTGCAATCTTTTCCTCTCGATTAAAAAGGTACTTCAACATTAATATATACGTATGTGAGAACACAGAATTCTCACAGTGAACACGGTGGCTGTATCGATTTGTTAATCGTTATCGCGCTCTGCCACGTGCAACGCGGTGGATAAAAACTGGAAGGACTGGTTTTGTCTTTCTCTTTCTGCCTGTCGTCGAGTTAACGAGAGTGTGGGCCTTCGGGCCACACACACACACAGCTCTCGCCATCGTCCACGGTAAAACATAATGTACTCGAGCCGATGTTCCTTTGCATAAGAGGAGAAAATATGTTCTTGTACGAAGAATATAAGAACTCAGGTAAACTTTACTGATTAGGCTGCGAGGTAAAAAATTGTTCCTTTGCTGTGAATCAACGTGTATAATCCTGACAATTGGATGTTTCGAAGAGACGTTGTAGAGACTATTAGTGAATTATAAGTGCACCAAATTCAAGCCTATCTATAAGAAATCTTCTCTCTTCTATCGCGAGTAATTGCACTGCGTATTAATTAAGCTTCTTGCAAGATGCTGATAAGTAATGGGCCAGCGATGCTATAGGATTAGGAATTACAGTATACAAAAAAAAATGAACGCTGTGACAGTCCCGTAGGACTAACGAGTAGGACATGCCGAAGGGCATTCATGAATGTGGGTTTTTTATTTTTATTTTTATTTTTATTTTTATTTATTTTTTTTTATATATAATATATCGAATATAGGCTTAATCAAGAAAAGTGTGTTTTTGTGATTTATCTAGGCCAATCAAGAAATGTGTGTTTTTGTGATTTAATAAATGTATATTTAAAAGAGAGCTACTGACTCATGCATGCCTTATATGGGTAAGTCATTTTATTCTTATTATTAAAAACCATGCAATGTACTAACCACTAATATTTTAGTTTAACTATTTACGTGGAATTAATGTGCATAAGTATAGTTAATATAATTACTTAGTATAATTACTTTAATACGATCACGGCCAACAACACCACAACATAATATCAAACAAACCGAATAAGGTTAAATTTAGTATCTTCAGTAGAAAATGTTAATAAAAATCACTTTTATAAAATGACATAGTATGGTAATAGTTATATCAAGGGGAAACTATCCAAAAGAGTACCGAAGAGATACGATGAAGATCTAAAAAATACCTTTTACAAAAGCATGTTTCGTCAAGTAAATGACGTCGTAATTTCTTGCTCTACGCGAATCATTCATGCTTTCTTACGAGTTCTTGAAGCGGATTTGTGAGGTCATATATTTCGTGCGTCATCTCCTAACATTTATGTCGGTGTGGAGGGGGAGGATCATCTGTAGTGTGCCTTTTGTTATTTATCAGTAACTGTAAGGCTATGATAGATATTAATTTATTTCATGACGTCATAGATTCGGACACGTCCTGTGCCCGAAGAAATTTCTTGCACCTCCTACAGCGCAAAACTTTAAACGGCATGAAAGAATTTATTATAAAAGCATTTATTTAAAGTGTTATACTATTCTCTCGTCAGATGTTTCCAATAGTTTCCATTAGCATATTAAGTATTTAAATAATGTGTAGAGACATTAGGATTTTCTGGAAGCGGGCAAAATGAAAAATATGCCACACCTTCACCGGGAATCGAACCGCTGACCACTGCAATACGCGCCCAGCGTGCAGACCACCACACGACGAAGGCATGCCAAGAAGGCGGGAGAAATACCATATAAATGTCAAAAAGATTACACGCTTGTTTAAGAATGATAAAATCATACAGATTTTTACGGAGAATTTTTAAAATATTTAATGATATAAGCGTAAATCTGATTACATACAGTAGAAATTCTTATTCGTGTTTGCACGAATTAAGCTATTAAAATTCCGTACTTTTTTATTTGGTTTTAGATTTTTTATTTGTGCTCATATAACGCAAAGTGTTTGTGTTATAGTAAATCAATATTTTAAGAAACACTTGTTTATGAAAGAAGTCTAGAATTTAAATTCATTTAGCTATTTTTTATGCTTGTGATATTTCGTCTTCTTTGGATAAGATACAATGTACGAAACGTTGTACAGACTATTTGTGAATTATGTCTTGAAAGTACCACAAAGACAGGAAAAGGGTCTAAACAACCCTTTTATTTGAAGCAAATAAAAGTTAACAGACAGCATTATTCGTGCTTCCAAAAGCCAACAATTATGGCTTAAAAAAAAGGTAATGGATTAACTAAAACTAGCAAAGGTTAACACAACGGCTGCACAATTAGGATAACGTGCAAGCTGGCTCTGACCTTGGGTGGGCGTAACAAACTTTATTTTTACAAATTTATTCCCAAAGTCTCTAACCGAACCATTCCAGTACTAGATTACAATATCCAGGCCTTCAAAAAAAGGCCGCGGGCTGTGCTCAGACATCTTAAATAACCTGTTGATATGTATTCTTTGATTTGTAATTTTTCTGTTATGTAATTGTTTTATATGTAACCGCATCAATTGTCTCTCATGTATAATATATTATATTAATTTTCATTTTTGCACTGATGTACTCAATTGCCTATTATTGCTTTTATTTTTGTGTTGTAAACATATGTATATCAATATCTATATGTATCACACTGGACTTTTGGACTCTGTTGCGATTTGGCATTTCTGTTTTACTCCGCACTTACCCTCCCCTGATGGGGCGTGTTAGCTACTGCGGTAGCTCAGTCTCTAAGGTTCCCATGGATTATCACCACCACGAATATCTCCTCAACTTCCAACATTTAATCGACACAGCACCAGCTTAGGGACTGTATGCGTTCGAAAATGGTTTACAGTGATATTCTAGTGTAGCGCACCACGAGCGGGCACCTGATTGATACGTAAACACATACAAATGCTTGATCCGAAAAATTTTCCAAATACTCTTATTTCTGACTTACACCGGTAAATGTCGACATTCACCGTGTACTAATGGTGAATGTTGAGCATATAAGAATATTATATTTTCTTCTCCGTAATTCAGTCGCGAAAAAACACACTTAAGACTTAAGAACATAAGAATTTAAAACACACAGTACATTCAAAATGAGAAAGGAAAATAATAGAAGTTAAAAACTTACTAAATAATGTGATTCAAATCTTATTTATTGCAACAACTTAAACTATTATGACACTTTGAATTGCACAAGAGGCGCTTGCTTTTACAACTGCATTTATTTGTGGGACACTTTCTTTTGCAATTACAGCGTGTACATATACTCTTCTCTTTTCGACCTACATCAGAGCATACCTGGGATTGTCGACACACACCGGTGAGGGACCGAATGTACAAGAATGTAATACAAAATTCGATCTTTCACCGACGTATTTGGCGAATGTTGACATTCTCCGGTGAAAGTCGACATTCTCCAATTTCGATCCTTCTGGACAACATATATACTTAAGGGATACCTTAAGATTTGCACTTACAGTGAAATTTCAAATTATTTTCCCTAGTTACAATATTGAAATAAGCAAACAGTAATAAGAAATGCAATGATATATTGATCTTATTTTTCTTAGATGCCCAGAAGCTATACTGTCTTCGCGAAAGATTATTTGCAGTTAAAATGTATTTTTTATTAATATTTACTTTCTGTTGTTACATTTATTATGAGCCCTCCAGGGACTCTTTACGATGTAAAGTTTCTTTAGTACAAGTTACTTTCATTGTTTGCATTAAGAAATTTACGTTTAATTGAAAAGAAACAAACTTTGTATTAAAAATTTGTAAATTATCACTTAAAACTTATTGGTATATATCAGCAAAGCTTTACTAAAATATCATGAAAGAATGCGGAGGCGTGACACGGTCATAATTAAAGGATTTCTCATTAAAATAAATTAATTTCCTTTGAAAAAGAGAAATTTCAAATTTGCGAAAATTCAACCTTATACAGAAACCACTTTAAAAAATACTCAGATTTTTCAAATAAAGCTTGAGTCTGTCTTCTTCAAAGAATAAAAATAAGTGTCATTTATTGTGGCAATGAGATACATTCCGTAAGAGAAGAAGAGGAAGAATGGCCTTGCGTGTTTGCATTAGCTGTACATAAGTCACGTGATCTCTGAGATCATCTGCATTGTTTGTTTATAAAAGGTATACATAAGTCACGTGATAAATGAGGTCATCGGAATGTATCTCATTTGGAAGGAAAACGCAGTTAAAAATGAATGAAGTTAGTTGTTTTATCTCTCGGCCAAGCTAAAAGAAAATTAAGTTCCTAGAGAGTCCATATTTTTCCCTCTCAGGGAAATATTTTTAGTCCAAAGGGACTTGAGTCCCGAAGGACTATTACTTTCGTTTTGGCATTTTGCGTCGGACGGATAAATGTCGGTTCACTTTTCAAACTGTTGCCATAAAATGTTAGAGTCCTGCATTATATTTGAAGAAATTAAATAATGAAAAATATGCATAAATGTATGTATATTTCTCGTATTGTGATAAAACAACGGTACATAGAGTCATCGAATTTTGAATAACGTAATCCTCCAACGAATATGAGCATGTGGAAGACCAAATTTGAAATTTGAAATTTGTTTTATGATCGATTTCCTATTTTTTAAAACTTTGACGAATTTTTGATTAACAAACTCAAGGATTTCAAAGCGAGCAATGGCAACGTTGTGCAGAAAAAACATTTTTATCTCCAGCGCGTGAGTCTCTGTATCGGAAATTCTAAAGATATGCTCGTTTTAAAACTATTTTGCGATATTGCTGTTGCACTGGATCTTATGGTTTAAGTGCGAGGAACATGATATTTAATAAAGAAAGGTAACACACAAAATGTTAAAAAACGCCCCTTTGGACGTAATTTAAAATCTGAAACATTTCAGATTTTGTTTTTTACTAATTTTTACTTATTTAAGATAATAACACTCATCGTAACACAATGCCCATGTGTTTTCTGCCTTTCTTTGACAGGAGCGTTGTATAGTAAAACTGTAAGCACTTGATGAACCATGCGTTCATATGTTTTTGAGTATTAAACTCTTTTTCTTTAGATGCACTGAATTTAGGTACAAAATATCAATAAATTTCTCAAGAATTTAAATTATATTATAAAAAGTCCTTTTAAGATTCCGATAGAATACACCTAGGTTTGTTAACATCGGGATTAGAATTTACAACTGATAAACTGTTAGATTGAATGGTATTATTTACTGCTAGGAAATGAGGATAATTAGTTCAAAATGAGAAATTTCAAAGCAACAATTAGCCCAATTAAACAAAAATGTTATCGCTGATTGAAGTTTTGTTAGACCTTACTACAATATTGCCAAAGCTTTGCTGTTACGGTGGTAACGTTGTAGAAGTATAATGCTGGATGGGGAAATTGGCCGACAGAAAAGAAATGAGAAATGGAGCAGATTTCCCCATGCCTCCGATAGAAAATGCTTAGTCATTAATGAGATTTCCTCCGCAAAGAAATTTCAGAAGATTCTAAAAAATCCAAATTGAGGGCTAATTGTCTTTATTTCAATAATGGGATTCACTTCTAACTGTCAAACAGAACTTCTCAATTCTTCGCTATTATAATGCACAAAGTTACTTTTCCTTGCAGCCCAACCGAGATAGTGGTTCTTAGTTCTGACTGCCATGCCGAAGGGTACGGGTTCGAATCCCGGAGAGAGCATGAAATGTAAAGTGTCTGTGTGGCATAGGAGCACGCACTTCAAATATGTGGGGAGCCGAAAGTCCTCTCGAGAGATTGGTGGTAGGTGAAGAAATGTGGCAGACCTTCTGACCTGTCCCCCCGGGTTGCTATCCTTCAAAATTGAGGGCGTAACTGAACAAAGTCGTACTGACATCCGGGAATGCCCAAGGCTCTTGCTGTCGACAGGTGCAATCTTGCGTCCCTGCTACGATGAATTTCATGGGCTTGCTCCGATTTCAGACAAGTGAGATTAGTCACAATAACAACAACAGATTATTTTTCTCGAGTAGAAATGAGGCTTTGAAAAGCGTGTAAGAGATTTTAGTAGCATAATAAGGAAATAATGATTTAAGTCTGAGAAAAGTTTTAAAATACATAAACCAAAGATTTAAGAAGGCATTTTAATATGAATAACCTTCTTTTCGCTTTTCAGCAAAGTTTTGAGATTGTTGAAGAATTGCATGCTATCACAGTATAATTTTTTTAAAAAAAAATTGCTGGTATTTTAAATAATAATAAACTGAAAGATGTAAAAAAGTTCTTAAAGTCGTGATTTAGTAGAAAGATGAGCAACTAAAAAGGAGCTCTAAAACAAAGAATAAAAAAATGTAATTAAAATTGAATGTAGAGAACAATGGGCACAGATACTAAAAGGCATGCAGTTGATTCTTCCACCAGTCGAATGATTAAAACCTTTTAGCATTATTACTTCTATTCGTTTGATGCCAATGCAGTTGCCAGCCAGAGACTAATCGGTCAAGGGAAACTCCATCCCGGAATTGAACTGTGACAGAGCGCCATATCGACATCATAACCAGACTTAGGACAAATCACTTAAAAGGGATGAGGATTTCTGCAGACGGACAGCGTAGTTACACCAACATTTGTCCTCATTGCCCAGAAGACATCCCATTGTCTCACCATCACATCTTCAGCTGCCCAGCAATCCAGGCCAGACTGTTTAACATCGGCATTGAAGACCCAGTGGACCTACTTTATACTGATAGAGCTGCCGAGGTTGCAAAAGCTGTCTTTGACAGCTTCGAAGCTATATAATTGCACTTTGTCATAGACACGACATCATCAATTCTATGCGTTTTTGTAATTGCGGTCGAACTAGCTGCTTGGATGTTTTCGTTATTTTCTCTACACGTTCCAAAAATAAATATGAGTGAAATTTCCTTAAAAAATCCTCCAAGATGACCATCACGTTGTTTCTGACTTTCAAGGTCAACTATGCAGGAAAAAAAGAGCTAAATAAATTGAAGACTCAAAGAAAGGCATAACTTCTTAAGATTTCCAAAACAAAGTAAGCGCAGAAATTTTAAAGCGCTGTTTGGTAGGAAACAAAACGTAAGTGGGGAGAAAAAGAGTGAAAATGTTTGTGAATAAAGCATGAATGACCCAACCCAAAGTTTAAAGGGCTGAAATGCATTCAAAAACAAAACTCCCACATGACCATCAGAATTTCTTGTCTAGCTTTCAAATATTTGTTATAGTTTTCGTAATTCATGTCTGTATTTAATTGTACAAAAATGTATATTATGGAAAATAACTATTAGTAAACAAAAACATATTAAAGTAATATATTATTGTACTTGAGCAGCTTTTTCAAAGACTCATCTTAATTTGTGAAGTCTATCATAAGCATGCTACTATCTAGAATATCAAATACAATCTAGATCCCATTTGTCTTCATAAAAATATAGTTACGTTAAGTATTTCAGCTTCAACTACAGTACTTACGTATCTGCAACAGAAAGAATAATCCATCTTTGTTGTCTGCTGTCCAAGCCAATTAATTAAAGAATTCGATGCTATTTATCATCATAGAAGCCACGCTATTAGTTATCCTTTTTTATTCCTTTACATAACTAAGAGCGATGAGCTGACGACATTGGTGATTAGTAGCAGCTAATGCATTGCTAACGTTTCAATGATAATGGAGTGCATGCGTTGGGAATAAGCCCTGTTTGAAGAAACTATGTCTAATTATCATATATTATACATGTTTTTGTTACTTAACAGTTCCATGAAAGACGCCCTGCTATTTCATCGTGTATGATTTGAAATAAATTTTACTTGGAAACTTCATCTTTATTTTGTATTAATCGTTTCCCGTGGGCTACATAGACCAGTATTTTATATATTAGGTCCATTTAATCGGCTGCTTTTACAGGATGGAACAGAAAAACAAATCAAGAGGGTCTTCCACACCGAAATTTCTTGAGACTCATTTAAAGTAGTGAATGTGCGAGGCATATACTCCCAGCACTCTAAAGAGTAAATTTTAAATCTCCATAATTTTCTGAAATTTCTTGAGACTCATTTAAAGTAGTGAATGTGCGGGGCATATACTCCCCAGCACTCTCAAGAGTAAATTTTAAATCTCCATAATTTGTTGAAATTTTTTGAGATTCATTTAAAGTACTGAATGTGTGAGACATATATGTCCCAGCACCCTGGAAAATGTTGAAGGAATTCGAGGAAATTTGTAGAGCCGTAGCTAGGGTTTCCGGCGCCTGGGGACAGTTGAAGATTTCGCGTCCCCCTCCTATTTGCCAAGAATGGAAAGCATTTGATTCTAAAATTTCTTAACATCAATTTTGCTCTCTCTGGATGATACGCTCGGGGACAGGTGTTCCCCTTGTTCCCCCCCACCCAGCTACGTACCTGGATGTTTCATTACTGAGCATATTTGATCTCGGAGGAAAATGTAAATGAAAAAAAAAATTAACAGAATTTGGAAATACTGCAACAACTGCAAAATCTGGCAACGCATAATCACTTTCAGCAGAATGAAAATAATAGTCTAAATATAACAAGTGCGACTTTTTAAAATAAATATCGTGGTAGCTTAACTTTTAATTATATGCAGCTTAGGAAAATTTAATTCCGTACTTTTTAAAAAATTAAATACTTTTAATGTATTAATATAATTTTC
This sequence comes from Stegodyphus dumicola, assembly GCF_044657685.1. NCBI lineage: Eukaryota > Metazoa > Arthropoda > Arachnida > Araneae > Eresidae > Stegodyphus > Stegodyphus dumicola. Next base: position 158,635,771 of record NC_140776.1, on the reverse strand, counting down.
CTAATAAAGTTTTGTTATATACTAACCAATAACATGTTTTGTTGAAGTTTGCTTGCTGTATACTCCAAACTGCCTGAAAATTTAATCATTTATCATCAAATTATTTTGTGTATATACTATAAATAAAATTCTGTTCTAAGGATGTCTTTCTTCTTCTTGGTGTAAATTAAATCCTTCATGGTGTAACAACATACCTATATGCAATAGTTTGTGAGTAACAAAATTAAAATTTAGAAACATTTAGTTAGTCAGAATTTCTATAGTAGCAGTCATTCAAGAGGTCTGCTTTTTACGCTTGATCAACTATGATACAAATATATCAACTATGAAATTAAATAATTCTTTTGATTTAAATTTCATCAAAGTTTAATTCAATAAATAGCGCTGTAGTTTACAAAGATACTAAATAACTTTGAATTCCACTTTGAATAGTAAGAATTAAAAATTCAGTAATCATTTCGACTGGCGTAATGAAAATGTATTCGAGGATAAAGAAAGCGTCTACGAAAATAAAAATTTAAACTTCATTTTAACTTATAATTTTTAAAACGGAGTTAATTAATTAGCAATCAGTGAGAGTTGCACGATAATGAGACACGTTTCCTGTTTCCTCATAGTCTTAGGAAAATTTTCCTTTCAGTTATAATGCATTTGTTCATTCAGTCTTCTAAATTTTCTATTAATTAAGCCGGACAATACTATTTAACTAACAGCACATTGAAGAGATAAAGGCAAATGCTTTTATACCTAGGTTCCAAATTCCTCCTCTTTGATAACACATTTTGTCATATAATTCATTTTGAAACCGTATTTAAGAAGAAATACCTCAAAAACGTGTATTGAATGTATAACCAACTAAAGAAAGTTATATTTCCTTTCAAAAGCAATAAATATAGATTAAGCAAACATTTTAATGAAGCATTATTCTGTTAAATGGTTTTTTATAAAATCTGCGTTAATTAGTCACTTGAAAATGAATTTCAACAAAAAAATACATCACAAATGCTTTATTAAAGGTAAACATAATACGAATATTATCATTTCTTTCTTTAAAATAAATAAATGTTATTTCACGACTATGGCAAGTCAAACGAAATTAAATGCATTAGCTTCATGAAGCTTAGTTTAAAATTTATAAAGATGAAAATGAATAATATAATATAAACTGAAACATTAGGAAAGACTTATCTAATCGAATAAAAACTCGGCAGGCAGGTTATCCATTACAAAAAATGCAAATGATGAATAAAAATGCTGCCCTAAAAAGGAAATTCTAAAAAGTGTACAGAATGCAATTTATTGGTATGGCTTTGCAAGAATATAGAAACCTATCTCGACAGAAAAATAAGCTATTATAACCTGTTAACGAATTTTAAAGGTCGATAAATTGTGAAATTAAAACAAAATCTGGTGTGAACACAACATGACTTCATTGCACAGCGTATTAAATTATCACATTGTAATGTTGCGCGCTTCCAACCTGCACGCAACAATAGTGGTGACTGCTAAGAACTGGAAAGTAGACAAAGTCTTGAGAAGGGTTTAATCCCTTTTTATTCAACTTTAGAAATTACAAATGCGTGCTCTTGACGCTCACAAACTACGCCGACCCGGCGGTAAAATAAAAATAAGAAACTAAGAAAAGAATAGTAACAAGTGACTAACTACGAGGCTCTCTAAACGTAACTAACCTCACCGCGTTCTAAGATACCGCTGATAATTCAGCAAACTTCTGAATATTACGTTGAAAGATTAACAATCTGCCGAGGCAAGCACAAAGGCCGAAACGCGTGGTTCTTCAATTTCTAACTAGCCACCTCCACGCTCGTGAAGCAAGAAAGCACACTTTCGAACTCGTTTCCCTTCTATTTAACTCAGATTACTTCCGCTGACAATTTGAATCCTTGCGCGTTCTACTAAAATTTACATACTCTGGCATTGGCAATTCCAGGGGAAAGTAAGGCTTAACAGGAAAGATAGTTTAAACTTAAAATAAATGTTAGTTAAAATAAATATAAACCCTACATCTTTTTCTGCACCTCATTTAGACTTATTTCATCGAATTTCTCATTCAATAAATTAAGTTCTCACTCCGCGACAAGGCAAAAATGCACAAAAACTCAGAATACCTGCATTAAAACTTGTAAAATACAGAAAAACCAAAATCACCAAATGCATTCAAAAACAATTAAAATTACAGTTTCTACGCCAAAACAAGCAATTCGGCCAAAGTGAAGAAAGATAAAATTTTTGGTGTAAACAAATTTAAATTTATCTTTTGGTCCCTCTCGGTAAAAAGACATTTAAGTTGGTTTACCAACTGACTTAATTCACTGTACTACTCAGGGTTTAAAATGTAAACAAATAGTAACAAATGGATTGTCTAAATGAATTCAAGAGTTGTCAAAATGGATATTTTCTTTGAAATATTACACCCGTAATTTTTCGAAACTAAAATACCACCTTTACTTCGTACAATAAAGTAAAAGAGATGGATTTTTGTAATGTGAGACTGTTGGCAGAAACCCTTATGCAGAGATGGAGAAACATGGTATGAAATAAGAATTGTGATATTCTACTTCGATCGCTACTTCGAAGAGAGGGGTCTAAAGGAACTAAGGCTACATTAGATCTAATAGACCGTCATTTTGTAGGCATCGTTTTGATGGGTTATCGTTCCAAGATGAGGCTCCAGGAGATGGTGCAAGATTTCAATTATGCTCTTGCCTTTCGGAAATTCTAGATAGCATGAACGGCGACGATACAATAATAAGATTTTGGAATGCGAGTATTTCTGCCGAGAATTATTTCCTTTTTGAAGTTAATGGCTTGTCGTGTAAAAAAAAAAAAATTCCTTTCTCAGACAGGTGAGCTATTTTGCGAAACCTCAGTCGCCAGACAATATCCGAGTTTACTTATTAGAACTGTAGATAATAATGTTGAGCACAATACTTCTCATGTCGAAAAAAACTTTCCATATTGTTGTACTGTATTCTGAGATTTCTCGACCTTTTTTGCTTTGAAGAATCTAATGTCAGTCATTCAAAAGCTTGTTGCGTTACATCAAGGATATTGGTCTATATCTAATTTTATTTATACACGAATCCCAGTATTTGCCCCATGATGAAGACAGACCTTGAAAATCTACAACTAAAATATATTCTGAAGCTTTATGGACTTGGGTATACGAAATTTAAACAATGTGCTTCCTAATTGGATTTCAGGTCAGGAAACGGATAGCTTAGGTTCCAAATCTGATGATGACGGATCATTATAAGTTTTATTTTTGCTAAACACAGTGACGTTTACTGTACAGTATCGTCTGGAGCATTGTTGTGATATAATCCTCTCTTATTTGGTACACTCAGATTCGTTTTCTGAAAATTATCTCTCGTCTGTCACCTCAGAATATCACAATAAAGTATCGCTTTCACAATTTGATCTCATAAAATGAATTCTCGTAGCAGATTCCTACAATGACAAAAAATTATCGACCGTGTTTTCATTGTCCACGTTTCCTTTCTTGGTCTAATCGATCTTGGAGAATCCGAAGTCCTCCATCAAAACGATTTTTTTCCATCTAAAGCATTAGTTCAACGTTTTGATGCCTGTGAAGACCATTTTGGAAACTAAGCCTAAACAGCAAGTGATACTGACATGTTGTTGTTGTTGTCTTGTCCATATTACATGGAACAATTTTTGCCAAACAATACTCCAAAGAGAGGTTGGACTTCTATTTTCCACCCCAATCTTGAGGAAGAGACCCCGGGGGGAGATCCGGGGGGTCATCAGATATCCATCAGGATCTATCAGGGATCATCAGGGATCTATCAGGAAAGCTTCTTTAATTTGGTCCATCAATGGAACAAATCTTTTAACCAACGTCGCTTTCTTTAAAAAACAGGGGGAGGGCATTTTGGGTTCTTGAACTAAAACTTACATAAGGGACTTGGGAATGCCAACATGTTTTAGAAAAGGGGAATCTGTGTTACCAAAAATACTAAGAACGATTCAGCGGAAATCGTTTACTCTGAAATTAAAATAATAATAATAATAATAAATAAATGAAATAGATCCTTGAAATTCAGTTTTTTATTACACACTCTCTCTGATAGGGTTTACAGTATTCTGCATTATTTCATTATTTTTATATTTTTCTGCATTCTTGTATTAAAATATTTCTACATTAGATGGCTTGATAAGGTTAGACAATGAAATCACATTTTACACATTTCACTAAAATAAATCTATTCATTGTTTTTGAGGATAAAATAACCTCAAATTATTAAGAAGTAGGAATTATTTTCTTAAATCGTTGTGGGTAAGCTAATTTTTTTATAAATTCAAAGCCCTTTATTAGTGGCTTTCTTATAAGGCAATAAAGTATACATTATCAAATAAGAAGATTCTAACAAATTGTTTTTGAATCAAAATATCTGAACATAATCGAAATCAGAAATAAGCTATATGGAACTTTTATCTTCCTAAAAACTTATAACAATATATTCAGAACATGATTTAATGCATGATAAGAATGTTTAAATAGATTCGGAGAGATTCGTTCTACCTTTACAGGTACTGCCGCCATTTATAAAGCAATTATCCATTTGTGAAAGTACATTATAGATCTCTTTACTATGTATAAAATTTTGATAAATTGTTGGCTGTTGAAGAAAGTCCGATAAAGCCTTTTCTCTTTCATTTTTCAACACTGAACCAATCTTTCCAGGGCTTTTCTCAGAAGATTGAAGATGGAAAAGTTCGCACACTAAAAGAAAAGAAAATTGGTTTCAAAGCGGAAGATCTTTCATTCGAATATTCCTAGCTTCTCTCTTTTCTGAACTGCAGTAATATCAGAGCGTCATCATGCACTAGGATGACGCTTTTCCTGAAAATAAATCACCTCTCTTTGCTTAATAATGTATCGCAAGCCCCAAACGAGTCAACGTACCGCAAACCTAAAAATACGTTAAATTTTTGCTAAATTAATCCCGTTAATAAAAGATATAAAATCAGATATAGTTAAACCATATAACCAGATATACACTCATGTCCATAAATTAAGGATAATGCAAAACCAGGCAAAGGAAGAGTTAGAAGCAAAACAAAGTTGACTTATTTGTAAAGCTTATTTATTAAACAAAAGGTAAAGAGCAAAAAAAGATGCTATATGTTTGATATTATTAAAAAAATTAGCGATTTTTTCTCCCTGGAGCAAATTACAAAAAACACCTATTTACAAAAAACCAATATTACATGGTTGGTATGATTGTTAATATATTGTATGTCTCCCAGACGATGCAATACAATCCGTACAACGCCTAGGCATGCTGAGTATCAAATTATCGATCTGATCTTGGGAGATATTACACCACTCAAAAAGCAATGCTCTCCGAAGTTCCGGTAGACATGTAGGAGGAGGCTGACGAACTGCAACTCGTCGGCCAAGCATGTCCCACACGTGCTCTACTGGATTCAAGCCCGGTGAGAATGCTGGCCAGTCCATACGGGCGATATCCTCCGATTGAAGGCATTCGCTTACGATGTTTTCACGGTGAGGACGGGCGTTGTCATCCATAAACACAAATTGTGCGCCCGTGGCGTACCGAAACAAACGTATATGTTGTTCCAGAATGACGTCCCGATAGATTTGGCTTGTCATGGTTCCAATTTGAACATGCAGGTCAGTTCCGGAACCCAGAATAATTCCACCCCCAAACGAGCACTCCTGCACCACCGCAACGGTGTTGCTCAATGATGTTTTCTTGGTGGTAACGGGTACCTGCAGCTCTCCATTTCAAATTCCAGCGAGAATCAGACTGCAAGCTAAACCTGGACTCGTCAGAAAACATCACACAAGCCCACTGTTGCGGTGTCCACAATGCATGCTCTCTACTCCAGGCTAACCGCAGGCGACAGTGAGTTGCAGTAAGTGGAACGCATCTGACAGGTCTATGAGCATATAGACCAATCTGCCCTAAGCGTCTGTACACGGTTTGCCTTGAAATTGTCGTACCAGGGGCTGAAGAGAGCTGACGAGACAGGTCTGAGGCTGTGCTCCGCCTGGTTCTTTTGGCAGTAACTGCCATACCGGTCCTCATTCGGCGTTGTAACTCTGGGCGATCTGTGCTGTAACGTCTACTCACATTACCATCATCTTGGAATCGTTTCCAAAGCCTGGAGATGACACTCTGGGCAATTCCAAGTTCGTCTGATACTTCCAATTGGGTACGCCCACATTCCATACGGCCGATAATTCTACCACGTAAAAAATCATCCAAATGCGTCCTTTGTGTCATAACTATTCGGTTATTGCACTGAAATACTTATAAAGCGCCTGCGAACAATTTTACTTCTTTGCCTGTATTCCCTATATATCACTCTCTTACACTCTCGTCATTGTGACGTACCATCGGTGTCATCTGGTTACTTCATGGAATTTGCATATGATTCTTGAAAATGTGTGTAGTGATTTTACAGGTGATATATTTATTTTAGAGTTCGATTTCCGCGTGACTCGGAATTATCCTTAATTTATGGACATGAGTGTAGATATAGTTATATATTTTCTTAAACCAATGGGATATTTGCTAGAAAACAAAAGTTAATTTTGTTGTTTGCTGAGAAATTCAGAGCAACTTATTTTTAGAACCACTTTTTAGTTTTTGATAAGCACTGTTTAGTTTTTCTAGCAGCATGATATCTACAGGGAGCATATTCTAATGAAAACCGTTTCAAATAAAGTTAGAGAAATACCTTTTATAGGTATCATCAATGATTAACAACATTCAAGCAAATAAATTCTGTATTATTTAATCTTCTTTATTCAACTTTATTTTAATAACTATATTTTGACTGTTTTCTTTATCAATGTTAAATCTGGCAAACTTTATTCATCAGATTGCCTTCATATTCAGCGACACATATGTGTATATGACAACGTTTGCTGCATTCACAAACTTTTATGCACAAAAATGCAATTTTATAATGCCAATTTGGGATCTTGTGAGATATTTGTTCCTTGGCCTGAAGTAAAATTAGAAAGGTCACTTTAAATTTCTTATAGTATATCCTTGGGTATATCCTTGGGAAATAATCGTTTCGGAGGTAAGCACAATTGGAAAGATATGTTTGGTTCTATTTAAGATACAATTGACTGTCTACATTTACAAAATCTATTATTGATTAAGGCTACAATAAAGGTTGAACGTTTTCTCTTCGTGTCGCCAGTCTATTTAGAAGATCTAGAATAAGCAATAAGACGTAACATTAGTGAGTCGTGTTTAACGTGTATTTTAATAATAGTACAAGAAATGAGACTGTAATATAAATACATAAAGAAGTAATATTGGATTTGAAATCATAGCATATAACTTGTAATTCTGCCCATTTTTAACTAAAACTCTATTTTAATTTTTGTTTAATAAACAACATGGAAATCGTTACAGCTTTCCGGCATGAAATCTGTGCTTTTTCTACGCGATGATAATGAAAATAATGCTAAAGTAGAAGAAAATATTAAATTTCGCGAGGTTTGAATCATAATTGGGAACAGATTTTTTATTTATACTGTTTGTTACAGAGAACTTAAATGAGATTATACTCGTATTTAGGAACTAAATGCCATATCGAAATCATTGCAAGTACTTTATTCAATGAAATTAACGATTTATATTGCAATTCATTATAACTGGGTTTGGTTTATTTAATTACGGCAAAGCATACTAGGGCTATCTGCCTAAGGGGGATGCCTTCGTAGAGGACGTTCTAAGGGAAACTGGCTCGTATAACACGTTACACATGGGGAAAACCACAAAAACGCTCATGCAGACAGCCCGTTCGCGGGATTCGAACCTCGGACCGAACTACCAATGTTCAGCGACTTTACCGCTCGGCCGCTGGAGGGCCATTATAACTGGGTAAAGTACTGGTGCATTTTGCATTTATGTTTAGGGAAAAGGGCTTTGCATTTCAAGTGTATTTCCTATTGTGTATGAAATGTTTTGTAGAAAGAGCTATGTATAAAAATATGATTTCCATAAGCTACTTAGTTTCAATTTGGTAAATATTACATTCGAATAACAAAAATCAGATGATTATGATATAGTATGGGAGAAGTTGAAAGAAATACCGCAAAATGTTCGAATAAAATCTTCAGCCATACTTTGAATTTAATGTAAGATATGTGACGACTTAATGCATTTTTAATATCGACAGTAGTTTTTTTTAATAAATATTGTATGTGGAAGTACAATTTTTATCTCCATTTTCGACTTATAGATAGTGAAAATTTCATTCATATGCATATATAAATTTGAATTTTTTATTTCTAATATTTAGGTGTGTGCAAGGAATATCATTTACATATTTTTTGCTGGATAACTCTGGTTATATTTTGCATATACTTCCAGAATGAAGCATGTGAATTAAGTATTACAAATGCGACTTGATGTTCTATAGGGAGACTCTTTTGACGAAATAGGTTTCAGACACCATTTCCACTTCGAAAAAAAGAAACTACAGTTTTCAACTTCCCAACAGATAGCTGTTTCCCTAAAAGATTCCTTTAGCATGTTGTAACAAGAAATATCTATGTTTCATTGGATAAGAGAACAGTTAGAGATTTTCTGAGAAATGTATAAGTTTCATTGGATAAGTTAATTATATATTTCTTGTGAATAATGACTGATAGAAAAGCCTTCTCAGAAAGAGTAACATGTCTTTTTAAAGATACTAAGTTAATAAAAGCAATGGCTAATATTTAATATTTCCAGCTGCATCTCAGCGAACTAATCTCACCATTCGCTAAAGAAGAGAATACGCGAACACGTGAAACTCATTACTGTTGAATTTGGAGATTGAACCGAGATGATAATGAGAATAATTGATCATAATGCGATAGGAGAATTAAAAAGTACAGAATAATTCCAATTTTAAAGTTATATATGTGTTACCGTGATAGACCGAGATTGGAGAATGTCAACTTTCACCGGAGAATATCAGCATTCACCAAATACGTCGGTGAAAGACCGAATATTTCACTACATTCTTGTATATTCGGAATCTCACTGGTGTATGTCGACAATCACAGATATGCTCTGATGAAAATCGAAAAGAGAGAACATAAAGTGCCATAATAGTTTAAGTTGTTGCAATAAATAAGATTTGAATCGCATAATTTAGTAAGTTTTTTATTACTGTTATTTTATTTTCTCATTTAGAACGTACTGTATAATTAAGTAAGTTTTTAACTTCTATTACTTTCGTTTCTCATTTTGAATGTATTGTGCGTTTTAGGTTCTCATGTTCTTAAGTTCTTATTTCAAGTCTCAAGTGCGTTTATTCTCGACTGAATTACGGTGAAGAAAATATAATATTTTTATATGTTCAACATTCACAATTAGTACATGGTGAATATCGACATTGACCGCTCCGAAATAAGAGTATTTGGAAAATATTTCGGACATACACCAAGAGACTATGTGAATGTTGACATTCACCGGTGAAAGACGACATTCTCCAGATTTCGGTGTTTCACCGTAACATATGCATTTTGAGACTGGGTATAAGAATAAAGCTTAAACGTAGGTGATTCAATTATTATGTCATTCACCTCAAAGCATCTTGAAACTAACAATAATATCGTTTGTATAGTGTAAATTATGAAATTAGATCATTATAATAATTAAAGAAACTCATGTGGATACCAAATGACCTATTAAATTATACAATTAAATATTTATTATGAAACTAGCAGCTATCCCATGTTAAATTTGTTTGCTGCTCTTAGTTTTAACTTATTCCCTCGAGTTTCTCTAAATTAACAGATTCCTCATGGTAAGTTGAAAATGCCATTAAAAGTTCCAAATTTTTAAATACAACTTTTCCAAATATACGTATAGGAATCATACGATCGCATTAAGTTTAGATTTCATTATTTGTCAAAAATTAATTATTAATTTTAATTTGACATTGCCAAAATATTCATATTTACATCATTTAAAACACTTTTCTAATTTGAGGTACATTACTACGACCAACGATTGTGAAAATAAAGCCATGTAAGCGGGCTAATATGTAGAGATATATTTTTTGTATTGCCGATTGCAATAAAAAAGGGAGGTGCACAACTAGATGTTATAACAGTACGTACGTACATTCATAGCTACGTACAGACGTCCAGAAAAAAAATCGCTTTTAAATCCATTTTACAATTCGTTATGGAAAAAAGATTTATTCTGCCCGTGTGTACAGAAGGTACTAAAATATGTCTAAATGAATTCGGGAACGGTCAAAATGATTATTTCTGTAGAAAAATGATACTCGAAATTTTCACGGTTACAGTACTTTCACGGTTACACTTCATGCAAGGAAATAAGAAAGATGATGATAAATTATAATAAGAATGAGGAATAATGCAGAACTATCATGCTACAATTTTACACTGAAATAAATAATATAAAAGCAATACGTATTTCAAGGCAATAAGTCGGTTTCTGTGCACAATTTTGAGAGCTAAAATTACGTGGGAAATAGGAGTAAACCAGCCATTTTATGTTACATTTGACTGAGTATACATGTATGAAACTATTTGTAAAAGCGAAATAACATTAAGATTTCTTTTGCAAAGGATTATGGCCTAATCACCAGTTCTTATGAAGCGGCCTACGTATCGAAATAACACATTTCAGTCGGTAAAAATCCTATTTTCTGAGAATGAAGCAGAAACTATTGATCTCCAAAATGCAAACTTTAATTCCCCTGACCTGTTATCACTCTTGGGAACATAATCTTTGGGAAAATATTTTGAAAGCTTTCTTTTCTTTTTAAACGAAAAGTAAGAACAAAGTTTGATAAAAGTTGGGCATCAGGTGTTTATTTTCAAAAGATACTTATTACGTTCCTTGAATGTTTTTGGCTCTACTATAAGTTGTATACGTGACCGAACTACGACTACTCAAGCCTTATATTTAACAACTATTTCGATGTGCCAGAGAAGGGAATTTCATCCTGACACTTTCTTCTTCAAAAAATATCGCCAGCGAAAACACTGTTACTAAGATGCTTTACTGCAGAAAATGCAGACCACGATTGAACATCAAACTAAAAAGAAATAAGAGTTTTTCAGTGTTTCTGTTAAAAGAGATAAATAAGTTGCGCTTCTTCTCCCATAAAATCCAAATTTAAGAGAGAGGTGTTTGAAATTTAGATTTTGAAATGAAAATGGGATTTATATAAGGAATAAAATACTGCAGTTGGGAAACATTTAGCATATCACATCCTTTTTATAAGCGTAGGTGTTTTCATACATCAAATAAGTTAAATTCTATTGACGATTATTCAAAGACTTTCCTTTAATTAGGTATAGTTTGTAAAGAAATCAACATTTAATATTAAAAGTATTATCAGCCTTCCAAACAAAATGTCCCATTAAATCAGAACAACACTAATAAAACTAGAAAAAAAAGCAATGCAGTTTTTAGTGTGTTTCTTACATTATTCGGAAGATATTGAAACATATACAAAATTTCTTAAGAAACTGTAATTGTTCATATCGACACTTTCTTAAACCTTGTAGAGTCATTACGTTCGTTGAAGCAGGAGACATGCAAAATGAGCAATGTCCTTGCCGCTACTCGATCCTGGACCTCTCGAATGCGCGCCGAGTTTCCTAACCGTTACACAACGAACGCATGTTGCAAGAAGTGAGAAAATACCTCATATACTCCCCCCTTTTAAATGGCGACTGGAGATTAATAGACCCATTTGCTAAATCCTGCTGGTGAAGAATCATCATCCACCACCTTTTAGTTCGGACGCCACTGTAGAGTCATTAGTTTATTTTGATGGTGGACACGTGACAAATGTGCCGTGCCCTCGCCGGGGCTCGAACCTGGACTTCTCGAATACGCGCCGAGTGTGCTAACAGTTACACCATGAAGCCATGTTGGAAGAAGGAAGAATATAAATAAAGTTCATAAATTCTTAAAATGCATATTCAGCTCTTAAATCGACAAGACTTACGCGTCCGCGTAGTAGGTCCATTCTGTTAACTTAAAACATTCTGAATCATGAACATACAAGATTATGATTCAATACAAAATTTTCACTATACTAGAGTGCTGTTGAACAACTGAAACCTACAATACATTTATAATAATGAAGCTGAAAGATTAATTTTTAGCTCGCAATTTTAGAATGTTTATTCTTGAACGTTTCCTGATCGCAAAATCATCAGATCCAACTATGAATCTGGAACGTAAGAGCTGTAGGAGCATATTAATACGGAAACCTTTGTATGGAAACCTTTGCATCACACAAGGATAAGAAATTCATGGGTGCGTTCTCCACAGGTCCCAGTGTTTGAGCTGTTACGAGGCGTGAAACGACAGACTCTGATATTGCAGAAGCAATAATGTGTTTACTTACGGTTCCTTTCGGCATTAAAGAATCAGAATTTCACGGGCAGTGTCAAGTGATTTTAGCAAAACACTACATTGTGTTTGCCACCAAAGCCTCTTGATTTTAAGCAGGCTGAAGGACCAATAATCCTGTTTCTCCTCTAAATACCGTTTCTGCTTTAATGAATCAGAAAAAGTAAGGCACAAATGAAAAAATTAAGTAAGCATGACTAATTCAGTCTGCAAACTGTTTGAGACAAAGCAAAAACTCAAAATGTTCTAAACGCTGAACGACAGGAACTCTTGCCATTAGCAAGATCCTTACATAATGAGGACAATAACCTACAATAATTGTTTCTATACCTTCAATGTTGTCATGTATTGTTAATGCAACTCTTCATAGGTTTATATTAAATGAATTTTAGTTCTATGTGTAGTTAGTAAGTAATATGCTACATTAACAAACACAACCAATACATGGAATCGTGCCATCGGTGCAACGTACCGCCATCACCCTATCTTAAAGAAACCTGATATTCGAAACATCAACTGTGAGATATAAAGGAATTATATATATTGCTCCTACGTGGTCATATCGGACGTAAAACTCAGTCGACCCAAGGTATCGTATTCCCTTGGCAGAGAAGAATACCACTTAACTCTTTAGGGGCCAGGAAAAGGCAATTAACTTTTTCAGGGAAACTCTTGTTTTATTTACTATATCAGGTGTTCATATGAAATTATTTGCGACATTTACACATATTTTCTTCAAGACGCGTGAAAAAAATGACCACTTCTGGAAGTTAGTGTCAGTGACCATCCCCCACAGAACACATTCCTACAAATCAGTCTCTATGGTATTCATGGAAAACGTTTTTTATTTCAAGCAGAGTGGAACTTTGCATGTGCTGCATTCCCACACTGTTTATACAGGCTTTTTTCTTGGTGCTGCAGAGTTTACATCATCATCGTGATGTTGCCTTCGATGGCTGATGCTTATTTTCTTGAAGACGAATTGCTGCATCAACTACTGGCTTATGTTTCTTGACTGCCATTTAGTGAGCTACAAGAGAACTTCAGAAACGGTCAGTTTTGAAAACAACTCACACGAGTGAGTAAGACACGTTCAATAGAAAGGAGTTTACCGTACTTGGCTCTTTGAAGGGCAGTGGTTACCGCTCAAAGAGCTAAGAGGTCTCTCGAGGGTGGGAGAGACGATGTTAGGTAGCTTAGCCGCAACCTCAGAAAAATAAAAATGAAATATATACATAAGGTCCTTCGCTTCTACAACTTCTTCCATCATCCCACATCTGGCAACGGTAGCAGCAGCTAGATGACTCCGAAAGCTGTGAGATAAAATTCGTCCTTCTCCGCGTGAGAGGATTGAGAGACATGAGGTTGGGCAACACCTCCTAGAACTAGTTAGTTCTAGAAGGTGTTGGGTTGAGCCGCTACGTAGGAAGCACTACGATGCAGTTCGACGTGACTGAACAAAAAGGACTGTGACTGCTTCTTCGATGACCTAATGCTATTTTGTTTTATGATGAACTGAACCTTTTACCTCATGTTTCCTCTTACTTCATTTCATCCTGTGCATATCATCATCTTGTTAACTATTGCGCTATAAAATGCCACTACCTTCTTTACTATTAAACCTAACCTCTTCCCACATACATAATATATAGCAATGGCAAAACCGTCAAAATAAGTATAAATATGAAGACCATAAAAACGTAAAACCCAGATTATCAGTAATCCAGTATACTTACTGGAAATAGCGTATGGAGGAACAGCTCAACAAACGTTTGGGAATAAACAAGGAATCTGATACCTGGGACATGAGAAGTCTGATACAAAGGAAAGAGAGTATGCAAAAGCAAGCTCAATAATCTCACGGGAGCCAAAATGGTATCTGAAATTCTAAATTTCAGAAGTCTGGTCATTTTGCCTCCGGGCACCACTTAATCGCCATCAACCGCCAAAAATGTGCTTTCTGACTACTCTGTCAGTCTCCGTCACGAGAACTGAGAAACCCCGGGATTTGGCCCACGATCTCCGATCTAACTCCACAACAGCAACAGGAACAGACAGGACAGTACCAGTACGATCCCTGCCAAGCCTGAACCAGCCTTAGACTGAAATAGGACTCTAGTCCGGTGAAGTCAAATTATGCGTCCCCATAATTGAGACTGCCTAAGTACAGTTCCTAGCCAATATTTCCCAGGAATTTTGAGAAAACATCAGGGAGGACTAAGAAGTCTGGTATTAGGGATTGGTGTATAAGAGAATAAGCTCAAAAGAATTGAAATAAACCATGAAGTAGACAACTGCAGAAGAAATACTTTATCTTCCGACTGCTATGTCAAAATTTTATGAATGTATAACTTTCCCTTTCTCAGTGTCTCGCAACAGGAAATACCATGCCAATTTTCAACAAAAGCGAAAAAGCAATTGCTAGCATACTCACTGAAGTGAATGAAAACTTTCACATAAATCTTGATTTATTTAATGCTTTTAAGTAGCTTTTAGATGTTTCTTACGTGCTGAAGTTTTTAAGTTTTCTTTTTAAGCATTCCTTCCTACTATACAACTGTAAGATTTAGATACATCCAGTTTCGTTCTCGCTTTTTCTGTAGCTGAAAACGCAAAGCACGATATCCTGTCGATTACGACAATACTAATAGTGGTTGTTAAAAAAATCAATTCAAATATAAGGTATTCCTCTCGTCTTCCTAGCGTGCCTTCGTGGTGTGGTGGTTCTGCACGCTGGGGCGGTATTCCAGATGTCCGCCTTTCGATTTTCGGCGAAGGCGTTGCTAATTTTTCATCTTTCCTACTTCCAAAAATACGTAATGTCTGTACAGTGGCGCACGAACTAAAAGTGTGTTGGATGATGATTCGCCTCACCCAGGATTTGGCGATTGAGTTCCCTAAAAACCCCAGTCGCCCTTTAAAAGGGGGATTATATAAGGTATTCCTCCCACCTTCCTAGCGTACCTTCGTAGTGTAGTGGTTCTGCACGGTGGGCCGGTATTCTAGAAGTCCGCGGTTTGATTCCCGGCGAAGGCCTTGCTAATTTTTCATCTTGCCTAAGTCCAAAAATACCTAATATCTCTAGAAAAATATGGAATGAAAAGCATATTTTATAGGATTTTTGTGTCACATCCAGACATTTATAAGAGGCTCTCGGAGTGAAAGAGCCACAATTCAGGAATGTGGCTTATAAACGCCAATTTGGCAACTCTACCAATTACTATTTTTAAAGAATAATGTAAAATACGTTTTAAACGTTCGTCAAAGCTTACACTTTTTGTGCATAATTTTCTGAAGTTTTTATATTATAACAATCCGTATATCTTACATGAAATTTCTCTGTTTCCTCTCGTCGCTTCTCAAATCGAACATTTACAATCAAAGCGAACAATTTTAAGCTAAAATAAGTTTTATTTTTCGATTGAAAATGACTTATTAATTAGATCTTGAATCATAATAACAAAAAAGTTCCCAATTAGGAAATAAGACGTAAAAATTATTTTTAACCAAAAATGCATTCAGAATTTTTTTATTGGTATTTAAGTTCTCCCCGTGTAGAAAACATTATGAGGACAATCATACCTATACTTTGAAATACCACTGTTTATGATTCTTTTCTCAAAAATAAAAATAGAAAAATAATGCATTTGCTCTAAATTATTTAAGATATATTTAAGTAATTAAGGTAACAAACATAAATTAATATTCCATACCAAAACAAATGATATTTGGTGTTTGAAGCACCTTATATTAATTATTCTGATGATCCAAATATTTGCAGACATAATGAGATAAAAAAATTGCATCAAAACTGTTTTATTAAAAATTAAGAAAATAACTAAAATAAAGAAAACTGTTTTATTAAAAATAAAAAAAGTTATCAGAAAGAATTTATGTTGCTCTCAAATTACTCAAGACTTTGAGCGTAGAATATAGTTATTGTAGCGTGGATTTATTATTGTTGCCGTTGTTTCAAATGGTTGGGCACGTACAAAATAACGCATTCGTCGGAAAAATACCATATCTATCAGTCAGTTAGTGAATCAATTGCTGCTTGCACTACAGCGAGCGAGCCAATTACACCCGTAAGAAAGCGGAGGCTCTGTTCAGAGTTGGATGGAAAAGACCTTGAAGGACAGATCGACAAGTCTCTAACTCCTCTTCTTTTCTAGCAAAATCTCTCGAAAGATTATTCTGTACATCAGTATTTTAAGCGTGTTTAAGCCGCATATAATGTTTATCCGGCTTATCATATCAATTATATGCAAATTCTATCGGAAATCGTTAAAACCTAGTATTTAGACTGATATGGTGAATATTCAAGAAAATATAGATAAGAAAGATATTTTTAAAGTGAACAGAAGAAGCAAGATAAATTTAAAGTAAACAATACTCTTCGAAATGATCCGATAAGTTTTACCCTTGTATACCATAATTTAATTATGGATGTGTACAATTTCTTTTAATCCTTCATTATTATTTCTGTGTTCACCTATTCTAACCTCCATCCCCTTTCTCTCATTTCAGGCTTGTTCTCTTATTTACATTATTTCAAATCTTTCCTCGTTTCCACATGACTTCGTTGTGTAATTGGAAGCATACTCCATGCGTGTTCGAGCGGTCCAGAGTTCGAGTCTCGGTGATGGCACTGCACATATTTCACCTCTCCTACTTCAAACATAACCTCATGACTCTACAAGTGGCGCATGAACTAAGAGGTGGACGATAATTCGTCACCACCAGGGTTTTGCGATTTGGCCCCCCTTATTCCCAGTTACCCATTAAAAGGGTTGATATGTGATGTATTTTCTTCTTCCTTCAGACATGCCTTTGTGGTGTAACTGGAAGCACACACCACGCATATTCGAGAGGTCTAGGGTTCGAGCCCCGGTGAGGTCATTACATATTTTTCACCTCTTCTACTTACAAACCCTGCCCTTGAGATGCTCATAAAAGTTCTGTTTGACAATCTGTGCAGGCAAGCCTCCACATTATTCAGCGTCAGGTGTGCTGTCCGCAACCGCTCAAGGACAACAACGAAAAAGATTGCAACAACCGGTTTCTGGCTCTTCTGCTGCTTACGTTCGAGGGTGTAGGACGGGCTTCGGTCTGTCCTCTCCCTGGCCAATGCGATGTGCCATTTTCCTGCTTCTCTTTGCTGTTCCTTCGATGCTGTCTGCTTTACATGAAAATCCTTTATAGTGAGATTTTTACATGAAGATTCTAGATAATAATTACGCCTGTTTCCTTTACATTGTTGCAGAAAATAATTTTTGTTCAGCTTCTTCTTCCTTTCGAGAACTTGTAATGTTGCGCGCTCCCAACCTGCACGCAACAATAGTGGTGACTGGTATGAACTGGAAAGTGTACAAAGTCTTGAGAAGGGTTTATTATCTTTTTATTCAACTTTAGAAATTACAGATGCGTGCTCTTGACGCTCACAAACTACGCCGATCCGGCGGTAAAATAAAAATAAGAAAATAAAAAAGAATAATAACAAGTGACTAACTACGAGGCTCTCTAAACGTAACTAACCTAACCGCGTTCTAAAACACCGCTGACAATTCAGCAAACTTCTGAATATTACGTTGAAAGATTTAACTATCTACTGAGGCAAGCACACAGGCCGAAACGCGTGGTTCTTCAATTTCTAACTAGCCACCTCCACGCTCGTGAAGCAAGAAAGCACACTTTCGAACTCGTTTCCCTTCTATTTAACTCAGATTACTTCCGCTGACAATTTTGAATATTTTGCGCGTTCTACTAAAATTTACATACTCTGGCATTGGCAATTCCAGGGGAAAGTAAGGCTTGACAGGAAAGATAGTTTAAACTTAAAATAAATGTTATTTAAAATAAATATAAACCATACAAACTCTTCGGGCGAACTTGTTTGTGAGATCTGAAATTTCCTGATTGAAAGAACAAAATGCAGAAATATCAAGATTAATCAAGAACGCTTAATGACTGCTATCAAAATTTAATTATTCCTTTTACGCCAAGACTTTGTTTTGAGCTGATGCAGAAAGATTGACTTTATTCTGAATGCAGCGTTAATTCTGTTGATGCCCATCACTCGTGCTTGATGTTCAAATTTATTCGTCTGTCTGGTTGATAGATTTTTTTATAATAATGCCTATTTCAATATCAAAGATGAAGAATAAAATATAATTGATTTGGTAACAAACAGTTGTCATACTTTGGGGTAAGTACTTTGATTTCATATTTCCTTCTAGATCACACATTTTGATCTGCACGTTAGTAAGTATTTATGGGTTATTGCTACACAACGCGATTTACTAAGTAAGCTATTCGTCTGATTTACATTTGCTAATCCTCACCGCAACACACCATTTATTATAACACAATCTTATTCCCAATTGTGGCACGTGAAAGCAAGAGAAACGTGTTTTCAGTTAAAGACAAGTCAGTTGTGAGCAGCTTTTAAAATCTATAAAAGAACAAGTGCGTTAGATGCAAATTACAATGCGCAAAATTCAGCAACGGCTAGGATATTTTATGTTAATTAGGAGATATAGCCCTATTCCTTAAAACGGAAAGTTTTCCCTGCTGTGAGAAAGATCGCTGGTCCATCACCTTTGAAACTCATTCGGTTTAATGCAAAATTTACATTAGTCTGAGAGTTTTTACCTAAATTTATATTTTCTTTCACATACTTAAATTAGTTTTTGTTCAAAATATATCATGTTAGATAACATATTGAAATGGCTGTAAAAATTTTTTAACCTTTTTCGAATCGGGAAACTCGAAAAACCAATTTTACCTTCGCCAGGGTTCAAACTAAGTATCTCTTTAGTTGCTAACTAGACCATTTATACCAAACCGGCGTGCAGAAGACTGTGACAATTCTTATTAAGAATGATTCCGTGAAATAAGTAATTAAAAATTCCCAAGTTTATTCTTGCAAACTAAAGGAAACGTTTTTAAAACTGTTTCATAAATTCTTCCTTTCAGAAAAATATATTCTCCTCTGAAAAGTATCATATAACGAATTCCTTAGTGGTGAAGCTTTCTAATTGAGTATGTCTATGTAACATGTGAAGTTATTTTTCTTAGAAAACTTCCTTCAGTTCTCAGCAAAGTAAAGACGTCGTAGTTCTTCTTGTATAAGTCAGTTATTCACCCAATTGCTTGATAGGAGTTACTTTAATTTTATTTCTCTGTGATTTATTTCTGTCGGAGAAAAGGTAAACTTAGAATATCAACAGTGCCTTTAGAAAGTTTCTAAGCAATAAAGAATTTAACGTTTCATGAACTTGCTTTTAGTGTTTCTAGATAAAGTCAACATTCATATGCTGCATTAACTTTTATTTGCTGTAATACTTTCTTTAATGGGCAATAAAAACAACATTCTTTATAGAGGTTTTCACCGTGTTTTGTAAGAGGTAAATGCTAGAATAACGTACAAGCATTTAAAGGCAAGGATATGCTTATTATATATTTCAGTATGCGTTTTCTGAAGCTGGATGACATTTTTAAATTAAAATTAAATTTAAGTATTAATGTCCTTTTTTGTATACTATAACTTGGCAATCTGTTCTAAATTTTGCAGCAGTTCTCAAAAGCACACTGTGACAACTCCAAAGTTTCTAGATATACTAACATAGCTAAAAATCGTGGTAGACGATAACTAATCGGCACCTAAATTTTGTCGGCTAGTTTTCCTGACTTTCTCCTGGCAATTTTTAAATGGGGCAAAATGTAAGGAAATATCGCCTTTCCCCACATAATGCTCTCATTATCAGGTCCAGCCTTCCAAATGAGTATGTTATAAGGTATTTTGTCCCGCTTACCAGCATGCATTCGTGGAGTAACGGTAGCACACTCGGCGCGTATTTGAGAGGTCCAGGTTCGAGTCCTATAAAATTTGCTTGCATCGAAATAACCTAATGACTCTACAGTAGCAACATTCGCAAATTATTCCGAATTAAAAGGTGGTGCAAAATAATTCCTCATCTTCAGGATCTTGCGATTGGGTCTCCTAATCCCCAATCACTCTTTAAAAAGGAGGAATATATAAGGTGTTTTCTCCCTCTTTCTGGCATGCCTTCGTGATGTAACAGTAGAATATTTGGGGCGTATTCGAAAGGTCCAAGTTCGAGTCATGAAGAAGGCATTGCACATTTTCACGTCTTCCTGCTTTAAAATAAGATAATGTCTCTACAATGTTAAATATAAATTTCTGATTATGTATTCTCAGCTTGCCAATAAATATTGGCAGTGTTTAACTGTAAAAGAAACTATGTCCTCATTTTTATGCATGTATAGTAGTCCGTCTTTGGGATTTGTGAATAAATGTTGCAGAGAAAAACTCTCTGTTTAATATTCTTCCTTTGATCCAGTATAATTTAATACATACTTCAGAGCCTTTTTGGATAATGGGACCCAATGTTAACTTTCAATTCTGTGCACCTAAAATATGGTTTTCCTGCCTGTTCGCAGAATTACTTATTTTTCCAAAGAAATTCTAATTTTAATTGTAAAAATTGTTTCTTTAACTTTTTAAACTGTATTTCGTGTTTTAGATTTTTCTACATTTTACAAATTTTAATGAAGTAGTTTCGAATTTTTATGTGTTTCCTCCTTTCAATGAAGTGAGAATTGAACTGATTAAATCAGAAATATATCTCTAATGAAATTCAAGAGAAAATGCTTAACTGAAATGCAGCAAAAATTTTGTATAATTATTAGGCTGTACAAGGAATTCATGCGATATCAACGTCAAATTTCTTTTGCTTACAATAAACTAGCACTAGCAATTTCTGCGGAAAACGAGTAATTCTGCCAATGGCAAGAAGATCACCTTTCCGGTGCACTAAATAGAAAGTTAACATTTGGTCCCATTATGAAAAATGATATTGAAGTTAGTGAACCGACTGAATTAATTTTTCTACTAAGATATTCAAATGTAAAGAAAAGGCGACCAAGTTAGACTTTGCGCCATTTAAACGTTTAAATTGTTCATATTACAACTATTGCAGGCAAATAATCTAAAGGCATAAAAATCTTAACCAGAGTATAAGAACAACATAATTCAACTACCTATTAAAATACTGAGCCGGGTTACAGGGTGGGAATATAGTATATATATATCACTGTGCTTCATTTTATTCTTATTATATTAATCAAACGTTTCTGCTGATTGCAACGAAAATGATAAGAGAACAATTACACCTTGTAACAGTCCCGTACACAAAATTTCAATATTTTGCGGCTACTCGTTTTTAAGTTATGCGAGACCTAGAAAAAGAAATCGAGATAATCGCACACAGAATTTCTTAGGTCAGACGAGCCATCGTAAAACTTGCTACGCTTTTCAAAGCAGGACATGGAAAATGGATTGTGTTCATGTCAATATTCCAACCACTGACTGCGTTTTAGACGTGCTAAGCACTTGCACTACAAGACGGGAAATAATTGTTACGAAATGTCAAGGCGCGATAAGATAGCTTCCCGGCAAAGCAGGTCTAGGGTTGCGAGGAAAATGCAAGGGAAGGGAAAGTTGCCACATTTAGCGAAAAATTGTCCATTTGGCGATATTTGGCGACAAAATTGGCGATATGCCATAGACGGATGGAAAACCTCTGTTACGAATTCTTACTCGTTTAGCCCAGAATGTGCTCGGACACAAGCCAAAAGCTGTATAAACCCTGCTGGTACGCGAAGAGTTAATCCGTGCGTAGGTAGTGTCTCGTCTAGCGAATTAATAGCCAGTCAGTGAGCGAGTGCCGAGTTGGTCGTCGAGTGCATCGAGAGAGTCTTTTAGAGAATCGCGAGTTAGTGCATCGTCGAGTTTGGTCTTAGAGACTGTTCAGTTCCGGGAACGCCTGAACCGAGGAGTCGGGAACTGTACTCTAGTGTATCATCAAGTGCATCGCGAGTTGTAGCGTGGAGAGTCTCGAGAGTACGTGGAGTTCCGAGAACGACCGAGGAGAGTCGGGAGCTGTACTCTGGTGCTTTTGCCGTGAAGCTGCCTCCACCGTTATAGCATGATAGCGTGAAGGCTGTGTCGCTGATTGTGTGAGCTTGTTTATAGTAATTCTTCGACGACTATAAACTTGCCCTTGGAGTTGTCTTGAATAATACTGGCCAATAAATTGTGTTTTTATACTTCATCAAGTGTCGTCGTTATTTACCCCATCCATGAACCCGTATCCTTACATACGTGAAGAGAGAAAGAACGTAACAGTATGTTTTGGAAAGAATTATCTTACGGTAAATGTATTAAAATTACTTGCCGCTAAGCAACATAATTTGTTTCTAAGTTTGGCAACAAATGATTTCTTAACCTCTACAAAGAGGAAATATTTATAAGCGGAAATGTTTCGACGGTAGGTTCTTGAAGAGCGCAAAAAACACATTCTTTTTCAGACAGCTACCATATATGCTAGATGTGCTATTAATCTCTGTCACACACGGCAGGTGTCTGAGCTGACAAAAGCGTTTGATGATCAGTTGACAATGAAGGATTACACTGCTTTTGAAAAGAATGATTTCATGATTGTTTTGTTTTAATTTCCGTTACAAGCACAACATATGCTATTTTTTAGCTCGCTTTCGGAACAGCTTGAATAAAATTTCACGCTTGTTGTAAACTCTTTTGTGTTTGGGAAATCCAATAACTTGTTAGTGTGTTCTTCAAAATAAAAGCAATCCATCATTTAATAGCTTCAAACAATGGTAGGTGAATAATTCAGTAACACGGTTTATGACGTATTTGTTAATTTTACTAACAGAATATGTTGCTTTATCCAAATACTATGTTCTAATAAGGGAAAAATATCCATCAATGTTACTAACAGTTTGTTCATTTTTACTTCCTTGTACGAAGTAAAAAGGAAGTATTGTAATCGCGAAAAGTTTCAGGCAGCATATTTCAACGAAAATATCCATTTTGACCGCTATCGAATGCAATTTAACGATGTTTTTGCGTAATATCTGTACGTAAGAACAGAATAAAAGACTCGTTTCCTCTAAAAAAATTATAAAACTGCTTTAAAATAAATTCTGAAGAGAATTTTTCGTGGCGTCTAAACGAACGTATGTACGTACGTGCGTACGTACGTATCTCGCATAACTCAAAAACGAGTAGCCTGAGAAAGTTGAAATTTTGTATATAGGACTGCTATAACATGTAGATGTGCACCTCGTATTTTGGTTGCAATCGGCCGCACCAAACGTATATAAATATATTTATATATATATCCACTCTGTTACCCGGCTCAGTGATCTCAGTTTCTTTACTCTTATATGTTTGTAAATTGTACATTTTTTGCTTTAAAAATGATTGAATTATGTTGTTTTTATCTTTCGGTTAAGGATTTTATGCCTTTAGTAAATCTGTGTGCAATATTTTTAGAATTATCAAAAATTTTAAAGTTGTTTAAGTGCCGCTAAGCCTTTTTTTCATGGCGGCCATTAATATTTACATTTGAAACAGGAGACTAGTGGATTTGTTGCCAATCTAGAGAAACTTATCTTCGCAACAACAAAGATAACGAATTCATTTATTGTTGCCAATTAATTCATGCTTAATTCTTTCTGGAATTTTTTCGAGGAAATAAGTGTTTGAGATTTACTTCATAATTTTCATATAGATATTTTGAATTTTTATGTATTTTTGCTTTCTCGCGAAGTGAGAACTGAATTACGAATTATTACGTAATTAAATGAGAAATACTCAATCGTCTGTGAAAAACTGTTTCTTTTTTGTTTTGTTTGCTTAATTTCTTTTATACATCATTCTAGCGGTATTATAGTATTTGAATAGAACATGTGACAACGATTAGATAATTCTATTCTTTAAATGATATAAATTTTGTGCATTATGAGTTATAATATGAGCGAAATATTTAAGTTAACTGTTATATAATTATTTGGATTATGTAACAGTTAACTTAGTTTCTGTTATATAATTATTATATAAGTTAACTGTTATATAATTATTATATAAGTTAACTGTTATATAATTATTAATACTGTTAAGTGAATCTAGCGCCAGAGTGTCGCTATGGTAAACAAATACTAGAGTGAATTTTAAAAAATGCATTTATTCTATTGTGGTTTATGCGCTGTCGGCGAAGTAGATTTAATTCAATCCAATAAGTTTAAATGAAATGCAAAAAAAAAAAAAATGCGTATAATTTAATATTCCAATTTAATATTCCAATACAAGGAAGTCATGTGGTGTACACATCAGATTTTTTAATCATCGCAGAAAATCTCAAAAATGTTTGCATTAAATTATGGAGTTGGCATTCTGGCTTTATCGACATTTCGTGTGGTTTACTAAATAAAAGCAACGAAGGATATTTCTCATTATAAATTATAAAAGCAATGGAAGATGTTTTTCACAATTTGCATTAAGAAACTAGAATCATTACATAGACGTGTGAAAGGTTTCATTTATAACGCAGACTGTAAAAGGTCTCTCTTTGGCGTAATGCTGATGTCAAATTTAGTTTATGATATTTAATATATGTTTTTATTAAATTCTGTAGAGGCAAATAGGTAAAATGCCGTTTGGAATTATTAATCTTCCCTACAAAACAAGAGGAAAAACACGAAAGAAAAGAGACAAACAAAATTTCAAAGGATACAAGTATTACCTTCGCGCCAAAGAAATTTTAAGATTTTCTACGTTCTCGCTGAACATCGCAAGTTTTCAGTCTGTTCTTGAACTCTCTGCTAACACATTTCTTTTTATCATTTTAACTTTATTATTAAGCATCCCTTTCTTCTCACTTACCCGACATAAAATCCAAGACCCAAATCACAAAATATTAAAAAACAGCATACCTCTAAGATCTCCAATAGAGTGTTAGAGGAAGCCATACATTTGTTTTTATTCGGTATATTATTTCTTTGAAAACTAACCTCTCTAGCTGCCAACCGCCTAAAAATGTTTCATAAAAAAGAAAAATGTATATAATAATTTTAATGGGTCCAGCATGTGCCATTTTGTAAAAACATTCCATACTGCTATTTAGACTGTAAGGATTTTAAGTTTTACTAAAGTTTATTTTATTTTAAAACTTTGCTGTCCTCTCTTATTTTCCATTTCCGGCAAGAATAAAGGCCAACCGACTTGGTTATGCAAATTGTGCTTGCAAACTGTTGAGTATTTAAGGCATGGCTTTTAGCGAAGAGAGAGTTAGAGAGGAAACTTCTCGCTGCCTTACCACGCACACGCTTTTCCGTCAGTTCCTGTCCGCCTTTAACTAGTTAACTGTGGCGCTCTTGTTTAAGAGTGCGCACCGTTTTGTGTCGCTAGAATCGAGCCATGACGAATATATTCGTCGATCACAAAGTAAGTTGCGCTGGTAAGATATTGAATAAAAAAGATGGGGTTATTTTACAAAATTGAAAATTTTATTACTAATATTTACTTATTTGGTTAACATAAGCATATATTACATACATATTAAACTAGAAACGCAATAAATTAAATTAAATATTATACATGTAAAACTAAGAATTTAAATTCCTGCTGTGGAGTGATATTCAGCGAAACAGGGTACTATACATAATGGGACTTTGCAAATCGAACACCAGTAACGCGATTCCTTCCTGATTTTACGTTTGTAGCAATGCGAACACCTTCGCGTAGGGTTGTAGTTGTTTTTTTCGATGTTCTGGGTATATAATACGGAACATGATTCCCGCCTAATTGGCTTATATTAGGTCTAAAAGGCCGAGTTTGTGTCGATTTGATCTTTCAATTGGATACGTCGCAAAAGTGTCTTCAATAAATTTGAGCAAAAAGTTGATACGCAATAATGTTCCATTATTTTTTTTATAATTTGAATGCATTCAGACACATAATGTCTAAGAAATGTCGAAATATCTTTTTGTAGAACTTCTTGAGTCGTTTTCTTGCTGTGGAGTACGCTATGATAATTCCATCGCTCATACCCATTCCACCCATATTTTTATTATAATCAATCACCAGCTCCGGTTTCTTTGCTATTATTTTTCTTCTCTCTGTTTCTATTACGTTGTCATTATGTACACTACTTACTAAATAAACCTCCCTCTTATCTTTCCATTTCATTGTAAGCATGACGAGTATACTCGTCAATACACAGAATCGTTCCGCTTCTCCATGACGAGTATACTCGTCAATCACAGTTAACTGGTTAACGCCAGAACTTAGTGTTCTCTGATACTTGAAGACGTGTTGTAGTTTCCTGCATTTTGCTCACTACATACGTAGAGTTTAAAAGGCCAATCTTCGTGTTACTAGTCTTTGTAAAGCATCTGAGTTTAGCTGTTATTTAATTTAGTTTCTTCCTATTTTTTAAGTTTCAGACCATAAGTGCTGGTCTTTGTATCCCGAAGTGCGGTATCGGTTGTACGCTGTGAGAAATAAAGGATTATTTAACTCTTCCCATTTTTGTCGTATCTTCTACCCCCCCCCGTCATCACTCACACGAACATAATTTAACTTAATTCCCTGTTCCTGTTCAGGACTCCAGTGATGTTTCCAGGGGCGGTTAGAAGAAACAGAAGTCCTGACAAGACATCTCGTAATTTAAATGCATTTTTATACAAATCAATCAGATTTAAAATATATATATATATATATATATATATATATATATATATATATATT
Source organism: Stegodyphus dumicola (assembly GCF_044657685.1). Classification (NCBI taxonomy): domain Eukaryota; kingdom Metazoa; phylum Arthropoda; class Arachnida; order Araneae; family Eresidae; genus Stegodyphus; species Stegodyphus dumicola. The sequence goes on along the minus strand of NC_140776.1, from coordinate 158,608,702 downwards.
TCTTTAAGAGCTGCGTTTACTGTTTTTCAATAACTGCGTTTATTATTTTTTCGTTCATTTGGTTTGCAACTCAGTAAAAGAATAATTACATTTCAAAGTTATTTTACTGAATGATATGACGCTGATGCATGTAGGTAATATGTATTCTATTTAAGGCAGTGACAACACATTGCTTTCAAATACTCAATATGTGGATTAAAATTGAAACATTAATATATTACATTTTGCCTAATGGCAACAAACTGGCGCTCAAGAGCTAAAACTGTTTTATTTCGAACAGTATTGCCACGTCTAGATTACAAATAACTTAATTGGTTAAACGAATATTCTTTACATTTATTCAAAATATTTAATAAATCAAAAACGAATTCGAAATCCAAAATTGGAGCTATGTGCATTAAAAATTAGGTAGCCTAGGTGCCGTCGTTTAAGGCTTTTTTGACCGAAGATACTAAAATATGAATAGTTAACTTTTAATTGATGTTTCAGAGGCCCTCTTTGTCAAGGCCCTCTTTGTCAAAATAATATATAAAGTATTGTATAAAGCCTGCACTTATTATATAAATCTCAAATTGCAAAATACGGTACTGTAATACACAAATAAAAGCAATAAATGTATCAGAAATGGGAAATTAAAAATTAAAAACAAGCAATATGAAAAAATAATGTCAATTCCTACTTAAGGACAACAAAGAAAACTTTTTAAAATACAAAAAAAATTCTAAGAATTTTTAATATGTAAAAAAACTCTATTAACATCAAGCTTCATCCACTGCAAGTTTAAAAAAATGTATTTGAACTTGAGTGGAGGAAAAAAGTATTTTATTAACGATTGAAAATTTAAACAAGATATAGGGAGAGTGTCAGCTAGTAGTGGGAATTTAATAGCATAGATTATAATCTAAAAAAGGTAAAAAATAAGAAATTCCTATTAAAATGGAAAGCTAACATAATTTATTCTGGGAGTCTGATTAGAATGAAGTAACTGTAAAGAAATGCTATCTGTATACTTATTTTTTTCCGTAATACGGGAAAATTATCCTAGCATGCCATTTAATAAAATGTAGTAATCAGTTTTTAAACTTTCTTATCAAAATACGCACAAAGTAACTTATATTTGTTTAAAAAAAATGAGAAAAACGCTAAGAAAAAGATTGGACTTTAACTTTTAATAAAATATTTCAATAATTGCAGCTATTTTTCACTTTTATCTTGATGCCCTAGTTCTCTTAAACAAAACACTTACTGTAGTAGACTCAGCAGTTCCGTTTCCGTTTCAGTTAATTTGCTTTCTTCCTTTTTTATCTCCAGCTGCTGAGAGATGTTGAATCATGTTGAGAATTAAAATCTTCTCTAAGTTTTCATCTCATTATTTCTAGTTGACGTGCATATTAATTAGCAAGAAATAGCATTAAATAAAATGTCGGTAAAAACTAACAGAATAAGATGACGTTCCAGATCATCACATGTACATGCACAGAGTAAGTTTAATCAAAGAAAAAAAGAATTGATTTAGAATAATGTTTAATTAACAAGATATGCACAATCCAATTATTGCCTCATTGTACCAGACTCAACGATAGGATCCCATATTTTAGGTGTAACAAAAGTTATTCTGTTATTCATTGTAATCCTGGTTTTCCTACTTAAAAACAACAAACACCTGCATTCGGTTTCCTGAAAAATGTTCTTAAAGTTTCTCATTTGTTTTCTGAAGCCGGGTAGCCAAATACTAATATTAAGCTAATGTGATAAAATTATTTAAATTATTGGTAAAACCAAATAGCTTGTGGTTAAAAACAGAAATACTGTGACAGAAAGAAATAACATTCCAAGTAAATATAGCTTTTAACTCCTTCACATCCAATCCGCCCCACACGGCTTTACATTGAAACAACCAGAACCGCCCGAAAACGGCCGAGATCGTAATCTTGTTTTCTTCCCTCCTCCTAAGATATGCAGTAGCAGGTGCATTTTCCCCAAATGCATTGTATCAGTTTACTGCAGACAGCTTGTCCTAAGAGGTTTCTTACCTTCTGGTTGATCGTGACATTTCGTTGTTGATTCTTATGTGGTACAGTGTGCTTTTGAGCTTTAAACAGCAATAAAAGAGCAGTTTACAAAATGTAAGGATTATATTTATTTTTAAGCAATTTATTCCTTCCTATAAAAATAACGGAAATAAACAAAATCTCAGTCCTGATCATAACAAAGCCAGAAAGGCTTGTTGATCTGACCTTCAGAATAGTTTTATAAAGAACGGGGTCAAAGGCTAATGGAATCTTTGTTAGAAAGTACAAAGGATGTCACTGGAAATCTTCACACCTATTTTATGCGTTAATGGACGATGAGGAGAGGAAGTTGCTGAGAAACTGAAAAACTATTTCGGGTGGTTCGGTATTTTAAGGATACAAGTTAGCGAAGGCTCTGGATTTCAAAGAGTTAAACAGATGCAAAAGGATGTTTATTAGACTTTTAGTGTTCCTCTCTTTTTTTCTACTTAACTAACTGCTAAGGAAGCTAGTGAACTACTAAGTGAACGATTGCTTAAGTCCAACAAACGAACTTAAACTCAAGAGGCACGTAATTTCGGAATCCTAACTCTCTCACCTGAAGTCAGTGGAACTTTGACTTAAATACTTTCTACTTCTCATTTGCATTTAATGCGATTCTAGAACCTCATTCTGGTAAGGAAATGTAAGCTGAAGCTAGATGAGGTAGGAAATTGTCATAAAATTGAAATAACTGTTATAAAATTAAAATATACCTTACAGACCACTCAATTGTCCTGGAGTATAAAAGCTTAGTTTTTTATAATATTTACACATAACTATTTTATGTAATATTACACATAACGTAATCGTTATCAGATATGAATGACATCTGTTTTTACATTGATGTTTCCTTGAATTTGAAGTACTGTTGGTCACCATTTAATATTTTGAACAACAGAGGTCAATTTCGATGACTGTTAGCAAAAATTTATGATGTTTAAGAAATGTCATACTTATCTCAGCCGTTGTTCAAAGCCGTTAAGGTTTATGCTAAGTTTATGTTCAAATCCTAGTTACTTTCAGGTTCCATTTCTCACGAACAGTATGGTTTCATGGGCATTTTTGTAATTTCCTTCTATGTCTAACGTTTTCTTTCTGTGTCTAACGTTAACATTTTGACACATTATCCTTAGGTCTTAAGACAACAGAAAACTGTAAAGAAGGGTGCAAAGGCCGCTTTATTCAATCACACATAGTTGAACAGATTGATCCTCTTGAGATTACAAAAAGCCAACATTTCTAGCTTAACTCAGACAGATAATCTTGAACGTTAAATAAAATGGCATTAACCTAGCCCAACGGCTCACAGGATAAATTAACGGGTAGGAAGGCTCTGACTCGTAGAAGCCGACGAAATAAGCTTAGTGGCTAGAAACACTCATCGTCATAAAATCAAATCGCTAGTTAATTCAAAGCAACAACGAGACTTTTAAGCAAGCTAGATATAATAAAAGAGTCTGTGTGTCTTTCGGTCGTGCTCCGCGAAGCTAATAGACCCAGGGCTACGAAATTTGGTATATAGGTGCATCTAGACAAGAGCCAGTGCACCTCGAAGCGATTTGTTCTAAATTCGAATAAGATTTTTTTTCTTTCTTTTATCTTTTCGATTTTATCGCATCATTTTGAGTAGTTGTTTCATTCTTTTAGAAATGTGGTTTTGGCAACAGATTTTCATTCAATTGTATACTGGACTGCTGACTGTTGAAAATCAGAACTGTTGCCACTTGGAAAAAAGAGGTCGATAATTCTGTGCATTTTTTTAATTTAATGTTTCTTTTGGATACTGGACATTTGTTGAGAGAAGGTAACGGGAAGTTGGTTAATTTATTTATCAGGTGAATTAATATTTATATTAAAGGATATAGCTTATTTCATTGTAATTTTGTTATATGTGGTACATTTTTCTTGATGAAGTTGTTCTGGAGAGTAAAATTCTGCGCAGTTTTTAAATTTAACGTTTGGTGTTCCCTTCAGGTATTTTTCCGGTACATTTAAAAGACAGTGGAGGGCTGGCAGCGTAGCTGCTAGTAAATACTATAAAATTATGCTATTACAACAAAGATCAATGTTTAAAATAATAAACAATTAAATGCCTTACGTTTGCAATAAATAGAAATTATGGCATCAATATTGTTTTTTGAGAATGTGATCACGTTCCGTGCTAAAATGAAAGGGTCCATAAGTTTTATATATTGCCCCTCATTAAACATATTACCAGTTTCCAAAACTCTATTAAATAATTTTCTAATCCCTTTCATTCAAAGCTTAAGAAACGTTAGTCAAGATTTCCTTACCCATTGTGTGTAAAGAAAGTTATTGCATTGTAATAGTGTAAGGATCCTAAGTTTTACTAACGTTTATTTTTATTTTAAAACTGTACTATCACTTCTTATTTTCTACTTCCGGCCAGAATTAAATGCTTTAACTTGTTTATGCAAATTGTCTTGCTAACGCCCAAGTATTTAAGTTGTGGCTTTTTGTCAAGAATTAGAGAAAGAAGGAAGAGTTAGAGATTTATTTAGAAAGCGAGCCGCTTGCCACTGCAGTCTTATGAGTTTTCACTCGATTGCTGTTTGCCTTTAAGGCCAGAGGCTTAGCCCTCTTGATATTTGAAAACGTATTGTAGTTTCAGCAGCTCGGGGTACTACATACGTACCCTTTTAAATAAAGGCCAGTCTTAGTGCTAGACATTTGTATACTCATTCAAAGTTAGCTTTTAGTTAGAGTTTTAGTTAGTAGTTTTATATTTTTACGGTCAGACCACAAGTGGCTGGTCTCTGTATCCCGAAGTTCGGAAGTTCCTGTAAAGTAATAGAGAATAAAGGGTTTAGTATACCCTTCCTGCTTGTGTCATCTATTCCACACAATCTGGAACAGAGCTTTAGTTAAGTTCCCTGTTCTTATTCAGAATACAGTATGTTCTCTAAGCAAGTGAAAAGACATACATCTCCTGTCAATAGAAATGCAAAATAATGCTGGAATGAAAACTTTGATCGAAATCTAACATTCTTCGATTTGTTGTCTAATATGTTAAAATAATACGTTGGACAATAATAATAATGAATAAATAAAAATGATCAAATAAAATGTCCGATTCTTTTTCAAACTTTCTTCTTCTATAAAAACAAATTTAGAAAAATATACGTTCCATTCGAATAGTACAAAAACTTCGTAACAGTGAATGGAACAACTGACTACTACTGACTAATTTAATTTTGATTCGCAGAAATTTTCTGCATAGCATTTCAGAAAAGCGTGCTCGCTGAAATATACACTTTTTTTACTGTTGAAAATAACGCAAAAAAAATTGTTAGTATTTTTTTTAATTATTAAAGTATGAATTACTAAACAAAATTAAAAACAGGGTATGCAATAAAATAATTAAATGCTTCACTGAGGTCAAATATTTTTCCTGACATATCCTCAGATAAATCATAGCTAATGAATTAATTAATTTAAATGGCTTTCTGTAACTTTCTCATCAAGTAACCCCCGTATAACAATAATAAACTGTATAGCTTAAGATCTTCCAAACTACGATTCCAGGATTTCCAAGATCTTTCCAAACTACGATTCCAGGCGAATTCCTCTAAACTAACTCACGATGTCATTCGGGAACGCTGGTGTCATCACAATGTTTTATTGATTTCAGACAACGAGCACAGATCAAATACTCTTACTCAGAGCCTTTCCGCTTGAAGTACTTCAAATACACTAAGTGTCTTACTGTCACAGAACTACTTCTACAAATGGCAAAAAAAATTTAGATAAAAAAGCGCACTAAAAAAAAGCAATAAAAAGGTTTTCAATAATCTAGCGAACATTTTCTTGAGCTAAATTATACCGAATTTCGCATTGAATTTCAATCGATTTAGTCTCAATTATTTTGTTAATAATAATAATTCAATAATAAATTAATATTAAGTTAATTAATTAAATAATAGTTCAATAATAATTTTCAATAGAAACATGCAAATTTAATTAATAAAAGCTATTAGGTAGCATGAACTAGATTTGTTGACATAATAAAAATTCATTAAATATCTTTCTAAGTAATGATATGTTTTCTTGCCTCCTTATTTCTTTACAGTTTATACAACTTGTAAGTCTTTCACTAGTGTAATTCCTAGCTACTGTAGAAAGTAGCGTAATAACAGCTTTGAGAGAGAGTGGCCAAAAGGCAGACGCGCGTAAATCGGAAACTCTGATTCTCTCTCGCTAAGACCAAAGAACTTCGCGGTTAAATACCGCTCTTCCTCATTATGTATTCAGACGTGATTCTAAATCTACGTTCTGGCCGGAAGTAGTAAGTTGAAGTTAAGGGGTGTTTGAACACCAAAATCTTCAAAAAATTGTGATTTCGGATTTTTGCATTTTCAAATTCTATACACTTTTATCTTTCTAAAAATACCATTCTTTAATCTCTATAAAAATTAGAACTGTAAAAAAATCTAGTTTTAATTTGTCATCTACTGCTTTGATCAATGAGGATTTTTACATAAAAACGCGTTTTTCTCCAAACGTGCTTTTTTATACTCGATGTAACTTTTCTCAGGAACTACTGCTCTCGGGTATCTAAAATTTTTATGGCTTATTTTTTAGGTTCCCTAAAATTTACTGAAATGAGCTTTTTGTAATAAACTTAGAAAAAAAAATAATTTTTTTGTGTGAGAAAAGTGCTAAGTTTTACTATGCCTAACAAAATATTCTGTAATTTACTCTAAAATTCAAAATGCTTCAAAAGCTCATTCAGTATAATCAGATAGGTATACTTTAATTACAGAAAAAATTTCAAGCTTTTATCTGCAGCAGATTTTGAGAAAAGGTACATCGAAAATGCCTAATTTAACATTGTCGGTATAGGGTTTTCTGATACCCCTTAAGAATTTGACAGGAAAGGAACTTAAAATTTAATTGTTAATAAAATTGACATAATCCTTACATACTAATATGTGGCTGCATATATTATACTGAATATTCATCTTCGTATTTGTTACCCTATTTGATTATTTATAATAATTAGCATACTGAAGAAGTAAGAAAACAATTAATATAAACTTAAGATAAGCGGCAGCTCAAAATAATTGTTAAGTGGATATATCTAAAGCATATGCAGGCAACTGAGGCTGATAATTTAAAATATAATTATCTGTTATTATACTCCATAATACAACATTCAGAAAGTTAGAGATTAAAAATAAAAACATAATTATCTAATGATTAGTTATATAGGATGCCCACAATATGAATAAAAAAGTAATGTGATATAACATATGTTACGGTGAAACACCGAAATCTGGAGAATGTCGACTTTCACCGGTGAATGTCAACATTCACATAGTCGCTTGGTGTATGTCCGAAATATTTTCCAAATACTCTTATTTCTGACTTACACCGGTGAATGTCGACATTTACCATGTACTAATGGTGAATGTTGAACATATAAGAATATTATATTTTTTTCTCCATAATTCATTCGCGAAAACACGCACTTGAGACTCAGAATAAGAACATAAGAACTTAAAACACACACTACATTCTAAATGAGAAAGGAAAATAATAGAAGTTATAAACTTACCAAATTATGTGATTCAAATGTTATGTATTGCAACAACTTAAACTATTATGACACTTTGAATTGCACAAGAGGCCCTTGCTTTTACAACTGCTTTTATTTGTGGAACACTTCCTTTTGGAATGCAGCGTGTACATATACTCCTCTCTTTTCAACCTACGCCAGAGCATATCTGTGATTGTCGACATATACCGGTGAGGGTCCGAATGTACAAGAATGTACAGAAATATTCGATCTTTCATCGACGTATTTGGTGAATGACATTCTCCAATTTCGGTCTTTCACGGTAACATATACATATGTTTAAGTCCTTTTCGAAGAGATTACAAAAGTTTCTTAAACCTGGTTATCATAACATATGTATTAAAACAATTTTAATGCTATGTAACTTACAAATACGTTATTTTTGCCGAACACTTGTGTAGCCAGGAATAGCCAATACCCATCGGTGATTCAGCCACCTCACCACCGAGAACATTGCCTAAGGTGCAGCACATGAGGAGACCTATTTACGCTCATCAGACCGAGGAAGTTTCATTTGAAGTTTGATAGAGAGCATCCCAGTACGAGCGTCTCCTATCCTTTTGCCCCTAGAATGACTGTCGAGTGAGTTTTCGTCTAGCTAGTGTTTCAGCTCTCATGGCATGCAGACACTATAACACTTACAAGCAACCAAGATTTCTTCGTGATTCATACATGGGCCCAAAGATACAGCATCTAACGGTGTTGAATATTCTACGGAACAAGGTGACAGCTTGCAAATATAATCTGAATAAAGTGAAAATATGCTTTGAACGTTTTTTATAGAGCCTTGGATCCAGTTTAACAAACAAATCACACAAAACAGACTTTTACACCATGATAACTGTGGTCGCGTAGAGCTTGTTTGGAATTTAAAATTCCATAAAATTTTTATAAGAGCCGTTTGTGACGAAATTTTCAATTCGTGATATTTTCTTATGAAAATGCCTTTGGGAAGAAAGAAGGGTCTGCAACGTAATGTGTTAAATTCACCCTGGAAAAGTGTAAAATTATATGAATCGAATAGTTTTCTCTCACCGAAAAGAAGAAAGGAGATGATTCTATTTATAATCATAAAAGTATTCTATTTATAATCATAAATAGTAGGTCATAAAAAAACACGGTTTCATTCAGCACAAAATTTCTCCTTTTCGCCTTTCTGAAAGTGGAGACTTGAAAGAAATATTGAGTTATTGTTTTTAACGTAAAAGGTATCATTCAGAAATTTCTACTTAAAGATTTGTTGGTTGTGCATTAGCACTGAAGGCGTAATGAGTACGTTTCCTCAAGCACAGAATTAAAGTCAAAAGATTAACTACGAAATCTTTATTTAATAAAGTAGGATAATTTTTCTTAACTTAAGCGTAACAAAAAGTAATAATGTTCAAGGACATTAAAATTGAAGCATTCAAAAGAATAACTTACACAGAATCCTCATCAGTACTAAATGTCATCAGGCTTACCTATATTAGGCAATAAGAAAAATAAACAGGAATATACTTTGCCATCGTACCTGAAAGAGAAGAAAGTACTACTGGATTAGACCTTTGGCCAGCTACAAGTAGCTAGGGTGAAAATCAAATATACTGCATTGCACACGAGCTTTACTTTCTCTCGCCAATATATACCTTGGCGCACGTTCGTTTCGTATGCCTTTCGAGTTTCATTATGCAAAATATCTAAATTTATGCTAACAAGATTTAATAATGCGTAGTTAGCGTGATCATATCTGTATTAGAGGGACCAAAATGTGAATTAAAGATAATAGCTAATTTTGATCGCTTTGAAATCATTGATCTATTTCATCAAAAATTCGTTAAAATTTTCCAAAATACGAAGTAGACAATAAAACAAATTCCAAATTTGGGCTTCCAGGTACCCATATTCGAGTGGAGGATTGCGTTATTCAAAATTTGATGGCTCAGGATACCATTGGTTTTTCACAAAAAAAAAAAAAAAAAAAAAAAAAAAAAAAAAAAAAAAAAAAAACATTCCTTCAGGCTGGTTCTTTATTATTTAATTTTTTAAATATAATACAGGGCGATAATATTTGGTGGCAGCAATTTCAAAAGTGATCCAACGCTTTTAGTGATTCGACGCAAAATGCCGTTTCGAGACTAATAGCCCGTCCGAGCTAACACCCCTTTCGGCTAAAAATATATAATGTCATTCTATGAAAGTACTGAATGTTTTAATTAGATGGATTATGAATTAAATGCATTTTTATTATTTACACAAATCTTATACCGAAGTAAGGAGCGAATATTCTTAAGAACTGTTTCTATTTCTTTCAAATACCTTAGTTCCTTAATCCACAACAGACAAATTCAATTTAGAAGATAAATAACTTACATTCTGTGGAATGGAAACACACTGGAAGGAAACGAGAAACAACGCATTTATAGTGATTCGATGCAAAATCTCATTTCGAGACTGATTTTCCATTTGATCTAATAACCTTTTCAATTTTATGAATGTAATTTATTTCATATTGATTAGTATCATAAAAAATATTTATTTAACGTTAATGAAAGTCCTGTATAATTAATGAATATGCATAATTAATGAATGCATGAATAAAAGCATAAAACATTAATGAACATTAATTAAATGAATTCTGAAAAAATTATATTCTCTTCTGTATCATTTAAAGGCAAATTATTGCACAGAGATGCAAATCCCACACAATATAATCCCACCCACACAATTTTATATAAAAACAATTACCTTCTGGAAGAGATTATTTTCTTTGAGAAAGAATGTCAGTTATTTACGGAATTTGTTATTTTTTCCTCTTGGAAGCAAAGACCAAGCTACAGCTTTGAAATTAATTTACATCGTTGAAGTGTATTATATAGAACAAAAGAAATTATATTAATGAGCATGATTACAGAGTAAATATTTTATAAATTGCAAAAGCGAAAGTATAATCTAAAGAATAATCTTAATGCTATAAAGTGATCAACATGTAAAATATTTGTAATTCATTTTATTGCCCTTCATTACTCGTCCATTATTATATTACAAATTATAAATATCTAATATTGTATTTATTACCTATAGGAGGATAATAATAGTGTTATGTACTTTTCATTTTTTCAAATACATTATTAAATTACACTCAGTATTTTCCCGTTAACAACTACTCAGTACTAATTCTAGGCATTCTAGTTTCAGAAATACTTCAGAAAAAACTTCCCTTCTCTCACATTATTTCTTTCAAAAATTATCGATTGCTTTAATATAACACTGACCAAACAGGCTAATATTTCTTCAATTGTATATATAAATAAACCGTTATCAACAAATCTTTGATAAAAATATAATGTAACCATCGTACGTACACATCGTATAAGAATTTGAAATGAAAGTATAAATCGTTTTTCTGTAAACAAACACACATTTTATAATTAGACGCGCCTTATAATACAAACATGCAACATTATTTTACATTTGTTGATGCGCTTTGTATACCTCTTCTTTGGGGTAAATATGCACCTATTTCACATCCTCAGTACGATAAAGAATACTTGACGTAAGTTTTAATGCTAATTTACTGTGATTTTAAGTAATCTCTTACGACGTTATATTATTTGAAAGTTCTGCAACTAAGAATTTTGATTTACTGCGAAACTGAATGATCTACGTGAGGAAATTGGTAGTTGGAAAGTGACTGATGCTTATTTTCTTGAAGACGAATTGCTGCATCAACTACTGGCTTATGTTTCTAGACTGCCTTTTAGTGAGCTACAAGAGAACTTCAGAAAAAGTCAGTTTTGAAAACAACTCACACGAGTGAGTAAGACACGTTCAATAGAAAGGAGTTTACCGTACTTGGCTCTTTGAAGGGCAGTGGTTACCGCTCAAAGAGCTAAGAGGTCGCTCGAGGGTGGGAGAGACGATGTTAGGTAGCTTAGCCGCAACCTCAGAAAAATAAAAATGAAATATATACATAAGGTCCTTCGCTTCTACAACTTCTTCCATCATCCCACTTCTGGCAACGGTAGCAGCAGCTAGATGACTCCGAAAGCTGTGAGATAAAATTCGTCCTTCTCCGCGTGAGAGGATTGAGAGACATGAGGTTGGGCAACACCTCCTAGAACTAGTTAGTTCTAGAAGGTGTTGGGTTGAGCCGCTACGTAGGAAGCACTACGATGCAGTTCGACGTGACTGAACAAAAAGGACTGTGACTGCTTCTTCGATGACCTAATGCTATTTTGTTTCATGATGAACTGAACCTTTTACCTTATGTTTCCTCTTACTTCATTTCATCCTGTGCATATCATCATCTTGTTAACTATTGCGCTATAAAATGCCACTACCTTCTTTACTATTAAACCTAACCTCTTCCCACATACACAATATATAACAATGGCAAAACCGTCAAAATAAGTATAAATATGAAGACCATAAAAACGTAAAACCCAGATTATCAGTAATCCAGTATCCTTACTGGAAATAGCGTATGGAGGAACAGCTCAACAAACGTTTGGGAATAATAAAGGAATCTGATACCTGGGACATGAGAAGTCTGATACAAAGGAAAGAGAGTATGCAAAAGCAAGCTCAATAATCTCACGGGAGCCAAAATGGTATCTGAAATTCTAAATTTCAGAAGTCTGATCATTTTGCTTCCGGGCACCACTCAATCGCCATCAACCGCCAAAAATGTGCTTTGTGACTACTCGGTCAGTCTCCGTCACGAGAATTGAATGGAGTCAAAACCCCGGGATTTGGCCTACGATCTCCGATCTAACTCCACCACAGCAACAGGAATAGACAGGACAGTACCAGTACGATCCCTGCCAAGCCTGAACCAGCCTTAGACTGAAATAGGACTCTAGTCCGGTGAAGTCAAATTATGCGTCCCCATAGTTGAGACTGCCTAAGTACAGTTCCGAGCCAGTATTTCCCAGGAATTTTGAGAAAACATCAGGGAGGACTCAGAAGTCTGGTATTAGGGATTGGTGTATAAGAGAATAAGCTCAAATAAATTGAAATAAACCACGAAGTAGACAACTGCAGAAGAAATACTTTATGTTCCGACTGCTATGTCAAAATTTTATGAATGTATAACTTTCCCTTTCTCAGTGTCTCGCAACAGGAAATACCATGCCAATTTTCAACAAAAGCGAAAAAGCAATTGCTAGCATACTCATTGAAGTGAATGAAACCTTTCACATAAATCTTGATTTATTTAATGCTTTTAAGTAGCTTTTAGATGTTTCTTACGTGCTGAAGTTTTTCAGTTTTCTTTTTAAGCATTCCTTCCTACTATACAACTGTAAGATTTAGATACATCCAGTTTCGTTCTCGCTTTTTCTGTAGCTGAAAACGCAAAGCACGATATCCTGTCGATTACGACACTACTAATAGTGGTTGTTAAAAAAATCAATTCAAATATAAGGTATTCCTCTCGTCTTCCTAGCGTGCCTTTAAAAGGGGGATTATATAAGGTATTCCTCCCGCCTTCCTAGCGTACCTTCGTGGTGTAGTGGTTCTGCACGGTAGGCCCGTATTCTAGAAGTCCGCGGTTCGATTCCCGGCGAAGGCCTTGCTAATTTTTTATCTTGCCTAAGTCCAAAAATACCTAATGTCTCTAGAAAAATATGGAATGAAAAGCATATTTTATGGGACTTTTGTGTCACATCAGTCACATCCAGACATTTATAAGAGGTTCTCGGACTGAAAGAGCCACAATTCAGGAATGTGGTTTATAAACGCCAATTTGGCAACTCTACCAATTACTATTTTTAAAGAATAATGTAAAATACGTTTTAAACGTTCGTCAAAGCTTACACTTTTTGTGCATAATTTTCTGAAGTTTTTATATTATAACAATCGGTATATCTTACATGAAATTTCTCTGTTTCCTCTCGTCGCTTCTCAAATCGAGCATTTACAATCAAATCGAAAGATTTTAAGCTAAAATAAGTTTTATTTTTCGATTGAAAATGACTTATTAATTAGATCTTGAATCATAATAACAAAAAAAGTTCCCAAGTAGGAAATAGACGTAATAATTATTTTTAACAAAAAATGCGTTCAGATATTTTTTATTAGTATTTAAGTTCTCCCCGTGTAGAAAATGTTATGAGGACAATCATACCTATACTTTGAAATACCACTGTTTATGATTCTTTTCTCAAAAATAAAAATAGAAAAATAATGCATTTGCTCTAAATTATTTAAGATATATTTAAGTAATTAAGGTAACAAACATAAATTAATATTCCATACCAAAACAAATGATATTTGGTATATGAAGCACCTTATATTAATTACTCTGATGATCCAAATATTTGCAGACATAATGAGATAAAAAATTGCATCAAAACTGTTTTATTAAAAATTAAGAAAATAACTAAAATAAAGAAAACTGTTTTATTAAAAATAAAAAAAAGTTATCAGAAAGAATTTATGTTGCTCTCAAATTACTCAAGACTTTGAGCGTAGAATATAGTTATTGTAGCGTGGATTTATTGTTGTTACCGTTGTTTCAAATGGTTGGGCACGTGCAATTTAACGCATTCGTCGGAAAATGTCATATCTATCAGTCAGTTAGTCAATCAATTGCTGCATGCACTACAGCGAGCGAGCCAATTACTCCCGTAAGAAAGCGGAGGCTCTGTTCAGAGTTGGATGAAAAAGACCTTGAAGGACACATCGATAAGTCTCTAACCCCTCTTCTTTTCTAGCAAAATCTCTCGAAAGATTATTCTGTACATCAGTATTTTAAGCGTGTTTAAGCCGCATATAATGTTTATTCGGCTTATCATATCAATTATATGTAAATTCTATCGGAACTCGTTAAAACCTAGTATTTAGACTGATATGGTGAATATTCAAGAAAATATAGATAAGAAAGATATTTTTAAAGTGAACAGAAGAAGCAAGATAAATTTAAAGTAAACAATACTCTTCGAAATGATCCGATAAGTTTTACCCTTGTATACCATAATTTAATTATGGATGTGTACAATTTCTTTTAATCCTTCATTATTATTTCTGTGTTCACCTATTCTAACCTCCCTCCCCTTTCTCTCATTTCAGGCTTGTTCTCTTATTTACATTATTTCAAATCTTTCCTCGTTTCCACATGACTTCGTTGTGTAATTGGAAGCATACTCCATGCGTGTTCGAGAGGTCCAGAGTTCGAGTCTCGGTGATGGCACTGCACATATTTCACCTCTCCTACTTCAAACATAACCTCATGACTCTACAAGTGGCGCATGAACTAAGAGGTGGACGATAATTCGTCACCACCAGGGTTTGCGATTTGGCCCCCCTTATTCCCAGTTACCCATTAAAAGGGGTGATATATGATGTATTTTCTTCTTCCTTCAGACATGCCTTTGTGGTGTAACTGGAAGCATACACCACGCATATTCGAGAGGTCTAGGGTTCGAGGCCCGGTGAGGTCATTACATATTTTTCACCTCTTCTACTTACAAACCCTGCCCTTGAGATGCTCATAAAAGTTCTGTTTGACAATCTGTGCAGGCAAGCCTCCACATTATTCAGCGTCAGGTGTGCTGTCCGCAACCGCTCAAGGACAACAACGAAAAAGATTGCAACAACCGGTTTCTGGCTCTTCTGCTGCTGACGTTCGAGGGTGTAGGACGGGCTTCGGTCTGTCCTCTCCCTGGCCGATGCGATGTGCCATTTTCCTGCTTCTCTTTGCTGTTCTTCGATGCTGTCTGCTTTACATGAAAATCCTTTATAGTGAGATTTTTACATGAAGATTCTAGAAAATAATTTCGCTTTTCCTGTACATTGTTGCAGAAAATAATTTTTGTTCAGCTTCTTCCTCCTTTCGAAAACTTCTAATGTTGCGCGCTCCCAACCTGCACGCAACAATAGTGGTGACTGCTATGAACTGGAAAGTATACAAAGTCTTGAGAAGGGTTTAAATCCCTTTTTATTCAACTTTAGAAATTACAGAAGCGTGCTCTTGACGCTCACAAACTACGCCGATCCGGCGGTAAAATAAAAATAAGAAACTAAAAAAGAATAATAACAAGTGACTAACTACGAGGCTCTCTAAACGTAACTAACCTAACCGCGTTCTAAAACACCGCTGACAATTCAGCAAACTTCTGAATATTACGTTGAAAGATTTAACTATCTACTGAGGCAAGCACACAGGCCGAAACGCGTGGTTCTTCAATTTCTAACTAGCCACCTCCACGCTCGTGAAGCAAGAAAGCACACTTTCGAACTCGTTTCTCTTCTATTTAACTCAGATTACTTCCGCTGACAATTTTGAATTTGCGCGTTCTACTAAAATTTACATACTCTGGCATTTGCAATTCCAGGGGAAAGTAAGGCTTGACAGGAAAGATAGTTTAAACTTAAAATAAATGTTAGTTAAAATAAATGTTAGTTAAAATAAATATAAACCATACAAACTCTTCGCGCGCACGTGTTTGTGAGATCTGAAACTTCCTGATTGAAAGAACAAAATGCAGAAATATCAAGATTAATCAAGAACGCTTAATGACTGCTATCAAAATTTAATTATTCCTTTGACGCCAAGACTTTGTTTTGAGCTGATGCAAAAAGATTGACTTTATTCTGAATGCAGCGTTAATTCTGTTGATGCCCATCACTCGTGCTTGATGTTCAAATTTATTCGTCTGTCTGGTTGATAGATTTTTTTATAATAATGCCTATTTCAATATCAAAGATGAAGAATAAAATATAATTGATTTGGTAACAAACAGTTGTCATACTTTGGGGTAAGTACTTTGATTTCATATTTCCTTCTAGATCACACATTTTGATCTGCACGTTAGTAAGTATTTATGGGTTATTGCTACACAACGCGATTTACTAAGTAAGCTATTCATTTGATTTACATTTGCTAATCCTCACCGCAACACACCATTTATTATAACACAATCTTATTCCCAATTGTGGCACGTGAAAGGAAGAGAAACGTGTTTTCAGTTAAAGACAAGTCAGTTGTGAGCAGCTTTCAAAAATCTATGAAAGAACAAGTGCGTTAGATTCAAATTACAATGCGCAAAATTCAGCAACGGCTAGGATATTTTATGTTAATTAGGAGATACAGCCCTATTCTTTAAAACGGAAAGTTTTCCCTGCTGTGAGAAAGATCGCTGGTCCATCACCTTTGAAACTCATTCGGTTTAATGCAAAATTTACATTAGTCTGAAAGTTTTTACCTAAATTTATATTTTCTTTCGCATACTTAAATTAGTTTTTGTTCAAAATATATCATGTTAGATAACATATTGAAATGGCTGTAAAAATTTTTTAACCTTTTTCGAATCGGGAAACTCGAAAAACCAATTTTACCTTCGCCAGGGTTCAAACTAAGTATCTCTTTAGTTGCTAACTAGACCATTTATACCAAAACGGCGTGCAGACGACTGTGACAATTCCTTATTAAGAATGATTCCGTGAAATAAGTAATTAAAAATTCCCAAGTTTATTCTTGCAAACTAAAGGAAACCTTTTTAAAACTGTTTCATAAATTCTTCTTTTAAGGAAGATATATTCTCCTCTGAAAAGTATCATATAACATTTCTTAGTGGTGAAGCTTTTTAATTGAGTATGTGTATGTGACATGTGAAGTTATTTTTCTTAGAAAACTTCCTTCAGTTCTCAGCAAAGTAAAGACGTCGTAGTTCTTCTTGTATAAGTCAGTTATTCACCCAGTTGCTTGATAGGAGTTACTTTAATTTTATTTCTCTGTGATTTATTTCTGTCGGCGAAAAGGTAAACTTAGAATATCAACAGTGTCTTTAGAAAGTTTCTAAGCAATAAAGAATTTAATGTTTCATTAACTTGCTTTTAGTGTCTCTGGATAAAGTCAACATTCATATGCTGCATTAACTTTTATTTGCTGTAATACTTTCTTGAATGGGCAATAAAAACAACTTTCTTTATAGAGGTTTTTACCGTGTTTCGTAAGAGGTTAAATGCTAGAATAACGTACAAGCATTTAGAAGTAAGGATATGTTTATTATATATTTCAGTATGCGTTTTCTGAAGCTGGATGACATTTTAAAATTAAAATTAAATTTAGGTATTGATTTCCCTTTTTGTATACTATAACTTGGCAATCTGTTCTAAATTTTGCAGCAGTTCTCAAAAGCACACTGTGACAACTCCAAAGTTTCTAGATATACTAACATAGCTAAAAATCGTGGTAGACGATAACTAATCGGCACCTAAATTTTGTCGGCTAGTTTTCCTGACTTTCTCCTGGCAATTTTTAAATGGGGCAAAATGTAAGGAAATATCGCCTTTCCCCACATAATGCTCTCATTATCAGGTCCAGCCTTCCAAATGAGTATGTTATAAGGTATTTTGTCCCGCTTACCAGCATGCATTCGTGGAGTAACGGTAGCACACTCGGCGCGTATTTGAGAGGTCCAGGTTCGAGTCCTATAAAATTTGCTTGCATCGAAATAACCTAATGACTCGACAGTAGCGCCCGAACTAAAAGGTGGTGCAAAATAATTCCTCATCATCAGGATCTGGCGATTGGGTCTCCTAATCCCCAGTCACCCTTTAAAAGGGAGGAATATATAAGGTGTTTTCTCCCTCTTTCTGGCATGCCTTCGTGATGTAACAGTAGCATATTTGGTGCGTATTCGAAAGGTCCAAGTTCGAGTCCTGAAGAAGGCATTGCACATTTTCACGTCTTCCTGCTTTAAAATAAGATAATGACTCTACAATGTTAAATATAAATTTCTGATTATGTATTCTCAGCTTGCCAATAAATGGTGGCAGTGTTTAACTGTAAAAGAAACTATGTCCTCATTTTTATGCATGTATAGTAGTCCGTCTTTGGTATTTGTGAATAAATGTTGCAGAGAAAAACTCTCTGTTTAATATTTTTCCTTTGATCCAGTATAATTTAATACATACTTCAGAGCCTTTTTGGACAATGGGACCCAATGTTAACTTTCAATTCTGTGCACCTAAAATGTAGTTTTTCTGCCTGTTGGCAAAATTACTTGTTTTTCCAAAGAAATTCTAATTTTAATTGTAAAAATTGTTTCTTTAACATTTTTAACTGTATTTCGTGTTTTAAATTTTTCTACATTTTACAAATTTTAATGAAGTAGTTTCGAATTTTTATGTGTTTTCTCCTTGCAACAAAGTGAGAATTGAACTGATTAAATCAGAAATATATCTCTAATGAAATTCAAGAGAAAATGCTTAACTGAAATGCAGCAAAAATTTTGCATAATTATTAGGCTGTACAAGGAATTCATGCGATATCAACGTCAAATTTCTTTTGCTTACAATAAACTAGCACTAGCATTTTCTGCGGAAAACGAGTAATTCTGCCAATGGACAGGAAGATCATCTTTTCGGAGCACTAAATAGAAAGTTAAAATTTGGTCCCATTATGAAAAATGACACTGAAGTTAGTGAACACTGAAGTAACTGAATTTATTTTTCTACTAAGACATTCAAATGTAAAGAAAAGGCGACCAAGTTAGGCTTTGCGTCATTTAAACGTTTAAATTGTTCATATTACAACTATTGCATGCAAATAATCTAAAGGCATAAAAATCTTAACCGGAGTATAAGAACGGCATAATTCAACCACCTATTAAAATACTGAGTCGGGTTACAGGGTGGGAATATAGTATATATATATCACTGTGCTTCATTTTATTCTTATTATATTAATCAAACGTTTCTGCTGATTGCAACGAAAATGCTAAACGAACAATTACACCTTATAACAGTCCCATACACAAATTTCAATATTTTGCGGCTACTCGTTTTTAAGTTATGCAAGATCCAGAAAAAGAAATCTAGATAATCGCACACAGAATTTCTTAGATCAGACGGGCCATCGTAAAACTTGCTACGCTTTTCAAAGCAAGACATGGAAAATGGATTGTGTTCATGTCAATATTCCAACCACTGATTGCGTTGTAGACGTGCTAAGCATTTACACTACAAGACGGGAAATAATTGTTACGAATTGTCAAAGCGCGATAAGATAGCTTCCCGGCAAAGCAGGTCTAGGGTTGCGAGGAAAATGCAAGGGAAGGGAAGGTTGCCACATTTAGCGAAAAATTGTCCATTTGGCGATATTTGGCGACAAAATTGGCGATATGCCATAGACGGATGGAAAACCTCTGTTACGAATTCTTACTCGTTTAGCCCAGAATGTTCTCGGATACAAGCCAAAAGCTGTATAAACCCTGTTGGTACGCGAAGCGTTAGTCCGTGCGGAGGTAGTGTCTCGTCTAGCGAATTTATACCCAGTCAGCGAGTGAGTTCCGAGTTGGTCGTCGAGTGCTTCGAGAGACTCTTTTAGAGTATCGTGAATTAGTGCATCGTCGAGTTTGATCTTAGAGTCTATTGAGCTCCGGGAACGACTGAACCGAGGAGTCGGGAGCTGTACTCTAGTTTATCGTGAAGTGCATCGCGAGTTGTAACGTGGAGAGTCTCGAGAGTACTTGGAGATCTGAGAACGACCGAGGAGAGTCGGGAGCTTTACTCTGGTGCTTTGCCATGAAGCTGCCTCCACCGTTATACCCTGATATTGTGAAGGCTGTGTCTCTGATTGTGTGAGCATGTTTATAGTAGTTCTCCGACGACTGTAAACTTGCCCTTGAGTAATACTGGCCAATAAATTGTGTCTTGATACTTCATCAAGTGTCGTCGTTATTTACCCCAAATCCATGAACCCGTAGCGTAACGTACATGAAGAGAGAAAAAAACTTAACACTATGTTTTGGGAAGAATTATCTTACGGTAAATGTATAAAAATTGCTTGCCGCTAAGCAACATAATTTGTTTCTAAGTTTGGCAACAAATGATTTCTTAACCACTACAAAGAGGAAATATTTATAAGCGGAAATGTTTCGACGCTAAGTTCTTGAAGAGCTCAAAAAACACATTCTTTTTCAGACAGCTACTATATATGCTAGATGTGCTATTAATCTCCGTCATACACGGCAGGTGTCTGGCCTGACAAAAGCGTTTGATGATCAGTTGACAATGAAGGATTACACTGCTTTTGAAAAGAATGATTTCATGATTGTTTTGTTTTAATTTCCGTTACAAGCACAACATATGCTATTTTTTAGCTCGCTTTCGGAACAGCTTGAATAAAATTTCACGCTTGTTGTAAACTCTTTTGTGTTTGGGAAATCCAATAACTTGTTAATGTGTTCTTCAAAATAAAAGCAATCCATCATTTAATAGCTTCAAACAATGGTAGGTGAATGATTCAGTAACACGGTTTATGACGTATTTGTTAATTTTACTAACAGAATATGTTGCTTTATCCAAATAATATGTTTGATAAGGAAGATAAGACGCCTGGTAAGAACCCAGACTAATAAGGGAAAAATATCCATGAATATTACTAACAGTTTTGTTCATTTTTTAATCATCGCAGAAAATCTAAAAAATGTTTGCATTAAATTATGGAGTTGGCATTCTGGCTTTATCGACATTTCCTGTGGTTTACTAAATAAAAGCAATCAAGGATATTTCTCATTATAAATAATAGAAGCAATGGAAGATGCTTTCCACAATTTGCATTAAGAAACTGGAATCATTACATAGACGTGTGAAAGGTTTCATTTAGAATGCAGACTGTAAAAGGTCTCTGTTTGGCGTAATGCGGATGTCAAATATAGTTTATGATATTTAATATATGTTTTTATTAAATGCTGCAGAGGCAAATAGGTAAAACGCCGTTTGGAATTATTAATCTTCCCTACAAAACAAGAGGAAAAACACGAAAGAAAAGAGACAAACAAAATTTCAAAGGATACAAATATTACCTTAGCGCCAAAGAAATTTTAAGATTTTCTACGTTCTCGCTGAACATCGCAAGTTTTCAGTCTGTTCTTGAACTCTCTGCTAACACATTTCTTTTTATCTTTTTAACTTTATTATTAAGCATCCCTTTCTTCGCACTTACCCGACATAAAATCCAAGACCCAAATCACAAAATATTAAAAAACAGCATACCTCTAAGATCTCCAATAGAGTGTAGAAGAAGTCATACATTTGTTTTTATTCGGTATATTATTTCTTTGAAAACTAACCTTTCCAGCTGCCAACCGCCAAAAATGTTTCATAAAAAAGAAAAATGTATATAATAATTTTAATGGGTCCAGCATGTGACATTTTGTAAAAACATTCCATACTGCTATTTAGACTGTAAGGATTTTAAGTTTTATTAAAGTTTATTTTATTTTAAAACTGTCCTCTCTTATTTTCCATTTCCGGCAAGAATAAAGGAGAACCGACTTAATTATGCAAATTGTGCTTCCAAACAGTTGAGTATTTAAGGCATGGCTTTTAGCCAAGAGAAAGTTAGAGACAGACTTATCGCTGCCTTACCACGCGCGCGCTTTCCAGTCAATTCCTGTCCGCCTTTAACCAGTTAACTGTGGCGCTCTCGTTTAAGGGTGCGCACTGTTTTGTGTCGCTAGAATCGAGCCATGACGAGTATATTCGTCAATTACAGAGTAAGTTGCGCTGGTAAGATATCGGATGAAAAAGATGGGTTTATTTTGCAAAATTGAAAATTTTATTACTAATATTTACTTATTTGGTTAACATAAGCATATATTACATACATATTAAACTAGAAACGCAATAAATTAACTTAAATATTATACATGTAAGAGTAAGAATTTAAATTCCTGCTGTGGAGTGATATTCAGCGAAACAGGGTACTATACATAATGGGACTTTGCAAATCGAACACCAGTAACGCGATTCCTTCCTGATTTTACGTTTGTAGCAATGCGAACACCTTCGCGTAGGGTTGTTGTTGTTGTTTTCGATGTTCCGGATATATAATACGGAACATGATTCCCGCCTAATTGGCTTATATTAGGTCTAAAAGGCTGAGTTTGTGTCGATTTGATCTTTCAATTGGATACGTCGCAAAAGTGTCTTCAATAAATTTGAGCAAAAAGTTGATACGCAATAATGTTAGATTATTTTTTTTATAATATGAATGCATTCAGACACATAATGTCTAAGAAATGTCGAAATATCTTTTTGTAGAACTTCTTGAGTCGTTTTCTTGCTGTGGAGTACGCTATGATAATTCCATCGCTCATACCCATTCCACCCATATTTTTATTATAATCAATCACCAGCTCCGGTTTCTTTGCTATTATTTTTCTTCTCTCTGTTTCTATTACGTTGTCATTATGTACAGTACTTACTAAATAAACCTCCCTCTTATCTTTCCATTTCATTGTAAGCATGACGTGTATACTCGTCAATACACAGAATCGTTCCTCTTCTCTATGACGAGTATACTCGTCAATCACAGTTAACTGGTTAACGCCAGAACTTAGTTTTCTTTGATACTTGAAGACGTGTTGTAGTTTCCTGCATTTTGCTCACTACATACGTAGAGTTTAAAAGGCCAATCTTCGCGTTACTAGTCTTTGTAAAGTATCTGAGTTTAGCTGTTATTTAATTTAGTTTCTTCCTATTTTTTAAGTTTCAGACAATAAGTGCTGGTCTTTGTATCCCTCTTGTGCGGGATCGGCTATACGCTGTGAGAAATAAAGGGTACTTTAACCATTCCCATTTTTGTCGTATCTTCTACCCCCCCCCCCGGTCATCACTCACAGGAACATAGGTTTAAGTTAACTCCCTGTTCCTGCTCAGGACTCCAGTGATGTTTCCAAGGGCGATTAGAAGAAACAAAAGTCGTGACAAGACATCTCGTGATGTAAATGCATTTTTATACAAATCAATCAGATTAAAAAAATATAATATATTTTTAATAACTGCGTTTACTGTTTTTCAATAACTGTGTTTATTTTTTTTTCGTTCACTTAGTTTGCAACTCAGTAAAAGAATAATTACATTTACAATAAGTTATTTTACTGAATGAAATCACGCTGATGCATGTAGGTAATATGTATTCTATTTAAGGCAGTGACAACACATTGCTTTCAAATACTCAATATGTGGATTAAAATTGAAACATTAATATATTACATTTTGCCTAATGGCAACGAACTGGCGCGCTAGAGCTAAAACTGTTTTATTTCGAACAGTATTGCCACGTCTAGATTACAAATAACTTAATTGGTTAAACGAATATTCTTTACATTTATTCAAAATATTTAATAAATTAAAAACAAATTCGAAATCCAAAATTGGAGCTATGTGCATTAAAAATTAGGTAGCCTAGGTGCCGTCGTTTAAGGCTTTTTTGACCGAAGATACTAAAATATGAATAGTTAACTTTTAATTGATGTTTCAGAGGCCCTCTTTGTCAAGGCCCTCTTTGTCAAAATAATATATAAAGTATTGTATAAAGCCTGCACTTATTATATAAATCTCAAATTGCAAAATACGGTACTGTAATATACAAATAAAAGCAATAAATGTATCAGAAGTGCGAAATTAAAAATTAAAAACAAGCAATATAAAAAAATAATGTCAATTTCTACTTAAGGACAACAAAGAAAACTTTTTTAAATACAAACAAATTTTAAATAAAAAAAATTCTAAGAATTTTTAATATGTAAAAAAACTCTATTAACATCAAGCTTTATCCACTACAAGTTTAATAAAATGTATTTGAACTTGAGTGGAGGGAAAAAAAGTATTTTATTATTGATTGAAAATTTAAACAAGATATAGGGAGAGTGTCAGCTAGTAGTGGGAATTTAATAGCAGAGATTATAATCTAAAAAAGGTAAAAAATAAGAAATTCCTATTAAAATGGAAAGCTAACATAATTTATTGTGGGAGCCTGATTAGAATGAAGTAACTGTAAAGAAGTGCTATCTGTATTCTTATTTTTTTCCGTAATACGGGAAAATTATCCTAGTATGCCATTTAATAAAATGTAGTAATCAGTTTTTAAACCTTCTTATCAAAATACGCACAAAGTAACTTAGATTTGTTTAAAAAAAATGAGAAAAACGCTAAGAAAAAGATTGGACTTTAACTTTTAATAAAATATTTCAATAATTGCAGCTATTTTTCACTTTTATCTTGATGCCCTAGTTCTCTTAAACAAAACACTTACTGTAGTAGACTCATCAGTTCCGTTTCCGTTTCAGTTAATTTGCTTTCTTCCTTTTTTATCTCCAGCTGCTGAGAAATGTTGAATCGTGTTGAGAATTAAAATCTTCTCTAAGTTTTCATCTCATTATTTCTAGTTGACGTGCATATTAATTAGCAAGAAATAGCATTAAATAAAATGTCGGTAAAATCTAACAGAATAAGATGACGTTCCAGATCATCACATGTACATGCACAGAGTAAGTTTAATCAAAGAAAAAAAGAATTGATTTAGAATAATGTTTAATTAACAAGATATGCACAATCCAGTTATTGCCTCATTGTACCAGACTCAACGATAGGATCCCATATTTTAGGTGTAACAAAAGTTATTCTGTTATTCATTGTAATCCTGGTTTTCCTACTTAAAAACAACAAACACCTGCATTCGGTTTCCTGAAAAATGTTCTTAAAGTTTCTCATTTGTTTTCTGAAGCCGGGTAGCCAAATACTAATATTAAGCTAATGTGATAAAATTATTTAAATTATTGGTAAAACCAAATAGCTTGTGGTTAAAAACAGAAATACTGTGACAGAAAGAAATAACATTCCAAGTAAATATAGCTTTTAACTCCTTCACATCCAATCCGCCCCACACGGCTTTACATTGAAACAACCAGAACCGCCCGAAAACGGCCGAGATCGTAATCTTGTTTTCTTCCCTCCTCCTAAGATATGCAGTAGCAGGTGCATTTTCCCCAAATGCATTGTATCAGTTTACTGCAGACAGCTTGTCCTAAGAGGTTTCTTACCTTCTGGTTGATCGTGACATTTCGTTGTTGATTCTTATGTGGTACAGTGTGCTTTTAAGCTTTAAACAGCAATAAAAGAGCAGTTTACAAAATGTAAGGATTATATTTATTTTTAAGCAATTTATTCCTTCCTATAAAAATAACGGAAATAAACAAAATCTCAGTCCTGATCATAACAAAGCCAGAAAGGCTTGTTGGTCTGACCTTCAGAATAGTTTTATAAAGAACGGGGTCAAAGGCTAATGGAATCTTTGTTAGAAAGTACAAAGGATGTCACTGGAAATCTTCACACCTATTTTATGCGTTAATGGACGATGAGGAGAGGAAGTTGCTGAGAAACTGAAAAACTGTTTCGGGTGGTTCGGTATTTTAAGGATACAAGTTAGCGAAGGCTCTGGATTTCAAAGAGTTAAACAGATGCAAAAGGATGTTTATTAGACTTTTAGTGTTCCTCTCTTTTTTTCTACTTAACTAACTGCTAAGGAAGCTAGTGAACTACTAAGTGAACGATTGCTTAAGTCCAACAAACGAACTTAAACTCAAGAGGCACGTAATTTCGGAATCCTAACTCTCTCACCTGAAGTCAGTGGAACTTTGACTTAAATACTTTCTACTTCTCATTTGCATTTAATGCGTTTCTAGAACCTCATTCTGGTAAGGAAATGTAAGCTGAAGCTAGATGAGGTAGGAAATTGTCATAAAATTGAAATAACTGTTATAAAAGTAAAATATACCTTACAGACCACTCAATTGTCCTGGAGTATAAAAGCTTAGTTTTTTATAATATTTACACATAATTATTTTATGTAATATTACACATAACGTAATCGTTATCAGATATGAATGACATCTGTTTTTACATTGATGTTTCCTTGAATTTGCAGTACTGTTGGTCACCATTTAATATTTTGAACAACAGAGGTCAATTTCGATGACTGTTAGCAAAAATTTATGATGTTTAAGAAATGTCATACTTATCTCAGCCGTTGTTCAAAGCCGTTAAGGTTTATGCTAAGTTTATGTTCAAATCCTAGTTACTTTCAGGTTCCATTTCTCACGAACAGTATGGTTTCATGGGCATTTTTGTAATTTCCTTCTATGTCTAACGTTTTCTTTCTGTGTCTAACGTTAAAGTTTTGACACATTATCCTTAGGTCTTAAGACAACAGAAAACTGTAAAGAAGGCTGCAAAGGCCGCTTTATTCAATCACACATAGTTGAAAAGATTAATCCTCTTGAACTTACAAAAAGCCAACATTTCTAGCTTAACTCCAACAGATAATCTTGAACGTTAAATAAAATGTCATTAACCTAGCCCAACGGGTAGGAAGGCTCTGACTTGTAGAAGCCGACGAAATAAGCTTAGTGGCTAGAAACAATCATCGTCACAAAATCAAATCGCTAGTTAATTCAAAGCAACAACGAGACTTTTAAGCAAGCTATCTATAATAAAAGAGTCTGTGTGTCTTTCGGTCGTGCTCCGTGTAAGCTAATAGACCCAGGGCTACGAAATTTGGTATATAGGTGCATCTAGACAAGAGCCAGTGCACCTCGAAGCGATTTTTTCTAAATTCGAATAAGATTTTTTTTTTTCTTTATTTTATCTTTTCGATTTTATCGCATCATTTTGAGTAGTTGTTTCATTCTTTTAGAAATGTGGTTTTGGCAACAGTTTTTCATTCAATTGTATACTGGACTGCTGACTGTTGAAAATCAGAACTGTTGCCACTTGGAAAAAAGAGGGCGATAATTCTGTACAGTTTTTTAATTTAATGTTTCTTTTGGATACTGGACATTTGTGGAGAGAAGGCAACGGGAAGTTGGTTAATTTATTTTTTTATTTATTAGGATAATTAATATTTATATTAAAGGATATTGCTTGTTTCATTGTAATTTTGTTATATGTGATACATTTCTTTTATGAAGTTGTTCTGGAGAGTAAAATTCTGCGGAGTTTTTAAACTTAACGTTTGGTGTTCCCTTCAGGTATTTTTCCGGTACATTTAAAAGACAGGCGAGGGCTGGCAGCGTAGCCCTCGCCCTCGCTAGAAGTAGTTCTGTGACAATAAGACGCGTGTTGTATTTGAAGTTCTTCAAGCAGAAAGGCTCTGAGTAAGAGTATTTGATCTGTGCTCTGAAATCAATAAAACATTGTGATGACACCAGCGTTCCCGAATGACATCGTGAGTTGGTTTAGAGGAATTCGCCTGGAATCGTAGTTTGGAAAGATCTTTAAGTCTTAAGCTATACAGTTTATTATTGTTATACGGAGGTTACTTGATGAGAAAGTTACAGAAAGCTATTTAAATTCCTCAATTCATTAGCTATGATTTATAATAAACAATTAAATGCCTTACGTAAAAATAAACAATTTATTAATATAAATATTATATATATAATATAAATATTATAGAATAATAAACAATTAAATGCCTTACGTTTGCAATTAATAGAAATTATTGCATCAATATTGTTTTTTGAGAATGTGATCACGTTCCGTGCTAAAATGAAAGGGTCCATAAGTTTTATATATTGCCCCTCATTAAACATATTACCAGTTTCCAAAACTCTATTAAATAATTTTCTAATCCCTTTCATTCAAAGCTTAAGAAACGTTAGTCAATATTTCCTTACCCATTGTGTGTAAAGAAAGTTATTGCATTGTAATAGTGTAAGGATCCTAAGTTTTACTAACGTTTATTTTTATTTTAAAACTGTACTATCACTTCTTATTTTCTACTTCCGGCCAGAATTAAATGCTTTAACTTGTTTATGCAAATTGTCTTGCTAACGCCCAAGTATTTAAGTTGTGGCTTTTTGTCAAGAATTAGAGAAAGAAGGAAGAGTTAGAGATTTAGAAAGCGAGCCGCTTGCCACTGCAGTCTTACGAGTTTTCACTCGATTGCTATTTGCCTTTAAGGCCAGAGGCTTAGCCCTCTTGATATTTGAAAACGTATTGTAGTTTCAGCAGCTCGGGGTACTACATACGTACCCTTTTAAATAAAGGCCAGTCTTAGTGCTAGACATTTGTATACTCATTCAAAGTTAGCTTTTAGTTAGAGTTTTACTTAGTAGTTTTATATTTTTACGGTCAGACCACAAGTGGCTGGTCTCTGTATCCCGAAGTTCGGAAGTTCCTGTAAAGTAATAGAGAATAAAGGGTTTAGTATACCCTTCCTGCTTGTGTCATCTATTCCACACAATCTGGAACAGAGCTTTAGTTAAGTTCCCTGTTCTTATTCAGAATACAGTATGTTCTCTAAACAAGTGAAAAGACATACATCTCCTGTCAATAGAAATGCAAAATAATGCTGGAATGAAAACTTTGATCGAAATCTAGCATTCTTCGATTTGTTGTCTAATATGTTAAAATAATACGTTGGACAATAATAATAATGAATAAATAAAAATGATCATATAAAATGTCCGATTCTTTTTCAAACTTTCTTCTTCTATAAAAACAAATTTAGAAAAATATACGTTCCATTCGAATAGTACAAAAACTTCGTAACAGTGAATGGAACAACTGACTACTACTGACTAATTTAATTTTGATTCGCAGAAATTTTCTGCATAGCATTTCAGAAAAGCGTGCTCGCTGAAATATACACTTTTTTTACTGTTGAAAATAACGCAAAAAAACTTGTTAGTATTTTTTTTAATTATTAAAGTATGAATTACTAAACAAAATTAAAAACAGGGTATGCAATAAAATAATTAAATGCTTCACTGAGGTCAAATATTTTTCCTGACATATCCTCAGATAAATCATAGCTAATGAATTAATTAATTTAAATGGCTTTCTGTAACTTTCTCATCAAGTAACCCCCGTATAACAATAATAAACTGTATAGCTTAAGATCTTCCAAACTACGATTCCAGGATTTCCAAGATCTTTCCAAACTACGATTCCAGGCGAATTCCTCTAAACTAACTCACGATGTCATTCGGGAACGCTGGTGTCATCACAATGTTTTATTGATTTCAGACAACGAGCACAGATCAAATACTCTTACTCAGAGCCTTTCCGCTTGAAGTACTTCAAATACACTAAGTGTCTTACTGTCACAGAACTACTTCTACAAATGGCAAAAAAAATTTAGATAAAAAAGCGCACTAAAAAAAAGCAATAAAAAGGTTTTCAATAATCTAGCGAACATTTTCTTGAGCTAAATTATACCGAATTTCGCATTGAATTTCAATCGATTTAGTCTCAATTATTTTGTTAATAATAATAATTCAATAATAAATTAATATTAAGTTAATTAATTAAATAATAGTTCAATAATAATTTTCAATAGAAACATGCAAATTTAATTAATAAAAGCTATTAGGTAGCATGAACTAGATTTGTTGACATAATAAAAATTCATTAAATATCTTTCTAAATAATGATATGTTTTCTTGCTCCTTATTTATTTACAGTTTATACAACTTGTAAGTCTTTCACTAGTGTAATTCCCAGCTACTGTAGAAAGTGACGAATCTTAAGAACTAGTTAGCGAATCGCTAAGTTCGTGTGACAAGAAACAACAAGATGGAAGGATAACTAACCCTTTATTTTTCCAATAAGATTTAACAAAACTCCGTCTTGGAGTGTACAATAAAAGCCGACACTTGGGCTTGAACTTAAGAGACTAAGAAATAAACTAAAACTAAGATTAACTAAAGAGATACAGGCGAAGCAATCAAGATTCTAATCTAGTTGGCCTCTTAACTCTATGTGATTGCGAAGCTTATCAAGGGCCTGAGTACGGCTGAGCGTAATAACAGCTTTGAGAGAGAGTGGCCAAAAGGCAGACGCGCGTAAATCGGAAACTCTGATTCTCTCTCGCTAAGACCAAAGAACTTCGCGGTTAAATACCGCTCTTCTTCATTATATATTCAGACGTGATTCTAAATCTACGTTCTGGCCGGAAGTAGTAAGTTGAAGTTAAGGGGTGTTAGAACACCAAAATCTTCAAAAAATTGTGATTTCGGATTTTTGCATTTTCAAATTCTATATCCTTTTATCTTTCTAAAAATACCATTCTTTAATCTCTATGAAAATTTGAACTGTAAAAAAATCTAGTTTTAATTTGTCATCTACTGCTTCGATCAATGAGAATTTTACGTAAAAACGCGTTTCTTTTTTTATACTCGATGTACCTTTTCTCAGGAACTACTGCTCTCAGGTATCCAAACATTTTATGGCTTATTTATTAGGTTCCCTAATATTTACTGAAATGAGCTTTTTGTAATAAACTTAGAAAAAAAAATTTTTTTAATTTTTTTGTGTGAGAAAAGTGCTAAATATTACTATGCCTAACAAAATATTCTGTAATTTACTCTAAAATTCAAAATGCTTCAAAAGCTCATTTCAGTATAATTAGATAGATATACTTTAATTACAGAAAAAATTTCAAGCTTTTATCTGCAGCAGATTTTCAGAAAAAGTGCATCGAAAATGCCCAATTTAACATTGTCGGTATAGGGGTTTCTGATACCCCTTAAGAATTTGACAGGAAAGGAACTTAAAATTTAACTGTTAATAAAATTAACATAATTCTTACATACTACTATGTGGTTGCATATATCATACTGAATATTCATCTTCGTATTTGTTACCCTATTTGATTATTTATAATAATTATCATACTGAAGAAGTAAGAAAACAATTAATATAAACTTAAGATAAGCGGCAGCTCAAAATAATTGTTAAGTGGATATATTTAAAGCATATGCAGGCAACCGAGGGTTATAATTTAAAATATAATTATCTCTTATTATACTCCATAATACAACATTCAGAAACTTAGAGGTTAAAAATAAAAACATAATTATCTAATGATTAGTTATATAGGATGTCCACAATATGAATAAAAAAGTAATGTAATATAACATATGTTACGAATATAACATATGAACGTAATATAACATATGAAACACCGAAATCTGGAGAATGTCGACTTTCACCGGTGAATGTCAACATTCACATAGTCGCTTGGTGTATGTCCGAAATATTTTCCAAATACTCTTATTTCTGACTTACACCGATCAATGTCGACATTCACCATGTACTAATGGTGAATGTTGAACATATAAGAATATTATATTTTTTTTCTCCGTAATTCATTCGCGAAAAAACGCACTTGAGACTCAGAATAAGAACTTAAGAACATAAGAACTTAAAACACACAGTACATTCAAAATGAGAAAGGAAAATAATAGAAGTTATAAACTTACCAAATTATGTGATTCAAATCTTATTTATTGCAACAACTTAAACTATTATGACACTTTGAATTGCACAAGAGGCCCTTCCTTTTGCAACTGCATTTATTTGTGGAATACTTCCTTTTGGAATGGCAGCGTGTACATATACTCCTCTCTTTTCGACCTACACCAGAGCATATCTGTGATTGTCGACATACATCGGTGAGGGTCCAAATGTACAAGAATGTACAGAAATATTCGATCTTTCACCGACGTATTTGGTGAATGACATTCTCCAATTTCGGTCTTTCACGGTAACATATACATATGTTTAGGTCCTTTTCGAAGAGATTACAAAAGTTTCTTAAACCTGGTTATCATAACATATTTATTAAAACAATTTTAATGCTATGTAACTTACAAATACGTTATTTTTGCCGAACACTTGCATAGCCAGGAATAGCCAATACCCATCGGTGATTCAGCCATCTCACCACCGAGAACATTGCCTAAGGTGCAGCACATGAGGAGACCTATTTATGCTCATCAGACCGAAGAAGTTTCATTTGAATTTTGATAGAGAGAATTCCAGTACGAGCGTCTCCTATCCTTTTGCCCCTAGAATGACTGTCGAGTGAGTTTTCGGCTAGCTAGTGTTTCAGCTCTCATGGTATGCAGAGAGTGCTCTCATGCTATGCAGACACTATAACACTTACAAGCAACCAAGATTTCTTCGTGATTCATACATGGGCCCAAAGATACAGCATCTAACGGTGTTGAATCTGAATAAAGTGAAAATATGCTTTGAACGTTTTTTATAGAGCCTTGGATCCAGTTTAACAAACAAATCACACAAAACAGACTTTTACACCATGATAACTGTGGTCGCGTAGAGCTTGTTTGGAATTTGAAATTCCATAAAAATTTTTATAAGAGCCGTCTATGACGAAATTTTCAATTCGTGATATTTTCTTATGAAAATGCCTTTGGGAAGAAAGAAGAGTCTGCAACGTAATGTGTTAAATTCACCCTGAAAAAGTGTAAAATTATATGAATCGAATAGTTTTCTCTCACCGAAAAGAAGAAAGGAGATGATTCTATTTGTAGGTCATAAAAAAACACGGTTTCATTCAGCACAAAATTTCACCTTTTCGCCTTTCTGAAAGTGGAGACTTGAAAGAAATATTGAGTTATTGTTTTTAACGTAAAAGGTATCATTCAGAAATTTCTACTTAAAGATTTGTTGTTTGTGCATTAGCACTGAAGGCGTAATGAGTACGTTTCCTCAAGCACAGAATTAAAGTCAAAAGATTAACTACGAAATCTTTATTTAATAAAGTAGGATAATGTTTCTTAACTTAAGCATAACAAAAAGTAATAATGTTCAAGGACATTAAAATTGAAGCATTCAAAAGAATAACTTACATAGAATCATCATCAGTACTAAATGTCATCAGATTCACCAATATTATGCAATAAGAAAAATAAACAGGAACATACTTTGCCATCGTACCTGAAAGAGAAGAAAGTACTTCTGGATTAGACCTTTGGCCAGGTACAAGTAGCTAGGGAGAAAATCAAATATACTGCATTGCACACGAGCTTTACTTTCTCTCGCCAATATATACCTTGGCGCAAGTTCGTTTCTTATGCCTTTCGAGTTTCATTATGCAAAATACCTAAATTTATGCTAACAAGATTTAATAATGCGTAGTTAGCGTGATCATATCTGTATTAGAAGGACAAAAATGTGAATTAAAGATAACAGCTAATTTTGATCGCTTTGAAATCATTGATCTCTTTCATCAAAAATTCGTTAAAATTTTACAAAATATGAAGTAGACAATAAAACAAATTCCAAATTTGGGCTTCCAGGTACCCATATTCGAGTGGAGGATTGCGTTATTCAAATTTTGATGGCTCTGGATACCATTGGTTTTTCACGAAAAAAAAAAACATTCCTTCAGACTGGTTCTTTATTATTTAATTTTTTAAATATAATACAGGGCGATAATATTTGGTGGCAGCAATTTGAAAAGTGATCTAACGCTTTTAGTGATTCGACGCAAAATGCCGTTTCGAGAATAATAGCCCCTCCGAGCTAACAACCCTTTCGACTAAAAATATATAATGTCATTCTATGAAAGTACTGAATGTTTTAATTAGATGGATTATGAATTAAATGCATTTTTATTATTTACACAAATTTTATACCGAAGTAAGGAGCGAATATTCTTAAGAACTGTTTCTATTTCTTTCAAATACCTTAGTTCCTTAATCCACAACAGACAAATTCAATTTAGAAGATTAATAACTTACATTCTGTGGAATGGAAACACACTGGAAGGAAACGAGAAACAACGCATTTATAGTGATTCGATGCAAAATCTCATTTCGAGACTGATTTTCCATTTGATCTAATTACCTTTTCAATTTTATGAATGTAATTTATTTCATATTGATTAGTATCATAAAAAATATTTATTTAACATTAATGAAAGTCCTGTATAATTAATGAATATGCATAATTAATGAATGAATGAATAAAAGCATAAAACATTAATGAACATGAATTAAATGAATCTGAAAAATAATCTGAAAAAATTATATTTTCTTCTGTATCATTTAAAGGCAAATTATTGCACAGAGATGCAAATCCCACACAATTTTATATAAAAGCAATTACCTTCTGGAAGAGATTATTTTCTTTGAGAAAGAATGTCAGTGATTTACGGAAATTGTTATTTTTTCCTCTTGGAAGCAAACACTAAGCTACAGCTTTGAAATTAATTTACATCGTTGAAGTGTATTATATAGAACAAAAGAAATTATATTAATGAGCATGATTACAGAGTAAATATTTTATAAATTGCAAAAGCGAAAGTATAATCTAAAGAATAATCTTAATGCTATAAAGTGATCAACATGTAAAATATTTGTAATTCATTTTATTGCCCTTCATTACTCGTCCATTATTATATTACAAATTATAAATATCTAATTTTGTATTTATTACCTATAGGAGGATAATAATAGTGTTATGTACTTTTCATTTTTTCAAATACATTATTAAATTACACTCAGTATTTTCCCGTTAACAACTACTCAGTACTAATTCTAGGCATTCTAATTTCTGTTCAGAAAATACTTCCCTTCTCTCACATTATTTCTTTCAAATGTTTCCAGGATGCACCATGTTTCCAAAGCAAATCAAGAGAAACACAAGTCCTGATATGGTTTATTTGATTATGGTAAA
This sequence comes from Stegodyphus dumicola, assembly GCF_044657685.1. Lineage (NCBI taxonomy): Eukaryota > Metazoa > Arthropoda > Arachnida > Araneae > Eresidae > Stegodyphus > Stegodyphus dumicola. Next base: position 158,573,782 of record NC_140776.1, on the reverse strand, counting down.
GAAAGAAGATTATGCCATCTTCGGGAAAAGGCTTCCTGCCTAAGAGGAGGGAGGCCTTCGTCGTTTTCCCCATACCTAACTTGTAACTAAGCCATTTTCCAGTAGAACATCCTCCCTGAAAGCATCCCTTCCCTTAAGCAGAGAGCCCTCAAGTGCTTTGCCTCAATTATCTGTGTGATTCATCTTTCTCTCTCTCTGTATATATATATAAATATACTTGTGGTGTTTATGCGATAACTATATATATATATATGTATATTATTTTCCATTCTCTTGCAGCGAGTTCACTTCTGAAGGGATAGTTATCAGAATTTTATAAATAGCTCTACTAGCACTACAAGTAACTGCATCTGTCAAACTTTCTAGAGATTTTGTACTAAATTTGGAGTTACTATTAGAATGTCTGAAAATGAACTTTGTTATTTTAACCCCCCGAGCGTTACGGGTTTTTTCAGGAAACGACGTAAAAATAATCGTGTTTTCTTACCAGGTCTGTCGCAAAAGCGGCAAGCATTTTTACTCAAACTGCTTCAAAAGCGGGCACCCCTTACCATGTGGATATAATTAAGCTAATTCTCCCCTCCGTTGAATTTAGCGAGTGAAATTAGTTTTACTCTCTATGGTATCTTCGTCACAAGACTGGTTGTTAAAATAGTATTTTATCTCCTATTTGGCTACTTTATTATTTGCACACTAACACATATGCTATATATTACTCGTACCTTAAATCAAGATATGTGCCGAATACAGAAAGTTAGTCAATATACATCAGTAACAGAAACTACGTAAAATGTTTTAAATTTCCAGTTTCTTTAAGAAATTGCTTCGATAATGGTGAAAAATTAATCTTGCATTTTTTTTATCCTTATTTTCTGAGGAAATACTTTTTAATATACAAAGGGAATTTGTGAGAATTTTTTTCTCTCGTGTTCCAATTTTTCGAATACAAATTATTCGCAACTTATTTTAGTATTATGTTTATATTTAATTTTCAAATATTATAAATTTATTCCAGTTTAAAGTGTTAGATTTAAATAATTCTTTAGATTGCATCATAAATTTATTAGTGTGTGTGTGTGTGTGTGTGATTATGGCAAAGCCTCGAGGGCTATCTGCCTAAGGGAAGGGATGCCTTCGTGGAGGACTTTCTAAGGGAAACTGGCTCGTATACACGTTACACATGGGGAAAACCACGAAAACGCCCATGCAGCCAGCCCGTTCGTGGGATTCGAACCTCGGACCGAACTACCAGTTTTCAGCGACTTTACCGCTCCGCCGCTGGTGGCCATAAATTTATTAGTAGTTAGTTATTTATGACACCGTTTTGACTTGCGAGAAATAAATAAAGTATTGTAATCGCGAAACATTTCGATTTTCATATTTCAAAGGAAATTTCCATTTTGAATAGTTCCATCATGACGTTTACACGCACGTATGTCGCATAACTTGACATAAAATGTTGAAATTTTATGTTAAGGACTTATGACTAGTTTTAGCGCGACGTATGTCCGTACGTATGTATGCATGTATATCGCATAACTCAACAGCAGAATAGATGAAGTGGCTGATGAATGAGATCAGGCAGTTCGGCTTTTATAGAGTAAAATCAGTTTGGGGGTAGCAACAAGTAAATAGCTTGGTCAAAGGAGCTTCTTGAGAAAATAAATGTATTTTCGAGTTACAACGCAATTTCCTTGTAATTAGCTATATATGAGTTACAATGCAAGTATTTATATACTACGTGCTTTATCGAGATGTTAATAGAAACAAAAAAAATTCTTTGTAGCAGAATTGTTAAAACTATGGAAAACGCAATATATATATATATATATATTTAAGCAGTTTATTTCGTGGAAATTTATCACATTTTTCGTAGGAATTATTAAAACTGTTTTTGTATGTAAACTATATATATGTAAACACACATACAAAACACTGTGTATACATATGGTGATGTATGTTTGTATGCATGTGTGCGCGTGTATGTTATATTTCCCTATTATATATCAGTATTTTATTGAAAGTAGTTGTAGACGACATTTAATAAAAAAAAAACTGAAAAGTATAGTAAATCTCAAAATGATAGTGCCATTATGAAGCTGAATATTACATGAAATCGAAAATTTATGTGAAGCAACTATGGAATGAAAATAAATTCTAGTTAGGTTTCACAGCATACAAAATAACACTTTAATCTAACCACTTGAGTAAAACGAATGCCAAGAAAATATCCTGAAAATGTATATCGAGGAAAAAAATCTCCGGAAAATGCCTCACGGAAAATATGCACCTGGTTAAAAATATCGCTAGAATAATAAACAATGTAAATATTTTTATCAGGTACATATACACATGCGCCTTGAAAATATTTGTAATTTTTATACTTTTATTTGTAATTTTTATACTTTGTAGAGATATATAGAGGATTCTTTAATATTAAATATATTTTTCATTTATTTATTACAAAATATTCTTTCTTACTAAAAATATGCTTAATGATTACATCGTTTATATATCCTAATTAATTATGAATATTTTTTTAGTTTCTTGTTATTTGTGTTTCGTTTCTGAGAATTATTAAAATTCAAGCAATCTGAATTTTACACAAAAATAAATTCTTTCTTTAGTAACAATGGTGAAAACCACGAAAACACCCATGCAGCCAGCCCGTTCGCGGGATTCGAACCTCGGACCGAACTACCAGTGTTCAGCGACTTTATCGCTCGGCCGCTGGTGGGCCCCAGAACTTTTTAAAAAAACTGCTTCACAAGATAATAAATAACTGCATTATATATATTAATAACTCGGGATAATCAGGCAAAGCGGTTAAATGGTCAACGTGTAAGTTAAGTGTGTGGCCAAATCAAGTAAATGTTTTAATGATATATCTAGCATCTAGATATGATTCGAAATTTTTTTTGAATTGGAAAGGCAACGATCAGTTTGCAAACAAACTTAAAAATAACTGAACATAATATTCATTTTCAAATACTAATCTAATTTTCGAAGTTAAAATGCCCAGCAATTCATATAATGCTGACGTGCTAGTACATTTATAAAGACTTACTGGTTTACCTTGCGTCCTGTGGTGGTGCAAGTAGTAGAGAATATAAGGAATGATTTTTTTTTTTTTTCCCTTGTAAGGTAAATTGACAGCACGTCTAGATGAATAAGTTTGAAGATTCATGATTGTGATCCAAGCCTCATCAGTGGTTAAGATACACCTCTGAATACTGTGAAATCTGGCGACTGTTTGGCGATCAACAGAGCATGCTTGGCGCAGGTAGCTCTTCTTCGAGAAGGGTTAATGTATTTATTAGGAGTTGCATGTTAGCCTCGGAAGAGGAAGGTAGTAGATTGTACTATGCGGTAGGAGCGACGTACTGCTCTGAGTAACTATTATATTATGCTTTGAATTATATATTTAATAAATGTTTGTTTCGTCTTGCTAAATGGTGCCTTATTAAACCATGAAGTCATCACAACACGCTCTCTTACGAGAAAACCAGAGAGGTTAGAAGCTTAGAGCGTTGAAAACGGAAGAGGCGTAAAGTTAAGCCTAACTAACGAAAGAAGTGTTCATTTGCAAAAGAGAGTAGAAACGTGAGAATTATTTAATCGAGAGTTTGAAAGGCTTGATTCTAAAGGAAAATAGAAGAAAATGTTCAAAAACGCAAAGAAAGAGGATTTAGTAACAGTTCTATTGGAAATTGGCGAAGAAGCATCCCCAGATTTGAAGCTGGTAGAACTGAAACACAAACTCCAGAATAGCAAGGAATACATCGAAGATGCTGATTTCGTGAAAGAAATTCTGATTACTACAGTGGAGAATAGAAAAAGAAAAGAAGAAATGGAAAGAATGCAAATGGAAGAAGAAAGAATAAGAACAGAAAGAGAACACGAAATAGAACTAGCGAAGATTCGAGCAACTCAAAATGAAGGAAGTAGAAGTCCAACACCTTTAATCCAAAACACAGAACGAGAAACCGAAATTTCCCTGGACAAGCTGATCAAAGGAGTAGAAACACTGACTATACCAGTACCGAAGAGAGCAGAAGAATGGAATATATTTTTCGATTCTATCGAAAGAGCATTTAAGCACAAGAAGGTTCCTGAAGAATACAAATCAGAAATATTATTGAAATTAATTGGAGAAAAAGCTTCAAATGTTCTTGTTTATATAAAGGAGGAAGATCTGCAACTTTGAGAAGTTTTTGAGAAGTTTTTGAGCAACAAAGGGAAAACTCTTGTTCTGAAGGAATATCAACCTACTCCTCAAACCTGTTTAGAAAACTTCAGAAAAACTAAACGTTATTCCGGTGAAACGCATATCCAGTTCGCTTCAAGACTAACAGCTACATGGGACTATTACTGCAAGTCAAGAGAAGTAAAGGATTTCGAAACACTCAAGGAGTTAATTATTTCCGATAAATTATTCCAAGCATTAGATAAAGAAACAGCTGCACACGTCGCAATACGCCAAGGAAATAAATGGCTGAAGCCTCAAGAATTAGCTACAGAATGTGATATTTATTTCACGGCCAAAGGAAAATCTTTCGACGAAGTTCGAAATAGAATTAAGCGATCACCGAGATTCCTGGATACAACATGTGCACACGACAAATATATTCCACCATCCATGAGAAAAGAATATCCAAAACACGAAAGATTTCGCGCGAGAAGAAAAGAATGTTATATTTGTGGAAATTATCAACAGATCGCGAGAGATTGGAAAGAACGAAACTGCAGTAAATAAGAAGGGAAAGGATGATTCCAAAACTCAAAAAAATTCAAACAGAACATCAAAAGAAGAAGCCATCGTAGCTAAAGTAGACTCATCCCATCTACGATCTGAATTCGCAGAACGCATCGTTCAACCACTGCAAAAAGTAGATATTTTTATTAACTCTGAGAAAATCGAAGCTATCGTAGACTCTGGAACGCAGATAACGATCGTACATTCATCGCTCATTCCAAATTTAGAGGAGAGAGAAGGAGGTAAAATATTGCTAACACCTGCTTTCGGACAACCAATTGAAGCAAAAGTTTGCCGTGTACCTATTTACCATAAAGATCATGGAAGCAATATATTTAATTTTGTGGATACAATAATTGCAGTGACTGATAAGCTAAATGTGCCTTGCCTAATAACTCCAGAAATATACGAACTGTTGATTAATTCTGCGGCAGAAGAACCAAACGCAGAAAGAAATAATTACGGAAGCGAAAACTTACAAACTTTATTCGCCAATGCACAGTCAAACGACAGCGTCGATTCCCCCCCGCTAATGCTTATGGAGGAGAAAAACGAAGAGGAGGAAGGGAAGAAGGTGAGTGTTTATGTAAACACAGACTTATCGTCTGCTGAACGCCTACGCGAAGAGCAAGTTAACTGTCCCTCGCTGAGAGAAGCATGCAAGCTAGCAATAGAAAAAAAAAGGAAATTATTTATTTATTGATCATCTTTTACATCACCAAGAAAAAATATTAGGACAGAATGTTTTTCAGTTAGTGCTTCCACTTTGTAGAAGAGCACAAGTGTTGGAATTAGCACATAGTTCTATTTTCGGTGCACATCTTGGGATAAGAAAAACAAAGGAGCGAATACGATATTCATTTTATTGGCCTGGATTAGCACAAGATGTTGAAACCTTTTGTAAAACGTGCAAAGATTGTCAGTTGAAAAGTCCAGAAAAGCGATCTGACAAGATTCCCATCACACCGGTCAGAAGACCAGGATTACCTTTCGAAACAGTTAACATCGACATTATTGGACCTATTGAACCTTCCTCTGCTAGGAAACATAAATATGTGTTATGTCTGGTAGATCAACATTTCCGATGGCCAGAAGCCATTCCACTGAGAAGCTTGACAGCAAAAGCCACTTGCGACGCGCTTTTGGAGATTTTCATGAGAACAGGAATCCCTAATACAATAGCTAGTGACAACGGAAGTAACTTCGTTTCAAAATTAACTAAATATTTCCAGAAAAGATTAGGTTCTCACCCTAGGTTCTCTACACCTGCTTACAGTGCTTCAAATGGATTAGTAGAATGATGGAACAAGTCCTTCAAGCAAATGTTACATCATGTCATCAGGACTGATCCTTCGAATTGGGATAAGCACATCCCATACCTGCTCTTTGCATACAGAGAAGTACCAAACTGCACCACGGGTGTCTCACCATTTCAGCTGATGTATGGAAGACAACCAAGAGGTCCTTTAGCAGTACTGAAGTCTTCATGGTCAGGAGAAATACCTATACCACCTAATCTAAGTGAATCGGCAGTGGATTACTTACAACTTTTAAAAATAAGGTTAGAACAAGCCAATTTAATTGCAAGTGATAAACAACAAAAATATGCTGAGTACTTTAATCGGAGATCAATACCAAAAAATTTCAAAATCGGAGAACAAGTTTATTTACTCAAACCAGATTCAAATAACAAACTCTATGCACGATGGACTGGTCCAGGAGAAATCGTGAATCATTGCCCACCTCATTCCTATAAAGTAAAACTACCTGATGGAAAGATCAAACATGTTCATGCAAATAAAATTAGAAAATTCCAAGCTAGTGTCAATGCAGTTGGAGTGATATTTGAAAATGAAGAAGAATTTGGAGAAATTATAACTTTACCAGGAAAAGATCTCTCGACCCCCTGGAAGATTTTAAAATAGATGCAAATCTGAATTTAGAAAATTTGAATCCGCAGCAGAGAAGAAAATTGATAGCTCTTATCAACAAACACCGAGCACTATTCACCGGAAAGCTGAAAATAGCTAAAGTTGAAGCTCATAAAATTAGATTAATACCCAATATGGAGAGGAAGAAACCTTACATTTATAGGATTCCTGAAGCATTGAAACCCAAGGTCGATGAAGAAGTAGAAGAATTATTGAAATCGGGACTAATAGAAGAAAGTAATGCAGAAATAGCTCATCCAGTAGTTTGTGTAAGCAAAAAAATGGAGATATCAGATTGTGCTTAGATTATCGAGCTTTGAATGCAGTGACGAAGCCAGATGACTTTCCTATGCAAAATGCCATTGATCTAATGTACAGTATAGGAAGAGCCAACGTCATAACAACTTTAGATTTGCTGAAAGGATATTGGGCAATTCCCATGGAGGAACAAAGTAAAGAGTACACATCGTTCAAAACTCATCGAGGTCAATATCAGTTTAAAGTGCTACCCTTTGGATTAAGGAACGCAGCAGCAACTTTTCAGAGAGTAATGAATAACGCGCTGAAAGAATTTCAACAATTTTCAAGAGCCTATATTGATGACATAGCTATATTTTCCACGGATTTCGACACTCATCTCCGACATCTGGATAAAGTTTTTACCAAACTAGAGTCACTTGGATTTACTATCAATTCGAAGAAATGTTCGTTTGCAAAACCTCAAATTAAATATTTAGGACACATCATTGGATCAGGAAAACATCAACCAGATCCCGAGAAAATAGAGGCAATCAAGAAGCTGGAAACGCCGAAAACGAAAAGAGATCTTAAAAGTCTGTTAGGACTATGTAATTATTATCGCGATTATATCCCAGGGTATGCAGAGATCGCCTACCTACTCACAGAACTCACGAAAAATAAACAACCGGAAATACTCGAATGGAAAGAAATTCATGAGTCAACATTTCAACAACTGAAGGAACGATTAGCGATGTCAACGGAGCTGATCACCCCAACACTGCAGGATCCGTTTGTCATTCATTCTGATGCATCCCGAATCGGAATAGGTGCATGTTTGTCACAGCAAAGGGGAGAGAAGCAATTTCCCATCTGCTACGCGAGCAAGAAATTATCGAAACCTCAACAGAGCTGGCCGACTATAGAGCGTGAAGCTTATGCTATAGTATGGGCATTGAAGAAGTTTGAACCTTGGATATTCGGTTCATCGGTGAAAATTGTGACTGATCATAATCCTCTAGCCTTTATAGTGAGAAATGCTCCGCAATCGTCCAAATTACAACGATGGGCCATAGCTTTGCAGAAATATAATCTCGAAATAGAACATTGCCCTGGAAAAAAACTGTCAAACGCGGATGCATTATCCAGACTTCCCACTTGTGAACTTTGAACATTAATTTACTGTTCATCTTCACGAACATTTTGTATAGTTAATAATTATATAGTTTTCTTTGCTTTTCATAATCATTTTACAATTCTGTGCAAATAAGATGTTTATGTAATTTGAAATAGATAGAGAAATTATTGGATAACAAATATTCGAGGTAAGTGGTAAATTTAGATATTTGTCTCCCAAGGATTTAAATCATGCTGCAGCATCATTAATTAAAAGGAATGTTAAGAATATAATTTTATATATATATAAGAAACTTAATAATTTTACTGTCATCATTGGAATAATACTAGGGTATATTTTAACATGTTTATAAAAGAAAATATCAACTTGGTTTCTTTGAATTAAGAATTGATAAATTGTTACAATAATAATAAGCTTCGGAACAAGTGAAGTTAAAAATGATTTATCTATGTTTATATATAAAAATGTGTTATCAATGTTTATGTAGTAAATTGAGGTATGTCTATAGTAATTGAGATTTGAAAATTAGGAGAGAATGTATAAAAGTATAAGTAGTTTTTTTTTCTTTTTCACGTTGATCGCAAACAGTTGCTAGATTTTAGTTTCCAGATTGCTGATTGATTTGTAAATAATATCAACAACAATCTTACGACGGGGGTGTGATATCTGGCGACTGTTTGGCGATCAACAGAGCATGCTTGGCGCAGGTAGCTCTTCTTCGAGAAGGGTTAATGTATTTATTAGGAGTTGCATGTTAGCCTCGGAAGAGGAAGGTAGTAGATTGTACTATGCGGTAGGAGCGACGTACTGCTCTGAGTAACTATTATATTATGCTTTGAATTATATATTTAATAAATGTTTGTTTCGTCTTGCTAAATGGTGCCTTATTAAACCATGAAGTCATCACAAATACTGGCATTTCGAAATGGTTTGGGTTCGATCACAAACGAACTGACCGGCTGCATGGTTCGTTCTTGTGTTTTTCCATGTATAATATGCTAGTTTCCCTCAGAATGTTCTCCACGAAGGCATCCTTCCTCATAGGCTTTGCGTTATTTAAATAACTGACTCGATCATGATTTTGATCCTTCCAAGCACGCTTTGAGTTTACCTGTTTCATGGCTTTACATATTACTATTATTAATGAATTCCTCTCAGGATGTTATCCAAAAATATATTAACAACTCAGATTTTTCGAGAATTTTTTTTTCTATCCGAATACCGAGTAAAACACCTTTGTCGTGCATAAAAACTCTTATTCATCAGTTTCGACTGACGGATGGTAATCGGAAGAAATATGATTATTTTCTAAAGCTTAAATGTGAGCTTTAGTATGGAACAAGAAAGATACTAGAATGCTGAAACAATGAAATTTTTATTAATTACATAAGAATAAACTGGCGGTTCTAGCTTCATTGATCGTTCACATTATGCTATTTGTAATTATTCAACTTAGAGTGGATCACTTAGTTTTAAAAAACAAGTGATTTATGCATTTACAATTACCAGATAAAGCATTTTTTAAAGCATAAAGATAATTAAATGTATTTTAAGAATTGAGTTTGTAATCAAGCTTCGCTATCTAGGAATAAGATATAGCTTGCAGTTAAGTTATATTCTTTCTTAAAAAAATATTTCTTTTGTTCACCTATTAAAAATAACAATCAGCAGCGTGTGTTTTTGAAAATATCCCTAAATGCAACATAAATACAAGGCAGATTTCTTTAGGGAATCCTTTACGAAAACATTTTACCACTTAGGTGGAAAACGTTTTGCTAAATTAAACTCTAAATTTACAAAGGCGATTTTATGAGAAAACAGAAGGAGGACTCTACATTGGACTAATAATTAGCAAGTGGCTCATCAGTGAAAAATAATGGCAATCTCGGATAAAATGAAAATCGGAACAATATTATTGAAAATTCTTCAATAAAGCATCTAACATATTGCAAATTAAAAATTTTAAAAAGCGTTCTTTATTTTGTGAGTTTATTTGTGAAACTATCTGAGAAATAACTTCATTTTATCTTGTAATATTGGAAAATGTTTTCAGCTGTCATTATCTATCACAAATTAAATACTTTGAAAGTGGATTCATTTTAAGCTGTTTAAAATATTATTTGTGTTCGTGCTTAGGGTGAAGAAATGTTTGTGTGCTGTGTTCATTCATAAGTATATGTATTTCGCCAGGATTTTGATTTTGCACTTCCCATTTTTTATCAAATAACATAAAATTAGCATTTCATGAAAAAAAAAAAAAAAAAAAAAACATTTTTTTTTTTTATTTATCTTTAATTTAAACAACAAAGGGATTAGAATTTTTGTTACTTTGCAAAAAGTACTTAGTAAAAAGATGAATTTCGAATTTGAAATGTTTTTGCTATTTGGTTAGTAAATTAATTAATATAATGTATTTACTATGTTTAGTTATTATGTTACTATTACTACTTAGTTAACTATGTTTTTATTGGGAACCATTTAAGGACATATTATAACGGTGGAAATTACTTTTGTTCTTTTTGAAGTTCCTCTATACATTATAAAATTAACCAATTGATCAAAATTTGCATAAGTACTATAACACAACAACAACGATAAATAGCCTTCTTATATAACAGCCCCAATTAAAATTACTAACAAAAAACAACGAACGTGGAGACATTTCTATTATGTAATAAAGTAATGGTCAGAAATTATGTGAAAGAAAGTGAATCCAATTTTCATTAAAAAAATTTTTCTTATTATGTGTCAGCTTATTTTAAGCCATTTTATCTAGTAATAACAACTTGGTATTGTTTCAGATTAAAAATAATGAATGCATTATCATCCATATTTCGAAATGGGCTTATTTAGTTATGCTGTTATAACTACTAATAACTGTTGATAAAATATTTCCACAGCAACATAATTTTGATCTGCTATGCAAGTTTATTTATGTGTTTATTTTTTTAACAAATATTGAATCGTCGAATGTAAAAAAAAAAAGCATTAATAAAATCTTTAAATGCCTGTCTTTGAATTTGAGTTCGAACACTGCATATTTAAAACAAGAAACTATTACAAGACTTTGCTAGGATCCTGCTAGCCGCACAAGACGCTTTGTTAGAAGGAAACAACTGATTGAAAGCATGTGTTCAAATTATCACATTTGTCATTTATCTGTCGAAGAAAAAGTAGGACTATTGTATGAGTATGTTTCAAAGCTTCTTTTTCCGTTCTGTAAGTACGCCAATCCCCAGGGGTGTAATTACTCTTTTACGACAAATCTGAACTACTGCAGTTCCTCCGAAACGTAAAGAGAATATATTTACGATGACATTACTGAATGATCTCAAAGCCATCTGCTATTCTGAACTATTTTGTACTTTCTTTAAAAATACAGAAGGTTATAAGTACAGGTTTTTGCACATCTACAGTTATTGTTTTTTAATTACTGTCATGTAACATAAATGCAAAAGCATTTAATATTTATTTAGTCTTTCGCATAATATGTCGAAACAAATTTCTCTTAAGTCATCTGTTTATGGCTGAAGTTGCTATGTGTAGTTCTTTAATTTATGCTATGGAAGTTAAAAACACAGCGATCAATAAAAAATATAAAAATTCTGAACATGTGAAAATAAAATTATGGTAAAATGCTTGAACACCATCTCCAAAAGAAGAGACTAAATTTTAAAAAAAATCATGTTTGAGCTAAAATATTAATGATTTGCAAAATCTTTTCTAGCATACGTGACAATTTTCGATCGAGGGACAAGCTTTTTTTTACTGCTTAGACCTAAAGTATTTTTTTTTTTTTTTTACTTCTTACTAGACAATCGTAGATCCTTTCCCAGATTTTACTAATCAGGTCTTGCTGGCCTAAGATGTAATACTTTGATAAAGAAATTCTAAAAAGTTTAGCTTTTTTTATTTCAGTAATTATGAATACTTATAAAAATTCGGACTACTACAAATTTTATTAAAACTCATCCTATAATTCAAAAAGGTGCTTCGGACCGCTGACGAAGTTTTTAAATTAAAAAGAAACTATATTTGATATGGTAATGAAGTTAAAATATCATTGCACCTGCTTAGACAATATTCAATCTAAGAATGCTACTATTTTAGAGAATTCTATGCATTTCAAATAAAAAATAGCACAAATAATTATTATATATTCAGATTATACACGACTACTGCGTCATTCGTCAACAACACACATTCAAAAAACAATAAAAAAATTTTTAAAAATCTGACAAGTTTCAGATTTTAAATTACGTCCAAAAGGACATTTCTTTAACGTTTTGTATGGTACCTTTATTTATTAAATATCATGTTCTTTGCACTTACACCATAAAATTCAGTTCAATAGGAATGTCGATAATTAATTTTAAAATGAGCATATGTTTAGAATTTCCGGTACACAATTCCGCGCGCTGGAGATAAAAAGGTTTCCACGCCCGTAAAGTGTTGCTATTGCTTGCTTTGAAATCGTTGAGTTTGTTACTCAAAAATTCGTTAAAGTTTCACAAAATATGAAATAGATAATAAAACAAATTCCAAATTTCAAATTTGATCTTCCACATGCCCATATTCGTAGGAGGATTACGTCATTCAAACTTGGATGGCCTTTTTTCAAACCTTTTTTTTATCACAATGCGAGAAATATACACACATTTACGCAGATTTTCATTATTTAATTACTTCAAATGTAATGCGGCACTCTAACATTTGGTGGCAACAGTCTGAAAAGTGTTTCGCCGTTTATAGTGATTCAACGCAAAATCGCAAAAACAAGAACAGTATTAGTATTTAAAACAATAGTCTCTCAAGAACTATTGTTTTAAATACTAATGCGCCCCTTTGGACTAATAAATAAAAATATGAAAGGTTTCAGATTTTAAATTACATCCAAAGGAGCGTTTTTAACGTTTTGTGTGTTACCTGATTAAATATCATGTTCTACGTACTCAAACCATAAAGTTCAGTTCAACAGCAATATCTCAAAATTATTTTAAAATGACCGTATCTTAGAGTCTCTCACGCTGGAGATAAAAATAGGATTTTTTTCGTACGGTGTTGACATTACTCGCTTTGAAATCGTATAGATTTTTAATCAAAAATTCGTTGAAGTGTTACAAAATATGAAATCGATAATAATACAAATTTCAAATTCAAATTAGGGCTTCCACATGCCCATATTGTATGGAAGATTACGTTATTTAAATTTTGATAGCTCTAAGTACCGTTGTTTTATCACAATGCGAGAAACATGCGTACATTCTTGCAGATTCTTCAATATTTAATTTTTTTAAGTATAATACAGAGCGATAATATTTACGGCAACAATTTGAAAAGTGATTCGCCGTTTATAGTTTTCAATGAAAAATGCCAAAGCGAAATTAAAAGTCCTTCAGGGCAAATTGGCCCTTTGAACTAAAAATAAAGTAAGTAAATATAAAAAAAAAAAAAAATTTTTCGTGCTTCTTTTCTTAATAGTATTTCGTTTTATTTATTTACTGCGGCTTTTTTTAACTGAAATTTGTTACTTTTAGAAAAGTTGCGGGTTATATTTCCGACATTCAGTTGTTAGGCTGTAGGTTGGTTATTTTAATAATTTATATAGCAAAATACAGAAATTTTAACACACCCTTGCCTTTCTGCTTGTAGTTATTTTGCGTTGAACAATGTAATTACAATTATGTAAGAAAATCAAACTCATTGAATTTTTTTCTAATAAAAATCGCATTGAAATCAATGTACAAATTCATTTCAAATAATGGAATATTTGAAATGAATTTGAACAGAAATTCATCAAACCAGTATAAGCCACGAATATTGTTCCAAAATGAATAGATAATTCGCCATTATTATTTTTACTATCAAATTAGATTATGCTTCATAAACCCGTTCAAAATCCGCTTATTATAAATTACTGTTGGTGGCTAATTTTTATTTGAATTATTGCTTAATTATGTTATTCTTTACATGTAATTATATATAATTCATATTAAATGCAGTATTAAATTAAATGCAGTAATTAAATGCGCTATTCGTTTCGCTCGAATAATTAAAACTTATAACTTGTCGGTTCTAATTATGTATCTATATATCCATAAGTAAATTTGTTTAAATATTTCCTAATGCTATTTTTTAATTGAATTCACGAGCATTTCGCATATTTCTGAACATTCAATTTAAAAACTAAAGGATATTTTATGAAAATTTTATCTGTTTAAAGAGAGTATTGAAAAAACATGCTTACATGCTACTTTTTTATTTCGCGAAGAACAGGAGACATCTGCACGGCCGCTTTAAGGCGGTCATAACGCTTTCGAGGTCTTCACCACTGACCGCCTAGAACCGTCAGTAACGCTTTCGAACGCTTTTCCAGTGACCGCCTAGAAGCGTCCGTAACGCTTTCGAGGTAGGCCATCTTGACCGCCTAAACCCGGTCATAATGCTCAGAGGGTTAAAATTGAGATTTTATGATATATTCCCAACGGCTATCCCCATACTACTTGCCGAGGTAGGGAATTTTAGAATGTAGCTTTCAATTTAGTAATGAACTAACAATTTGTTACGTCGTTTGAATTTCGATATTATGAATATTTGATCGGAGCTAATCCTCTGTTCGGAAGATCGAATCAGCATTTTTCCTCTTTAAAAAAAATTGGAATGATATCTCGTTATTAAGCGAGCTATTCTTCATTATTTGCTTCACTTTCTTATTATTTGAAACTTCAATGAACTATCAAATTTACTTCTTATCTACTTATCGAATATATATATGTAAGATAAAAATGTATGAATCAGAATTATAATATAACTATAAACATTAATTCTTCCTCTCTATTCTATAATCGTAATAACTTATCTGCATTGCGTCATTCAAATTAATCATGCGATCTTACGTAACCGTTAATACCAGATGCCTCTTGACGACCAATCACCGAATTGCAAGCAAAAACATATCTCTTCGCGTGCTTCCATCTTGCATAACTGCGCACTTCAGCTTTTGTCTCTACTGTGCTAAGATGTAATTTCGCTGGCTTGCTTTCCATCTCAACAATATCAAAAATGTAAATCTTCTGTGGAAAGGCACGACTAGAGTGCCAAGTGATTGTGGCCACAAATATCAATTGGAAATAAAAATGGAATTAAAACTGCCTCGACTGCCAAGTTCTTTAGATATCACCAAGTTAGCATTACTAGCATACTACGCAATCAAATTCTTCTTCAGTATGGGTCTAATCACGCATCTACAGTGTTCCGTCTTTTCCTTGTGCTTTTATTATAACATATATATATATAAAATGTTGTATGATCTTAAATTCACTTAGTGCGAAATCTAGGTATTCTGCTACTTGCGCAATAGCTGTAAGTTAATAATAATTTATTTACTAAAGAAATATGGATTATATTATCTCCTAAGATTTAGTAGAATTATCTAAACTGAGGTAATCCATAGTTAGTAAGTTTAATTCCGAAATTTGTTTTAAAGTAACTTGAATGTAAATTGTTAAAAATGTTTAACTGGGACTTGAGTTAAATCATGAATAACAAAATTTCAATTGTATAAAGAAATTAAATTAAGAGCAAGTAATCATTGCCATTGATCGAAAATTAGTTAACTTTTCAAGGGGAACAAACCAACTCCCGTTCAATGAACAATAATTAAGAAATAAATACGAAGGTGTTTATACCTTTACTCAAGTAATAAGGCGATGCCAAACTGGCAATTTAAGTTAAGCCAAATATTTCCGTGAATTGAAGGGATCAAAAACCAGTGCAGAGCACTAAAGAACTCATTTTGATTAAGCATTTTCGCTAATTCAATTTTGATTGAAAATAAATTTATGCAGCGAAATTGATAAATTACTTAAGTAATTGTCCCCCTACACCCTCATGTTTATGCATTTTAATTAAAAACTACTTGTAAAAAATTAAACATTGGAAATTGGCATTATGAAATAGAACTCAAAGTAATTGAAATAAACATTAGAAAATTGCAAAATATAAGAAATATAATGCAATCTTTGCAAAAACAAATCAAAAAATAATAATTGAAATTTAAAATATATATAATAAGAAAAGGGAATGTATATGAATATATAAAAGGCCAGAAAAAGCATTAATTAATTTACGTTCTTTCTAGTGGGAAGTGGGCAAAGTGTTCTCTTCGCGTCTTACTCGGAAGGGTTGTGTTTCCGAAATTCTTTATCGGCAGAGGTGGCTTTGAATTATTTCAGTCGGCGATACTTGTGTGAAGTAATTTATGGGAGAGGGAGTGACTAGGAATGTTTGAGGGACGTATGTTGTGGAGTTCTTATTTGAGTTAAACCGTCTGTTAAAATTTTTGAAAATACTAGTGAATGAAAATTAATTAATTTCTGGCTAATTGTCGTGTCGTAACGAGGAAGAAATTAAGAAAAGGGAAAAAAGGAATTTTCACTGTCAAAGAGCTATTTCACAGACTAGAGATTATGAAATAAGCCCATTTTTTAGTAACAGCATAAGTCTGAAGACAATTAGCTTTTTACATTATATACAGCTTTGTAATTACACTATGTACAAATCGTTCAGTTAATAGTCATCCAACTTATACCGCCTTCTCAGGTTTAGGAAGAAATTATCATATCCCTATCAGTTAAATGATTTAGAGTGAGTATTTAACGCCTGCTCTTTTAAGGCAATGGTTAATAAATTGATTAGGTATTAGATTATTTATGAGAATTTTAATAAGGAGCAAAATTTCGCGTTGTAGATCTATCATATCTGTGGAGATATTTTTAATGTATTTAATTTATTATTGTATTGTTAATTACTTTTTTGGATATGTTGGAATTCCAATTTATTAATTTGTTAGTATTGAAACTGAAGTTTCTTGTTCTGTCAAAAAGTAAAATTTTTTTGTAGTTAATGATTTGAAGATCGAGATAGTCTACGTATGTTATTTTGTGAATTATTAGTTTTATTAAGTGTAAGGCAATTTGGATAAATCTCGGAGTATTCAATTTTATTAAAATTATGAATTATAATAAGATCAT
Organism: Stegodyphus dumicola; assembly: GCF_044657685.1. NCBI lineage: Eukaryota > Metazoa > Arthropoda > Arachnida > Araneae > Eresidae > Stegodyphus > Stegodyphus dumicola. Next base: position 158,556,688 of record NC_140776.1, on the reverse strand, counting down.
CAACTTACAGATATATTGATTTACAATTTATATGTATATTACATGCACTAACTGATTATGTTAAAATAAATCAGAGTTAGCTATTCATAGAAGAATGCCTCCACGGAGGATTTTGCAAGGAATACTGTCACCTGTTCTTATTACACATAAAGAAATCTAAAAATAGTTTGCCGTCCAACAGGAATAGTGGTTAGTGACTTTGACTGCCGTACCGAGTTGAGTTGAGTTGAGTTGAGAGCAGAATCTGGACACCCGTGCGGCTTACTAAGACTATTCGGGTCTAGTCCAGGTTCCGCAACTATCCGGGGCAACACCTCATGAGGTCTATAAGGGCATGCATTGGTCCTGTATACATGCTTACATAGTTCAAAATATATGCTTACATAGTTACATAGTTCATAGTACATGCTTATATACAAGTAGTTCGTAATACATAGATCTTTCATAATACTTGCTTACATAGTTCATACATATACATGCTTACATACGTAGTTCATACATATACATGCTTACATAGTACATAATATATTGAGCCTGTTACATAATACATACATATAGTTCATTATAATTATCATTGGCCATAGTACATACATGTTTCATAATATATTGAGCCTGTTACATAATACATACATAGTAGTTCATAATAATTTTCGTTGGTCATAGTACATACATGTTTCAGAATATATACAGTGGGCCGTAATACATACATGTTTCATAATATATACAATAAAAATAAAAATAGTAATAATAATAATAAATAAAAAAAAGATAGAAGAGAGAGAGAGAGAGATTGACAGGGAACTACTCACACTGCACAAATCTGTTCCCAATTCCTCCAGTTTCTGCATTATCTTGCATATTTCGATGCGAAATGCTGGCTGTTTGATCAGATAACGCTTATGAGAAGTTGCCTGTTCCGGAAGCTGCACTTGCCACTGTGCGGTTAGAGGGCATTGGGTCAAGTAATGGTCTGGTTTACCAATGCCTCCACAGACACAACTTTCGGTATTTGCAATTCCTCTCTCATAGTAATAGGAGGCCCGTGGCCCGTCACAAATCTCGTTATTTGTGGGGATGACTCGAGACGATCGAGCGAAACTTTATGGTAATATTCATAGGTCTTCCTGCTTTGTTCGGTAGAGTCCCATTCCCATTGCCACTGGTGCTGAGCTGCTGTCCTTGTCACTTCTTTAAGGTGAGACCACGGGAGTTTGGTAATTACGCATTGTGCATCTATATTGTGAGCTGCCGTACCGAGAGGCCCGGGTTCGAGTCTCGGAGAAGGCATGGCTTTTTATAAATGTATAGTGTCCATGTAGCATGAGGGCACTTTAAATATGCGGCGATCCAAAAGTCCTCTCATGATGTTGCTTGTAAGGGAAAAGAGATGTGAGAGACCCGGAGTGATCTCCACCAAAATTGGAGTGGAACTGAACAAAGTCGTACTGCCCCCTGTATGATGTTCAAGGCTCTTGCAAACGATAGGCACAATCTTCCACTTCTTGTCACGATTAGTTTTGTGGGATTGTTCTGTTGTTACTTGATGATGTTTCAGATAACTGAGATAAGTCACAACAACAGCAAATTCTTCGCTGCACAAAATAAAAGTATTACCAATAATGCAGTTTTACATTTGGTTTTGTAACATGTACAATATCGAAATTTTTAATGTAGTTTAACACTTTTATATTAAAACTGATTTTCGTTTCCCTAAATGGAGCCCAATTACATGCTTAGTTTTGTGCATTAATATCTCAATGCTAACGTGTAAAACGCTTCTAAATATTAACACGAATCAAGATATTCTTTTCTTAGACCATATTAGAATATTGTAACTTTCATGGAGAGGAAGTTTAAAAAAAAGAAAATTAGTTATTTTTTATCAAACACAAAGAAAAGCTTTAAAAAATTCTAAATAAACATGCGGAAGAATGTTCGATGTAATTTCGAACAAACGTTTATCTTTTATTAATGTATTTTAATTAGACTGCACAGTTCTTGAAATACGTAAACTGTTTTGGCATCGGAAATCAGCTACTTCATTTTATATCATAAAAAAATAATTAAATTTAAATAAACTCGTGAAGAATAAAAAGGGCTTGAAAACATTCTGGATTAAAATTTAATTTTTTATTAATTGATTTCGACTAGACTCTTCTTTACATCCAAAGCACCTAAAATGCTTTGGAAACCTGAATTTTCTTTTATATGATCTTCGAGATGTTAAATGAAGAACTTAAGTTTAAACAAACTTTCTCGACACATGCATTAATTATTCTAATACTTCAAATAATTTTTTGAATGTAAAAAAACAAAATCAATTAGCGAATAAATTCACTCGAAAACCTTCTTTCTCTTCATATTTCATTTTAAATGAATTCGCTGATTTGTTTTAGAAAAAAAATTCCAGTGCCATCAGTGTAAAACTTAAACTTTCTCCATTAACCGAATTATTTTTCTCTTCAATTCTAATCTTAAATCTAGTTAGTTCTCATTTTAAAATGCTGTAACTTAAATGGAAGCTTAAAAGAATTTTAGAAATGCCTAATGTAAAATTTAGCGAAACGAAATCACTCAGGGGCTACTCAATTCAATATTTCAGAAATTTTGGGGAATGTACAATCGCACTTTTGAAAGCACAGCAACCATTATCAACGGGCTAATATACAGGGTGTCCGTAATTTATTAACCGGATAAAGATGATAAAGATATGTTTTAAATAATACATAATAAAAGCTAAGAAAAAAGACTGACTTAATTTTATTCAGCACTTCAAAGAATTTTACATACACTTCAACATGAGCATCATTAGTTGCTCGAATAATATTAAGTTTGCTCCTGATTTCCCTCCCAGTATGATTAAGCATTTGCAGAGTTAGGTATTTCTCCCACCTTCTTAGCATGGCTTCGTAGTGTAGTGGTCAGCACGATCGACGCGTATTCGAGAGGTCCGTGGTTCGATTCCCGGCGAAGGCATTGCTCATTTTTCATATCTCCAGCTTCGAAATAACCTAATGTCTCTACTGTAGCTGTAACTGTAGTCACTGTAATTGCTTCGGTGGTAGTTCAATTTTTTAATTCTTAGATGCTGAGAATCTCTGCAGTATAAATTCGGTTATTGAAGCATCCACAGAAAGCGAAGTCAAATGTGTGACGGCCGGAAAACGGAGCGGCCATAAAATTGGTCTTCTTCTAGAAGTCCAACGATCTGGGAATGTTCAAGGGAATCGCTCGTATATTTTAGCCTAATGGCAAGGGTCCCAGCTTGTTGGATAAACGTTTGGTTGCTTTCTTCTAATTGCGGTACAGCAAACAATCTCAGCGAATAAAAATAAACATCCAACTTTATTGGTGACTGGAAGAAAACGAAGGGACGAATCATTTTGCTTTGAGTTAAAGAACGCCAAAGTTAATTTTAGAGCTACCTCGCTCAATTTTCCATACACAATGCAGTTTTTCTGATTTCAAAACCCTGCAGTTATCTCAATTAATCTCTCCTGAAACAAATGTTGATTCGTCACTGTTTACGATTTTTATTACAGATACGGTCAAGAATGTCTCCAGAAAATTTCACAGAACCTCTCCACCTTTAGGTTTGATTTTCTGACAAAACTGCAGTTTATATGAAGTTAGCACCGATCATTCAAGAACGATTTTATAAACAGTCGACCTGGGAACTCCTATTTGCAAGGTGGCACGACGAATGCATTTACCGGGCTGCACACAAGCACACCTCTAATATCGGGAATATTTTCATCATTGATTTCTGTGTACACCTTCACATCCTCTATGCAAGGCATGTTCAATCTCTCAAAACTTCTTTAAACATCTTTTAATTCATTATTCCGTTGGTGAAGTTTTACTAAATCCATATCGAAATCGCCTCTGAACTGTCTTCGAAACGCACATTGCGTTTCCGCTGCATGACGCTATTTTATCTATAAATAAAAAAGTTCCCTGTTGCTGCACCCCAAAAGTAGAATAAATGAATTTCCTTGAACTAAAAATTATATTGATATAAATTATTTCTGGTTGATTCGTAAAATAATTGATCAGAAGGTATAGCGGTTAGAGCCGAATGTGATATCAATGGGCTTGAGTCCCGGAAAAGGCATGGTTGTATGTGTCCGTCCCAAAAAAGTAGACAAAGGTGCTAATTCAGAAATCAAACAACAAAAATCAGCGTTATATTTACAAAGTTTTCACAGGACTAGTTTCGATGGTTTTACCGAACCACCATCTTCAGCTGCAAAACCGCAAATGAACAAGATAGGAAATAATGATTAGATAAGATAAGAAAGCCTGGACAAGAATAAGCAAGTGGCGCCATCTGTTGGTAAAACCAGAACTAAAACATAATTTCTTTAAAGGCCGAAGGCAAATTTGGATTGGAATTAGGATCGTTAACTAAAACAAAAAGATTTTTATGAATGTGAAATGCCTCTAGAAAATCCAATTCTCCAATGGAAGATGTTTTTTGAATAATTTTGGCAGCAGAAAAACTGAAAGTGTGGTTTTCGGACCAACAATGTTGAGCAACAGAAGACTTCTGTGTTTCCTTTTTTCTAACATATGCCTCATGTTCCTTGACGCGAAATTTTAAGGCTCTCTTAGTTTGGCCAATGTAAATTAAACCACACTGGCAAGGAATCCTATAAATACCCCAGGAATTCATATCCGGAATGGGGTCCTTGAGTATGGAACTCGGAATTTTATTGATGGGAGAATAAACAACCCGAAAGTTAAACTTCTGCAAAATATGTGCAACTTTATAGCTAATTGATGGAAAGAAGGGAATGACAACAGAATTTTTATAATCTCCTAAAACAAGATTGTGCCTTTTAGTATGTTGAGATGAGAATTTTTTAACTGCTTGATTAATAATGTTGGGTGGAAAGCCCCTGTCAATAGCTATTGCTTTTAAATACTTTAGTTCTTCATCAAGGGCTAGTTTGGAGGAGCAAACTTGAAGAGCATGGAAAACATAGGAATAAAATGAAGCTAACTTTTGTTTAGTCGGATGACATGATTTAAAGTGAGGTGGAAGGCAAACCGATGAAGGTTTACGGTAAACCGTAGTACTGAAGTTGGATGTGTTACGTGTGACCAGAATGTCGAGAAACGGAAGAGAATTGCAAGTCTCAAGTTCAAAAGTGAACTGAATAGCAGGATCAATAGAATTCATTGTTGAAAGAACTTTATTTAAATCATCTTTATTACCTTCAAACAGAGTAAAAGTATCGTCTACGTAGCGGAACCATGCCGGGAAGTTTAAAGTTTCAAACAATTTTGATTCATAATAATGCATGTAGATATCAGCCAGGATGGGACTGAGGGGGCTTCCCATGGCTAATCCCTCAGTTTGCTTGTAATATTTATTTTGGAAAACAAAATGTGTTTGTTTCAAACAGAGTTGAGTGAGAGAAATTAGCTCATCAATTTCGATGCAAGAGAAATGAAATTCGCGAAGTCTGGTTTCTAGACATCTTAATGCACCCTCCACTGGGACATTGGTGAATAATGATTTTACATCAAAAGAAACCATGAGTAAATTACTAGGAGAAATGTTTTTAACTTTTTTTACAAACTCTATTGAATTTTTTATGGTGTAAATGTTATTGTTCCGGATATGAATTCCTGGGTACCCATTCCTGGTGTACCCATTCCGGATATGAATTCCTGGGGTATTTATAGGATTCCTTGCCAGTGTGGTTTAATTTACATTGGCCAAACTAAGAGAGCGTTAAAATTTCGCGTCAAGGAACATGAGGCATATGTTAGAAAAAAGGAAACACAGAAGTCTTCTGTTGCTCAACATTGTTGGTCCGAAAACCACACTTTCAGTTTTTCTGCTGCCAAAATTATTCAAAAAACATCTTCCATTGGAGAACTGGATTTTCTAGAGGCATTTCACATTCATAAAAATCTTTCTGTTTTAGTTAACGATCCTAATTCCAATCCAAATTTGCCTTCGGCCTTTAAAGAAATTATGTTTTAGTTCTGGTTTTACCAACAGATGGCGCCACTTGCTTATTCTTGTCCAGGCTTTCTTATCTTATCTAATCATTATTTCCTATCTTGTTCATTTGCGGTTTTGCAGCTGAAGATGGTGGTTCGGTAAAACCATCGAAACTAGTCCTGTGAAAACTTTGTAAATATAACGCTGATTTTTGTTGTTTGATTTCTGAATTAGTATTTATTCGGCGTGTTATTGTGTCTTAATTAGACAAAGGTGGTCCACCTATTAGGCGTCTCCATAATAAACGATCACCGCTTCTTGTCTTAATATTGGCCAACATCTGTAAACGGTTTGGGTCCGCCATTGGGAAAAAATTAACTTAATATTTTAAGATCGTTTTCTTAACAATATTTGGTTCAAAGAAAGTTAATGCTTTATTTAACTGAGATACTATATCATTCTGAGTGTTAAAACACTGAGAGGTTTTGTTGAAGTGACCACCGCTTCTGGACCTTTTGTGCCAGCCACAGGGAGGAGGGAAACTGCGTAAAATTACTTTCAAGTTTTATTTTGTTATCCGGTGATTAAATTATGGCCACCCGGTATTCAGAAGTCTGCTGCGATTGAATGAAAATTAAATGTCGTGAACTATTGTTTACAAAATGATAATCATTTGACACAAACTCAAGTAAAATTAATATTTATTAACAGTTTCATTTAAATTGCTGGACTGTATACCTTTAACAAGTCTAAAATATCCAAATTTAGCCACTGTTTCTCGTTTTTTGCAAAAACTACTTTTTCAGTTATATACATAAAATTTTCTGATTATGTAGATTTATTATTGATAAGATAATAACAAAAATAAAACGAAAAAGCAAATTTAATATTTATGCACTTACTTAAAAATTATCTGCAATAAAATGATATTTTAATTTTTCGAAAATTCAACTTTTCACTGGTCGCAAGATATTCAATATTATATTGACTATTTATTAATAAATTTAATGCTAAATTAGTGAAAAGGGTTAATTTCTAATTTTGTTCAACTACTTATTCTTTACTAATTCAGAAGTCAAACAACAAAAATCAGCGTCATACCCACAAAATTTTCACAGGACTAGTTTCGATGGTTTTACCAAACCATCATCTTAGCTGCAAAACCGCAAATTTTTTTTTTTTTTTTTTTTTTTCGGTCTTGCAGCTGAAGATGATGGTTCGGTAAAACAATCGAAACTAGTCCTGTGAAAATTTTGTGGGTATGACGCTGATTTTTGTTGTTTGACTTCTGAATTAGTATTTATTCGGCGTGCTATTGTGTCTTAATTACTTATTCTTTAATTTAAAATGTTAATTTTTAAGTCTAATGATATACAAGCAAAAATTAATTTTACATAATTTTTACTTTTAATGAGGTCGTAATTTTTTTAATTTTCGATATATATATATATCTGTAGAACGCAAGCGCGTTCGTAATTGTTCTTTTGTATACAAATTTAGAAGAGATTTACTTGAATAGTTTTGGAAATATCCTGCGCGCAAGTTGAAAAAGTAGCATTTTAGACAAAGCCAATTAAAGTATAGATTTATGAGCAAAGTACACTATTCTGCACTTTCTCGAAAAAACACATTTTATCCATGGAACTGTAACTATTCATCAATATATTAATGAATTTTGCAAAAAAAAAAAAAAAAAAACATTAAAGAATTATGAAAGTGTCACTTGTTATGCACACTTGTGCGTCACAAATAGCTTGAAAAAAACAAAATTGCTTTAAAAATACAAAACTTGCAAATTCACTTAAATAAATGAAGAACGTTTAAGAGATAACTACAGACATAGCTCAAGTTAGAAAATAGAGGTATATATAATTGAATTACTATGAAATATTTATATTTATTAGGGAAAATATAAAACCGCTTTAAATTTTTAAAGATTCATATATAATACTCTGCCTTTCTTTCTGTGCTACAAATTTTACAGGGTTTGCAATGCGTTTACGAGATTCTAAACTCATTACTGAAATAATGATTTCAGCATCGCAGATAAGACTTTTATCAACTTTTTACCCTGATTCAAATGCTCCTTTATTCTACGCAAAAGCACAGTCTCTTCGTAGTCCAGACGACCTATTCTTCCAACATTGAATGATATAATGGCTTCATATGCAGCAACTTTTGCAGTAAGTTTGCTTGACCCACTATTTTTCGGGCACAGTTTTCACACAAGGGACTTAAAAGATTCATTGGCAATACATTTAGAAAATACACACAATTAACCAGCTCAAATACTATGAATCAAAGCAAAAAACGTCAAGTGAACAACCAGTTTTTGTCATAACTTTCTACTTCAACCGATAACGGTATATCAGAAAAAAATTAAAGTCACTTTATATTTCGTATTCTTTCACCGGCATATTTTTTTTAAATATGCCTGGCTGGATTTCAGTGCACGAAATCCGAACTGAGGACCTTTAAATTATAAACAAATCCTGCAGTAGCTGTCGCCATCATTGTATCTATAAGAAAAACAGCTACTTCGATGTTAACATTATTTTCAGTGTCTCGCAACCTAATGACCTTGTTTAAAAAACAATGGCACCAAATTATTAAGAAATGACTGTGCTACAAAAATATTACCAAATTGAAAAATCAAATTTTTGAAAATTTTAAAGGCTTACTGTTCCTTCAAATACGGTAAACAGCATTATTTGGAAGCATGATAGAAGTGTTATATTGCAGGCGAAACAATAGTTACATACATACAAAGAGGCAAACACACAGACATCTTTGTAAAAATAGTAAAACTTTTGTTGTAGTACCCTGATTCGTATTGATTTACTGAAACTTCGTTGTTAAATTTTTAAACTAAAATATTACCTCTCATACCTTTGCATACAGGTTGGCGAAAGGTTTTAAAAAAAAGGGAGAATTAAATGATTTTGCAGAAAATGAATATCTGCATGACACTCAAAACATTATTCTTTTATGTCGTTTAATTTAATTTAATAAACTTTAATAAATTTAATAAACTTTAATAAACTTTTTAATAAACCCATTAATAAACTTTAGTTGTGAAAATATTGCTATGATTTATCAAAAGATGTGTAAATGTGCCTCCTATAGTGAAATGTAATAGTTAAAGCAACGAATTAAGAATTCCGATTATCATATTTATTTGAAATCTTAAACAAATTCTATGTTTTAATTTTGTATCCACTATGGTTTGTGTCTCTTTCGCGAAGTTTATTAAAAATAATTTGATTCTTTTAATACGTAATTCTTACATTTTGTACAGTGAAAAACCATTTTACCTTTCAACACATAAGTGTAATGAACACTTTCCTCATTCTTAATTTTGACTTCGAAAGAATTATAATTTTGGGAAATAAAACGTATTTTATTTAACCATACAAAATTTAAAGTAATACCCTAGACTTAAAGTTATTTTCTCATCAAGTTTTAGTTTTCAAATTGAAAAAAAAAAAAAAAAAAAAAAAAAAAAAAGAATATTTTACCACATTTTGAGTTAAGTACGACACTATCAAGTTCACTAGCAAAATACAGATAAACAATAGAATGGCTTAAGACATATTTTTCAGAATCTTTTAAGTTTCATTCATAAATATTTTGATAAGACTTGACAATTACCTTAAACTCCAAAACTTCAAAATTAAACATGAAAATTAAAACGTTTTCTCAAAATGTAATTACCTTCTCCATAGGAAGTGGCGAAGATTAGAATGCAAATATTATCTAATCAGGTTTCTTCCTAAAATTGTAATATTATCATTAGCATAAAATTCACTTAACATCTTCAGAATTCTTTGATAGTTGCACTATTAATTAATGAGTCTTTTATTTAAAACAGATTTTTATCGTATAGCGAATTTCGAAGATTTATTATTCCATGTTTTATTTTTATAATTAAATCTTTTCGGATTTAAATTTTGCACTGCTTTCTAAGATATTCTCCATGTGAATGCAAACTCATTCTAACAAATGTTAGATTAGAGCATTAGATATGAGAATGGAGTTCCATTCTGATAAGCCGAGCGGAAATATAATGGATTTCAATAGCATTTTTAATTTCGTAGAGTCATTAGCTTATTTTGAAGCAGGTGACGTAGAAAATGTCCAATGTTCTCGTCAGGACTCGAACCCTGGGCCTCTCGAATACGCGTCTATGCTTCCAGTTACACACCGAAGCATGTCGCCAATTCCTGGTGGTGATCATAATCCATCACCTTTTATTTCGAGAGCCACTTGTAGATTCATTAAGCGTTTTTTCTGAAGTGGGAGACGTAAAAAATGTACAGTGTGCTCGCCGGGACTCGAAACCTAGACCTATCGAATACGGGTCGGGTATGCTTCCAGTTATAATACAAGGGCATGTTCAGAGGTGGGAGAAAATACCTTACAATTTAATATTTTGTAACTTGTATTTTAATGTTTGTAAGATTTAATCCTTAAGGAGTTCGTCATGAAATGTAAATAACAGAAAATGACTAGCTTGCCTTTTATCATGCTTTGGAATACTAAACAAATACTGTAGCTGGCATTACCCTCGCGTCAAAAACGAACGGTGTTACTCGCGCAGGGTATGTAACACCCAAGGGTGCTTCATTATATTTTCAACCATAAAATCTATGCATGAAAGGTAAAAAAAAATATTTAAATTGACGACTACAGTTTTAAAACTAGTTAATCATGCTACTTACATTTATTTTGCATATTTTTTACAATTACATGTCATATGTTTCATACATTTACGCTTGTCACACCTTTCACAAATAAATTTAGTTTTTCTGTCTTATCTATTGGGGCATTCAGAGCATCTTTTAAATAATACTTTGGCCATTATTTTGGTAGGTGGTGCGATGTCTCCATTGGATCCTAGATATTCTTTTATGTTTCATTTTATCGCTTTTTGGCTTCTATTTTTCTCGTATTCTTCTGCAAATTGAAATCCTTAATATTTCAAAAATGATTGCTTCGTTTGATGTTCAGTAGGCGGTTTCTTAGGACATAATAAAATAATTTGAGCATTTATTTCAGCAACAGACAACAGGTGCAAAAAAATATTACCACGTGCCAAAGATTAGGTTTCCTAGACAGTTGACTATGTGGCAGCAATTTTGTCTACAACGTCAATTGCCCCCCCTTAGATAAATTGCAGAAAGTTATTACTTTAGGTTTTTTTCGATTCTCCTGTAGATGAGTCTATTGCATTAACATTATGCATGATTGAAAGTAGAAAAACATATGTTGGGTGTATGTGAGACAACTATTGTGTCTTTTTGGAAATCAAACATGGTGGGGTAAATCTCTTTCTTCTTTGAATTCAAAAACATTAAAGGATTCTCTCTTTTATTTTTTCCTATGGTTCCAACGTTAGTTATTCATCCGAAGATACAATATCCAATAAATTTATCAAATATCTCATTTCTTCATCATAACTGCAACTACGCACCATATCGGAAGAACAATTTGAAAGCTTGTTCGCACACTCAGAACTATAAAACAAGTACTCTCGCAGAGTATAATGTACGCGTTGAGGCGATATCCGAAAACCCATTTTCAGAATTCGGCCCCAGGTGTTCTCTCCTTAACGGTTATGACCTTAGAGTCAGCTATACGAAGACACATCCATTTCCCAAAAAGGTTAGGAAGGAACATTTTAGGGAGGTGAGTGCATACCCTGCGTGTGTAAAGCCGGATTAAATATATTGTTACGGTTTTTTCTTCTCTGACACCAGTTGTTATGTTATTTTCTTTCCTTCACGTTCGTACGGGGTTCGTGTGGATTTGGAGTGAATAACGACGACACTTGATGAAGTATCGAAACGCACTTTATTGGCCAGTATTGTCAGGACAGCTCCAAAACACGTTTTTACAGTCGTCGATGACCTGCTATAAACACGCTGACACGATCAGCGATACAGCCTCCAGGTTATCAGGTTATCACGGTGGAGACAGCTTCACGGCTAAGCACTAGAGTACAGCTCCCGACTCTGCTTGGTAGTTCTCGGAACTCCATGTACTCTCGAGACTCTCCATGTTACAACTCACGATGCACTCGATGACACGCAGAGCACGGCTCCCGACTCTTCGGTTCAGTCGTTCCCGGAGCTGCCATTCGACATCGAATCAGAATAGACTTCTCTAGGGCACGAGGAAGGTATATGTATGCTACCATGAAAACCAAATGAAACATTACGTTATGAGCATTAAGTAAATTATCCTGTTACAAATGAAGCGCTATCGTGTACTACATATGTATGAATGTACTGCCTACACCATGTACAAAAACGCCAAGAACCCAGTTCTCGATAAAAGCCTCACATAAAAAAGCATTTTTTTTTTTTTTTTTCCTTGTATATCAGCAGGCATGCAGTTTCTCTGAGAATGACCGATAAGTCCTGCATAAGAACCCTCTGAAGTATACGAAATATGAAATTTATTGAAAATATTTTATTTAATGCATTTAGTAATTTTATTTAATTAAAAATGATTACGTTCTTGTATTTTTATTGTGCACGACAATTTAATTTGACGCCAATGGGTGATAATTTTAATTTGACGCCAATGGGTGATAAACGCTCGTTTCAGTCCACCCCACTTTGTGAATAATGTATTAGACAAACTGGATTGTCGATTTCGAGGAGAGTAGATTGGCAGAATACAGTGGTGCAAAATGTCCTTAAGTTATCCAAGTAATCTTCTTCTTTTGAAACTTTGTGAAAAATGAGATTTACTGTGAATCTTACTGATAATCTTGGTGACCTCTAGGGTTAGGATCCCAAAAGCAATTGGAAGCGTTTTATTAGACATTCTTGTCAAAGTATGGATCGAAACTGATTACTGCTTTAGCATTTGGTATGTTGTTATTGCTATACGTATTGGAACTTATCCGGTTCGTGAATCATAAGTGATTCAATTATATAAAAGACTTTTCAATATTTCGCAAAATACGTGCGTTACGAAGACCTCATGGAAACACACCATTCATTCTGAGAGACCCTCCATTTATATGTATTGTAAAAGTGTTATCAACTCAGGGACATTTATTAACATTTATTATTAGATTCAAATAGTATTTTTATCCCCAGTTATATAGAAAGACATATTTATTTCATGTTAAGGTGAGGGAGGATTCATCAGAAGATTAGCTAGTCATAGAAGATTATCTAGAATCAGAAGTCAGAAGGTTAGCTAATGTATCCTTTTAGCATAACAAGACACTTATTCCAATTAAATTTTGAACTCGGATAATATTGCCGTTTGATTCAAGTTTGAATCATCAGTATTAACTCTTTGACGCGCGCGATATTATTTTTATTATTTTTTTAACTAAAAACTCTAGAAATTGAATATTATGATCCTAGAGACAAATAATATATTAATTTTAAAAAAATCTACTCTTGCCCATTCTTCTGTGGGTGGTGGTCGCACTGTGAAACCACCGCGGTCTAGGACTTTGAAACTTACCGAGGTAAGTAGGAAAAAAAAACTGTCCTTTCTCCGTGCGCGTTTCCAATAAATGACGAAATTTACGAATTTAAAACAAAATGCATGTAGAAATTGCATAATATATAATATATATATATTTTACATTATTTTACGAAATCGTCAGAAAAAATATAAAAATAAACACTTATGTAATTTTTCTATAGCAGTGAAAGTACCTATATAATAAGGAGGTTTGGCTACATGGATTAAAAAACTCAGTAAAATAAGGATAAAAAAAGGACTCTTTTTTTCTTTTTTTTTTTTTTTTTTAATTTCAAAGAACAAATATTTTTTGTGACACTGTTCAAAGCATGTTTTTTCTTTTTGGTACATGCATGCCCACATTGCACGTTTCGCCACATGTATCTTCTTCTGTGAGGTTTCTTCCTTGAGCTACAAAATGTACACTGATTGAATATAAATTTCACTGGTATACGTCCAGTTTGTTTCTTTTCATCTGGCACATGAAATTTGCGGGTTTTTTATGTTAATGAGGAGGGGTTTGATCTTTTGGGCTTTGATACGGATCATTCGTTTCCCATTCATACTTATTTCATTCGTATTTCGTCCCAAAATATTCAGAAAATATTTTTAATTTAAATAAAACTTTATGCGGTTTCTATTTTTAATTACAGCAAAGTATAATTACATTAAATTTAAACCACAGGAAATAATTTATAAAATCACAATACTACAATAGTTTGGGGAGCAAGTGTGTTGAGGTCAGTGAAAAGTCTCTGGAAAAGAAAGACCTTTTTATTGGACAGGTCCATGTATTGTTTAGTAATAAAATAACTCTGTGATTTCAAAACCCCTTATCTATATCCGGGTAAAAATAAACATTCCTATTTGAGAAGCAACCAAACGCCATTGTGAAGAGCAGTGGTTTCAAGGCGCGACCACAGAGCCTCTAGAGCATTGTGACACAATGTTCTAGAGCATTGTGACACAATGCTCTAGTGGTGCAGTGGTCGCGCCCTGAAACCATAAAGCAGATGCCATACATATAGAGGGTTTTTGTTATATACGCAATTTAATTATTGCTATTTTTTATTGTTTATGATAGAAATCATGATTTGCAATGAATAACTTTTGAAATTTAAAGTTGTTTATATTAATAAAAGGAAGTTATTTTGACTCATTGAAAACGAATTTTAAAAGGCATCCGATTTGAGTATTAAGACCTAAAACATGTATGATTATGCAGCCATTTTGTGTTATTTAGAGGTAAAAGATCAGTAATCAATTGATAATTGTTTGATTTTCACTTAAAAATTTCGGAAGGAAGAGGAGAAAAAAATTCGAAAATTGGTGGCTTCAGGGCGCGACCACCGCGCGTCAAAGGGTTAAAAATTGATTGATAGCTCTCAAATCTTTGCGGTAATCACATAAGCCAAACTTTCACTGTTAAAAATGCATATTGAAAATAAAACGCCAAAGAATTCATTTTTTACATCATCATATGATCTCTAAATTAATTAAAAATTAATTCGATTTTAACACCGTAACTGCCGCGGGCGTATATATACGCCTTGCTCAGCCGATGCGTTAACTGCCCCCCAGATGCGCCCAGATGCGCAGCCGATGCGTTAACTTTGCGAATAATTTTAGGTGTAGCAGCGCAAAGCAAATGATAGCAGTTTGGAAGGACGTATATATACGCCTGAGGCAGTTAACGCATCGGCTGAGCAAGGCGTATATATACGCCCGCGGCAGTTAAGGGGTTAAGTTCTACCACTATGCTCCCATGACACGAAGACAATAATTTTTACGCAACTATGCTGCTTAGCTAATAGTAACTTGATATAGTCTGTAAAGTTAACTTGCTTATCTATACTATAGCCTTGCTAAGAAACCCACTTCCCGTTTATTCGATTTCAGTTATCGTGCATGTTCTTCATTTATAACCGACTTCACTGCTTACAAAAATGATGTCCTGTTATTTGTAAATAATTTATATAGTTTAATAATTATTCAGTGCAAAATAATAACTGAAGTTTTCATTATTATCATCATATCGCACTTTTGTACTTGATAGGTAATTTTTGGTTGTTTACTAAAGTTCAATGAAATTTAGATAAATAACAACTCGGAAATTGTGTATGCATTTGTTTATATTTAGATTATTTTTTTAATGTTTTATAAATTAAGCAATATAAAGTTTTCGTACAAATTTTCTATATAAGTAAACAATTCTAGTGAAATTATATGTGAAATGGCACTCTTTTGTATAACGTAAAATGAAAGTCTGAGGAGACGATGTTATGCAGGAAACATAAGATTGCAGGGTAAGTCTCTTTAACTTTGGGCTGAAAGGTTATCTCACTAAATTGGCGAGATATCGCGCAACGGGTGATTGTTTTGGCAAATAATTTTTATCATCAAATTTGGCTAGAAATCGCCAACAGTTTCTGAACGTGGCGATAATTTGGTTCCGGTTCCTGTATAACTGTAATTGATCTGTAACTGAATAACTAATTGATCCCCATATGTAAACGTATCCGGCCCTATTATGTAACTTAACCCTAAATGCCTTCCAGTGCTTTCGAGAAATGGAAGATGCTGGAGGTTATTCGGTAGCAGGTGAGAAATTATATAAGCTATATAACTATATAGAGCATCAGTTTTCAGTTTTTAGTTCAGACTTGAATTCGCAGTATTTAGACTATTGCGAGCTTAGCCTTTTAGATGCGCTTGCATTACATTGTGTTTAACGTTCTTACTAGTTTGAAGATTAACGTGATTGAAGATTGTACTCTGGGATACTATATTTACTGCGATTACTATTTTTATACAGTGGTGTCCAAAATTGTGGACACTTTTGGAAATTTTTATGTTTTCGAACTTTGTATGCTTGTATGTATGTACAAGTAGGAATTTTTGTAAAAATTTTTATTATTTAGTCAAGAAGCAATGACATCAAATAAAAGAGTAAATTGGACACCTAGAAAGAGATGTAATATTATTGTGTTACGAGAAAGTGGTCTTTCCTATGCTGAAATTGCCAGACAGGTGGTTGGTTCAGTGACTACATCTGGAGTCCGAAAGTTTTGTGTACGATATCAGGAGACAATTTCAATAAAAAACAAAGAAGGATGTCTAAATGTCTAGCCGAATTCAGAAAGGGTTTTGAGTCTTTTAATCAATAATATTTTATTTAAATAAAATTTCAAATCTAAGGAAACATTTTATCTCCAGCAGCGTCTATGATACAAAACAATTATTAAACTCTTTACTACTGGTTCACAAACTAAATGTACTGCACATTCGAAAACAAATAATTTAAGCCAAATTTGCGAAATATTTGTATAATTGTGAAACTGCGACAACTGTCTCAGCACAAACAAATAATTTTGAAATTTTATTTTGGCGGCAGTATATGTATTGAAACAAAAGATTTTTTTTAAACTGAAAATAATTTCCAAACCTTTCAGTATAGAGGTAAAAATGTTTTTATATGAATGTTGCAAAACAAATATTATTTCTGAATGCAAATTTGTAATTTAGGTCTTCAGATTCCAGCTCAATATCTAAAAATTAACATAAATTTATATATTTGTAACAAGAAATATGTGAAATCTCCGAAATATTAAAAATATGTAGATAAATAAATTGATATTTTTTATAATAAAAACAGTTACTCGCACGCAGGTAAACGAAAGAACTAATGTCGTGTTTTTATAATGCAAAACATTTACTCATGCATACATACGACAGATAAGCAAATTGAAAAGAATACGTATTCGTTGAATTTGAATTTTATGAAGTACAACAGCAAGAGCATGTGTATAAATTTCAAATCAATGATCTTAGAATTAGTGCCGGGTAGCTGCGGTTTATTCTTTTAAATCGTTTGTCTAATACTTTAACCTTTTGAAGACGGGATGGCCATTATAGTGGCCATAGAGTCCTCTCTTTGAAAAGACGGGGTTGTCCACTTTAGTATCCATGCCTTTTTCCCCCATTTTCCAGGCTGAAAAGTGGGGTGAAATGTCAAATTTGACGTCCCTGGGATTTTAACCACTTATCATTTTCAAAGGTCTTCCTTTTGCGACATAGATGCACCCCTCTGAGAATCCATTAAATTACACACAAGAATCTCTGTTGCAAATAGAATGTGATGTCTTAAAGAAGGAAACGCCTTCGGTTCAAGATTCCCCGTCCTTTGGTAGCTTTTACTGCTACCAAAGGCCTGGCCTCAAAAGGTTAAGGACCTCGTAAATATGAGATGAATGAGATAAATATTGCCATTAGGGCTAGAATCTGTTTTCATTTCTCATTATGTTAATTTTTGCAAGATACATTCTTCCTCTTTAGCGCGTGCCTTCGTGATGTTATTACAAGCATGTCCGGTTAGCAATCGGGAAGTCCGGAGTTTCAAACCCGATAAAGACAGTGCGGATTTCTTCAGCTGTCTGGCTTCGAAAACTTTGCAATGCCTAAATGAGGTGAACGATAATTCCTCACAGCCTGCATATGGTGTTTGTGTCTCTCCTTCCCCAATCTATCTTTTAGTAGGGAAGAACCTAAGGTATTTTCTTCCTTCTTGATTGCGTGCCTTTGTGGTGTAGTACAAAGCATATACAGCTCGCAGTTGGAATGTCTGTAAGTGGAAGGTCCCTTGAACAGGCATGTTTGATTTTTCTCGCTTCTAGTTCTGTTAAAATTCTTAATAAATCTACAAGTGATGACAGAACTAAAATGTAATGAACGATAATCCGCGACCACGCGGATTTAGCGGAAATCGGGTCTCCGCCTTCCCAGTAGTCGTTTGCATGAGAGGAGAACGCAAGGTACTTTCCTTATCGCGGGCTTTCGGGGTGTAACTAGAAGCACGTCAAACAATCACAGGGTTTCGGGCCCATTTTTTATGTCTTCTGCTTTGATAAATCTAATAACTGTATGTTTATGGCCCATTTTTCATGTCTTCTGCTTCGATAAAACTAATAATTGCAAGTTCATGGGAGATTCTTTTTGGAAGATTGGGAAATTAAATAACCTGTAAGGATCTTAAGTTTTACTAATGTTTATTTTATTTTAAATCTTTACTATCACTTCTTATTTTCTACTTCCGGCCAAAATTAAAAGCTTTAACTTATTTATGCAAATTTGTCTGGCGAACGCCAAGTACTTAAGTTGTGGCTTTTTGCCAAGCGAGAGAGAGGAAGGAGTTAGTCGAAGCAGGCCGCTTACCTTAGCAGCTTTACTCGGTTGCTGGTTGCCTTCCAGACCAGAGGTTTAATCCTCGTGATAATTTTTAAACGTATTGTAGTGTTAACAGTTCTCTGTACTACATACGGCTTCCTGTTAATATAAGGCCAATCTTCCACGTAGGCCCTTGTTTATTATTCCAAATTTAAGTTAGAGTTTAGTTATATTTTTATATTCTTACGTTCAGACCACAAGTAGTTGGTCTCTGTATTCCGAAGTCCGGAAATTATTGTAAAGAGTGAAAAATAAAGGGTTTCGTATACCCTTCCTGTGTATCTTGTCTACTTCCCTCATTTATTGGACATAGCTTTAGTAAGCTCCCTGTTCCGAGTCAGGTTCTGGAATGTTCCCCAAAGGAAGTAAGAAGGAACATAAAACCTGATAAACCTTAATGCCTTAAAATATTATTGAGAGGTGTAGCCCTCGCGTTCTTTATAAAGTCCAAATATACATTTCAACAAGCCATTATAGATGTATTGCTTCTTAAAGTGTTTGGAAATCATAAGTTCAATGAACATTTTTTGGTGTTGTTGTGACTTATCTCACAACGTAGTAAAAAATGCAAGATTGCGCCTATCGTTGGCAAGAGCCTTGAGTACCATACAGGTGATAGTACGGCTTTGCTCAGTTCCGCCCCCAATTTTGATGGACCCCTTCGAGGGAACGGGTCCGAGAGTCTTCAAACCGTCTTTCCCTACCACAAACTCTCGAGAGGACTTTCGGCTCGACTAATATTTAAAGTTCCATCATAACGCTCAGACACTGTACATTTAAAAACATCCATGCCTTCTTCGGGATTCGAGCACGAATCCTCCTGTTAGGCACTCAGTGTTGCTAACCACTATCCCAACTGAGCGACATCGAACATTTAACACTACAAAGCCGTAAAATACCGTTCTAAATGTTTAATTTGCCCCATTTTGTTGTGGTACGACATGCAAGAACCTACAAATTTGCTAACACGTATATGTATACTCAATAGCAGGAAGAACAAGAGGCCATTTATTTCAACATTCGGTTTCAATTTTCGTTCGAAACAGAATAAATTGACTTTTAAAATATTGTAGCGAAAATTGCTTTTTTTGACCAAGCTCCTCATAGCTTAGCGGACAAGACGCAAGGTTCGAAACCCAGCAAAGGCAAGATGCCTGATAATTGGTTTTTATGTAAATTTCCTTCTTCCAGAACATTCCAAGTTTGAAATGTTCCAGCATGTTCACCAGCTATATATAAGCAGCTCTTCATTCAGTTCGAGTGAATAAAAAGTTTTGAGTTTAGACTTGAGTACTTGTCTGTTCATTTGTAGAATCCCATCATCTACGCGACATTATTTTATTTCTGTGTTTAAACAAAAATAGTGTCCATTACGTCGATATTACAGTCTCATTCTTCCACGTTGCATAAAGTTCAAGTCTCAAATAACCCTCTTTTAAACACAGGCCTTACTGATCGCATCCAACTAACAGATTGGACCATCCAAGCTTGTAATTTGTCATGATCTCACAATGAAGTACGTGTTTCCTTGGCCGTTGTTTTGGTAAACTTCTGTTTAATTCATGGGACCATATATTCGTAGCACTTCGGATTCTGATAGAAGCAATGCTTTTTGAATGATATAACTTGAAAAATAAAAATTGTTTTAGGATTTAAAATATCACCTATGGTTTTCGCCTAAATAGCGTTAATATGTAGTTAAGCCAGAAAACCAAAATACACATGTTACTTTTCAGTCGCCAACCAAACAGATATAAGGCTAAATATGTATTGAATTCGTTTCCAAAAAAGGGTAATGTGGCAACCCTAATAACAACTTCTTTCAGTTTATTTTAATCGCTATGGTCTCCCTTTTCTTACTATTTCAAAAAATAAGATAAGATCTTTTTTGCCATGTGAATAACTATATTCAAGTTTGGTTTTAAATTCAATAAAAGTTTTCTTCTAGCTTTTTTACTTCATAGATTACTCCACGTCGAAAGGCTAATGTATTTTCTTAAAAGATATGAAAATTCCTGAAATAATCCTCGTATTTCCACTCACAGTCCTCTGACTTTTATGAAAGGAGTATCAAAAGCAGGAACTGGAGTAAAAGAATTTATATACCTGGTTCTTTTTTTATATTTTCTTTTGAAAGAAGATAGAAAATGCAATAAATGAGTTTGCTTCAGAATTTAAAACGGTATAGTAGAAGGTATCAGGAACATATCTCACTATTTCTTACGCAATTGTGTGATCTCGCAAGCGAGTCTAAGACATGATATTACATTTTTCAAACTAATACATCCTTCCACATTTCAATCTCTATTTCCTGAATTTTATTAAAAAGATAAAAAAAAACTTTCCCTCAAAATTAGATATCAAAGGTTTGCAACATATATACTCTAATTTTTCCAGAGAGATGAATATTACGAAGTTGGCATTTTTAGATTTTATACTCTACATTACACGCATATTTTTTCTTCGCGTTTTCTTCTACTTTTCTTACCATATGACTTAGAAACTTCTAATTAACGGAAGAAATGTAAACGTTTGGATAGCTAGGGAAGTATGTCGAGCAATTCAAAGAATAGTACCAGAATAAAAACTGAAAGTGACTTCTTTAAAGTATGAAGTACAATAATATTTGAACATATGATTTTTGATCTGCAAAGTTTTTCTTTCAAGCCTGATGTATAACATATATTCTTCTTTTATAAGGTATTGAGTGAATTAGTGAAAATGTGTGGAAAATACGCGAGTAAATGCGCTTTATACAAGCACTTTCTTGCAAAATTAAATAATGCAGGCATATTATATAGATATACATTACATAAATATCAACACGTAAAAGCGCAAATAAAGTTAGCTGATTTATCGTCGAGTATGGTTTGGGCAGAAAACCTTAGACGTAGGAGAAGGTTTAAAATAAACCTATTTTTAAACCGCATCACCTGCTGTTACGCGAAATTAAGGTAGTAAAATAAAATATATATCAGCAGTTTGTCGAAATTTTAGGATCAAATTTAAGTCAAAGTCAAATATTAAATATATTAAATATTAACCTTTAAAATACGGGGCAGTTTGGAAAGGTTTCACTTAAAAAGACGGGAAATCCAAATGCATTTCTACCCCCCCTTTTAACTGCCATTGTAAAGGGAAACTACTACTCTTTTGCAACTTTTCCTATAGGTCGCCTTTGATAATTTTCAGATAAGAGACTAGAGAATAATATAAACGAATTTCTTTAATTTGCTCTCTTTTCTGCTGTTTCTTTTCCTTAAACTAGGGAAACATATTATGGTGAGATTTCGTAGCTACATAATTGTCGTATGTTGGAATATTAACTTTTGACATTGCCTCATAATGAAAATACGCCTTAGCAGCAAATGCACGCCTATAATCAGTTCATAGTCTATTCAGGTTTTATTTGTTTCCAAACTTAATTTAGTTTAGAATTACATGTACTAATTAACATTTTTAATTTATCCTCGAAAATGATGTTTGTTTCTCGTATAAATGGGCAGTTCGCTTTTATTTTTTTCCAAGCATTGTGTAACAGCTTATATTTATATATCAAACAAATCCAAAATTGTATTTTTCTTACATTAGTTTCGTTTACCTTTTTCATTAGTATTCTTATTCAGTTTAATCTATTGATTCCCCCCATTGTATCCTAAGTTATTTCATCTTCCAACTACATTATTGTTCTTTGTTCTTTCTTGCAGTTTTGTGATAAAAGCTTTTTTTTTATCCTTTAGCGTTTTTTTTAATCATTTTCCTTTACTTTAAAAACAGATTTTATTGATTATATTTTCATTGCATTGCTCTCCATTGAAGTTTGCATGTTCATACTTCAAACAGCAATATTAAATACAAAAATTACAATTAAAAGCGGAAATATAAAGAAAAAAATACATTTGTAATGACACTGAAAAGTTGGTGAAATTAATACTCATGTAAAATTGCTAAGATTTCACTGCTGAAGGAAACGAAAGGGCATTAACAAAACCCCACAGTTGGGAGGCGCGAAGGTCATCTCACATAAGTGGCAAGGGAGGTTATTCGGACAATGACTATCTCCACACTCTGAAGGATGGGGGGGGGGAATTGCTGGCCGATATTTCGGCCACAGCCTTCGTTTCGAGACACTGCAGCTCTGGCCTATTCTTAGGCCACCCGTCTTTTAAAGGTTAAACAGGCGATAACTAAGCTTTCTTCAAGCCTCAATAATTTCCTGAAGCAACTACGGCTATCACAGCTAAAGCAAATTAAGCAATTTATATCAGTAGCAGGAAGTTGTAACCGCCAGCACTGGATTCCAAAAGCCCTTTCCGTAATTTAAGAATAAACCGCTCATTTTTATTAACTTTTTTTGCATCCTGATGCAAACTGAACAAAGAAAAATTCGAAGTAAGGGCAAAATCATAAGGTAGCAGGTTAATTAACATAAAACCTTATATATTCTTCTAAATCATATTTAACTATTGTTTGTTACATAGCGTTAACGAACAAACGCTCGTACACAATAAGTACAAATGTTTAACAAAAGTGGCTACGAGAGATATTTCCTTATATGTTTAATAAAAAGCTGGTATAGCTTTGGTGTGATTGACGTAAATTAAAAGTGTGAGGTGAGAAGAGAATTAGTTTGAATAAAACATAGTGGCAACACATCAGTAATTCTGAAAAAACGTTATTAGCATGGATACAAAGATTTACACTGCTTCAGTATAATAAAGCGATATGCCTGTTGCTTTGTAGAAAATTATTAGAAGGGGTAGTACATTATCAGTACATCCGCTTTTCTTAATATCTCATTTTTCTTGTTATATTTTCTTGATGTCGCGATTGTCTTAAAGCAGAGATAACCTTAAATTACTTTAATCCTGTCTTCAGTCGAGAATTTTCTGGGAAAATTTATATATTTCGTAATTGTGGCTTAACTTTCCAAGCACGTGTGTATGCGCAAAATTTACGACAAATTCAGTTTTTAAAGTACATTTTTCGCATGTCGAAGCTGAAACGTCTGAAGGTCATTTCTGTTCCTCCTTCTTTGTACCCTTCCCCATATCATGGAATGTGTCAACATGAAGTCATTTGACTTTATTTCTTTTAACTGGGCTTTTGTGCTACGTGGCAGCTTTTTCATAAAAGTTACGACACGCACGTGGTCGTGTTTTAAAATTCGGAAAATAATTTTTTCTCGAATATTTTGTTATATTCTGTTATTAATTGCCATGTATTATTTCAATTTGAATACATTTGGCTCTGCAAATTTTATATCGGTTTTCATAGAAAAATATATATATATATATATGTGCAACCACCTGATTTTGCTCGGATTCTTTAAGAATTATCTGATGAAGAAAAAGGAGACAAGGAAACATTTGGATGGGAGAACATTAGCGATTTGCATTTCTTGTTTTCTTTTATTTCTACTTTTTAGAAATAAATATAAACATTAAAGTTAGTTTAAAGTGCGTTTTTGTAACCAGTAAGAAGGAAATGTCCTTGTAGAAGTAAAAACTGCTGAACTTAGTTTTTTTCCTATTAAGGTGTTTTCCTTTTTTATTGTCTATACTTGCCTTTGATGAATATTAAAATTAGCTTTGATTTTAAAATATAATTATTTAAATAATAAAGTTAAAATTTTCTATAATGAAATACATACTGCATTTCCATCTCACTAACATAAGAACTTCAAAATAATTCACTTATATTTGAATGTGATATCATTTGTATTTTGGAATAATAAGATTACTATTTTATTTCTTAACAAATTTATTATCAATATTCTCTCATTTCTGCCGTTTTTCGAGCCCAAAACGGTAAAATAACGGATGTCGTAAAAAATGCGACGCGCGCGTGCTCATGTAAAATTGCCAAGCGCGCGTGCTGGAAGATTAAGTAAAATATCATTCTTGGTCAAACGGTAATTCTTCATGGGAATGGTTTTAAGTGCTCATGGAATGTTTTGACGTCAACTCATCAAAGCATAATTATAAGAAGAATTATCAACTCATCAAAGTATAATTATAAAGATAAAAATTATCAAGAACACGTCGATAGATCCGAAAAGATTTCATTACCATAAATATGAATACTTACAGTCCCTCATTATAATTGCCTGACATGTCTACCAGATTCTGCCAAGTTACTGGAAATTGTCACGTACCATTAGCACACTTAGTAGTCCTAATATCCCACAGCGATCTTCCTGTAATACTAATAACTTTCTCTCTGCTGATGTAATGGATCTCTCGCTGTGGCGTTTTTCTTGCTGCGACGAAGAGATTATGATTACAGGGTTCAGATCGAAGAAGTATGGTGGGAAGTTTCAGCACTCCCTATCTTCGCCATTGTGGCAAGATTTCAGTGGCAGCCTTAATGGGATCTTCATGGAGCTTTTCTGTCAAATTTGTGTCAATTTCTCAGAAATTATTATAGCAATAAATCAAACAAATTTAAGTTTTTGTTTTAATTTTTCAGCTGTTACTATTTATAGATACTCTCGTGTAAACATACCTCATACTAATCGTAGTTAATTATAAATATTTAAGATTTCCCATTTCGTGAGCCTTTTAGCATTAAACATTCTATGCGTGTCGAATCATAGTTGGTAGTTCACTACCGGAGCAAACTGACATACTATTTATTTTGCTTGCTCAATATTTATCTCTGTTAGAAAATAAATGTCGTTATTCAAATGTCCTTACAAAATAAAAAGATTTATATACCTCGTTATTTCTAAACTCGTTCAACAAGATGTTTTCATTGAAAACTAAATGAACTCGTCCCTCGTAAATTCCTTTAGACAAGAATACCCTTGTAATATATTATCTTGGTTTATAAGTAAAGTAGAACTAAAATTTCCCAAGACACGTTATCCAGTAAATATTCATGTAGAAGTTAAGATAGGTGTATTAGCAACACAACTTCCGTATAGATTGTTTATAAAGAATATATATATATAATATAAACTATTTATATTGTTCCATATGAACTATTTATCTATATGTAATAATAAATTGGAACAACGAATTTAGTAGAACCATTAACTATATTTTATGGCGAACGTGGCGGGAATGGTGATGGCAGATAGGCTGACTCTGTGGCTCAGTTGATAACTGAACTTTTTTGAAGAAATACAAAATCACTTGAATAATCCGAACATTTCCTTATTACTTGTTGATTTTTATCAGTATATCTCATTGCATGACACAGCACAGTAGGGTAACCTGCTAACCCCCCCAATTGTGCAGATACATTTTTTAATCATGTAAAATACTGCAGAGCATAGATGAGAACTTTAAAGTTTCTTGAATCTGAATCTGAAACAGAATTCTAAAATGTTTTGGAATGCATCATATACGAACAAGGTCTAAATAAATAAACAATCTTTTATTTTTAATATTAGAAGTATTTTAACTCAAGCAAAATTTAGAATCTATATTCAACAGAGGAAACAATTTAAGTAATCCTTTTAAAAGTACACTTATCTCTAATAGGAATACAGTAAGACCCCGCTTAACGCGGGGGATACGTTCCATCAAAGTAGAGCGTAATGCGAAACAGCGCTAAACGAGGCTATCTTTACATGTAAATATTGGGGTTAGGGGAAGATGGCTAGGAAATTGGTTAGGTATTAAATTTAAAAAGTATGTTTTTTTAATAAAAATAAAACCAAACATTTATTTCTTAAAGCCCAAATTAATACCACGTTATTATTTCTTGCAAAAATAAAAACAAAATATAAATAACAAAACGAATATTCTTAAAAAAACAAATAAAATTCTAAGTCAGTCATATTTAGTTAGCCTTCCGCGTTTTCAGTGTTCTGCCTTTTTGTGACAAAAGCATCTAATGTTGTTTGCCTTTTTCTTTTGCGTTGTTCTCTTAAAAGTTCTTCATAAACGGATAGAGCATCTCTAACACCACGCCTTACTTTTGAGCTCCTGTCAAAATTCGGATCATTTTCAATGAATTGATCCATTATTTCAGTTATGGTAGACAAACTCCTTTTTACAAACGCCACCGAAAGTTCTTTTTGCTCTTCTTCTGAATCACTGCTGTGAACATTTTTGTTTTCTTCTTGTTCAGTTAATTCCTTGAGCTCATCATTAAAAAGACTAGCCGCTGCTTCTTGAATTATTTCTTCAACATCTTCCACATTTACCGCTTCAAAATATGTCTGTACAATACCGCACCAAACAAGAAATACAAGTACACTCTTTCGGATATGTATTTGAAACCTATCGCTGCATAATATTTCGGGGAATCCCCGTATGCTGCGAGCGATTTCGTGGAATCCCCGGGTTGAAATAAAAGAGCGCTAAACCGAAATAGCGCTAAACGAAACAGCATTAAGCGGGGTCTTACTATATATGCATGGAATTTATTAAATCAAATAGGCATTCAAAATTACAACATTGATACACATCTCGATTTAATTTCTCATTACAATAAGACAAAACAATATTTGAGTAAGAGTTTCTCAATAATTTGATTTTTTGCATTTTTAATACTATTTTTAAAAAATGCTAAGTATAAACGCTAGAAAATTATTTTAAGTGTCAACAAATAACAATACTAAACACTGAATGTTTAATTATTTCCAAAAGATTCAAAATTGGACGTTCAGAGTTGCCATATACTGCTTATCCAACCGCGTAGAAACCGTAATTGTTCATCTTTAATAGCATTTTAGTGAACAAAAATAAAACTAATCTATCTCTCGGGTCAGTCCATAAGTTCGTGCGCATTAAGAGTATGAGTGGCATTATGAGGCATTTACTAAAACAATACAATTTTGAACCTGTTAATTCCTGTTTGACTAACATAGTATTCAGTTAATCACCAACTTTCGTAAATATCGAACGCATTTTAATACCCATAGGCTACATTTTTTATTTTCGTGTGGTGAATCTGCCAGATTTGCAGGGATAAAAATTAATAGTGTACACGGTGAACACACTATTAGTGTAAGGACTGCCCAGAAATGGTTTAAAAAAATTTAAGTTGGAAAAAGCAGCATTGACGATGAACCCCGTTCAGGACGTTTTGAACTGTTAGAACCAATCAAACGATTCATTCAGAAGTTTACAGTGAACAACTTTGCCGTCTAAACACAGAATTGTTCAAACAACGCCCACGATTGGTGAATATCAAGAAACTGTTGTTTCATCATGATAACACTAGACTCGAACGGCTCGAACAACGCTGCAAAAAATAAGTGAATTTAATTGAGAGCTTTTGCCACATCCTGCTTACTCCTCAGGTATTGCCCGAAGTTATTTTCTCTTATTTCATGCCTTACAAAATATTTTACTGGGAAAAAAAATTAAACTCTAAATAGGATGTACACAATGAATTTTCAAGATTTTTTGCGTCGAAACCAGAGTCTTTCTACAGCAATGGCATAAAAAAGCTGGCTGTAAGATGGCGAGACATTGTAGATAATGGAGGAAAATATATAATTGATTAAAATGTTAAATTGTGTTTTTTTATATTATTTAAAAATTTACCAAAAAATGCTCACGAATTTATGGACTGACCCAATAGAATTTTTAGTTAGGCTGTTTAACTGTTTTTTAGGTTAGGATTCGAAAGATCCGAATTATTGGCACTCTAATATATTCTATGGTTCGTGGGCTATGAGGTTTCGAGGTTTTGAATGGCACAGTGCTATGAATAATAAAATTTAATTAATCAGAAAACTAAATCAGTATTTTAATTGCAATTATAGATACGAGAAAAGAAACAAAAATAACTTTGGATACATGTTAAACAAGTGATTTATTTGGAAAAACCTATTCGTAAACTCGTTCGAAAATTTCGAATTTGTTAATTTGGCTCTTTCGCGAAAAGAACAAATCAGCTGCAAGGACGCATTGTAACCTCTAACAAAGTAATACGTGTACCACTGAAGCAGTTGCCATGGAAACCGAGGTGACGTCACGTGACGAGGCTAAACGTTCGAAGTGAATAAAATTTTTCAAGCGATTAGAATTCCTTGCGTCTTTGTTCAAGAAACTTATTAAAATGCTCATTTCTTTAAGATGGATTAACGAATGCCTGCGAGTTTTCTCAATTAGTAGAAATGTTCCCTGATGCAGAAATTTTAGTCATAGAAATTGCTGTTTTAATAGCTTTTTTCATTAATAAAACTTATTCTCGATACGTTGGAGCTTAATAATGAAGAAATATTAAAGGATTTTTTAAAGTGTATTACTTAATTCAAATGCCAATCAGAAGTTTTCAGCAAACTATGTTGCTTAGTGTTGTCTCATTTAATTTTACTCTGAAAGAAATAAATATAATTAAAAGAAGAAATTTTGTTGTTTGAGGTTCGAGTTTAAACTAGGATAAGTTAATATTCGAGGAAACAGTTCATTTTCTTTTTAGTGTTAAAATAATAAAAAATTACGCATAAATGTCTTAGAAAGAGCATTAAAAAATCTCTTAATTATTCATTGTAGCAGATAAACGTATATATTTGTCATAAACTGCTAATTAAATAAAAAATATATGACAAAAATCTGAAATGTTTCAGATTTATATAAGCATTATTTTCTTCGCCCTTACACCAATAAAAATTCAACAAGAGAATTTATAAAAGTTTTAAAAGTAGTATATCATTATACATTTAGAATTCCCAATGCAGCGTTAAATGTTGGCATAATTTTTTCTGTTTTTTTCAGTCTTTTCTCAGTTCATCATATCAATATTCAGTTTTCTTACTAAGATGGTTTACAAAACGTTTCTTTACTTTTTATTCCGCCTCACAAAATTCAATTCAACGGCAAAATATTTAAAAACAGCATATTTTTAAAATTTTCGATAGACAGTCTCGCGCGCTGTAGATAAAAATGTTTTAATCTGTGCAATGTTGCCACTCCTCACTTTGAAATCGACGAGTTTGTTAACAAAAAAACTTGTTAAAGTTTTCAAAATATGAAATAGACAAACAAAATTGAAATTCAAAATTCAGGCTTCCAGGTGCCCGTGTTCGGGTGGAGTACTACGTTATTCAAAATACTGAGTACCGTTGTTTTTTCACAGTGCTAGAAAAGTACATAGTGCATCCATGCGGATTCTTCATTATTCAATTTCTTTGAATATAACGCAGGACGATAATATTTTGGGAGTACAATTTAAAAAATTGACCCAACGTATTTAAGTGTTTCCAAGCAAAATGATTTTTCGGGACTAGTATCCCATTCGGGATTAATGTTCCTTTTGAGCTAAAATTACTACTTCCATTTCTGTTACAGTTTAAAGTACTGTTTGAAAAATTACCGTAATAGTACCAAACTTTAATGCAGCTGAATGTTTTATAGAACTTTAATTGGTTTATTAATTCAGTTTATTTTGATACAGATCTGCATTTGTGTTTCATTAATGCATTATTATTTGAATAGTCATGCCCAAACTATTATAGTTTTCTGTAATAGTATTCATCATGTTAATGCCCACTGTGGAGGGGAGGGGAAAAAGTGTGATAGTTCAATATCTCCCGTTCTATTGGGCCGATTCATGAAATTCAAATCGAAAGCATGACTTAGGACATGTATTAGATTTATATATAGCTTTGTTCTAACATGGGTATTTTGATACAGAATCGGGCTTTTTCTGAAATAACATACTAACGTTTTCCTGATTTCGATTCTACGATTTCAATTGCACCTAAATATTAAATTTTGTAATTTTTGGTGAGAAATTTACGGAGAAGTTTAGAAATTTATCTTGGTGTATTTTTCTTTTTCTTTTTTTTTTTTTTTTTTTTTATTTGCGCCAAGAATAGCTCACTTGGCGAACTTCTTAATTTTTAGCAAGCAATTTCCTTTCCTTTTTTTCATCCTACACTGCGAAAAAAAAATGGGACAGTTCTATATCTCCCGTTCTACTGGGCCGATTGACAAACTTCAAATTGCGTTTTTCATATCTCGAAAGCGTGACTTAGGATATACATTAGATTTATATATATAACATTGTCCTAACATTGACACAAAATCGGAAATGTAACATATCCATTTTTTTCCATACTTCGAGTCTACGACTCAAATTATTCCTAGATATTAAATTTTGTAATATTTGGTGCGAAATTTACGGAGAAATTCAAAAATTTATCTTGGCGAAATTTTTTCATTGTGCTTCAAGAATAATTCACTTGGGGAACTTCTTAATATATGGCAACCAATTTTCCTTTCTCTTCCATTATGCCATAGAAGAAGAAAAGGCACCTTGTTCCTACCTTTTTACATTGTGCATTAGCGGTAAAAATAGTCACATCGTTTCTACTTCCAAATAATTTTAGCAAAGTGTCTAAACCACATTTGATGTTTTATCGCTTTCAATAAATATGCCAAATTTCAAAACGGGCCAATATATAAATTCACGTATATCTTCGGAAATTTTGAATAAAAAATTTTAATTTTTTGCAAATATGCTTAGAAATACGACTAATTTAAGATGATAGTAAACTTTTTATAGATTATAATACAAAACTCTTTTTGAATAATTTATAAAAATTATTTTAAAAATACAAATTCTGAAAATAAACCATAAAAAATGGGTGAATTTTATTTGCAATGAACCTAAATTTCGAAATGCGAAAGGAAAAATCAAATAAATTTAATAAAAAAAGAGAGATTAATAAATATATAAACTCAATTAGCACTGAGGAGCCAAAATTTTGAGAGCTAATTTTTTTTTTAAATCTATTCGTATGATTTTTACAAAACTTGGTAGTTTGGCATAATTTGAGTCGAAGAATAGAAATATGTGGAAAAAAATTGGTATGTTATTTCAGAAAAGGTCCGATTTTTTGTCAAAATACCTATATTAAAACGATGCTATATATAAATCTAATACATATCCTAAATCGCGCTTTCGAGACATGAAAACCCAAGTTGAATTTCGTCAATCGGCCCAGTAGAACGGGATATATAGAACTCTCCCCTTTTTTTCATGTAAATGTTTTTTTGTTTACGCAGTATACATGTTTCAACATTTGTAGACATATAATTATTCATATATTTACTCATATCACTATTTTCTCTGTGTCTATACAATACGAGCATAATATTTGTATCGTTAAAATTAGGCTTGTATTTTATATAAGAAATAAGAGGTTTTACATGTCAAGTAGTCAAATTTAAAACATTTTATTAGTTCACTATATAAAGCAATGAAATATTTCAGTACAGTTGACCGATGAGTTTCAGCAAAACGTTTCCTTAAAATAATACCTCTAAGAAAAATTATAGTTTCCACACTATGGATTCCCAATGATATTTTTCTTCAGTTTTATTAGCATTCTTAAAAACCTTTATTTGCTTCTGAAGGGAAAGAAGAGATGAAACAATTTTGATCTTCGAACATTTTGTTGCCTATTCAGATCTTACTTGTCAGAAAAATATGAAAATGGCATTCTCAACAGAAAACTGTGCAAATGAAGTAACATTCAATTCAAAAAGTTTCGTAAACTGCAAAATCATCTGGATATGACTCAGGCACACTAAAAGATAATGTTCTGAAAATTCCGGATATTGTTGGCAAAAAGTGGAACCCTATTTGCAGTTTGACGATTAAACATTATTTTTGCAGAGTTGTATATACTCTTTAAAGCCAAGAATAAGAATGGTGTACAAGAACAAAACTATGCGCTGGAAACTACCAAATGAGCTGCAAAGGCAATTGGTTCTAAAACATATTTGAAATTTTTGGAGAGGGGATCATTATATTGCAAAACTGATGACGGAATATTTGAAAGCAAATACAAGTACGAAAGAAACTTTTCCCACCAAGCAAATAATTTACGCTGCATAAGAAAGGTTCTTGAACGAGTCTGACATATAAAAAGGGCTGTTTCTAACCTATACAGCAATGGCAATATTTAAAAAAATGTTAAAAGTTAAATTTTATTACTGCGTAAATGTGCGAGAACTAGATTATTGTAAAATACACAAAAGAAATGGTTTTAAATTTTTCTATGTTTACTGTACTTAAAATTCAAATTAGATGCCTTTTTAATTTACAGTACATAAGACTTAGTAATATTCTATAAATCCATGGTAAGTAGTAAATTGATTATTTGCTTTACTATTAAGCACTTTAATATTTAAGTTTTAATGTAAAAGTCTTAAGGAAGATTAAGAAGAAGAGTCTAAGAAATAAATAAGAAGTAAGTCTAAGAAATTTTCAAAACTGGAACAAAAGATTATTACGCTAGCTACTCTTATGTGCTACAAACATTATGTAAATTTTACTTTTGAAAATAATTCAAAACATGAATTTAAATAACACATAATAAATCAGATATCTAGCAAATGCCGTTTTTCTGAAAGAAATATTTTAAAATGCAAAATGCCTTCCAGGGGAGAGAATCGAGGCTTAGTACTTCGATGTTATTGATTAAATTATCAGATAATTCTAGCGAGAGTCGGAGAGATTCCACAACTGTCGTAACCCTGTTGCAATTTATATAAGGAAACTGGAGATATTTCTCACACATATTTGTTCGAATTAGAGATCGTAATTGTTCGTGATCGAGATAATGAATATGTTTCTTAAATATCCTTATTGTGAAGTTATTGGTTGAATACATGGGTAGGAGGTACGTGGTATGTTGGGCTGTGCGTTATCTTCTATTAAAATCAAAGAAATAAGTAATTGCTTTAGAATACGAATATCAGTTCTACACGTCTGAACTGCTATAGACCCATCAAGACACATGAAACTCAGTGTGATAGCTTAAAGTGTTCTCTACCCAAACCAGGATACTGCTGCTTTAGTAAGTGTCCCATCCAGCAATATTCAACTGACAGTATTATACTCCTTGTTCTCTCTCCAAATGCTAATATGATGCGCATCACACAGCAGTGAGTGTGGGACTCGTATCTAAAGAGTACTCAGCGCTATTGCTATCTACTGGACGGAATGTGTTGTCATATTTAAGTCAATCTTTGAAGTCAGCATTGAGGAATAAGTGGATAACAAACAGCCATCATCTGACAAACCGACCATGCATAGGTAAATCTTTTCCTAGCTGTTGAAACAGATATTCTGTGGTTGCACAATAATGATTATATGTTGAGATATCTCCTAGATTTATCTTCTAGATAAAATAGCCATGAATCAATCCTTAACAAGAACTATTATCGATGGAAGGCCTGAAACTTTGCTCTTTACACTGTACCATCTCTGAGAAACTGTTCCTATAACCTGTGGCCAAAACAAAACACTGGCATTTAGCGTTTTTGATGCTCCGATAGACCTCCTTCTTTCCAGCCAATTTTTACCAATTCATAGAGTCCAATAAAAAGCTTTTTTGGAATATCGCTTGCAACGTTTCAGAAATAAACGTTTGATTCTTGATTTCTGAAAGGAACTGTGTTTAAGACATGTTTATTTTGTAAATCTGATGTGGAAAAAAACCTGATGTTCTAGAAAATGGAGGAGTAGTTAAATACCAACCAGATACTAACAGGTACAGGTAGAAAATTGGTCAGCAGCTCTGCAGTACTAAAGCTGACTGAGGTATTACTGTACTGGATATCGATAGCAAAAGTCTGGCCAAAAACGTTTCCGATTTAAAATTTGCAAAGTAATGACACAAATCAACACGAAAGAATTCTGCCGCTTTAATTGGCGAAAGATATAGTTTTGATTTTAGATGATTATATTGTGCGTTATCGTAAATCTTCTTTAGATATTATAAAGAAATAGCTAGCTAATTCAGAAGTCAAACAACAAAAATCAGCGATATAGTTTCAAAATTTTCGCAAAATTTCTGTGAAAATTTTGAAAATATAACGCTGATTTTTGTTGTTTGACTTCTGAATTAGTATTTGTTCGGCGTGTTATTGTGTCTTAGCTAGCTAATGTTTACGTTTTGAATTTAACGGCAGGCGATGTAATCGAAAATTGTTTTTTTCGAAGTTTCACGTAATAGTATTAATTCTACTGCATTTAACCAACTTGCCCTTACGAAGAAATCAAAAAAACGCAACTTGTGTTAAATGGTATTGTTGCGTTTTTCTCTTCTGATACCTGTTGTTACGTTATTTTCTTCCTTTACGTTCGTACGGGGTTCGTGTGGATTTAGAGTGAATAACGACGACACTTGATGAAGTATTGAAACACACTTTATTTAGCCAATATAAATCAGGACACCTCCAATAACGCTTTTACAGTCGTCGAAGATCTACTCTAAACACGCTGGAACAATCAGTGACACATCCTTCACACTGTCTGGCAATAACGGTGGATACAGCTTCACTGCAAAGCTGAAGACTCTGCTTGGTCGTTCTCGGAACTTCACATACTCTCGAGACTCTCCACGCTACAACTCGCGATGCACTCGACGACACACAAGCACAGCTCCCGACTCTTCGGTTCAGTCGTTCCCGGAGCTCAACACGCTCTCTCGACGATGCACTAACCGCGATATACTATACTACGAGACTCTTGCGGTACACTCGAAGACCCAGTCGGTACTTGCTGCCCGGATGTCAACTCGATCCACTTCGCAGGGACTGACTCGCTAGACGAGACTCACATTCGATGAGAGACGCACACTCTCGATACTAACTCACTCGCACTCCAGACGAGGCACTCTGACTCGCACTCTCGATGGAGCACATACTGAGTGACTGCGGACGGCAGGGTTTATATAGCTTTTGACTGGTGTTCGAGAACATTCTGGGCTAAACCGGTAAGAATTCGTTCCAGAAGGTTCTCCATCCGTCCATGGCATATCGCCAATTCTGTCGCGAAATGTCGCCAAAAGGGCGATTTCTCGCCAAATGTGGCAACTATGCCTTCTTTTGTCATTTTATGGCAACCCCAAAACTGCTTTGCGGGGAAGCTATCTTACCGCGTCTGTACATTTCGTAACAGTATTTAGAATTTAAACTTGTTATAAATGTGGAATTCACATTTCAACTAGCTTGTGGGACATAACTATTTATTTCAAGCTTTGCGTATGGTAGCAAAGTATGGCAAAGACAACAAATTTATTTGTTGTCTTTGCCATACTTACTATAGATGTAATCCAGTATACATGGATGGGAAAAATACAGCTCTGAATATGAAGAGCAACCACGGAACTCGTACTGAAATTTATTAATCTGATAAAACATGAATTTTCATGCATATTTTGCAGTATAAATTGTCAAGCTGCACCAAGTGTTTTTTCTTATAATATTGTTTAAAGTCATGCATATCTTTTCGTATGATGTTGTGAATCAAATATCAGTTTTATATACGTTTTAATAATGTGTTTTCCTAACTTGCTGAAACACTCTCGATATTTTTCCTACTTTAGTAGATGAGAGATATAATTCAGACTGTGTAGAAATTGAAGAAAATGCACACTGTGTTCTAATAAGGAATTTTGATTAGTTTAAAAAATAATTTCACTCAATGTTTCTGCACACGTTTAAATAATTTATAAAATTTGGCAAATATACCCATTAATAATAGTCTTTTTTATGTTTATCTCATTCCGTCGTAATTTAAATATCATCTTTAGGACGTCAAACTTTTTATCAGTCTTAAGCATTCATAAACTAACTTCCGTGAAAACTGCACAAGAAGTTGGCGCGTACGAAATACAACCTAGCAACAGGTATTTTTCCACTACCGCACTAGCCTTGGTAGCTGTCTGCTAAGCTAGGGAAAGCAAAGTTAGCTTCTGATGTTTCCCGCTTAAAGGGAATGTGTACGAATTAAGGAATTGTTCGTTATCTTTAGGAATAATTAGAATTTTTTGGATCTAGAGACGTGTAAAATGAGCAATGCCCTTGTCGGGATTCGAACCTGAATGTCTCAAATACACGCCGAGTGTACTACCGTTACACCACGAAGGCATGCAGAAAGGAGGGAGAAAATG
This sequence comes from Stegodyphus dumicola, assembly GCF_044657685.1. Classification (NCBI taxonomy): domain Eukaryota; kingdom Metazoa; phylum Arthropoda; class Arachnida; order Araneae; family Eresidae; genus Stegodyphus; species Stegodyphus dumicola. The sequence goes on along the minus strand of NC_140776.1, from coordinate 158,520,134 downwards.
CTTACAGTCGAACATGGTTAGCCTTCACAAGAACAAATAAAATGCTTTTCTTTCTACACAATTTTAAAACATGCATTTTTCATTTTTTTAATCTTTTCCCTATTCAATTCCATTTTTAAAGAATATATAGAAAGAAATATAAGACACAAGAAGTTTGGAAAAGAACTTTAATAAAAAAACTGCCCGAAATAATTTAAAAATATTCCAGAGTTCTCAAATATTCTAAACGTAAATGAATAAAAATTTTTACTCTTCTGAAAAATATGCTCTGGATCTGGAATATTTCTAAGAAATTCATCTAGGAGTAAAAGATTTTCCTTAAAATGGGTATCAGTTTTCATGCATATGGCATGAAAGAAATGACACATTTTTAAGACGAAATAAACAAAAATTTTAAATTTTCATCTGACGAAATTTAATATTTTCTTCAGTTTTTAAAGGTATCACAATTTTTTTAAATAAAATTTATATTATTACATCTATAAAATCTTATGCTGCACGAATTATTTTTATTTACGTAGCCTTTCATATCCCATCAGGAAAAGAGTTGATTTTTTATGTGTGAAACATGTTAGAATTGAGTGTATTTTATTTACACTGAAGACATTTCTTCAAGAGGCTAATACTAAATAAGTCACAATTAAAGGAGACCACCTACATATCAAATTACCATCTATACTATGCCAAAACCACAAATAATACTTCGAAAAAAATCTTTTATTGTAAGACACTAATCTGGTTTAGAGAAAATTATACCATCTATATAACAATATTCCCTTATATTAGAATTTGCTTCGGTATGATGATAGGAGACCCTTTAAGTTTTTTAGCTCAAAGGCGCTTAGACCCAGAAGGCTGTCAGTCTCAAGACGGCACTTTGCGTCCTTTCACTTTCTGCGTTGATACACTTTTCAAGCTGTTGCCACAAAATATCATCGCCATGTATTATTTTTAAAGAAACTAAATAATAAAGAATCTGAGTGAATGCATGAATGTTTCCCCCATTGTGAAAAAACAACGGTACCTAGAGCCATCAAATTTTGAATAACGTAGTCCTCCAACCGAACATGGGCACTTGGAAGCCCGAATTTTGAATTTGTTTTATTGTCTATTTTAAATTTTGCCAAACTTCAACGAATTTTTGATTAATATACTCAACGATTTCAATGCAAGCAATGGCAACACTGTAAGGGAAAAGCATTTTAATTTCCATCGCGCTAGACTGAGTATCGAAAATTCTAAAGATATGCTGTTTTTAAATATTTTGTGATATTTCTGTTGAATTGAACTTTTTTATGGTTTAAGTGCGAAGAACATGATGTTTAATAAACAAAGGTAACACAGAAAACGTTAAAAAAACGCCGTTGGGCATAATATAAAATCTGAAGGCTTGCAGATTTTATTTTTTTATTTACTTTATTGTTGTTTTATTTATTTATTTACTTTTACCGATTGACGAAAACTGAAATATTTCAAGAATGGTCCGAGAAATCTAACTCTTCAGTGAGTTTTACTGATAACAGAAAAAATATGTATTATATGTAGATAAGTCTTTTGATATGTTTAAATAATCATTCTAAGCCACATTGCTAAGTGATCGTAAGTATTGTAATTCAAAATTGTTTTTTACGCCCCTTTCAGTGATATTTTTGCCGCTTTTTATAGTTATCATATCTATCTATACTTAGTTTAAAATATATACTGTTACGAACTCGAAGGATATGAGAAATAGCTCTGCCGGTTGTAAATGCACCTTATATATTCACTGTCTGTATAATAATATTTCCTTATGCCACGTAATGAATACTGACGCATTTACACCGACCAGAAATAAACAAAATATCGGTAAATATATGCGCTAAAGCCAATATATATACTCTCTCGAAAATGCCTAAAACCTTCAATGGATATATGTTCTCACGTTGCGAAAGATGTTAAGTGGATCATAACATGAAACATTTCGGTTACCTAATTGTTGACTCATGGACATTTAGATCAATGAGCTAATTAATTTGAACCCTGATGCGTCCATATTAGTTACCAATCTAACTAAACCATATTGTTAGCAATTTAGTTCAGAATATACTTCATTTTCAGCTACACATTCGTCTAAATAAATAATTTGGCTACTGACAAATGATGTACAGTGGTGGCCAAAATAGTGGACACTTTTGGAAATTTTTATGTTTTTGAACTTTGTATGCTTATAGAAAATGTTACGTTTCGCAAAATGCAAACTTGTATATATCATTTTAAAGAGAATAATTTATTACTGAATTCAATACAAAACAATTCAATACAAAAATTTAATTATTTGCAATACAAAAAAAAAGTTATATGTACTTTAATATAAATAAAAAACACAGTTATGAAGTGTCTAGCTTTCCTGGCCAATCACTGTTCTTGTTCTGAGAACCAATCAAATGTTAGGAACTGCCAGTAGAAGCTGACATCATGTTTACACTTGAAACAATTCATTATTTTGCTTTGTTCTGTAGAAGGGAGTGTTTCTTATACACTGCAAATACAAGTAGGGATTTTTGTAAATTTTTTTAATATTTAGTCAAGAAGCAATGACATCAAATAAAAGAGTAGATTGGACACCTAGAAAGAGATGTAATATTATTGTGTTACGAGAAAGTGGTCTTTCCTATGCTGAAATTGCAAGACAGGTGGGTGGTTCAGTGACTACATCTGGAGACCGAAAGTTTTGTTTACGATATCAGGAGAGAAATTCAATAAAAAACGAAGAAGGAAAAGGCCGTAAAAGGTGCACTACATCTATTAATGACAGAAGAATAAAAAGACTAAAGATAGAAAATGATCAAAGATAGAAAAATGTCATCAGCGGCCATCGGAAATGTTCTGAATGATGCTGGTGTTTCTGTCAGTTCAAGAATTATCAGGAGAAGTTTAACAGATGTTCGACTGAGAGGTAGAATTTCACGAGAAAAGCCTTATCTTAATTTTCAGCAACGAAACCAAAAGACTACAGTGGGCAAAGGAACACATTAATTGGACAGATGATCAGTGGTCACAAGTTATATGGAGTGATGAAACTAAGATATCCTTATTCGGTAGTGATGGGCGAAAATATGTAAAACGTAGAATAGGAGAAGAGCTTCATCCTGACTGCATTCAAGCAACTGTGTAAAGAACCTAGTTAGTGTTATGATTTGGTCATGCATGTCAGCAGATGGTATTGGTCGCCTTCATGTCATCGATGGGACACTGAATACCAGAAACTACATTGACACTATTCTAGAACAAAATTTCTACCTTCCATCAGAGATCTCTCTCCCAACAATGCTTCGTTTATTTCTCAGCAGGATTCTCCTCCTTGCCACACAGCCAAAATATTGAAAGAATGGTTTCGTACAAAGAGCATTAAATTGTTGTCATGGCCAGGAAAAAGTCCTGACCTCAATCCTATCGAAAATGTGTGGCACCGCTTGAAAGCTCTTTTCCGAATGAGACGCCCATCAAATAAAAGGGAACTAATTGAGGCTATAATTGTTTCCTGGCATCATGTAATAACGCAAGAAGAGCTTAAACTCTTGTCAGCTCAATGAAACGTCGATGTAAAGCTGTAATTAAAAACAAAGGGTACCCTACTAAGTACTGATAACTCACTGCAATCATCACTATCTAATGTATGTCGATAACTATTATCGTTTAGCTTTTTTTTGTATTGCAAATAATTGAATTTTTTATTTTGTATTGAATTCAGTAATAAATTCTCTTTAAAATGATATATACCAGTTTGCATTTTGTGAAACATAATGTTTTCTATAAGCATACAAAGTTCAAAAACATAAAGATTTCCAAAAGTGTCCACAATTTTGGCCACTATTGTATAGGCGTTGTAAGATATAAAAAAAAGCAATAAACAAGAATTAAGACACAATAACACGCCGAATAAATAACATCATTGAAAATATAGCGCTGCTTTTTGTTGTTTGACTTCTGAATTGTTGTTTGACTTCTGAAAAAAGAATTAATTCAATTTTTTTGACGATATTTGTCGGTACACAAAAAGTGCAGATTTTTTTGCATATTATGCAAACAAACAAGAAATGTGATTTCTCGGATACAAATAAGTTTCAATAAAGGAGTATGTTTTCTCCAGACCGAAGGTAATGTCACACATTATAAGGCATAGAATCAATAAGGGACTAGGGTATTCCCTCTCACTCCTGTTAGAAGATAGCTTTTCAACTTGTGAATTGTTACCGGGAGTGATAAGCGACTAGCAACCCTTCTTCCTAGTATGTTCCAAACATGTTCTATTGGGTTCATATCTAGGAAGCATGCTGGCGAATCCATTCGAATGATTCATTCCTGGAATAGTAAATTTCTATTAGCTGAGTACAATGTGGTGAGCCAATATCATCCGTGAGATTGATTTCATCATTGATTGCTCCTGCATTAAAAACTAAAACAGGTTTGAGGATCTCCTTCATATATATCTATGCCGTCAGTGCTCCACAGTGCCCGGAAAGTAATCTCTCAATGCTCTGAACTCTCTATGTTCTGAATACTCAATGCTCGAAGCTATTCTTTGAACTAATTTGAAAACTAATGCTTTCTTCAATCTTATTTAGTTTTCCTGCAGCCGCTGAGAAATTTCCAGTACCGTCGGCTTCTCGAAATTACTCCGATCTCTGCATCAGGCGCTATATGACAATCTCAAAGAGTATCTCTTTGATATCATTTAAGGGAAGTTTAATCTGTGCTCAGTCATACTCATATTAATATTCCGGAACTTTAGCCCATTCTTCGCCAGTTGCCTTTTTCTCAGATCACAAAACAACCTGAGTTCAGGTTTGAATAAACAATTTTCTCTACCTCTGAATGGCAACAGCAGACGCGCATTCATTTAGAGAACGCTATGGCAACAGTGTGGACTTCAGAACTTTACTTTCGACATGTTTGATGCAACTTGAACGCTGCTAATGCGATGTTAAATATATTCGCTTCGCCGTTAGTTTAGGTTAATTTGGTTTGGTATTCTAAAAAAATTCCCTTGTGAGGACTATGTTGAATTATTTAACTGTTAAGTTTTGAGCTAATGTTACTGTCCTATCTTTTCTTAATTTCAAGCTTACAACTTCCGACCAGAACGTATTTTTAGAATGGCGTTTGAGTGCAAATGAGGACAATTATTTAACTGCGAAATTCTACTGACTTCGTTAAAGAGAACCAGTGATTCTGACTAACGCGCGTCCGCCTTTTTAGGCTACTCTCTTTTAAGCTATTATTACGCTCGGCCTGTGCCCTTGATAGCTTCGCCGTTACTTAGCGTTAAGGGGCCAATTCTGTTAGAATGTTGATAGCATCGGCTATATCTTTTAGTTAAGATTAGTTAAATTTAATTTATTAGTTCTTGAGTTAAAGCCCGACTGGAGGCTTTCTTGTAAAACTCCAAGAAGAAGTTCTGTTAAACTTTATTGGAATAATAAAGGGTAATTTCACCCTTCGTTCGTTTTGCTCTCTGTCTGACGAACTCAAGCGATTATTTGCTTATCAGTTCTTACGATTCTTCAATTTTAGCTGTAACTTAAATGTACACAGGTTAGAAACTTACAACCTTTTAAACTACATGGAATGATTTAGACAATAATACCAGTGAACCACACGTGTAGAAATTTAGACCAATCGTAGTACTTTGTTGTTTTTCTCCGCGCCATTATTTAACAGCCGTGCACCCTATTTCTTTGTAACTATCGTACATATGCCATCGATTCTCATTCAGTCCAATTCATATTCTTCTTCTTCTTTAACTTGAGTTTGTCTAGTATCACGCATCTCTGGTAAATAGCATTTGTGACAAACGCACCAAATCTAGTGCTCCCTAGCTCCATTTGTTTGGGTTGCCCACTTTATAAACAAAGTCTGACAGCCCCTTAGTATAGCTCAGTTGTAAATCTTTAGCATTGAGAAGGTTTTGTTTTGTTTTGTTTTATACGGGCGCAGCCCTTCCGCCTGGTTTGTTGAACCTTACGAAGAAAAGCGGGCGCAACCCTGCATTGAGAAGGTTATCAGAAGTTCAAGATTAGTAGCCTGTTCCTCCGATGAACGTTTTTAAGGATGTCCCTCATTGAATTACAGGCAAATTGACCACCGCAGGACCCTCTCTGAAGGTATAACCTTCAGGTCTTCTCTTTTGGCAGTCTTTGGGCCTATACTCTGCTGCATTCTTTGAAACTACCTTTTTGCACCTTTTTCCTTGAGTTTTTGAACCAAAGTACATTTGGGAATTTTCAATTCTCGGGAACGGTTCTTGTTTTGTATGCTCCGGGCATTCTCTTTTTGATTTTATTTTACTTACAGTAACAGTCATACATTTAATGGCTTCTTGCCCTTATCCAGATGTTGATTCAGTAATTTGAGAGGTCATTTCTACCTCATTCGATGAAAGATTCATTTCTGCTCCTTTGATTGATTTTCTCTGGGTTTCCTTGTTTTGAGAAGAAAGGCCTATCACAGAGATTTTGCCCGCAAAAGAAAGTACAGGATAAAAAAGGTTCCACCCTTGTACTGTCTCTTGTTGGGTAAGGCAAAATACTCTAGAAGTTGCTGGCATTCTAGAGGCCCTGTTAAGACACTATAACCTTAGTGTCATTCACGCTAGGCATGGGTCGTATAGCACCACTGTTAAGGGAAGGGGTTCGCCGCACCAATGTTAAGGAAAGGGGTATTTATTATTCTAAGATATTCTGTCAGATAATACAGGAAATCCGGCCACCATCTGCCAACGCGCCTGGTAGCCACTCATGCCGAAGGGAATTCAGATTCAGTATCAAATTCAAATTTAATACTAAGCCTAACAGTTAAAGACTACGCAGTTGATTTTAGCTCTAAGTTGACTCAGAATTTCTCCACGAGGTAATAATGAAATGTCGACAGCAGTGATGCAAAGTCGAAGAATTATAATCCTATCAGATATGGCGAGTAGTATGGCCTCGAGAGGCAGAAACATGTTCTGTCTCGAAACCCTCGACTTAAGTACCCTCTAACTCATTTACATTTCTGGTTCAGAAACGGAAGAAATAAGTTATAGTAAATTTCGAATTCATAATAAATGGTTAAAAATAATAATAGTTACACATTTTATGCAATAATACACATTTTATGCGTTTAATTAATTTTGATTTTATTTTAGATTTTTTTTTTCTGAAATTTTATAAATTAGCTTACCATTACTGTTTGCGTTTTACATACAATATTGTAATCTGATCATAAAATTTCAAACAATTCGCGCTTAACTTTCAACGCTGCTCTTTGGCTTTTGATGTATATTGCATCATGGTGCTAGTCAGCTAGGCCGATAAAAAAACTTTCCGTCTAGTACAAAATACAGAATCAAAAAAAAAAGTGCTTACGATTAACGATGAGAGACACTAAAACAGTACAACTCGATTAGTTGGAATTAAGAGGAGGGCAAATTGGAAGGATTGGTGCTGCAAACGAGGGATTAATGTGGCTCTAGATTTATTACCTACGTTATTTTAGCTAAGCAGTAAGTTAGTATGTCACTTACAACTCCAATATTTTTTCAGCTTTTGTCGTAATGAACTACTTAATATGATCTCAATTCCAGATTCCCAATAAGCTACGATTTTTTAAGTTATTTAATTTTAGCTATTTTAAGTAATTTTCTATCATTTCCCTATACAGATAAAGGGGATACAGAAATTATGAAAAATTTAATTATTGATATTTTGTAGAAAATATAGGATTGGATACATTAAATTGCACTATATAAATGAGTATTTAGACGATCGGTGTAAAAATTATTCTCTTGAAGCTGATAGTGTTAGTTTAAAAATTGTAAAATAGATTTACACAAACAAAAATTTAAACTATTTATCGTTCAAAGCATTCTGTTTATGTCTAATGGTTTCGACTTTGCTAAAGAAGAACTTATGTTTAATTATCCTTAAAATTGACAGTTTTATTCGAAATTTAATTTAATATAAGATTGTATACTAATTCAGAAGTCAAACAACAAAAATCAGCGTTATATTTACAAAATTTTCACAGGACTAGTTTCGATGGTTTTACTGAACCACCATCCTCAGCTGCAAAACCGCAAATGAACAAGACAGGAAATAATGATAAGAAAACCTGGACAAGAATAAGCAAGTGGCGCCATCTGTTGGTGAAACCAACAGATTGCATATTTGGCCTAAATATAAATTTTACATCGGCATGTGTCTCTTCCGATTTGATATAACTTATGACTTGATTGAGTTTTCAAATGAGATGCTAAGGAGGAAGTTTTTTTTTTCATGCGAAATTCTTTGACGTTCTATACGATTACTAATTACCTAAAAATGTTCACCCCGCTTTTGTGTTTTACAAATTATAAATGTATTGGGCATTCGGCAGTATTTACATCGTCATTTGAGAGTTCTGTTTTAACACTCATTCATATCTGATTTATGATTCCTATTATTATTTTCGTATTCGGCTCAAAATGAATTTTTTCGGACTTAATTCGTGTAATCTTTTAAAAGCACTTATTATGTTTGTATTATTTTTCTTTTCTCGGTATAGCATTGGATTTTAAGAATTCCTTTTGCGGCAATCGAAGCAAGAGATTTTTCTTTTCATCTTCATAACCACTGCACAGAAAATGCTCGCTGCAAATTCTCCCGTTCTTCACGTTAGTAGAAACCTGACTGCTGCACATGTATCCATTCTTTTCACCTAAAGCTAATTCTCCTTGGGAAAAATATGAAATAAAATGCTCCTACAACTACTTTACAACAATGATATCAAACTTACATTGCACGCAGACTCTTGCACGCTGAAAGTATATGACGGGCTGCACTTAAACAAATAAATAAATTGAAGACTCACTAGGATTTTTTGAAACAGGAGTGATGAAAAATTAGCAATGCCCTCGCCGGAACTCGAACCACAGACTTCTCGAATACGCGCCGAGTGTGCTGACCATTACACCACGAAGGCAAACTAAGAAGGCGGGAGCAATACCTCATATACTTCCCCTTTTAAAGAGCGATTGGAAATTAGGGGACCCAAACGCCAAATCCTGGTGGCGGAGAATCAGTATCCACCTTTTTTTTAGCTCGGGCGCCACTGTAGAGAATTAGGATAGCTTTAAAGCAGAACATGGGGAAAATGAGCAATGCCTCCCTGGGACTAAAACCACAGACCTCTCGATTACGCGCCGTGTGTCTTGACCGCTATACCACAAAGTCATGCTAAGAAAGCGGGTGAAATACCTTATAAAATAAAGTATTTTATTTTGCAAAACAAAATTTGTTAATTTAATTTAAAAAAAAAACTTTCTACTTTTTTCAACATATACTTCTGAAAATAATGCAAGGAAAAAATCAAATTTATGCTTCAATTTTGCCCGAAATCTAAAAATTGGTATCTTCAAGGAATTTCAAGAAACTAATGACAATCCATTCTGTTTAACTTACTTTAAATTCAAACTAAAAAGAAGTGTTCGAAATCTTCCCAAGAGGGACAAATAACTAATGACAATCCTCTCTCTCTCTGCTATTTATTACATTTTTCAATGCGGCACAGAGAAAAAATAATACTCATGTGTTTTCACTACACCTTTCAGCTATAATACCCCATACAGTTTCGATTTTCATGAAGTTTGGTATACCTTGTAGGGAAATTGCTAGAAAGTATCATTACAAATTCTAGATACTAATCATCAGTATGGTTTTAATTTGATTTGAAATGAATGGTACTGAATGAGATAGTCTTTAACATGTGCAAAAAGTTTACAAAGTTTGATTTGGTTGTAATTCCAACCGACAAATTTCATTTTATTGAATTTAGCATAAACTTATACCAATGAACCAGTGCAAATTATTTTCAAACTTTTAGTTTTCAATCCAAAAGGGCTATTAGTCTCGAAATTTGACTTCATATCGTGCATCGTAAACTCATTTCACTTTTCATTTAAGTCACTTGCAATTTGGTAAAATGGGAGATATTTATCTTTAAAATCTAATTTGCTATTCATTAACAAGGCAAGCTATTTAAAAGCAATGCACACAGTTCTTAACAATCTATTTTTTTTAACTTTTTAATCTGATTGTTTAAAAATGCATTTTATTCACTATATATCCAATTAAAAATATTAAACATTTTTTATAACTACATGATATATTTCTTCACTTTGCTCATATGTAGAAGATATATAACTTTACTGCGTCAGTATCCTGTAAAATGTTTCACTATTTCCACTGTCCCATCACTATTAATAATGTTCACCGGTAAACCTTATTAAACATAGAGTCCATTTGAGTGACTGATTAAATCTGAGCCCTTTCAGTTTTTTTTTTTTTTTTTTTTCTTTTTTCTTATGTGTGATCAGAAAGATAGAATGTTAGAAGATCTTTTTAAGTTGCCTTTTTAATGATGCAGAGAACTGTTAATGTCAAGAACATAATTTTTACAATTAAATATTAAATATATTAAAAAGCCTACAGCATTGTCATGTTACAAAAGTATTTATTATGTGTCTATGAATTTATTTAGTTTTAAAAATAAAATTTGCTTTTAAGAATTTCCCGACAGTCTCACAAAAAGACTAAAAATCGTTTACATGTAAAAGGTATTTCTCCCACCTTCCAAACGTGCCTTCGTGGTGCAGTGGTTCTGCACGCTGGGTCGGTATCTCAGAGGTCCGTGGTTCGATTCCCGGCGAAGGCGTTGATAATTTTTCATTTTGCTTGCTTCCAAAAAAATCCTAATGTCTCTACACATGTATTGATGAAAGATGGTTCATTTAATATGTAAAGCTTATTAAATGGTTAATTTTATTGAGTTTTGTATACAAATTAAGTGAAATTGGAAACTGATTTCGTAGAATAATGTAATTATGAAAATACTGAAGAATTCAATATTGGACTATTGAATGTTCAAAAATGATCGAAAGATTTTTAATACCTTAAAAATAAAAGCAAAATTTTCTCTTATAAAATTTTATTTTAGTAACTCATTTTAAATCCCTTGCTTAGTTTTAGATGCATTTATAAATTATTAAATAAATTGAAATTCAGATTAAAAAATAAGTTGTATAAATAATAAATATTCTCAATATTTCTTATTTTTTCATAGGAGGAAGACCTCAGACTACTTGTGGAAAACAAGTAGGTTTAAGGTCATCACAACACCTTCACACTCATTCACTGGAATGTAAGGACGATTCTTGGGGATATACTGGGATGTGACATTAAGCAGTCGGGAGTATGTATTTAGGAGATTAAATGGATTTTCCGAGATATAGTAGCTAGTATTTCAAATCCTGATGACATCCCATAGGCTGTCGGTGGGACCTAAATAAAATATCTTAAGGATATACTGGAATTTGATATTAAGCATTCGGGATGCTGAGTTTATGAGGAAAGCTGGGATATTACGGGATGTCCTGAGGATGTAGCGAGTAGGACTTTAAATCCTAATAACCTACCATACGCTGTGTACGGAACCTAGATAAGATGTTCTGAGGATATAATGGAATGTTTTTAGGAGGTTAGTGGGATGTCCTGAGCATGTAGTAAGAAGGAGTTAAGTTCCTGGTAACATCCCTACGCTGTCGATGGGACTTAGTTAGGATGTCCTGCGGATATACTGGGATGTGACATTAAGCACCTGGGAAGATATGTTTAGGAGTTCGGGAAATATTTCGAGATGTACTGAGCATGTGTGCGTATTCTTCGAGCAACATCCTGAGTATTATCCCAAGGATGCTTTCGTGCTATTTGGGTCTTTTGGTAGATTTATTAAGTCTTTCGTAGACCCTAGGACTCGCCCCCCCCGGGGGCGTTCTCCATCCAAATTGGGGAAGGAGCTGAGCAAAGTCCTAGTTTCACCTGTATGGTGTTTCAAGGCCCTTTCCAATAGGCTAATCTTGCATTTCTTGCCACGAAGACTGTCGTGGGCTTACAAGTAACATAAGTCGCAACGACAGCACTATAAATGCAAGTTAACATTTAGAGCATTTTTGATAAGATTACTAGTAATATTCCTGCCAGTTTATGAATTAAATGATATCATAATTAATGATGTACGCGTACATAATATTTCCTATATTAATTATTAATTATGAGTATACATAAAAATACCCATAATTAATAATGTGCATCAGTCATTTAATTGATAATATATATGTGCATAAAAATTTATATGTAATACATAAAACGCACACATAATTAATAATTAGAAACTTTATTCATTCTTTTTCTCTAAACTATACCTTTTTCTAATGCAAACGGAAAGTACCAAAATTCATATATGATTGGTAAACATTAATAAGATACTTACTGCTATGTTTGATGCCAAAATACAACACTTGATTTACAGCAATTCTAGTTCCCGCTTTGATACTATTTACAGCAATTCTAGTTCCCGCCCCCCTTTTATTTATTTTTTATGGTTTGTAAAAACAATATTCTATCATACAGAGTTCCATTATTATTTTTATATCGTGCATGGATAATCGACATTAGTTTCTTTATAAAATGAATATATACTGTTATTTTTTCCTGTTCATGGGAACTGTATTTAACATTACCTCGATAGTTAAAAAATTCAAGAATAATTCAATTCCAATGAAAAAGGTTACAGCTGAATTTAAAAATAAAGAAATTGTAATTGTTCAAAATATATAAATACTTTTAGCTCGAAAATCTTAAAAAGTTATCTTAATAATTAGTCGCTGTAAAATAATCCATAAGCTAATTAGCAGCAATTTTTCTTTTGCTTTGATTAATATAGAAAAGAGTGAACCTTTTTCCATCCTCAGAGTTTTACTATTTTTGCAAAGAAAGACTGCACGTTTTACTATTTTTTATTATCAAAAGAAGTTGAACAATGAATTAACTTAGTGACTTAGGAAAAAGCTTGAAGTAGTCTTCAGGTATAGTAAGAATTTCTTTTTCATCACGCATTAGAATGAATCCTAGAAACTCCTATTCAAATTATTTCTTTCAAATAAGCCCGCGAAACCTTTTAAAGGATCTATTTTTACTATCCCCGCTGTACTCTAGAGAAAGATAACAATTCTTAAGCACTTAACCACTCTCAGTTTTAATGAAAGGGAAAAGGGGAACAATTACCAGCCAGAAGTGATTATTTTAAGAAAGAATATCTTTTTTTTTTTTCAAATTTCTTCAAGGATATAAAGTTTTAGTATTTTGGTTATTATTAACTCTTTTTGTAAAGAAAGAGTTTAAGAGGGAATAATATGTCATTTGTGATTTATAAAACATCATTAAATTTAACTTGTATATATAATTTAACCATGCAGTATTCTTCTCAAATATTCAACTATTTGGTCCCTAATATGACTGTCAGGAGACTTTTAGTCTCGTATATTAAACCAACTAGAGGCAGAGAAGAAGGGTTAAAAAAAGTTTTTTAAACTAAAACTTTGAACTTAAAGAAGAACAACTTAAGCTTACAGAAATTATTTTCGCATTTTGCGGTACTCAACTAATATTAAATGGTGAAGTAAAATTCAAAGAAAATTATCTATGGAGATTTAAAAGGCTAACAAGCTTTGACTCAGTTTAAAATTATTTTCTGAGTAACTCGCTTGGAAAATGCCTAACGCTGGATTAACAGATTTTCAGAGCTATTTGAGGAACTAGTGAAACGGTCAACGACGCTTCTAAAAGTCTCTCTCTGACTTTCAAGAATTCTGTCCTTATACACACTGGTAAGAGCTAAAGAAAAGTAGAAGTGATAGTGTGAAGTTCCTTCCCCTGATGAAAGACGAAGAACGGAAGTGACTTACCCCGGAAAAACCGGTCGAGGCAGGCTGGTGGGGGGAAGAAAGACTGGACGGAGAGGGCACTGGGAGTTGGACCGGCGAGCATGCCGTGTGAGAACGTAGAGAAAAGAAATATGTTTTAATTTCTTTTGCGCGCCTTGTATATATATATTGTATATAGTTTATGTTACAGTGTACTCGTTGTATGGTGTATCCATAGTGCAGTTTGTGTAATAAATTAGTGAAGAAAATGTCAAAGCGGACAACTGTTATTTTCCCACTATGGTAAGTTTACACAGAAGAACCCACCTCGTGTTTGAACGAGCGCGAGGCATGACAAATGGCGCAGTCGACAGGATAGTGGGAAAAAAGAAATCACCAAAAATACGAAGGAAGTAAGATCGTAAAAAGTGATTTGAGTGAACGTGGTTTAAATGAAGGAAATAATTCACGAAAGCAAGGAAGATGACAAAAGATGGTCATGAAAGACGGAAAGTGGCGCGTGTAAGCCTACACGTGCAAATAAACGAAAGGGTGTATGAAACCTCGTCGTGTGAAAAGTGATCATCAGTATTACCGTGGTGATATTATTAATTGAAATGTTCGTGCAGTGTTGAAACAGTGGCTGGTAAAAGTGATCATTCGTATTACCGTGGTGATATTATTAATTGAAATGTTCGTGCAGTGTTGAAACAGTGGATGGTAAAAGTGATCATCCGTATTACCGTGGTGATATTATTAATTGAAATGTTCGTGCAGGGTTGAAACAGTGGATGGTAAAAGTGATCATCAATATTACCGTGGTGATATTATTAAGTGAAGTGTTATGCAGCGCGATGAGGAAATTGTACAGAATTGAGCACAACTCGTCATTTTCTACTATCGGGATCAAAGGTAAGTCCCTCTTAATTTCTTGGGAAGCACAATATATAAATGAAGAGAGCTCCCTCCCTATAATTACTATAGTAACGGAGAAAATTTAAATTGTGTTAATGTCGGTTAATAACATGATGAGAATGCCAGGCTTTAAAGCCAGTAGACACTTAGAAAGTATATTTTATATGCAAATAAGGAATTATGATTAATTTTGTTATTAAGGAGATAATGTATGCTAAATGAATGTTAAAATAGTTCAAAAATATGTCAGCAGAAATTTCGAAACATTTAATTGTGTGCTCATGTTACTAATTAAGGTAGAAATTATCTATTTTTGTTGTTGCCGTGTTTTGGCAAAATGTTTTAGTCATTAAAGTTAATAGGTTGATTAAAAATTAATTAGTTTAATGGTTTGAGAACAATAAGTAAATGTTTGTTTCATTTCCAGAATGTGTAAGATATTACGGCGTAAGGCCAAAGTATTCAGAACTATTTTTTTGTACTAATTCAAAAGCTAATATAATTTTTGGTATCTATGTGTTAACAATATATGGTGAAATATATGTTAATAGTAATATATGTTAATAGTAATATGAGAAAGATATTCATGATTGTGTTCACTAATGATAATGTTTGCTAAATGAATAATGGTAGTATTCAGTAGTAGTGAAATATGTATGTTTGCCTGTAAAATTAAGTGTTATTTATGTGTTGTATGGGTAAAGCTATAAAAAGAAATACCAGAAGTTAATATGGGTCCTAAAACGAGAAATAGGGTGTCAGAAGAATCTGATGAAATTATTAAGAACATGCAGGCTCAAATTAAGTTAAAGGAAATGGAGCTGCAGCTAGAAAAGTGTAAGTTAGAGGCAGATGCGGCTAAAGACCGATTAAAAGAGATGGAATTTCGGGAAAGACAATTAGAAAGAGAACACGAGATAAAAATTAAAGAATTAGAAATTCAGAGTAGGAAAATAGATAAAGGAGGAAATAAATCGGGCTCAGAGGATGAAGGGGTTTCAGATGCTGAGAGCAAGGGAAATGATTTCTTGAAACATTTAAAAATAATGAAAGGAGTTATGATTGACCCGCCATCTAAAGCTGAGGAATGGCCGTTCTTTTTCCATCATGCGGAAATGATGTTTAATCTCTATAAAATTCCTGAAGAACATAAGGGGAAAATTATTTTGCAGAGTTTAAAAACTAAAGTTAAAAGTTTGATTTCAACTCTGGGTGAAAGGGATTTGGATGATTATATTAAGATTAAAGATACAGTATTAAAAGAATTCCAGATTACCCCATTGCAACATAAAAAGAATTTAGAAAAATGTGTAAAAAGATATGAGGAAACGTATACTCAGCACATAGCGAGGGTTGAGGCAGCACTTGATTTCTACTTAGAATCCAGAAAAGTTAAGACTTTTGATAAATTAAGAGAACTATTGATTGTCGATCAAGTAAAAGATCAATTACCCGCAAATGTTAAGGCGCATATACTGTTAAAAGAGGTAGAAAACTGGTTATCTCCGTCAGAGCTTGCAAATGATTTGGATAATTAAGTTGCAGCAATGCCTAGAAATTACAATACGAGTGCTCAGGAAGTAAATAAAGTGGGACCAAAACAGGAACCGATAAGACAAGGGGAAAAATTAGGACGACCAAATAAGAGTAAGGGGAATTTCAGTTCTGATTACAGGGTTGATAAGGAGAAGTACAAAGGGGTAAAAACTTTAAAACCTCAAGGAATGATGCAGGCAAATAAGAAAGTTCTAAAATGTTTTCAGTGTCAGGGTGAAGGACACATAAAGCGTTTTTGTCCAGCGATAAACCTGATAGCGAAACCCAAGAGAGGAAGCGAAAAAGAGGATACGGATGAGGTGGAAGCAAAGGGATTAAATAAAATATGCGTAGGGTTGAAGTTAGCTAACTATGCAGAAGAAATTCCGTTAACCCTCTGAGCGTTATGACCGGGTTTAGGCGGTCAAGACGGCCTACCTCGAAAGCGTTACGGACGCTTCTAGGCGGTCACTGTAAAAGTGTTCGAAAGCGTTACTGACGGTTCTAGGCGGTCAGTGGTGAAGACCTCGAAAGCGTGATGACCGCCTTAAAGCGGCCGTGCAGATGTCTCCTGCCCTCCTTATTTCTGGAACCCTGGAGATCTCTAAATGACAGTTCTCAGTAGGAGGCAAAGAGGGTTGCTCTTTTTCGTTTTAGACCGATATGTTTAATCGCCAAGAAAACGCTTGAGCATGTAGTGGTTTATAAAAACAAACAAACGTGGACATTCATCGCGAAATAAAAAAGTAGCTTGTAAGCATGTTTTTTCAATACTCTCTTTAAACAGATAACATTTTCATAAAATATCCTTTAGTTTTTAAATTGAATGTTCAGAAATATGCGAAATGCTCGTGAATTCAATTAAAAAATAGCATTAGGAAATATTTAAACAAATTTATTTATGGATATATAGATACATAATGAAAACCGATAAGTTATAAATTTTAATTATTCGAGCGAAACGAAGCGCATTTAATATGAATTATATATAATTACATGTAAAGAATAACATATTTAAGCAATAATTCAAATAAAAATTAGCCATCAACAGTAATTTATAATAAGCGTATTTTGAACGGGTTTATGAAGCATAATCTAATTTGATAGTAAAAATAATAATGGCGAATTATTTATTCATTTTGGAACAATATTCGTGGCTTATACTGGTTTGATGAAGTTCTGTTCAAATTCATTTCAAATATTCCAAATCTTTTTATGTACATTGATTTCAATGCGATTTTTATTAGAAAAAAATTCAATGAGTTTGATTTTCTTACATAATTGTAATTACATTGTTCAACGCAAAATAACTACAAGCAGAAAGGCAAAGGTGTGTTAAAATTTCTGTATTTTGCTATATAAATTATTAAAATAACCAACCTACAGCCTAACAACTGAATGTCCGAAATATAACCCGCAACTTTTCTAAAAGTAACAAATTTCAGTTAAAAAAAACCGCAGTAAATAAATAAAACGAAATACTATTAAGAAAAGAAGCACGAAAATTTATTTTTTTATATTTACGTACTTTATTTTTAGTTCAAAGGGGCAATTTGCCCTGAAGGACTTTTAATTTTGCTTCGGCATTTTTCATTTTAAACTATAAACGGCGAATCACTTTTCATATTGTTGCCACTAAATATTATCGCTCTGTATTATACTTAAAGAAATTAAATATTGAAGAATCTGCATGAATGTACGCATGTTTCTCGCATTGTGATAAAACAACGGTACCTAGAGCTATCAAAATTTAAATAACGTAATCTTCCATACAATATGGGCATGTGGAAGTCCTAATTTGAATTTGAAATTTGTTTTATTATCGATTTCATATTTTATAACACTTCAACGAATTTTTGATTAAAAATCTATACGATTTCAAAGCGAGTAATGTCAACACCGTACGAAAAAAATCCTATTTTTATCTCCAGCGTGAGAGACTCTAAGATACGGTCATTTTAAAATAATTTTGAGATATTGCTGTTTAACTGAACTTTATGGTTTGAGTACGTAGAATATGATATTTAATGAGGTAACACACAAAACGTTAAAAACGTTCCTTTGGACGTAGTTTAAAATCTGAAACCTTTCATATTTTTATTTATTAGTCCAAAGGGACGTATTAGTATTTAAAACAATAGTCCGTGAGAGACTATTGTTTTAAATACTAATACAGTTTTCGTTTTTGCGATTTTGCGTTAAATCACTAGAAACGGCGAATCACTTTTCAGACTGTTGCCACCAAATTTTATTAGTCCCGCATTACATTTGAAGTAATTAAGTAATGAAAATCTGCGTAAATGTATGTATATTTCTCGCATTGTGATAAAAAAAAGGTTTGAAGAAAGGCCATCCAAGTTTGAATGACGTAATCCTCCTACGAATACGGGCATGTGGAAGACCAAATTTGAAATTTGGAATTTGTTTTATTATCTATTTCATATTTCGTGAAGCTTTAGCGAATTTTTGAGTAACAATCTCAAAGATTTCAAACCAAGCAATAGCAACACTCTACGGGAGTGGAAACTTTTTTATCTCTAGCGCGCGGAATTGTGTACCGGAAATTCTAAATATATGCTCATTTTAAAATTATCGACATTGCTATTGAACTGAATTTTATGGTGTAAGTGCAAAGAACATTGTATTTAATAAATAAGGGTAGCACACAAAACGTTAAAGAAATGTCCTTTTGGACGTATTTTTTTTTTATTTTTATTGTTTTTTGAATATCTGTTGTTGGCGAATGACGCAGTAGTCGTATATAATCTGAATATATAATAATTATTTGTGCTATTTTTTTATTTGAAATGCATAGAATTCTCTAAAATAGTAGCGTTCTTAGATTGAATATTATCTAAGCAGGTTCAATGATATTTTAACTTCATTACCATATCAAATACAGTTTCTTTTTAATTTAAAAACTTCGGTCTGAAGCACCCTTTTGAATCATAGTATGAGTTTTAATAAAATTTGTAGTAGTCCGAATTTTTAAAAGTATTTAGAATTACTGAAATAAAAAAAGCTAAACTTTTTAGAATTTCTTTATCAAAGTATTACATCTTAGGCCAGCAAGACTTGATTAGTAAAATCTGGGAAAGGATCTATGATTGTTTAGTAAGAAGTAAAAAAAAAAGTACTCTAGGTCTAAGCAGTAAAAAAAAGCTTGTCCCTCTATAGAAAATTGTCACGTATGTTAGAAAAGATTTTGCAAGACATTAATATTTTAGCTTAAACATGATTTTTTTTTTAAATTTAATCTCTTGTTTTGGAGATGATGTTCAAGCATTTTACCATAATTTTATTTTCAGATGTGCAGAATTTTTATGTTTTTTATTGATTGCTGTATTTTTAACTTCCATAGCATAAATTAAAGAAATACACATAGCAACTTCAGCCATAAACAGATGACTTAAGAGAAATTTGTTTTGACATATTATGTGAAAGACTAAATAAATATTAAATGCTTTTGCATTTATGTTGCATGACAGTAATTAGAAAACAATAACTGTAGATGCGCAAAAAACCTGTACTTATAACCTTCTGCGTTTTTAAAGAAAGTACAAAATAGTTCAGAATAGCAGATGGCTTTCAGATCATTCAGTAATGTCATCGTAAGTATATTCTCTTCACGTTTCGGAAGAACTGCAGTAGTTCAGATTTGTCGTAAAAGACTAATTACACCCCTGGGGATTGGCGTACTTTGGGAACGGAAAAACAAGCTTCGAAACATACTCATACAAAAGTCCTACCTTTTCTTCGACAGATAAATGACAGATGTGATATTTGAACACATGCTTTCAATTAGTTGTTTCCTTCTAACAAAGCGTCTTGCGCGGCTAGCAGGATCCTAGCAAAGTCTTGTAATAGTCTCTTGGTTTAAATATGCTGTGTTCGAACTCAGACTCAAAGACAGGCATTTAAAGATTTTATTAATGCTTTCTTTTACATTCGGCGATTCAATATTTATTAAAAAAATAAACACATAAATAAACTTGCATAGCAGATCAAAATTATGTTGCTGTGGAAATGTTTCATCAACAGTTATTAGTAGTTATAACAGCATAACTAAATAAGCCCATTTCGAAATATGGATGATATTGCATTCATTATTTTTAATCTGAAACAATATCATGTTGTTATTACAAGATAAAATGGCTTAAAATAAGCTGACACATTATAAGAAAATTTTTTAAATGAAAATTGGATTCAGTTTCTTTCACATAATTTATGACCAGTTCTTCCAAAATATTTTAAAGCTTACTTTACTACATAATAGAAATGTCTCCACGTTCGTTGTTTTTAGTTAGTTAGCAATTTGAATTGGGGCTGTTATATAAGAAGGCTATTTATCGTTGTTGTTGTGTTACAGTCACATATAATAATAATGCAAATTTTGATCAATTGGTCAATTTTATAATGTATAGAGGAACTTCAAAAAGAAAAAAAGTAATTTCCACCGTTATAATATGTCCTTAAATGGTTCCCCCAATAAAAACATAGTTAACTAAGTAGTATACTACATTATATTAATTAATTTACTAACCAAATAGCAAAAACATTTCAAATTCGAAATCCATCTTTTTACTAAGTACTTTTTGCAAAGTAACAAAAATTCTAATCCCTTTGCTGTTTAAATTAAAGATAAACAAAAAAAAAATTTTTTTTTTCCCATGAAATGCTAATTTTATGTTATTTGATAAAAACTGGGAAGTGCAAAATCAAAATCCTGGCGAAATACATATATTTATGAATGAACACAGCACACAAACATTTCTTCACCCTAAGCACGAACACAAATAATATTTTAAACAGCTTAAAATGAATCCAATTTCAAGGTATTTAATTTGTGATAGATAATGACAGCTGAAAACATTTTCCAATATTACAAGATAAAATGAGGTTATTTCTCACATAGTTTCACAAATAAACTCACAAAATAAAGAACGCTTTTTTAAATTTTTAATTTGCAGTATGTTAAATGCTTTATTGAAGAATTTGCAATAATATCGTTCTGATTTTCATTTTATCCAAGATTGCCATTATTTTTTCCTGATGAGCAACTTGCTAATCATTAGTCCAATGTAGAGTCCTCCTTCTGTTTTCTCATAAAATCGCCTTTGTAAATTTAGAGTTTAATTTAGCAAAACATTTTCCACCTAAGTTGTAAAATGTCTTCGTAAAGGATTCCCTAAAGAAATCTGCCTTGTATTTATGTTGCATATAGGGATATTTTCAAAAACAAACGCTGCTGATTGTTATTTTTAATAGGTGAACAAAAGAAATATATTTTTAAGAAAGAATATAACTTAACTGCAGCGCTATATCTTATTCCTAGATAGCGAAGCTTGATTACAAACTCAATTTTTAAAATACATTTAATTATCTTTATGCTTTAAAAAATGCCTTGTCTGGTAATTGTAAATGCATAAATCACTTTTTTTTTAAAACTAAGTGATTCACTCTAAGTTGAATAATTACAAATAGCATAATGTGAACGATTAATGAAGCTAGAACCGCCAGTTTATTCTTATGTAATTAATAAAAATTTCATTGTTTCAGCATTCTAGTATCTTTCTTGTTCCATACTAAAGCTCACATTTAAGCTTTAGAAAATAATCATATTTCTTTCAATTACCATCCCTCAGTGGAAACTGATGAATAATAGTTTTCATGCATAACAAAGGTGTTTTACTGGGTATTCGGATAGAAAAAAAAATTCTCGAATAATCTGAGTTGTTAATATATTTTTGGATAACATCCTGAGTGGAATTCATTAATAATAGTAAAGCCATGAAACATGTAAACTCAAAACATGCAGCCGGTCAGTTCGCTTGTGATCGAACCCAAAACAGGTCGAACTGCCAATATTCAGAGGTGTATCTTAACCACTGATGAGGCTTGGATCACAATCATGAATCTTCAAAATTATTCATCTAGACGTGCTGTCAATTTAACTTACAAGGGCACCCCCCCCCAAAAAAAAAGATCATTCCTTATATTCTCCTCCCTTAAGAACCGGGATTCGAACCACAGATCTTCCAATTTTACTAGCTGGATCTGCTACTACTTGCACCACCACAGGACGCAAGGTAAACCAGTAAGTCTTTATAAATGTACTAGCACGACAGCATTAATTATATGAATTGTTGGGCATTTTAACTTCGAAAATTAGATAGAATAGTATTTGAAAATGAATATTATGTTCAATTATTTTTAAGTTTGTTTGTAAACTGATCGTTGCCTTTCCAATTCAAAAAAATTTCGAATCATATCTAGATGCTAGATATATCATTAAAACATTTACTTGATTTGGCCACCCACTTAACTTACACGTTGACCATTTAAATAGAGCACTACCAATTGGCACATTCGCATCTCTTTTCTGTTTCGCATCTCTTTCTCGGAAACAAATCTACCTCTGTAGTAGATTAATGTATAGGTAGCAGACATTCTGTCACTGTCAGCCGAGCGGTAAAGTCGCTGAATAGTCGCAGAATACCGAGTTCTGACTTAAGTTCGATTCTAGGAGAACGGGCTGGCTGCATGGGCGTTTTCATAGTTTTCCGCATATATAACATGTATACGAGCAGTTTTTTTAAAAAGTCCTGGGGCCCACCAGCGGCCGAGCGGTAAAGTCGCTGAACATTGGTAGTTCGGTCCGAGGTTCGAATCCCGCGAACGGGCTGGCTGCATGGCTGTTTTCGTGGTTTTCACCATGTGTAACGTGTATACGAGCCAGTTTCCCTTAGAAAGTCCTCCACGAAGCCATCCTTCCCCTTAGGCAGATAGCCCTCGAGGCTTTGCCGTAATTAAATAACCTAACCTTTAAAAAGTCCTCCACGAAGAGACCCTCCTCTTAGGCAAACAGCTCTAGCATGCTTTGATGTAGTCAAATAAGCCAAAACATTCTGTTGGCGAAAAAGCAAGATTGCATTTATCGTGAATAATTTCTAATGCAAAAGTTATACTTGTTACTAAGGAAAGAATTTATTTTTGTGTAAAATTCAGATTGCCTGAATTTTAACAATTCTCAGAAACGAAACACAAATAACAAAAAACTAAAAAAAATATTTATAATTAATTAGGATATATAAACGATGTAATCATTAAGCATATTTTTAGTAAGAAAGAATATTTTGTAATAAATAAATGAAAAATATATTTAATATTAAAGAATCCTCTATATATCTCTACAAAGTATAAAAATTACAAATATTTTTCAAGGTGCATGTGTATATGTACCTGATAAAAAGATTTACATTGTTTATTATTCTAGCGATATTTTTAACCAGATGCATATTTTCCGTGAGGCATTTTCCGGAGATTTTTTTCACCGATATACATTTTCAGGATATTTTCTTGGCATTCGTTTTACTCATGTGGTTATATTAAAGCGTTATTTTGTATGTTGTGAAACCTAACTAGAATTTATTTTCATTCCATAGTCGCTTCACATAAATTTTCGATTTCATGTAATATTCAGTTTCATAATGGCATTTTGAGATTTACTATACTTTTCAGTTTTTTTTTATTAAATGTCGTCTACAACTACTTTCAATAAAATACTGATATATAATAGGGAAATATAACATACACGCGCACTCATGCTCACAAACATACATCACCATATGTATACACAGTGTTTTGTTCTGTGTGTTTACATATATATATATAGTTTACATACAAAACCGTTTTAATAATTCCTACGAAAAATGTGATAAATTTTCACGAAATAAACTGCTTGCGCTTTCTA
The DNA here is from genome assembly GCF_044657685.1 of Stegodyphus dumicola. Classification (NCBI taxonomy): domain Eukaryota; kingdom Metazoa; phylum Arthropoda; class Arachnida; order Araneae; family Eresidae; genus Stegodyphus; species Stegodyphus dumicola. The sequence continues at coordinate 158,496,174 of NC_140776.1, read as the reverse complement.
TAGTTTAACATAGATGAAGATTTTAAAGTCTGAATTTAAATAATGATATTGTGTTTATATGTACTGTAATTACTGATGAAAGGATGTTTCTGAATTTAAAGCCAGGGTAGCTTAAATTACTAACAGACGGCAAATACACAACTTGAAATCAGTCTTTGGAAGAAGCAATAAATTTAGAATTTACGGCAGCTCCATTTCTCGTCATAGTTAACAAAAGGAACAAACTGAGAAAGATCAGAATTATAGATTGTCCTTGCACAAAGGTAATGGTCTCTCATACAAAGTAGAAAATGTACAAAGGTGGTAAGCTTTTAGTTCAGTACCCCCTGGAGGTATATTTACGTTGAAGTCGACTTGAAGATTCCGCTATTAGGTGTTTTCTTTGAAAAGGGTAATATCTTTTTCAGCACATAACCAGAAATAAGAGTTTATGTTTTCATTACTTAATCTTCAAAGCTGTATAATTTGGAGCATCTGCTCGGAAAACTGTTAACTTATTCTTCATCATTTATGAAAAGAATACACACCTGCGTAAATGTCTTGGAGAAATAATATCGTTAACAATTTTGCTACAAAGAATTTTTTTTTTTTTTTTTGGTTTCTATTAACATCTCGATAATGCACGTAGTATATAAATACTTGCATTGTAACTCTTATATAGTTAATTACAAGGAAATTGCATTGTAATTCAAACTATAAAATTCAGTTCAACAGCAATATCTCAAATTACATATCTTTAGAATTTCCGATACAGAGCCTCGCGCTGGAGATAATTTTTTTTCCCCGTACAGTGTTGCTATTGCTCGCTTTAAAATCGTTTCGTTTTTTTAATCAAAAATTCGTTGAAGGGTTACAAAATCTGAAATCGATAATAAAATAAATTTCAAATTCAAATTAGGGCTTCCACGTGCCCATATTCTAAGGAAAATTATGTTATTCAAATTTGGGTGGCTCTAGGTATCGTTGTTTTATCACAATGCGAGAAACATACGTACATTTATTGAGATTCTTCATTATTTAATTTCTTTAAATATAAGACAGAGCGATAATACATGGTGGCAACGATTTCAAAAGTGATTCAGCCTCTTAGCAAAATGCCAAAACGAAATTAATTGTCCTTCAGAGCCAACCTGTACTTTTAGACTTAAAAAAAAAAAAAAAAAAAAAAAAAAAAAATCACCGAATGGATGTAAAATGCACAATTTAAGGGAAATTTCCTTGCGTGACAAGGTATTCCAGATTACCTAAGCTTAAAGGTAATAATTTTATCTGATTTTAAATAATGAGAAGAGGCAATTGAGACTCCCAGGTATATGATATACCGATGAGACAAATAATATGTACGTATCTGATCTGTAACAGAACTGCTATAGGCAAATATTAAGTTGCATTATACATAAAGTTTTGCTTAATTTAATAACATATATAGTGAGACATCAGATAAATAAACAGCTAATGAGCAATATATCGAACAACTAAGCAGTGAAGAAAATCACGTCATATCATATGCTCCTTTTTTAGAAGGTGGCTGAAAAACCGGCAAAAATATTTTGTAATTATGTTATTACATTAAAATTGCATAATTGAAATGGCGATAACCGAAGAATCGAATTATCGCAGTTAATTTTATATACAGTTTTAATTTAGCTGTATTAAAATTTTTAATACTTATAAATTTCATTACATTATAAGGTATTTCTCCCGCCTTCGTGGTATGGTGGTCTGCACGCTCAGCGCGTAATTGAGAGGTCAGGGGTTCGATTCCCAACAAAGGCGTTGCATATTTTTCATCACTCCTGCTTTCCAAAAATTACCTAATTTCTCTACAGTGGCGCCCGAACTAAAAGGGTGTTGGATGATGATTCTCCTTCCCCTGGATTAGGCGACCTAAAAACCCAGTTGCCAAATCCCACCTTCTTGGTATGCCTTCGTGGTGTGGTAGTCTGCACGCTCAGCGCATAATTGAAAGGTCCATGGTTCGCTTCCCGGCATTGCTTATTTTTCATTTTTTCTGCTTCCAAAATACCTAATGTCTCTAGAACGTAAAAAATAACAAAAATTGTGTTTATGATTTCTCATTCATGAATAAGTTTTTTTGATAAAATTATTCAAGCTAATTTGTTTTAAGTGCATTCTGCACTCTGATTTATCCCAGTTTGGAAAGTGTGTCTAGAAGCAAAATATTGTTTGCATTTTATTCTCCTTCGAAAAACGTTTCAACACTTCAAATGTATTTACTGCCTTTTTTTATGTCACACTTTCTCTGTGTATGTATATCGTACTTCCTCAGAACGATATATGTATATAGAGGACTGTCGTACTTCCTCGGTCCTACTTTTACATCGCACTTTATCGGAAGCTCATTTGATTTAACTGTAAGCGATGAAAAATACTAAGGTTATCAGCCTAAAGAGCGTAATGCTTTCGTGAAGGATTCTGTAAGGAAACCTACCTCACATTTGTACTCCCTATGGAGAAATCCACAAATGCAGCCAGGCATTTGCCATGATTCTGGCCCAGGTCGAAAACTCAAATTCTTTGGGCTTATCCAATCGGCCACCAGAAGGCCCAGTTTTATAGAAAATTACTTGAATCAAGTCATTGAGAATTTAGTAATTTGTTGTTACATAGTATCTGCTAAATAACTTAAAGATGACATAGATTTAAAATTCTAACATAGTACAGCGGTAATATCTCTGAACACTAGTACTTCGAGCCAGTGTCTAGTTCTGGCGAACATGCTGACTCCATGGAGGCTTTCATGGTTTTCCTTATGTGTTAACGTCAGTGCCAACCAGTTTTCCTTAAGCAGTTCTCCACGAAAGCATGCCTTCATTAGGCAGATAATACTTACGAATACTTGTTTTGCCGCAATCAAATAAATAAAACTAAACTTAAAACACTTATGTGTTTTTGCCACCTTTTAAAGGACGTTTTACACACAACATCCTCCTGTAACAGCAATGAGATAATTTTACTTGATCGCATATTTCATATTGATATATTTTACCCGTTCCAATATTCAAAAGGATAATTATAACACTATTTTGGCTGATTATAGAGTTAGAAATAGATTATAGAACAGATGGACATAGATGATAGAAATCGATCTTTACACAGAGCTTGTATCATTGTTACATTGTAGTTGAACTGACTGCTTATTATATTATATACAGGTAGATAACACAAATTTAAGCATACCAAATTTATGAGTAAAAATATTACTTTAGAATGAATATTACACAAATATTTTTCAGAAAAACAATTTAAGGTGGAAATATTGTGCGATATGCACTCTAAAACAATATTTTCCTCCTTAAATTGTCTTTCTGAAAACCGTAACTGGTTTTATATGTAATATTTTATAAAAGGATTTAAAGAAAATTTAATCAGTTATTCTTTCAAATTTCAACTTTCCTTGAAAAGAAAATATATTTAATGTGTTTCTTCTCAAGGTATGCTATTTAGATTATTTCTTGACTTACTTGTAGACTATTTACAAACAAATAAAGCTGATACATTTGAGATCATTTGATATTCAAACCATATATTTATTTATTTTGAAACATCTTAAAAAATCTGATGCGGACACCACATGACTTCCTTGTACGACAAATAAATGAAACGTAATTTTTGCTAAACTTCATTTAAACCTATTTCGTTTGAAAATGAGATATGATCTTCCATTTCAAAATGCCCCTTTGGCACTGCCGAAAGCAATAAAAAAGGGAGGTGCACAATTAGATGTTATACAGATGCCCCATACAGAAACTTTCAACATTCTACGGTTAACCGTTTTTGAGTTATGCGATATACATGCATACATACGTACAGACATACGTCGCGCTAAAACTAGTCATAAGTCCTTAACATAAAATTTCAACATTTTATGTTAAGTTATGCGTCATACGTACGTGTAAACGTCATGATGGAACTATTCAAAATGGAAATTTCCTTTGAAATATGAAAATCGAAATGTTTCGCGATTACAATACTTTATTTATTTCTCACAAGTCATAACGGTGTCATAAATAACTAACTACTAATACATTTTTGATGCAATCTAAAGAATCATTTAAATCTAACACTTTAAACTGGAATAAACTTATAATATTTGAAAATTAAATATAAACATAATACTAAAATAAGTTGCGAATAATTTGTATTCGAAAAATTGGAACACGAGAGAAAAAAATTTTCACAAACTCCCTTTGTATATTAAAAAGTATTTCCTCAGAAAATAAGGATACAAAAAAATGCAAGATTAATTTTTCACCATTATCGAAGCAATTCCTTAAAGAAACTGAAAATTTAAAGCATTTTACGTAGTTTCTCTTACTGATGTATATTGACTAACTTTCTGTACTCGGCACACATCTTGATTTAAGGTACGAGTAATATATAGCATATGTGTTAGTGTGCAAATTATAAAGTAACCAAATAGGAGATAAAATACTATTTTAGCAACCAGTCTCGTGACGAAGATACCATAGGGAGAAAAACTAATTTCACTTGCTAAATTCAACGGAGGGGAGAATTAGCTTAATTATATCCACATGGTAAGGGGGACCCGCTTTTGAAGCAGTTTGAGTAAAAATGCTTGCCGCTTTTGCGACAGTCCTGGTAAGAAAACATGATTATTTTTACGTCGTTTTCTGAAAAAACCCGTAACACTCGGGGGGTTAACTAGGGCAAGTGGGGAATTACCTAGGATAGAACTGCAGATAGGCAACGCTAGATTCAAAGGAGTGATTGATATCGGAGCAGAAGTTACTGTAATCCGGAAATCGGTAGTCCCACAGAAATATTTGGAGTCTGGAGGGAAGATATGGTTACAACCCGCCGTGGGACTCCAGGTAGAAGCCTAATTAGTTACAGTACCTATCAGTATCTGGTCAGGAGAAGAGGAGGTACAGCCTTATGTAAACGTTCATGCAGCAGTAGTGCATAATTTGAACGAGGAAGCGCTGGTGACACCTCGAGATTTTAGACTTCTCAGGGAACAAGGAAATATTTATTGGGGAGAAGATAAGGAAGAAAAACTAGTATTGGGAGTTGGTCAGGTATCGAGTAACTTGGACGGAAAGAAATCGACAGAAAAAGCCAGTCACGAGGTCGAAGGTGAAGCGGAAATAGCTCGTACTACACCGTTGGTAAGGAGTAAAGATGAGGGGGAAGTAGAAGTGGGAGGCAGTGAGCAAATGTCAGCTGATAACCCACCCTTATCGCAAACTCAACGTTTTAGACAGGAGCAAGCGGAATGTATTTCGCTGGAAAGCGCGTTCATGGATGCACGTAATAACAAGAATGGGTATTGGCTGGAGTCAGGAATTTTGTACCATACGGGAAGTGTCAATGGGCAGCGATGTAGTCAGTTAGTTGTTCCTCAAAGCCGCAGGAGAGAAATTGTGAAGTTGGCTCACGAAAGCTTACAAGGGGGGCACTTCGCAGCAAAGAAGACGGCGGAAAGGATTAAAATGTCGTTTTGGTGGGAAGGATTGTCAAAGGAGGTGCGGAAGTGGTGCGAAGCTTGCAAGGAATGCCAGCTACGAAGGAAAGTTAAAGTGAAGGATAGGGCTCCAATTACAGCAGTAGGGAGGCCAGAACTTCCATTTCAAGTGGTTAATGCGGACGTTTTAGGGCCGATTGAGCCGAAATCTTCAAGAGGGCACCAGTATGTGTTATGTGTTGTTGATCAACATAGCAGATGGCCGGAGGCAATTCCACTAAAAGCGATAACAGCGAAAGCTACATGTGACGCTTTCATTGATATTTTCATGCGAACAGGAGTTCCGAGAATGATAGCCATGGATAACGGAACGAACTTTAAGGCTAAGCTAACACAAGAATTTTTAACTAGGTTAGGGGCCTCGCCAAAATTTTCTACGCCAGGGTATCCGCAGTCAAACGGGCTAGTGGAAAGATGGATAGGAACAATGAAGTCAATGTTGCATCACGCGATAAATACTCAAGGAAGAAACTGGGATAAGCAGTTACCATATTTGTTATGGGCTTATAGGGAGATACCGAATTCAACTACCGGAGTCTCACCATTTTTGCTGATGTATGGTCGGGTGCCAGTGGGGCCACTGGCGATACTTAAATCAAGTTGGGTAGATGAGACGGTATTACCACAAGGAGTTGGGGAATCAGTTACTGAATATTTAATTTCTCTTCGAAATAGGTTACAGGAGGCAGAGAAATTCGCTAAAGAAAATTCGGAAGCTAGACAGCAGAAATATGTTCATCATCATAATTTGAGGTCTAAGGAAAATGAATTCGAGATAGGAGATGAGGTAGTAGTACTGATACCAAAGTCAACAAATAAACTTTGTTCGAAATGGACAGGACCTGGAGAAATAGTTGCGAAAAAGTCTCCACATTCATATTTGGTGAAATTGCCAGATGAATCTGTTAGACATTTGCATCAAAATAAGTTACGGAAATATATACAGCCTATAAATGCAGTAGGGATAATCTATGAGGCTGACACAGAATTTGGGGAGGTGCAGCACGCGCCTATTCAAAGAAACCCTAAAGTAGACAAACTTTTAGATAGGATATGTGTTTCAGAGGAATGGAAACATTTAGATAGGTCACAAAGGAATCAGTTGAGCAGATTAATCAAATCTTTCCATGTAGTGTTTGACGGGGAGATTAAATGTGCGAAGGTAGGATCCCACAGTATCAGGTTAAAAACGGGAGTTGAAAGAAAGCAACCTCATGTTTATAAGGTACCTGAGGCGTTGAAGCCACCGGTGGAAAAGCAAATTGCTGATTTGTTAGAAAGAGGTTTAATTGAACCTTCCACAGCAGAGATTGCTTACCCTATTGTGTGTGTAGCGAAACGGGACGGAAGCGTACGTTTATGTTGTGATTATCGAGGGCTTAATGCGGAAAGTCAGATTGTCCCATTTCCTATGCAAAACGCAGAAGAGCTTCGATATAAGGCAGGGGCAGCACGTTATTTGTCTACGCTAGATATTCTTGAGGGGTATTGGGAAATCCCTATGGAGAAGGAAAGTAGACATCTGACGAGTTTTGTTTCTCCGAAGGGTCAGTATCAGTGGAAAGTGATGCCGTTCGGTTTGTCAGGTGCTGCTGCAACTTTCCAAAGAGTTATGAATCAAGCTCTTAGACCACATAGTGATTATGCTGAAAGTTTCAACGATGATATAATTGTCTATTCGTCAACGTGGGAAGAACATCTTAAACATTTAAAAGCCGTACTCAGTACTTTACAGACATTGAACTTTACGGCTAATTTAGAGAAATGCTCTTTTGGCAAGTCGGAGGTAAAGTATTTAGGTCACATAGTAGGCTCAGGCAGACATGGCCCAGATCCAGAGAAATTGCAGGTCATTAAAAATTTGAAGCCACCTAGAACCAAAAAGGCATTAAGATCAGTTTTGGGGTTATATAATTACTATCGAGAGTATGTTCCGAATTATGCAAAAATAGCTAGGCCGTTAACTGATCTCACGAGAAAATCTATACCTAATGATATACCTTGGGGGTCTGAAGCCGAGAAGGCATTCAAAGAATTAAAGGATGCTTTGTGCACGGCATCGTCTTTATATACGCCGGATATACGGAAACCTTTTGAAATTAACACAGACGCCTCACTAATAGGTATTGGAGCGTGTTTACTTCAACGAGATGAGTATGGGAAAGCTAGACCGATAACATTTGCTAGCCAGAAATTAACTAGCGCTCAGTCTAAATGGAGCACTACAGAAAGAGAGGCGTATGCAATTATTTGGGCTCTCGACAAGTTCGAAACTTGGACATACGGAAATAAAATTTTGTTGCATACAGACCATAACCCATTAAAGTATTTAACCGAAGGGATACCCCGGAATGCTAGATTACAGAGGTGGGCATTAGCTCTATCCCGCTTCCAAGTCACTGTAATGCATAAACCAGGAGCTAAAAACTCCGATGCAGACGCATTGTCGAGGATCCCTCACGAATGTATAAGTGATCAATAATCTGAACTAAATTGGAAAAAAAAAAGAAACTAATGTTGGTATCATATATTTTTTGTGTGTGTGTTTGTTTATTATTGTAACACTAGAAAGGATAATGTTCAATGCTAGTATGGCAAAAAGTATATAGATATTGTAATTTTCATTTATTATTTTTTTTTGTATTATTGTGGTTACTCTAGAAAAGATTGTGTTATTAGGGTATATTAGTAAACGAATCATTCCTTAAAGAAGTGTCAGTGAGTTGATATTGCAATGTTTGGTTTGTATCGCTGTAGAAATTTGGACATGTGCAGTTTTTATGTTTATGTGTTTTAAGTGTTCTTTTTTTGTGTTAGTGTTTATAACTGTAGCATGACCCTTTTTTTTTTTGCTCTCTGATTTTACTGTGATTCCTTGTGCTGTGTCCCGGAAAAGAGGGACTACCTGGTAAGTGCCAAAATAATATGGGTTTCAAATTTTTCGACTCAGTCGTAAATATTTACAAACCAGAGGGGAGGTGTGAAGTTCCTTCCCCTGATGAAAGACGAAGAACGGAAGTGACTTACCCCGGAAAAACCGGTCGAGGCAGGCCATGGAGGTAGGAAAGGGAGGAGGGGCCATTCCGCGCTAGAAGTGAAGCACTGCTTTCAAGCTTGGGTCACCAGACGGGGTGTTTTTTGTTTACATTCAGAAGCTCGCTTGACAAAATTCTGATAGTATTTCGACACACGACAGTTCCATAGAAATCGAAAAAGGGACACTCTCGCATGAAAGAAACATTCATAGTGTGATGGATGATAGCAATTTGTATAGTTTACTGACATTTACGCAAAAATCACATCTTGGTTATTTTTCGATAACTAACAACAGCGATTTTGATTATGAATTTGTTTTATAAAATTCTAAGCTGTTGCACTACAAAAATATAGATTTTAAGAAAATTGCTAAAAGAGATCTGCCAAAATTTATTTTCTAGAAGATTTGAAAAGTTTGAAACTTGATGGCTAAATGTAAATATAAAATTATGTATGTTAAAATATTTGTAATTAGGTACATAGGTCAGATTAAGTTTTTATTAAATAGAGTAACGCATGCAAGGGCTATCTGCCTAAAGAGAGAGATGCCATCGTCTGGGAATTTTGAAGAAAAACTGACATGTATGCTAAATTAGTGTAAATTACTTTACACGAAAAATATAGTGAATGCACAGAAATTAAAGATTTGCACATGCCGGAAATGATAAATAGGAAATATGTATGGGTATTTATGCATGTGCTTGCAAAAAGCATGTATCTGCCTTTGACAAAATACTTAAATATTCATTAAATTATTTATAAATGTATTTGAAATGAAGAATTTATTCACTTATAAACAACTGTGAAAGTACTGTGAAGAAATCTAATGATTAAATGTATCTAATTTATAATGATTATAAATGTTATTTAAATATATAATAACCTTAATATTGAATTGTAAACATAAATTGAAATCCTGTTGACAAATATGTTATAAAACTATTTAAGCAAGAATTGTTCGTATTGGAAAGCAATCTGTTAAAAGGTATTGTAAAGCAAATGCTATGAGATGCGCACTTAAGAACGTAATAAAGAGTTTTGGAATATGTATTGTTGAAATGAAGGGTAAAAAAAAATCTGATAAGTATAATTAAAAGAATTATTCCCTTTACATTTTATAATAACTCAGTTACAAGTTTTAAATAATACTTAAAAAAAAAAAAAAAAAACTTATTTTATTCCCTTTCAGAAATGTTCAGAGAAAGTCAAATACTATTTAATACCTATTTAATTATTAGGAATTAGCGAAATACTTATTTAAAGTATTTCGCTAATTCCTAATAATTCTCTAATTTAAAATGAACTGAATAGAGCATTAATTATAAATTGACTTACATTTTTCGATTTAAAAGAAGCCAAAAAATCATATCATATTTAAGAAAGTATTTTAGGAAGAAGCTCTATAAATAGAAAAGAAATAATGCCTAATTTTAATATTAATAATACAATAAACTTTGATCTTAATTTTTGTACCTTAACCGAATAAAATCGAATTACCTTAATTTTCTTTTCTAATGTAATTAACGAAAACTTGTGAAAATATTTCATTCAAATTAAACCATTCTGAGAAAACTGTCCTGTGAAAAGTATAGCATTTAATTCCGTTCAGAATGAAAGGTTGTTTAAAAATATGTTGTTTTCATATACTTAGGACTCTGAAGTGTTGTAGAAAAGAAAATATATACATTTATATGTATATTTGCGACGTAATTACAAAATATTTACACCCGAACGCGTCAAATCCCATAGAACTCAATGGTAAATGACCCAATGTTTTGGTCACCACGTAGGGATCGCCGGTGCTTCAGAGCAGGGTACGGAGAAACTTGTTTAGGGCGACTCCTTACTTCCTACCTCCATGAGGCAGGCTGGTGGGGGGAAGAAAGACTGGACGGAGAGGGCACTGGGAGTTGGACCGGCGAGCATGCCGTGTGAGAACGTAGAGAAAAGAAATGTTTTAATTTCTTTTGCGCGCCTTGTATATATATATTGTATATAGTTTATGTTACAGTGTACTTGTTGTATGGTGTATCCATAGTGCAGTTTGTGTAATAAATTAGTGAAGAAAATGTCAAAGCGGACAACTGTTATTTTCCCACTATGGTAAGTTTACACAGAAGAACCCACCTCGTGTTTGAACGAGCGCGAGGCATGACAGATAGTATTTCGAAAATACGATTATGGCTTAGATAAACGTAAACCTTACAATTAAATCTTCTAGTTTCTCAAAAAGAATGAAAGGCTTTCGCACGCAAGTAGCCATTGATTTAAACAAAAGTAGTTTTGAGGGAGAAATGTTACATAAACTGCGTTAAACTGAATGGTTTTATATTATAAAGTGACTTTTAACACGAGGAGTAATTTTTTATCGAACAATTAGCTCGCAAAAGAATATGCATGAAAAGGAATGTGATATTTTAATGCGATTCTTCAATGATATGTAAGTTTACTTGCTGCAACAACTAGAGGAGCGGTAGCGATATGCCCTTTTGTTTATTGAGGATATGAATCAGGTTAGCAGAGAGTGATGATCATTCTTCCTTTTGTGAAGTGAAAAGTTCTGTAATTCTATCAACTGGAAGGTTGAGTCTCGTTATATCTTTTCCGAGATCATACCTCACACTTCTTCAGTCTGGTTTAAATGTCGAAACTGGTTGCGCAGTCAATGCGCGTAGCAGCATTGCATTCAAATTATTGTTCCAATAATCTAGTTTGGTGTAGTTTGCTTTTCACTATTAAACCTAAATTAAGATATTCGTAAAAATCCGAGATATTTGTATATTTTTAACACTAAGATTTTTTATTTATCAATAAGCAAATATCAACACGTCCACCTAAATTAATACCACTTCAAACCTATATGTAACCTTTGTTGCAATAGTCTCTTTTACTTATAGAAATTATAGATTATAGAAGTTGATTAATTCTGTCTAGAATTTGCTCACCTCGGATAACACCTGATAATCTGAGTCTGATAATAGTTGAATTGTTCATTGCCCATCATATTCATGAGTACTCATTCATCAGTACTTATCATATTCATCATACTGACCTACATTTTGTCTACAAGTCCAGGGTACCTACATAACTGTGTCTTCTATCATGAAATGATGTGATAAATGCGTACATTATTTATGGCATAAGAGAAGATCCTCTGTCATGAAACTTATGCTTACTTTTCGGTCTTATTCGATCTTTCCAATCATACGACCAGACGTAAAATGATATAAGTTACGTTGAAAAGACATATGGAAACACTCAAGATCATCAGTAAAATCTTTCCGGTAAAATTTTCACTTGGAACAACAATTGCCTGTACGCATCAAATCCTTTGAATCTTTTATCAACGCTCTCTTATAATTAACAGGTGAAAAAACAAAAAAAACTTTAATACACAGAACTACTTCCAGTGCATCCAGCCACTTATTCTAATTTTCCACATTATGTTTTCTTTCATTTTATTATTGTTGTAAGTGACAGATACTGTCACTTACAACTTAGTACTTACCCAGCAGTGTAGCAGCTTAAACTCAATTCTTACTCGATCCGTGTTTAATATACACTGAGCAGGGACTCAGTGATGGGCATTAATTATCAATTCATCCCTTTTTACTTCCTTGTAGGATGTATAGGAAATACTATAATCGCTAGAAATTTCCGATATCATATTTTAACAAAAATATCCATTTTGTCATTCAGTCATCAATCTTTCAAATTCATTTAGACTATTTTTTGCGTGGCATCTGTAAGTACGTACAGAATAAAGGACTATTTTTTTTTTCAAAATGGATAGTACAATAGAATTGAAAAAGATTGAAAAGTGATTTTTCGTGACATTTGTACGTACTTATAGATGTATCTCGCATAACTCAAAAACGACTATCTGTAGAACGTTGAAAGCCTGTGTATGGGACTGCTACAGAGGCTGTTCACACATTTTTTAGACGAAGTATATTGTATTCACAAAATTAAATTACATAAAATTCTTGTGTTTTAAATGTTCTATTTGACATCCCTTAATCTGAACTATCTTTTGACACCGCAATGTCCATGATAATAATGCTTTTGAAGTGGCAGAAGAGGTATTCTATCCATTCCTCCCGAACAGCTTTCCAGAGTCTTGTTAGGGTTTTGGGACAACGTTTGGATAATTCAAATTTTAAAAGTCCGAAAGCACAAAAATCCATAGGTGACACATCGGGAGATTTAGTAGGGATATCAGTGAAGGGTATGGCATTGATACCAGTTTTTTGTTCCATTTCTTTTAGGAAATTTACAGTGGATTTTGATGTGTGACTGCTAGCTTTGTCCTCGTGGAGTCTCACAGATGGATGGCACTGTGGGTAAAGCGATGGTATTTCATTCAGAAAAATTGGCGATAAAATATGATCCTGATAGTATTTGGAGTTAATCTTGACTTTTTTTGCACTCTCTTTATTTTTAACTTGCCATTATAAGAAAAACCAGCAACACTCATGAATCCCTTAGAAAAACTTTCTTTCCATTCTTTGAACCATGTACTTAAATTTCTTTCTCCCCTTTTATGATAATAAATGGCTTTCTTTTTTGTTACAATCATTTAAATACACCCATGCTTCATTTATTGTGACAATTGTTTTCCATTTTTCTTTGGATAAATGTTTCTCATATAGAATTCTGCAGAGCGTCCTGCGTTGAGCGATATGCTTTGGAAGAAGATAATGCACATTGCGTTTTTTCGCTTTCTTAAGATTTAAATCAACGTTTATCCTTTTCTCTATAGTGGACACCGAGTATCTGTTTTTTTCTTGGATTCAGTTTCTCATATAGAATTCTGCAGAGCGTCCTGCGTTGAGCGATATGCTTTGGAAGAAGATAATGCACATTGCGTTTTTTCGCTTTCTTAAGATTTAAATCAACGTTTATCCTTTTCTCTATAGTGGACACCGAGTATCTGTTTTTTTCTTGGATACTTGTTTGGAATTTTTGTCCCACTTGAAGCTCCAATTTGACGTTTTTTTTCCTTTCTTGTTGACGATATTACCTATCGACGCTTTAGATATCACAAAACCATGAATCTCACATCGTTTTTGGATTTACGGAGTAAGCATATTTCTCTTCGGAAAGAGCGTAAATGTAGCCTTCGAAACACTGCCTTGTTAAATTCGTCATTTTGAATAAAAACAAAACTTTCAAGCAACAGACGATAATTTTGACTTTTAAAAACATGGTACAATTGCAATTACTTCTTTGCAGCAAACGGGTTTTTATTACCGCTTACCAAAATCGTCTAAAAAATTCGCGAACAGCCTCTGTATAACATATAGTTGTTTACATTTGAAACTTTTAGTAGAACAGCGAGCTAAGTCCAGTTGGTTTCATTAACTTCAGCTCTCTTTTTGCCCAGAGCGTTTTGTGCACCGATAAATTTGTCTTCCTGGCCTTTGGGCGAATTGCTTGTTTTTGCCTAGAGACTCTAATTTTAAGTGTAATTGTATTTGGTGTTTTTGATATTTCTGCATTTTACAAATTTTAATGACGATATTTTGAGTTTTTTATGTATTTTTGCTTCGCCGCCAAGAGAACGAATTTAACGAGAAATATATTTCTATGAAATTCGATGAAATAAATTTAAACAACGTGTATCAAAATGCGTGTATAATTTAGCTGGCCGTACAAAGCAGTCATGTGGCTTCCACTTCAGATATTTTTCTTTAATTTGAAATATTGGCATACTTCTGCACTTCTGCTTACCAGCGGTTTCACTCTTGCCTCTTAGCAGAATTATATAATTTTCTAAATATACCCTTTTAGAAATATGGTGCGATTTGTACATAACGTATGCCATTTACATTAGTATCTTTGTCGTGTCATTCGTCAATCAAAATTTCCAATTTGAATATTATTGAATAAAATTCCACTTTTATTTTTGAAATCTGGAAAATCTGTATAATTATTTTTTATCTTCGGTACAATAAAAATTGGTAGAAAATTGTTATAATCAAAGAAAACAACATCATTACTTGTAGCATGAAATAATACATTAGTTTTTGCTAAATTTATACACAACTGGTACTGTTTAAGTTGATCGCAATATCAATTTAAACATTACTCAGACACCTTTCATGCCCCCCCCCCCAAAAGTCTTAAATCTTAAAGATTTGTAACAATAAATATTGCTGCAAGAATTCAAAATGCAACTGAAGCCGCGTTAATTCACGAAATAAATGTATTCAAAGTATATTTCATGAATTAAGTATAATGAACTTTCAAAAATTCTATTCGTTAATTAAAATTGCTAATTTATAGCTACGTGAAATAGAACCAAAACTAAAGAATATACTTCATTACACATACTGGCGTCTTCTCGAAAATAATTCTTGAAATGAATATCATCTAGTTAAAGCAATGTGGAAAAATTTATAACGAAGTTGGAACTTTAAAGTTATGGATTATAATAATTTTTACGTAACAGATTTAATCCTGTTATTTGCGATAGCATACTTTCAATAGAATAAAATTCTTTTCTAATAAATTAAACACATTCACATTGTTATGTGTAAGATATCTGTGTCGCTTTTGAGGAAAATAACGCAGACGAAGCAATGCATTAAAATCGCTTGCAGTCAAAGAAAATACAGAGATCGGTAAGGCAGTAAACAAATAGAGAAG
This sequence comes from Stegodyphus dumicola, assembly GCF_044657685.1. Lineage (NCBI taxonomy): Eukaryota > Metazoa > Arthropoda > Arachnida > Araneae > Eresidae > Stegodyphus > Stegodyphus dumicola. The sequence continues at coordinate 158,480,978 of NC_140776.1, read as the reverse complement.
TTCTAAAAGTTTTCATCTATTGAGACTCGATTCCTAGATCTTTTCATCCGAAGATAAGCAGCACACAAACAGTGCGTTGCTTGAAATGTTGACTAGATTTCCCTAATATTTACTTCAATATCTGAATGCGAATGAGCAACTTCACTAGCGCTGCGGTTTTACGTTATAAGATTTAGATATTTAATTCGAAATGCGAGATCAAACCTTTGCAAATTAAAATGTCTCCAACGCTAAGCTAATTAAAATTCTTGTTGTAGATATCTTACTGAGACGTCTTTAAATTTTCTTCCATGCTACAAGATGCGGATAAATTAGGCTTAATTTTGCAGCCGAAGTTTAGTAATTTATTTGGTATTTGAGTTTGGTTTAATTCGAAGCTTTAAATGTCTCTGAAGAGAATTAAATAGAGGATGAAGCCATTTTAAAGTTAAGCTAGATTTCAACTAAAGGTAAACGTATATAGCAGCAAACGTTCAACTTAAGCTTTAATTAAAAACAGCAGTTAAGATCTTTCTTAAATTTAATGATGAATTACTATCGGGAGAAATACAAAAGGATTGTAGAAAAATCCTTTTAACATTTGTGAATAACAGTAAGAAAAACACAAAACGAACTGGTCATTAAAATTTACCAAGTTGAAAATAGCATATTTCTTATGTTATTCGATGTAATAAACAAGTGTAAATGCTAAATAACTTTGTTTAAAGCATTTTTTTGTATAAATGCAGTACAATTTGTCTTAATGACTGTAAAGCTAATGTCCCCCTAGGTCAGCTGGTACATTTTTATTGAGACTACAACAACGCGTAATGTTACAATATTCTGAATCATAATTGCTCTAAAGTTTGTTCATAACATGAGAATAATTGCCTTCGTTATCCATACAGTGACTAAAGGTGCTAGTGCCGTATCGCTGGGCCTGAACTGAAACCCCGTAGAAGGCTCGAATATTTCTAAGTTTGCAAAGTATCTGCGGCATCTGAGCGTTTAAAATACTGGCAGACCGCGAGAGGATTGGAGTAGGTGAAGATTGATGGAAGACAATTGTCTGTCTCTCGTATTCTTTTCAAACAAAACTGGGACGGAACTTCCTCTTTCTTCTTGGACGGACATCCTTTTCAATGTTTCTTGTGGTGTGCCTTAGCAACGTTTTCGGTGATGACAGCCGATCTTGATAGACAAATGACTAATGGAAATTGATCATCTCCAACGAATGCATTAGCTTGCAAGGTACCAATCATTTGAAACAAGTACTTATATGCAGAGAATTTAACTGAATAATCAGCCCTCCGTTATCTCATAGCTTCATCTGATTTGAAATCAACAGTGACTGAGCAGATGAAAAAAATATTTCGGGGCCATGCATTCACAATACACGTAGCTCAACAACGTTCAACTGATCTGACAGGATTATTGTATGCATTGGCCATCATACAATTTTGATACTTCCGACTCCAAGATTTAAACTCTGTGATACAGCTGCAGACATGGTCATAACGCAGTTCAGTTGTTCTGAAGCCGTATATGTTCCGGGGTCCACACTTTCAACACATATTGAGATATTGTTGTTGAATATTGCCTGGATGACAAAAAAGGGCTTTTGAATCACTTTAAACTCAGTAATATGTATGAAGCCAAGTAAGTTGTCATCAACGGTGATGAAGATAAATCTCCGATTTTTGCTGCTAAATTCTGTTACCGACGAAATTATCTTCTTAATGGTAAATTCTTCTCATACAGAAACTACAAAACCCCGTCTTTTCGAAACTTCAGAGAAATTTTAATGTGCATTCCACCCACCTGTGCCTAGTTTTAAATTTAGATTACGTACTCCATAGTAAATGACGCACGAAATGACTTCCTGTAGCTTTTCTCTGCTTATAACGAAACAACTATTGAAATATTTTGCCTCAAAACATTGGTCTGATATGTTAAATGTTTCACCAGTTATTACCTTGTTCTACCTCATATGCGCAATGATATTCGCATCTGCCAACATATACACACTCTATAGCTTAAAAAGCAACGCACCTAGAAGGAGTAATCCTAGTGGGAGAAAATCCGTAGATGTGACGCTCACGTATTAAAAACAAAACGCTAACATTATCATATAAATTGAAGGTTTTATTCCGGAAATGCAACTGCAATAATACGTTGGTCCACCTGTGATGGATAGTTGGAATCTGGATCAGAAACTTTTCATGCTTAAATAAGCTGAATATATTGCTGCGTTCTACAGGTACGTGGATTAGGAGTGACTGACGACAACATTTGATGAGGAAACAAAACCCAATTTATTCGTCCGTATTTCACAGGACGCGATAAACACTCTGAAACAATCGGCAACACAGCCTTCAGGGTATCAAGATATAACGGTGAAGAGAGCTTCACGGCAAAACACTAAATACAGCTTCCGACTCGGTCGATCGCTCTCGGAGCTTAACACATTCAACGTACTCTTCACAATAAAACTTCCGACACACTGCTACTCCAAGTGCAGGCAGGGTATTTATAGCTTTTGACCTGCCTTCGAGAACATTCTGGGGCAAACCGGTAAGAATTCGTTCTAGTATTTTCGCCAATTTTGTCACCCAGGTGGGCGATTTTTCGCCAAATCTGACAATCCTACCTCTCCGTGCCATTTTCTGGAAGTCCCAAGCCCGCTTTGCGGGGAAGCTATTATACCGCAGCTGGGCATTTCATAACAATATATATTATTGGGAAAGTCTAATTTATAAGCTTCATTCCCTGAGTAGCTCTTGTGCAATACTACGGAGGAAGAGATGGTTATATGACTGATGCGTTGGGCCAAGATGCAAGTGAATACCTAGCCTTATTGATCTGAAGGAGGTGGTTGCAGCTTTGTTAAAATGTTATGCGACAATCGTGCACAAATTGTATCCATGCATTCATTTTCATTTTAAAATATTCGCTGTTGCCTTTTGCACTTTTTAATTCTCGAGATTAGGTGTTTCATTTCGCTTTATTCGTATTTGGTAGCTATTAATGCTCTTCATTTCTCTTATGAATCTTCTACTGAAAATAAAATCAATGAAGAGAAAAAAAAAAAAAATCTGAAATGTTTCAGATTTTAAATTACGTCCAAAGGGGCGTTTTTTAACATTTTGTGTGTTACCTTTCTTTATTAAATATCATGTTCCTCGCACTTAAACCATAAGATCCAGTGCAACACCAATATCGCAAAATAGTTTTAAAACGAGCATATCTTTAGAATTTCCGATACAGAGACTCACGCGCTGGAGATAAAAATGTTTTTTTCTGCACAACGTTGCCATTGCTCGCTTTGAAATCCTTCAGTTTGTTAATCAAAAATTCGTCAAAGTTTTAAAAAATAGGAAATCGATCATAAAACAAATTTCAAATTTCAAATTGGGTCTTCCACATGCTCATATTCGTTGGAGGATTACGTTATTCAAAATTCGATGACTCTATGTACCGTTGTTTTATCACAATACGAGAAATATACATACATTTATGCAGATTTTTCATTATTTAATTTCTTCAAATATAATGCAGGACTCTAACATTTTGTGGCAACAGTTTGAAAAGTGAACCGACATTTATGAGACCGACGCAAAATGCCAAAACGAAACTAATAGTCCTTCGGGATTCAAATCCCTTTGGACTAAAATGAATAATATTTTAGAATTAAAATTCTGTCCACATTTAAAGTTATTTTGTCTCGTTTCAGGAGAACTCATGTTGAAAAACCCGCGAGTAAGAAGAAACCTCCATTGCTTCGTGCCAGAACGCTGCCTGCAATAATATGTCCAAGTCTGAATATCATCCAAGCTCAGCTGGAAGCGGATGCCGTCGGTCGAAGTAAGACATATTCTGCACGATTTACCTTCCTTTATAAAAATACTTTTCACACTTCCGGCAAGCCTCTCACATAAAATAATTGCTGTTTCATAAAAACAATCAAAATGTGTATTTTTTGTGAATGGTACACATTCATGACTAATATATATGTATACCATTTGAATGAATTTATCAAGATCACGGGGATAACTCCTACAATATCTCAAACAAGGAGAGTAAATTAATATGAGCTATCTAGCGCACTAATACAATAAAGGTAAAACAATCAGCAAATGTTAATCACTCCCGAATTAGTGACAAGAACCAAAGTTTGAAAACGTTACGTTCAGTGCAACTTCTTAGACAGACAGGCGTATTTCCAAAAATATCTGTTTTGAAAAAAAATATATAAGTCAGTCATTTTATTGTCTTTCTTACGTTTGCATTTGCGAAACTAAAGTACACAGTAAGATGTAAATATTTGTTAGATTAAATGCTATAAAATATTTTTACAGAAGAGAAAAAAAGATTTATAAATATAATTGGAATATGTTTTAGTATTTAGAGTCAAAATGTTCAATAATTTTTTTTATGAATTGGTCCATTTGTACCAACTTTTCTGCATAAATATTTTCGTGATTTATAAGTGGATTATTTTCGTTATCGTGATTTGTAAGTAGATTTTATTTAGTCCTGGCAATCGGCTTAAACTGCGTAGTCGATGATCTTCAGTATTGTTGAATTACGTTTTAAAAAATACTAGTTGCTTTGCAAAGTGGTCTTCTTATTAAAGTGCTGGTACTTAAAATTTTAAGTAGTACCTCTATACACCTGTATAGAAGGTATTTCTATAAGTCTTCCTCTATTTTTATATTTACCAGGAAACACTAGTGATAAAAAGTGCTCTAGACGAAAGGCATTTCAAATAATAAAGAGAACATATTACCCGTTGTCTTTGGGCACCAAGTTAACTTTTCAGTTACCAATTGATGTAAAGAGGTGTTCCAAAATCACATACATATATGTCTTTCAGTGAAGGAAATTAGTGCTTTATGAAAAAATTTATGAAAACCCTTATCGTTACCATTCGTATTTTACAGCATAAAGTATAATAAACCTAAGCACCTTTCACAGTTTTTAAAACATTATGTTCACAGTAAAATAAGCTTGCTAATTTTATTATAAACAGAGTGAATCTATGTCCAAATATATTCATTTTTAATCAAACGAATCCATTTATAAATCGCGAATACATTTAATGCAGAAAGGTTGGTACAGATGTATTAATTCATGGAAAATTATTGATTAATTTAAATTTAAATACTAAAATAGATTCCTTTTATACCTATAAAACTTCTCTGTTGCTTTGTAAAATGCTATTTTATAGCATTTAATTTTGAGCAAATATTTACCCCTTACTAACGTTTCGGAAGCGCAAGAAAAACAGTTAATAAAATGACTAATCTTATTTTTTTTTTCCAAACCATACATTTCAAAAGCAGGCACGCTTTCCCCCATTTCCTCGTTTGTTGCTATGAACATTCCAAAGAGTTATCCTATATATATAGTTTAGCTATATATATAGGATAACTCTTTGGAATGCATTCCAAAGAGTTATCCTATTATAGTTTAGCTTTGATTTCAATCAAGAAAATATAAATCAGCTGCAAGTAAGTTAATAAAGTAAGTGAAATATTTTTCAAAGCTTATTTACTGATAATATTTGCCTATGCTCTATAAAAGCTACTTTTCTCCGACATGCTTTCAAGAGAAAAATATCTCCTTTTTCGTACTGAAGATGGAATGGGCTTGTGTGTGCAGATGCATGCCGGGAGTCTCAAAACCTCTTAAACTCTTAGACCCTTAGGATATGTTATGAATAAATCTTATGCAGCTTCAACCATCACATATGTGTACGTTTCTCAGAAACTGCGTTGGACAGCGATTATTACAGCCGAATATTATGTGTTTTTTAAATGGAAAAGCTTTCGTTTTGGCCACCACGATTATGTGTTTTGTCCCTACTGATTTCCTAAAAATCAGGCACATTTAACTTCGAAAATACGAATCCTGCAAATGTATTCACACATTAAAATTCACTGAAATATGTTTCTTCATATTTCTATATAGAAATATCTTTCTTGGGTCATCCTGTATTTAACATCTGCACCTAGTCGGCTTTACAAACGAATATTCACATATGTATAAGAATATCAAGATTTAAACAGGCTCTTATATCAAAGAAAAATAAGATTGTTACTTAAGTCATGAACATTGGCATGCATAAAAGAACAGTCTTGGGCTACATATTTATATATGTGATTTATGTTAATTAATCAATCTAGTTTCTCGTCTACGTTTGCAAATATTTAATCAGTATATGCCTGACTAGGTTAATCTAAGCCATTGTGAATTACTCCGTAATTTTGTTTAAACCAATACAACTTTTCAAGGACCACATAAAGCTGGCAGAATTTTCCATTATTGTGCGAAAGTGTTATTTAACTTTCGAAGCGAGAGTAAATAATTGAAATAGTTGAAATAAATTTTGAAGTTCATAATAGTGCCTAGATAAGCACTTACTTCTGTCTTTAATAATTTTCTTTTCTAAGTATTGTGCTACACTTATCTCATAACTCTCATTACCATCAATTTGAGGCACAAGATGCTCTGTATAATACCAAGTGTATAATAGTGTAAGGACAGACATTGGGTAAATCAGAAAATGGTTTCATTCTTTTCCTCAAATTTAACTTTGCCACGCTTAGAGGCCAAAAGTTTGTTAATGACGTTTGCTCATAATTAATAAAGAAATTATTTTAAAACATTGAAAACTGGGCAGTGTATGTATTTATTCCTGAATAGAGAAATACCGCCGAATAGTATATGGCTGCATATTACCTATGCCTCCTTACAGTTAATTTTATTTTAGTGTAATATGATGAAAAACACCTTACATACATATAACAAGCATGCACTCCATGAATCAAAGCCCGTCACTGATAAATGCACAAAGAAAATGGAACTAATATGTAGCGAAAAGAGTGAGCAGGAAGACTGTTTCGCGTGTTCACATGTATGTGAAACACTCAGAAATAATTTTCAAGCTCTACTGTAAAGGACATATCACTGCGTGTCTCCATGTTATCGTCCCAAATGCGGTCAAGAAGGGGAGAATGACATTAATTGCGAAGGAAAAAGTAAACGGGTGTGTTAGAGTTCATAAGGGGATATATATTGTAAAACAAAGATGATTTTAGGTCTCGTTCAGCGTTAATATATCAGGGAAAAAATTTAAATAGAGTTGCAGGGAGAACAGTCGTTGTATCGTAACCAACGCCATCACCAGTTGCGCATTTCGATAATCCCCAGTCGTTGTGATTCATCAGAGATTAATTTTTGTTCCGTGCAATTATGAGTTATTCTTACACGAGATGTAACACGATCTCGAATGCAAAAACTAAGGACTAAACGTGAATAAAAAAATTAAAAATGATGTACGCATTTCAACCTGCCATTTCATGTTGCTTCGCGGTGTCAAAACGTTTGCCTGGATTGCGCGCCAGCCAGGAAAGATTATGTTAGATTATCTCAGTATGCTCTGCTTTTCATGCAAATTCTATGTTTTTAACGCGATTCCTTTGTAGCAGTTTTAGTGGCAAGCGATGTATTATTTTTATGTACAATGTCTCCAAAAACTCCTTGCCTGCCCTTCGCCGTAGACTTATAGTTCCCTTCACAAAAATGTACTAAAGGACGCAGATATCCATAGTTTGACATTTATTTAATAAAATATGACCAATTCTATAAAAACCATCCAGTTCAGCTTTTCAGTCAGCTCTAAATAAAAAATAAAAAATAAAATAGTTGACTCCTACACAATAAAAATTGACTGAGATATTTAATTTCAAAATGTGGACTTCCATTTCAACTTGCGTTAAGCGGTCGGTTCATTAATAAAATGGAATCGTTCGAGGGACACTTGTTCCCTATAATGTCTTTTATAGTTTATTTATGAGTAATATTTTTATTTAGAATTTGTTACAACTGGTTGTGCCGAAAGAATTTGGGCACAAGTAATTTATAAATTTTCAAACGTTAACCCGCGAGCTCGCGCGCTGGTTCCAATGGACCCACCCGATTAAAGCAACCTTTCTGAAAACGCCCCTATTTTTCTCAAGTGTTTGTAATTCAGTTTAGTCTCCTCCAAGGACATCATCTTTATATTTCCGAAGTTTTTTGCCGGAAATTTTATTCGAAGTTTTGTCTTAATTGGATCGGATCTTTCAGACCTAACGCGCCTATTCGCATTACTGTAAGGTCGTTTATTTATGGTAGCACAGAAAACTGCAAACATGCCGCGTAATCCTACAAAGGAGAAACGTTACGTTTGCAAAAATTATTTGATGTATCAACTGCTAAGACTCCGTTGAAGAAACTAATAATGGAATTTATAATGAATTTTTTAATTTCTCATGACTATGATTCAGAAATCGAGATTTGATTCCGAAAACGAAAATGAGAATGACATTTATTGCTTTATTGGAAAAAAAAACCAATGGTAAAAAGAAGTCTAAAGCTGATGTTAGAACTCCTCTAAAAATACTGTTACTAAATTGCCTGGAAACATTGGTGTAAGACAAAACATGTGTAGACTCCAAATGAATTGTGGTAACTTTTACTAAGCGAAAAAATGTTGCTGAAAGTCGTCAATTATACAAATATTTTACAATATTGCAATATGTTACAGTTTTTTTTTTTTTTTTTTTTTTTTTTACTATTAAAACGAACGTTCAACAGCATTTATTTCAAAACAGATGAAGCTAATCCAATTTCACCGAAAGTTCGCTACAATCATTCACAGAAATAAGTAAAACAACTGAATTGAGATGTTCTCCTCCAGCTTTTACAAGCTTTTTAAATCACGCACGAGAAACTTCTCGTATTTTCTTGATTCTTCTGGATACCAAAAGAGTACAGTTACGAGATATCTATTATTAAAATGTTAGATGCGCGTGCGCCTGTATTTTAGTTTTTTCGGCATAACTTTCTCTTCAAATTTCTCACGCGCAGCATTGCAGGGAGAAATGAAAATAGCAAATTAAATACAAAATTCGTAACAATATAAATAATGAAAAGAAGATAAGAGAATATGTACGCGAAAAAATTCGGTACTTACGTATTATCGCAACCAGGTTGGTGCTATTTGTAAGTTTGAGTAATAAAGTATGAATAGAAAGAAATGTACATTTATTAATTACAGATAATTTTTAATACAGTTTTTTATATTATTTTGTTTTAAAATATAAAATAGCAATTAAACCCTTCCGGTTTCGAATTTGAATAAGTTGCAGAATTATTTTTTGGGCGGAAATCTTTTCGCTATTTCTTTTAGCACTGATTCAAAACCGTATTCGCCATAACCATGTACACGTCGACTTATTTTTACTTAAAAAAACATCCCAGGATTGCACAAAAATGGCATTGCGCACACTCTTGACTTTATCCATCTACACTGCTATTTTCTCATAAATTACAAAAATTTGCACGAAAATGCAGGAAAATTTTGTGAATCTCCACATGCTCTTTTTACAAAACTACGTATAACACGTAGGGTTGCCATAAGTAGGGTCGCCAAATTTGTCAATTTATGCGAATTTTGACCTGGTTGCGTTAATACGTAAGTACCAAAAATTCTGTAATGAATGCTATTTCAGATATAAATATAATAAAAATGTTATGAAATTAATTTTAAAATATGTAACTTAATTCATATGTTCTTAGTTTAAGATCACATGGCTTTATTGTTAAATATTCTCTTCCAGAACAAAATTGGAAATAATTTGTAAAGTCTCATGTGTTTTGGTTACATAAGCTAAGACTACTACATAAGCGGCTTATCTATATGTGTAGATTAACAAATAGAAATGTAAGGGTGTAAAAGGTCCTTTTATTTAAATCTAAATAAGCTGAACAGAAGACACATCTGGGGCTTAGAAATCAGCCAACACTTTTGGATTGAACTCAAAAGCAGAATTTTGTGTTAAAACTAAATCTAAGTCTTTTTAAGCCAAACGCTATGCAGAGATATTTACACACTTAAGAACGCTCTTAACCTACACCGACGTGATAGCACTAACAGCAAGGATAAAGCAAAGCGATAAACAAGAGTTTTTAACGTAGAATATGGACTAGCAACATGGCCTTCAAGATACAGAACATGCTCTGACTAAAACAATCCAAACCCTTATCTACATACACGCAAGATAATTTGCCTTCTGTAAAGAAAACACAAAGTGGGAAGTCACAATATAGATTCGAAACATAAAATAACTGGTTAATTATCATAAATTAACTATTACGAATATATGAATGTTTTTAACAAAATTTTTTACAGTTCTATGAAGCAAATATTTAAAAATATGCATGCTGTAAATATTTTTTTTTTTTGTTTTAACTCAAGCAATATTTTACTTTAATTTTAGTTAATACTAGAAACCAGAAATTTGTTTAGACTAAACATTAACTATGTTTAATATTACCACAGTTAAAATTAAAGCATGTTTATGTACTTGGACTTTAGCGCTTTTGTAAAAAGAAAATATGCTGAGATTTTAGCACTTCTGTTAGAAAACGTTTTTTGATATTTTAGTTGAAAATATATACTAGATCGTGTGTTTATGCGTATAAAAATGCCATTCTTCAATATTGTCGAAAGCTGTGTATTGTATTTTGTCTCACAGATATAGAATTATTTGTCTATTTAATTAAATAAGGTTCCTTGAAAAAAATACGATTAGTCAATAAAATATGTACTCGTTCTTGCATTATAGCCCGTCAGCACCCGAGCGGTAAATCGATACACACTGGATTTACGACCTGGGTTAGAATCCAGGCGAGAGGGCTGGCTGCATGGGCGTTTTCGTGGATATTCCTATGTGTACCAGTTTCCTTAGAAAGTCCTTCACGAAGTCACCCCTCCCCTTAGGTAAATAGCCGTAGTGTGCTTTGCTGTAATAAACTAAGCCAAACCATTCTTGCATTATAACAAGAACACTTTGGTTTACATATAGACGATAATCAATTATGTGTGTTGGTATATCGAGTGATAAGTTTTCGCATGATAAATTTTCCCATACTTGCATTATAACAAGAACACTTAGTCTTACATAAAGAAGATAATTAATTATATTTGTTGGTATATCGAATGATAAGTTTTTCATTTAATTGAGTTGGTGTCCCTCTGTATCTGGAAACGATTTTGAATTTCTACTGCATGTGAAAATAATTTTAATACATACTTATTAAATAGTTTGCTAAAATGTTGCAAACTGGCAGAATTACAAAGAAGCAGAAAACCAAAAAATTTTCTGTCTTAAAAGTTTTGGAATATATAGAAATTCCAGCAAATAAAAATAAAGTCTGCCTAATTCTAATAATTTCTGTAGGAATATAAAAAACTCTACTTTCGAACACCATGAAGAACTATATTTTCCCTGGTTGCACACGAAGCAGATGTAATAAATCACTTAATTTTGACATTTCTAAAATTCTAATAATTATTTGGTTCACTAAGTAATCCATAAGCTGTTACTTTCATATTAGAATCAACGGACTTAACAACAGACACATAAAACTTTCAGCAGTGCCGAGAACTTTAAGCGGCTGCAAATGATTTATCGCCAATCTGCCTTTCTTTTCGTCTCTTTGGCGACATTTCACGCTGCACAGCCACACCCAGCTACGTCTGTCTGGAAACAAGCAAAAATAAAAAAAGGTCACTTGGTTTCAAGAAAAGGTCACTTGGCTTCGAGAACATCAGCTTTTTCTAGCAATCGTTAGTCATTTTTAATTAAATCGATGAACATCTTAATTATTGTCTTAGTTAGATGTTTTGGTTTTGGCCACAGTTTTCTATACTAAATATTGAACCAGTTTTTACCCACAGTTTTTTTTTTTTTTTTTTTTTTTTTGTTGTTTGTTTGTTTGTTGTTGTTGAATGTCTGATAAGATTTTATAATAATGTCTGATTTACAGTTTTTTTTTTTTTTTTTGGTCATTAAATATCAAGGTCCAGAATTTTTTGTCCCTGAAGGACTATTGTTTTGGTTTTGCGATTTTGCGTTGGTTCACTATAAATGTACGTTTCACTTTTCCAACTGTTGCCACCAAATGTTAGAATCCTGCGTTGTATTTGAAGAAATTAAATAATGAAAAATATGCATAAATTTATGTATATTTCTCGCATTGTGATAAAACAACGGTTAATAGAGCCATCGAATTTTGAATGACGTAATCCTCCTACAAATATGGGCATGTGGAAGACCAAATTTGAAATTGGGAATTTGTTTTATGATTGATTTCATATTTTGTAAAACTCAAGGATTTCAAAGCGAGCCATGGCAACGTTGTACAGAATAAATATTTTTATCTCTAGCGCTTGAGTCTCTGTATCGGAAATTGTAAATATATGCTAATTTTAAAACTATTTTGTGATACTGCTGTTGAATTGAATTTGGTACTTTTCCGTTTCGCTGGCGCAAATCTCGCCAAGCAGACTTTATTGGCGACAACATACAGTATACACATAAAAAATATTAAAAAAATGTTAGTTCTAAGAATTCCTTTTTTGAAGGCATAAACATTTTAATATCGCTTAAAATTTTATAAAAAGCCAATAAATAAAGACAATAAATTTGTAAAAAGACATTAATTTAAGAATTTACTATGCTTTCATGGTTCAACATCCTGATTCGCCGGTTTATATCACGTGACAACAAGCGTTCTCATTTCACGTAAACTACTCTACAAAAATCTAATGCTCTCAGTAATTATCTACATTAATTTCAAGTTAAATCTTAATTTGGAACACAAGTTTAAATGCAAGAAATATTTCAATTCGTACGAATAGCTTACTCAGAAATTATGTAAAACTGCAGTGCTTTACTTCGCTAATGCATTCTCGTTAGAATGGATGAATTTAACCCTTGACTTTACCATTTCTATATTTTCGGCTTCGGGTTAAGCGCTGTGATTGCATCCTAATTGACTTAATTACCAAAAATGGCCTTAGACATAAAACTGAACTATCTTATAAAAATTCTATGTAATTATATGCCAGTATTGAAAGAAACAATCAATCTGATAAGAAAAAGCTGCGACTTGTTTTGAAAATGAGGCTTAAAAGGTTACCAGTGAGAATATTCCGTTTGGCATCGGTTGTACCATTATTGGCGACTTTATCGCTTGCGCCGGCAAAACGGAAAAGTACCTTGAATTTTATGGTTTAAATGCGAAGAACGTGATATTTAATAAATAAATGTAACACACAATATGTTGCAAAAACGCCCCCTTGGGCGTAAATTAAGATCTGAAACATTTCAGACTTTTTTTTTTTTTTTTGAGTCATTCGTCGTTGAGCAAGATTTCATTAATTGGGGAAAATTAAAATGTTAATTTGCTCAGCATTGCTGAGTTAGTTTGAAAATTAGATTACACCAATGTTACGAATACTAATAAAGCGCACCTTAAACGTTGCATATTTCCACAAGAAAGTTCAGGTAAATTACTTCCTTTGCAATACATAATTAAATTTTGCTTTTTGGAGAAAAATTAGTTATTGGTAAACATCAATCACTCTTTAGCTTTCATAAAAACAAAATAATTACTTAGAAGCAAGCGATGAAAAAATGCATTTTTCTCGCTACTTATGATTGTGAAACGTAAGCTTCTTTATTGTTATACAGCTTGACAAAGCTCAAAGCTTGTTATACAGCTCTTGGAGCAAACTAGGATGCATTACAATCTTCTTTCTTTCTCTATATGGAGTTATGAGACCCTCTGTGCCCATATAAACAAGACCACTAATCACTGGTAGTTTTTTTTCGAATTTGGTTCTCACCGAATGGAAAAATAATTTTACTACCTATCTTGGAGTAAATCTCGACAATAAGCTCACCTTCACAAATTATTCCAAGAAACTTCCTAAAAAGTTTAATTATACTATTTGCAAAATGCTATCCGTTTTTGGACGACACAGCAAGCTCTCCATCAAAAATAAGGTTATATTCTACAGGTCTGTCCGTCGTCCGGCTCAGCTCTATGCATCTTCTATTTGAGCCCAAGGTGCTAAATCTAATCCTCAAGAGCTACAGATTCTTCAAAACAAGACTCTCCAAATTATCTTTAATACCTCTTTGTATATCAAGAACTCTGTCATCCAAAACGTCTTTAAAATTCAATATATCAAGGACTAGCTGAGAAACAATGCCATTAAGTCCTACCTTTCAGTCAAACACCATCAAAATCGAATTATATACAATCAAAAACAAAGCTCTTTTCCACTGGAAAAATACTCAGGTTTTACAGTGGATGGACAAAAATATGGAAACACCTTGTGAAATGCATGTTTGAAAAGAAAGATTGATTTTAATGAAATATGTAGGTGGCGCTGGCGTTTTTGACTACTGACGCCACCTATACAACTTCGTAAATGTGCTAAAAAGTGCAGTTGTTTTCGGAGTACTGTTATGTGAGGTTGTCATTGCATTATGTCAGAGTTAACAGACTTCGAACGTGGGCAAATTGTTGGAGCACGTATGGTAGGTTCTTCCGTAAGCAAGGTAGCCGAGATGTTTAGTGTTTCAAGAGGTACTGTATCGAAGATTTATTCCGCATATTTGAAAAGCGGAAAAACATCATCAGCTAAATCACAGCGCGGACGAAAGTGTGTCCTGAGTGATCGTGACAGACGATCATTAAGGGCAATTGTGTCGAAAAATAAGAAGACCACAGCTGCAAAAGTTACTGCTGAAATGAATGTTGTGTTACCGAACCCTGTTAGTACCAAAACAATTAGAAGGGAGCTTCATAAACAGAGAATTGCTGGCCGTGCTGCAATTGAGAAGCCACTCATCAGTGATGCTAATGCCCGTAACAGGAAAAGGTGGTGTTTAAGTCATAAAGGCCTGGACTATAGAGCAGTGGAAGCGAGTAATATGGTCTGACGAGTCTTCTTTCACATTGTTTCCCACTTCTGGCCGAGTTTACGTTTGGAGAACGCCATCTCAAGCCTATAATACAGACTGCTTGTTGCCAAGAGTGAAACATGGCGGGGGTTCTGTTATGGTTTGGGCAGCCATATCGTGGTTCTCTGCTAGCCCCATGATAACTGTGTCAGGGCACATGACTGCCAAGACTTATGTGAACATTTTGGCCGATCAAGATGGTGATGGTGTCTTCCAAGACGACAAAGCCCCTGTTCACACAGCTCACATTGTCCAGGACTGGTTTTCTGAGCACGAGGATGAGTTGTCTCATCCCCCAGGCCACCACAGTCACCAGACCTGATATTATCGAACTTTTGTGGTCTACATTGGAACGGAAAGTGCGTTCTCGTTATCCACCGCCAACATCGTTATCTGAACTTGCCACCATTTTGCAGGAAGAATGGTATAATATTCCCCTGGCAAACATACAGGAACTGTATTTATCCATTCCGAGAAGACTGCAAGCTGTTTTGGATGCCAACGGGTTTCCTAACCCATATTAAGCAAAGAAACATGTTTTTTTAAAGGTGTTTCCATATTTTTGTCCAACCCCTGTATGATCAGTATTTGTTTTGCATTTAAATTCTGTGATCCAGTTACAATTTAAACTGGAATATCATGAACAAGTTATGATCAAGCTCTGGCAGGTGGGAATTTGTAATTTTGGCTCATTATTAACAGATTGACGTAAATTAATTAATTGAGGTAAAGGACGCAAAAACTATCAGTCGTTGTAAGTAATTAATATCTTCAGTTCTTCCTCGCTAAATCTTTAGATCTGCTTAGTATTTTATTGAACTCTAAAATGCTTTTACTGAAGTTTAAAAATCTAGGCAAGCTGAGCCCATAAAATTTCGCTTTTAGATGAAAGCTTGATGTGAGATTTTTCAGGTTTGGTTTCGCAGTACAAAATAAACAAATAAAAAAGAAGGAGTATTACTAGCAAAAGCATACATGCAATTCGTTAAATCTCTCATACGTTTAGAAGTTGGAACGTGAATCTTTTAAAATACATCGCAGGTGTAAAATTTCAACATTAACTACACAGTGATAACTTTTATGACTAATATTTGGGTCTTTGTAAAGCTATAACTATATTTCTTTTCCCCCCAAAGTATTTCAAATATGTGAATATATTCCTTTAGGAAAGAAATCGAGTAGAGCTGTAAAATAAAATAAGCATATATTCAATCATTATGACCTGGATTATTTTACTACAGAAGCTAAAAAAATCGGCTTAAGAATTGTCACCAAATTTATCACAGTTTTCCACTTTCATTCATATCAACATTCAACAGCAGAAAAAGGAGTGTTCGTTCCCTATGGATAATACGATAGATAAGCCCGCAGCTGAAGCTTTTTAGAAAATTAATGCCTACGGTTACCGTAATATGTCTACTTTCCGCTAGAGTTCTCAATATATTCACTGAGTCTGTTCGATTTGAGATCAGTTTGTTTTACTTATATACAAGAAGCTATCCGTATTTCAAAAGAAGCTTTATTTCTCATCTTTGAGAAATGCTGTTGTAAATATGAAATCAAAAAATAACTGCGCGCTCGAAAGTATATGCCAAAAGGCGTGTATTTGTGCTATCATGTGAGGAGTTGATATTTATCCTAAAAAAATTAACAATTATGTCCACTGTGATACCTTGATCATAATTCAAAATTTAGGTAATCTTCTTCAAAATTCAATCTGTACTTGAAATTTTAATTATCGGACACTTTTTCGGAATTTACTAGTATTTTATTTTTATGATATTTATGATATTTTCTCTCTTCTCTTCGCATGCCTTCGGTGGTGTAACTGGAAGCCCACTCAACGCGTAATGAGGAGTTTCAGGGTTCGAACCCCACAGAGGGAACTGCATATTTTTCCCGTCTCCTCGTTCGCAAAAAACCTAATGATTTTATAACTTAAACCCTAATATACCTGTCTGCTTTCCTGTTGACACGGTGGTAAGGGTGTCGGCTTGCATGGCCTAGGGCTCCAATTCGAATTCCAAAGAAGGTATAGATGCTTTTGAAAGTTTGCAATGACTGTGATGTATGGTAGTCTTTAAAATACTGTCGAAACTAAGTCCTCTCGTAAGCTGATATCCTTGGGAGATCCTTCGATTCTTTCCCCCGGGGGGGATTCTTCTCGAAAACAGGGACGGAGTTGGTAAAATTTGCCTTACTAATTATAAAGTGCCCAAGGCAGCGAGAGGCGATCAAATTTGTGGATTTGATCTGGTGTTATTCTGAAACAAGTAAGATAATCCACAACTAATAGAATCAGTCTTTGTAAGTATTTGGTTACACCTTAGGAATCTTTTATTGTATTCACTTAAATAAGCATTTTGAGTAAATTTATATTAATTGTTTCCGAAGTTTGCTGAAACACTTTGGCTTTAGATTTAAGCTTTAGATCTTTCCAGTGTAATTTAAGTTTTCTTTCTTAGATTTATGTATAAGATTAAAAACAGTTAAAATGTTCCATTCAGGAAGAATTATTACAGAAATATTTCTTTCTGACGTTTCAATAATAATTTATTTCACAAAGCGATATTCTTTTAAAAGAATTTTATTTAAATATGCTTATTCTACAAACTAGGGAACAATAATAAATTAATGCGTCAACATAACACAAAAAAATTAAAACTATATAAGTTTCACTAATTCGATACGAATTCCTACGTAAATTGAGACATGCGCGACGAAAGAAGTATTTAAAGAAAGAAACTGAAAATCAAATTGCCCGAATTTCAGTACATTTCTATGCAGTAAGCTGTGAAATTTGTTGGGAAGTAGTTTCAATAAATTAGTAAGTATCAATAAAAAAAAATATAAATTTTATGAAATAACAGATACACTCTGATGATCAAAGTAATTAAAAATATCAAGTTTTATAAGTCAAATTTAAGAAGTAAAATAAACTGAAGACAATTTCGAATGTATGTTGAGGTGTGTTAAAATGTATGCAATAGTTATTAGAAGTGATAGAGAAGTATTATAATTTATCATCAATCAGAAAGTAATCGCAGCTAAATAGGTTTCGGGATAATGAAAGCCCAGATGCGTCTAATTTGTCGCCCCTTAAGAGAATGAATAAGTTTCTGCATACCAAAAAAGTAAATAAACCTTTCCAAAAAGTATTTCGTTCACGAGGTAAACAAACAGCTAACGGAAACGAAGATATAAAGATGAGTAGTTACCTTCCTGCTTCTCAAAAGAGGAGGGAAAATAAAAAATTGTGAAGCAGCAATCATAAAGAAAATATTCCAAAGGAAAGAAATATCGCAGCTGCAGAAATGGAACGTAAAGAGTCACGTGGGCGTGTCCGCCCCTTTAAATGGCAATGGCTGCCCTTTTATCAGATTGTCTGTTGCATAAGTGTTTGCGTAAATGGTCTTAACTAGAGAAATAATAGAAATTTTTCAATGCGGTTTTTGCATAGTGCTCAGAAATGTTAATAGAATCAGAATAAATAAAAAAATTGATTTTTTGAATGCTTAAAGGTGCTGTGCCCCCTTAATTAAAATTAAAATAAATGTGAAGTTAGCTTAGTAGGAAAACTCTTACCTGACATGGAAAATGAAAACTGGTTAGCTGATTTGACATCTTTTGTGGATATGATTGTTCATTTAAACGAATAGCCTCTCCGAAGCAACATTATTTAGTAAATGGCATGTTTCAAACAAGGACGTTATTTGAAATTTAGCGGAAACGATATCAGTCGAGTTTAGGAACAGTAATTAATTAATTTTCAGATTCTCTGAGAATATGTCACGTAAACTTGTAAAGACCATATTTTGTACTAATCAATTACTTTTATATTAAGAAACTTTCCTTTCCCTTCTGATTTCAATTTCCTGCCCGAATGCAAATTTAAATGACGTATATGGAAATTCCCAATGAGTTCGGAAACAGTATTTAAGTAGGAAATTAAAGAGTTCAAAGTAGAAGAGTTAGTTACGAGTAGAGCGAGTTACGCCGAGAAAGAGTTTATTCCGCTTGTTTGCAAGTAGTTCTGTAGCTGAATATTTGTGCTACAGCCACATACTTTCGATTACATTAATAATTTAGACTCGAGCTGAATTAGATTGAAGTAGGAGCCAGTCGTGTAATTAAAGTTGGATTCATTCTGATTGTATATGTTACCGTGAAAGACCGAAATTGGAGAATGTCGACTTTCAACGGAGAACGTCAACATTCACCAAATACGTCGGTGAAAGATCGAATATTTCTTTACATTCTTGTACATTCGGACCCTCACCGGTGTATGTCGACAATCACAGATATGCTCTGGTGTAAGTCGAAAAGAGAGGAGTATATGTGCACTCTGCCATTCCAAAAGGAAGTGTTCCACAAATTAATGCAGTTGTAAAAGCAAGGGCCTCTTGTGCAATTCAAAGTGTCATAATAGTTTAAGTTGTTGCAATAAATAAAATTTGAATCACATAATTTGGTAAGTTTATAACTTCTATTATTTTCCTTTCTCATTTTGAATGTACTGTGTGTTTCAAGTTCTTATGTTCTTAACCCGCGGGAAGGCGCGTGGGGTGTATCATACCCCAACCCTACATAAAAGTGGAGTATTCCTAACTTGTGAAACTGAAATTCTGTGCTGCTTTCAGTAGTTGAGTTTCTAGTTGTGGTTGACTTTCAGAACCGCTTTTTCTTTTCCTGTGTGTTTCAGAAAAAGATTTATCGGTATTTTGTTGGAACTGGGGTATGACACACCCCACGCGCCTGTCCGTGTAAGTGTTTTTCTGACTGAATATTTAGTTCAGAAATTTATTTCTAGAGTGTAACAGTAAATATTTCTACTCGCAAGTGATTTTAAAGTACTTGACATTAAATTCTTAAAAATTTCTAACTGCATTATGGTAAAAAGAATGAGTCCCTATGAACTGGAGATGCAACGCATGCGAGATTTATTAGAAATATTTGAAAGCGATGAAGATTGCATTTCGGAAACTGAAGATGAAACTAAGAATATTTTCTACGCTGTTTTGGTTTCGAAAAAGATAAAACATTAATTCCTGATGTTCCTAAAAAAAGGAAAAACTGTTCTTATGCTTTATATAACGATCATTATAACATTATAACGTTATATAACGATCATACTATAGATGATACTATTGGAGAAAATAAAACGTTAGGAATTATATGTTTTAATAATATGACTAAAGGAGCAGTGGATATGGATGATGAAATGTCAGCCAATTATTCAATTCCCAGAATAACGAGAAGGTAGCCAATGGTAATGCTTGAAATGCTTGAATTATATTACATTCAACTGCTAATCCACCAACAAGAAACAGAAGTCTGTTTTTGAAAGACTTAGCATTACAATTAATGAAAAAAAGTATTGAACAAAGATCAGAGATTAATACTTTTCCAAGAAATTGACGTACTGCATGCAAAACAAAAGCAGAAGTTTCGACGAAGAATTAAAACGAATACATGAAATTAGAAACAACTAAGTATGAAAGATGTGTTAAATTTTTTGCCCTCGCGCCAAGGACAGAAGAACGTGAATGCAATGTTTAAAATGTGAAAACATTCTGTGCCAAGAACACATGAATGTATTTCGTTCAAAGTGTGAAGAAATAAAAAAAGCATGGTGTATTAGAGATGCAATGAAACTTAGACGCATGATGTTTATTATTTTCATTTATCTTAATTTTAACTCTAAGATTATTTCGGAAATTAATTTTTTGAAACCCAATTATTATTTACTTATTTATAATACACGAGAACAAAAAAAAAACAGTTTTAAAACTAAATAATTCTATTTTTATTGTATTTTAAATATTGGGGTATGTGATACCCCACGCGCCCGTTCTAGTAACTTTTCTTGGTGCGCCTTCCGGGTTAAGTTCTTATTCTGAGTCTCAAGTGCATTTTTTCGCGAATGAATTACGGAGAAGGAAATATAATATTCCTGTATGTTCAACATTCACTATTAGTACATGCTGAATGTCGACATTCACCGGTGTAAGTCAGAAATAAGAGTACTTGGAAAATATTTCGGACATACACCAAGCGACTATGAGAATGTTGACATTCACCGGTGAAAGTCGACATTCTCCAGATTTAGGTGTTTCACCGTAACATATATACTATTTTATGTTTACGTTACTTAGTCACAAATGGTGGTTAAGTATGAGCCCCGATTGCTTGTGAGTTCTGTTCAGTTTAGTTAAAAATATTGTTATAACCTTCCTAGGCAGTCATCTGTTTTTCAAGACATAGCCGAGAATTCGCTGTCTCGTCCTACATTTTATGCTCCCAGAAAGAACACGACTCTACAAACTGAGAAAAATCAGTTGCATGTTTCTCATTTCATCACGTCAGGAATTTTACAATGTATTTTAGGATTTCATAAAATATAAATTCATTTCAATGTATTTACTACTACGCTTTGGATGTGAACCCATTGCATGCGAACTTGCAAATGGATTTTGAAATATGCAGTGAAAAGAAAATCCTTTGTAAGATGACCATAATTTAGTCCATCCTGCCAAGGCCTCGTTCTATTTGTAAATGCCATCTAAAAGTACTTGCTTCAATATATTGGTAAGGTATGTTGAATAATGTTTCACAAGGAAGTTGCACATATAATTTAATTCCAAATTTAAGCATCTGTACTTGAACCCTTCCATTAGTTGCTATGCAACAGCACACGGCTCCTTCCCCTCATAATTAATAGCAAGAAGTAGACAAACTTCGGCATATGTGCACGTGAGAAACGGGGCATCTTCGATTCATTACACTTTCATATACCCTTTAACCGAGGACAATTATATAACATCTCCACACAATAATCTCCTATCCTTTCAGAGATATCTAATTAAAGATACACATTAATATCCTAAGTTAAAAAAAATATATAAAAGATTCTCTTCTTACAGTGTAGATATTTGTAGAATAAATTTCCTGCATGCTGTAAAATTTTAATACCTTTTTCATTTTGCGAATTTGTTCAAATGGATTCCACATCTAAACGTGATATTTTGAAGTAGGTTAATAAACCTACTCCAACATATTATGTTGAGAACATTCGTTAAATTGTGTTGAATTCTTTTCAGAATTAGTGTCTGTGTTCCCAGTTTAGTAACTGTCTTGGTAATTTTATTTAATGTTCAAGTTATGATCCTTCTAAAATTAATAATTTATGTTATGGTTTATACACTGACTACCAATAAGTATTTGGACACCTATGCAAATGACGATATCTGCGGTCTTAAGGTACGTCACAGACTCCGCCGGTATATATCGTGTAGGAAACAGCATCGGCTTTAGTCGCATGCAAGATGCCTCGCAGTTCGGAGCTCTCTGATTTCGAGAAAGGTATAATTATTGGGTATCACAAATGTGGCCGATCCTTAAGGGACATATCTAGCGATCTGAAGTACCCACAATCGACAGTGGTCTATGTGATTAAGAGGTGGAAGGTGAGCGGTGATTATCGGAATGTGCCCCGAGTCGGCAGACCAACGAAACTGGGAGATAGAGACCGACGAGTGCTGTCCAGAGAAATTCGGAAGAACCGCACCCAACCGATGTCCCTAAGGAGTTTCAACAGGCATCCGGAAGTATTGTTTCAATGAATACCATCCGTAAGGAAGCACACCTGTTTGGTTTTCATGGTTGTGCTGCTGCCCATAAGCCTTTGATCACAAAGTCCAACCACGCTGCTCGGTTAATGTGGTGCAAAGCACATCGAAATTGAACCGTAGATCAGTGGAAACGGGTTATTTGGAGTGACGAATCAAGGTTCACCCTTTACCGTTCGGATGGTTGGGTCTGGGTATGGCGTCTACCTGGAGAACGTCTCTGCCAGAATGCGCTGTGCCAACAGTCAAGTTCGGCGGAGGTGGAGTTATGGTCTGGGGGTGTTTCTCTTGTATGGGCTGGGACTCTTGGTCCCCATTCATGGTAAGCTCAACTCCGATACCTACTG
This sequence comes from Stegodyphus dumicola, assembly GCF_044657685.1. Taxonomy (NCBI): domain Eukaryota; kingdom Metazoa; phylum Arthropoda; class Arachnida; order Araneae; family Eresidae; genus Stegodyphus; species Stegodyphus dumicola. The sequence continues at coordinate 158,458,154 of NC_140776.1, read as the reverse complement.
CACTATTTTGGATGACAATTTGCTTCCTACGTTGTGGCAGTTTTACGGGTTGGACCCCTGTTACTTTCAGGACGTCAATGCCAGTTGTCATGTTTGAACGTTAACCAAGGCTTGGTATGGTGGCAATGGAGTTCATAGAATGGACTGGCCTGCCCACAGTCCAGACTTGAACCCTATCGAAAACCTCTGGGACGAGTTGCATCGCCGAATTCAGGGGTGCCCTACCCGTGCAAAATCGGGGAAGGAACTTCTATGTCTTCTCCAAGCCGAGTGGAAGTAAATACCACTAGCTGGCATACAAATACTTGTGGAAAGTATGCCCCGGAGGGTCCACGCTGTAATTACCTCTCGTGGAGGCTCTACCAACTATTGATTTTGAATAAAGTTAGTTTTTCTTTTACACCTAATACTTATTGGTAGTCAGTGTATATACACTTTAATTTATATTTGATGCATATGAAATGAATACGCTCTTCAAGATGTAATAATTTTCTTCACTTTAGGACATCAAACTTTGATTCTGTTTCTCTCTCTCTTTTTGTTGAAAAGTTTATAAATGTTTTAAAAACCATAAACTCTTCAGTTCTTAACTCAATACGTAAACAATGTAAACAAGCTGAGGATTGAGGAATCTGTTTTTGCGCTTTAAGAGTACAATGCTGAGTTAAGTTCACCATCATTCTTTTTCTGCAGTCAGAAAGCACTTTTTTTAATCCAAATTTGATTTTATTTATTTTTAAAGGGAACCCAGTTATGCAATAATTTAAAAATTTACAAGTTTTAACTTCTGTTTGCAATGCGAAATTTGTTTTCATCTAAAAGAACTGCGTTCCACTGTATGCCTTATTAGAGCATTTCATGATTAATACTTGCTTTGTGAGTTAACTTTAAAATACTGTAATGTGTAACATACTCTCAGTTTAAAAGTTTGCAGTTAAAATGTTTATGAATGATTAAAAATCTAAACACTCTGGCTGTCTAAACTGAATCTAAATTATCTGTGTGTCTCGTGGCTTTCCAAAATGCTTTATCATATTTGTCACAAAAATAAAAATAAAGTATTTGCCTAAAACTTCGAAGAAACTTTCAAATAATGTAAAACTGAAAAACGCTAGTGTTTTAGTGTATGACCAAGAAGTGTGTAAAAGCAAAGCTAACGTTGCATTGGAATGTTTATACAGTGGAACCTCGAAATACGAGTTTAATTCGTTCCAGCATTGACCTCGTATAGCGAATCTCTCGTATCTAGAAACAAACTTCCCCATTGAAAATAATGGAAATCCATATAATCTGTTCCGCACCCCCAAAAATATCAACATAAAAATACTCTTTTCCTAATAAATAACACTGGTAAATAATGCAACAGTAGTTTACTTTTATGATAGCTTCCGACACGGAATCTCCTTTTAACTGCTTCTCGTTAATCAACACCAACAACAGCTTCTCAGCATCTTCTAGGAGTTTTGGTCAGTGCTTGGAAGCAACGGTAACTCCTTTGGCCACACCAAATTTCTTAATTTCTTTCTTCGTCTTTAGAATAGTGCAGATCGTCGATGTCGAACGGCCGTAAGTCTTCGCCAATTCCGTCACTCTTATACTACACTTATCTATGATTCCTTTCTTAATTTCAACGCTCATGGTTTTCTTTTTACTTCCTTGTACGAAGTAAAAAGGGAAGTATTGTAATCTCGAAAAGTTTCAGGCAGCATATTTCAACGAAAATATCCCATTTCGACCGCTATCGAATGCAATTTAACGATTTTTTTGCGTGATATCTGTACGTAAGGACAGAATAAAATGCTCTATTCCTCCAAAAAATTATAAAACTGCTTTAAAATGAATTCTGAAGAGAATTTTTCGTGGCATCTGTACGAACGTATGTGCGTACGTACGTACATATCTCGCAGAACTCAAAAACTAGTAGCCTCAGAACGTTGAAATTTTGTATATAGGACTGCTATAACATGTAGATGTGCACCTCGTATTTTGGTTGCAATCGGCCGTGCCAAAAGTATATAAATATATTTATATATATATCCACTCTGTTACCCGGCTCAGTGATCTCAGTTTCTTTACTCTTATATGTTTGTAAATTGTACATTTTTTGCTTTAAAAATGATTGAATTATGTTGTTTTTAATCTTCCGGTTAAGGTTTTTATGCCTTTAGTAAATCTCTATGCAATATGTTTAGAATTATCAACAATTTTAAAGTTGTTTAAGTGCCGCTAAGCCTAATCCTTTTCTTGATGGCGGCCATTTGAAACAGCAGACTAGTGGATTTGTTGCCATCTAGAGAAACGCAGCTTTGCAACCACAAAGATAATGCCTTCATTTATTATTGCCAATTAAATCATGCTTAATCCTTTCTGGAATTTTTTTGAGGAAATAAGTGTTTAAGATTTACTTCGTAATTTTTAATATAATAATAAGTATTTTTGCCTTCTCTCGAAGTGAAAACTGAATTAATTGAATGAGAAATACTCAATCGTCTGTGAAGCACTGTTTCTTTTTTGTTTTGTTTGCTTGATTTCTTTTATACATCATTCTAGCTTTATTATAGTATTTCAATAGAACATGTGGCAACGATTAGATAATTCTATTCTTTAAATGATACATATTTTGTGCATTCTGAATTATAATATGAACGAAATATAATACTGTTAAGTGAATCTAGCGCCAGAGTGTCGCTATGGTAAACAAATACTAGAGTGAATTTTAAAGAATACATTTATTCTATTGTGGTTTATGCGCTGTAGGCGAAGTAGATTTAATTCAATCCAATAAGTTTAAATGAAATGCAAGAAAAAATGTGTATCATTTAATATTCCGTACAAGAAAGACATGTAGTGTACACATCAGAATTTTTTTTCATTTGCAGCACTATCTGAGGCAACAATCCTTTTGGGAGTTATCGTGAAGTAATTATTTACACGCTAAATGTAAAAAACAATAAACTCACAATTGCACAAACACGTAGATCAAAAAACACTGAATGATCTGACGAGGGGATTCCTCAAGTCGAGTCGGATGGGTAAATGGCTCCACGCATACCAACAGCCTGGTTCATTACTGGTAACTCAGGACAACGCTCGTATTTACGAGCGAATGTTTCTCTCATAATTCCTCGTATATAGAAAGCTCGTATTCCGAGGTTCTACTGTACTGTGTTGCAATATTTCTCTTGATATGTAAAGATTTTTTTAAACATTTTACATGATAATGCTTCCCACAAAGAAATATTGCCCAAGATGGTAAGCCTGTTTATCACTAGGACCGGATTCATCCTGAGTAAAATACGATAGTTTATGACTCTAGCGTTTTTACAGCTATAAAATCTGTAGATACAGAAGTTCTTTTGGAATCCTGGGATTTATTTTTCCAAGACTCGTTTCGATAGAACTGAGGCTTACGAAGATAGCCTCATGTGTTTTGCTGAAATTACTAATCCAAACCAGTCTCGCAGAAAAATAAATCTTAATTTCGAAATATGATCATTAAGCCTAAGAATGAAAAAAATCATAACGAACAAATATTCTGAGCATTTAAAAATAATTAATGATATTTCTATCCAATGATATAGAGATATAAATATTCTAAAAACCTATTTTCTAAACCTCGATTCTGAAGTCTAAAACTCAGCACTATAAACTGTTAGTACTTTCGAAGGTCTGAAAAGACGAATCCAAATGTTTCTCAAAACTGTATAAATTCGGCAAGCTGCGGAAAAAGCTCTTTATCTCTCAAACCATTACAGTCTTTGTGATGCATTGACGCAGAAGTAAAAATAAAGAACTTGAAAGCGTTGCATATTTCGCTTCCTTTTTAAGTAAACATTTATTTAAATTCAACTGAAATGTTGCTATTGAATAAAATGGCATAAATTGAAAAATATTACGTTCATAAAGACGTATAACACCGTTTTACTAAAATTAACATATATATATACATGGAGAGAGGGAGAACTGCAATTTGTAATTTTTGCAAAATTTAAGTATCATCATTCGAGGTGCCTTTTGGTGCAAACTATAGCAAACAAAACAAATAGAGATAACAATTTTTATATCCTAAAATGTAGTGATCGAAAAGTATTTTTACTATAAACTAACTCTTATTGTAAAATTTTACTAAGATTTGCAAACAAAATAATTTTCTGAACATTTATTTCCACGCTCATGAGCAAGGCATTTTTTATAATAGTTAAGATAAATAATAAATCCTTTGAATCATTGATTGGCAGCAATGCTTTTTCGTATTTCCAATCTGTTTATGTAAAAGACAGATAATCTTCTTATCTGAAACTGTAACATAAATTTAAAAAAAATTTGATGTGTACACCACATGACTTCCTTGTACGGAATATTAAATTATACGCATTTTTCTTGCATTTTATTTAAACTTATTAAATTGAATTAAACCTACTTCGCCGACAGTCATAAACCATAGTAGAATAAACGCATTCTTTAAAATTCAATTTGTTTACCATAGCGACACTCTGGGGCTAGGTTTACTTAACAGTATTATATTTCATTCATAATATAACTCATAATGCACAAAATTTATATCATTTAAAGAATTATCTAATCGTTGTCACATGTTCTATTCAAATACTATGATAAAGCTAGAACTTAAAACCTGGTGAATCACTTTCCGAATATTTAATTGCCATGCGTGAAATAGCCAGTCGCGGTTCTGTTGATGATTCATCAAGTCTTGATTATGTGATCAATGGGATACCAGATCAGAGTAGTAACAAAATTGTTTTGTACGGGTGTAAAACTATTCCTGAATTCAAAGAGAAATTAAAAATTTATGAGAAAATTCGCGTTCTAGATACGAAAAATAAGGGTTATTCAAGTACTAACACACAAAATAAAACACGCGCTGTACCTAGTAAGATTAAAGAGCCAAGGTGTTATAATTGTGAAAGTTTAGGCCATAAGTCGAATTTTTGTAACAATAAGAGTAAAGGATTTAAGTGTTTTAAATGGGATTTGTTTGGACACAAAGCCGTAGATTGTTCGAAAACATCATCTAAAAATATCCAAGATGCCAAAGCTGTTACTCCAATAACTCAGACTTGTCAGAAAGAAATGCATAAAACTGTTAATTTTGGTAATTTGCAAATTGATGCTTTAATAGGTACTGGTAGTCAAGTAACACTAATCCGAGAAGATAAACATAAGAAGATAGGTTCTCCTGAACTTAAGTCGGCAGATCTACAGTTAACGGAATTTGGCAACAAACCTATAGAGAGATTTGAAGGTGAATTCCAAATTGATAGTTCTTTATTTAAATCAAATATATGCGTTATCGCAGAAAATAAGAAATATGATAGTGATTCCGAAGGGCATAAAAATGCTCATTGCAATGGAAATGGTTCTGAAGAAGGATATGGAAAAGTTGCTAATTATGGTGTTTTACTTCCAAAACCAGAAACTGATCCTGTTAGTATAGTTCCTGTTACAGTACAGAATGTGATCAAACTGGATACCTTATCCACAATCAAAGCAAGTGGCAATGATTTCCTGATTGTGAATTCTGACGACGTCCCGAGTGATGCAGATTCTGATATAAGTGAAAATGATGCTATTAAAGATGAATTTGAATTAGTGCAAAAAGGAAACTCAAGCACAATACAATTAGCTCTGAAGCCAACGAGGAGAAACGCAACTGCAGAAGGACATTCTGAAGAGAATAATTTTTCCGAAGAAGAGTCAGTTGCTAAAGATGATGAATCAAATGGGAATCCTATTAGAACAATTTCAGTCAAATACCTTGCAATAGAGAAGCAAAAGAAGCCACTGGAGACGAAGAAACTACAGAGACCACCGAAGAAGAAGAGAAGATTGAAAAGCAGAAGTCAGTCAGAAAACCTGATCACAACGACGCTGATACGGAAAGCAAAGACGAAACAAAAGAAAGTAAAGAAGGTGAGAAAAAAGAAGCGAAAAAGCAGATTCAGAAGATCCAGGAGGAAAATTGAAAATCTTTCATAATGAAATGCCGATTTTGATGATTCCTGATTTAGACGTTTTTCCCGACTAGACAAATTTCTCCCGATTTGACTAATGGACTATTGTTTTAAAATTTAAGAAGACTCAAGATGATGTCTAAGGATGAAATGTATGAAGAAATACGGCTTAAAGAAGATGATTTTGAGAAGACGCATTCGAATGACGGATCTTCAAGATATCTAAGACGCATTCAGAAGACGTATCCAGACGGTATCTAAGAAGACGCATTCAGAAGACTTATCTATATGATGTTTAAGAAGACGTAAATACGAAGATGAATTGTTCCAGACAACATCAAAGGAAGACGTGTTTGTAAAATACATGTATTCAGATAGACTGTCCAAGATGAACGAACACTGAAAGAGCATTTAAGAAGAGCTAACGCCGTTATTTCTGAGGATGTTAAGATGATAAGGGAAGATGGCTGAAATAAACCATTTAGGACGACTTTTCCCTCAATAGTAACTAACAATCTTTTTTTTTTTTTTTTTTTTAATTTATTTTCAGATCCCTAGATGTAGATGGTGGTGCTACGAGAATGCGAGGCCGCATTCCATCAGGATGGACGAGCATTTGTGGGATGGCATCGTTCATTATAATCAGATGACGCGACAAGCTGTGAAAATAAATCTTTTACTTTTCCGATGATAGAAGGCAGACGATTCCGCCATTAAGACGATGACGCGATTCAAAGATGTTTGCTTATAAAATACGATTCCTTCTCTTCATCTGTAAATAATCTCATCTGTTTCCTTCTACGTATGTAATTTACCTTGTAGCTTGTAGCAACTATTCATGTCTCATTAAATAGTCAAGTTATTAATAAATCGGACTAGTTTATTAGCCCCTAGACAGCCACATCGGAAGTAAGTTTACAATCATCATATTCCTAGACAGTAAGTACCGATTCTACAGATTGTTTTCATGGAATCATATTTATAAGCTATATCGTTTGCGAAAGCGTCAAAAAAGGAAGCTCAATTGAAAGTGACGCTTAAACAAGTATTTCCTGTGAGCATAAAAATTCTCCAGTTAAGAAGTTTCTCACCCTCCTAATTTTTGAACAGGTCACACACATAAAACTGCAATCTCTAAGGCTCCCTATTCTTGAAACTGGGCAGCAAAATGTGTGTTCTTTTCCATATGAAGAATTTTTATTATTTTCTTAGCATCGCAAAACACTAAAATAGACGCTTCTAAAAAGAGGTGAATCCTCAACCTACGTCTAAATAATTATATGTTCATTAGCTATAAGACAACGCCCAAAATGTTTAGAACAAAACTCAGGAACGCAATCTTGACAGCGAGAACTTATTCTGAGCTTTTTATTTGATCTCTTCAGCCATATCTAGACACTTTTGCTGATTAGAGCAGTTGGGAAAACTAATGTATTTGTATAAATGTGATTTTTCTTCGCACCGGAGAAACAGCTGAATTAGCTAATCGTACTGCTCTTATACAGTTTGCTCGGAAGGGTTTCAATCCCTTTTCTCATGTTCACGCTATTTCTTAACAGAAAGCCCATGTTCAACCAATGATCAACCAGCCACTAAAAGATATTCACTTTAAGAACGAAAACATTAGTTTCTTCATACCCTTAACCCCTTTGCGCCGACTATACGTGCCAGCAACGAACGCACTTACCTACCGGCCGACAAGCAGGCGTGCCAGAGGATTGTTCCATTCTCTACCGACTGTCACGTATTTGTGCCAGTACTTTGGAACGTTTTTCAAACTATAATTTCTGCCACAAGATGGCGCTGTATGTCCATATGGTTTCAGATACATATACATTAGACCTTCTACTCGAAATGAGAAGCATGACTCACATACACGTGTTTTTGATTATATAAACAAACGGGGAAATAAATGTTTCCGAATGGCGTGATTTATGACGTCTCTTTAAATCGCACTTTATTCGCACGTGGTAGTTGTTTACTGTAAGTAGAGAAGTTTTATTTGCTCTAAAGCGTTGGGTATTTCGGTTTGCAGTTCAGTTTTTAGAAAATAATTAGATCTTGTTAGACGTGAATTCTTTGTTTTTACCGTTGCAATGTCGAAGCGTCGAAAATGTTTAACAGAGCATGAAATAGCAGAAATGATGCAAAATATTTCAGATATTGATTCTGAAATTCTGATATTCTGATATTGATTCTGAAAGATTAACTGAAAGACATTTTCCAAAACTTTGTTCAGAAGAGACTGATAAGAAAATGAGACGACGATGCTTCGTTTGTTCACATTCCCGGAAAAATCCTCCAAAACGGCAAATGAGTTATTACGAGTGCAAGGAATGTAACGTAGGAATGTGTGTAGATACCTGTTTTCAAATTTTTCATACGAAAAGAGAATTTTAAGTAATATATTTAGTTTTCAGATGTATAATGTTAAAATCCATAAAATGGTGAGTAATTAAAATAAAATGTGTAAAATATGCATTTAAACAAGAAATAAGGTAATTAAAGTATATATATATAAATATTTATAAAGCATAAGCCGTTTAAATACTCTATAGAGCATTATTAAACAATGCGTTGATACTTCGGAAATTTCATGGATTTAGGCTTAGTAGCAGAAAAGCCCCCGGCCCTGGAGAGACGCTCGCGTAAGACACTGCCGGCCTCAGCGATAAGCGAGCGTTTTCGCTACCCGGCTCGAAGGGGTTAACTCCACCAAGATAAATACGCAAGAAAAAATTTACCAAGCTCACACTTCCTTTCCTTTAATTCGCCACAGTAGTTTTCAGCTTAAAAAAGGCAATTTCTTTGATAGTTTAAAATAGCTAAGAAAACACAACATAAAGAGGTAAAAAATATGGCGTCAAAAAGATTCTAAGTTTATTATTTAAATTAACCAGTTATTATGACTTCGGTCTTTACTATGATTTCTCCTTTCCGTATTTTTCAGCAGAATACAAATGAGGTAGACAATATTTTAACTGTGTTTTTGGATTTTAAGACACGATGAGTTTCTGGCTTCGCGTGATACTGCGTGTTAATTTCCTGCAGCTCTGATAATTGTAATTATTCGGCTTTACGTTCTATCGCTGCTGACACTGGTTTTAATGCTATGTTAGAGCTGCTGACCCAGCTTATAATAATATTTAATTACTTAAAAAGTTATTTAAACCTTCTCACAACTTTCTAGTAACTTCGGCATAGAGATAAGTCGCTTCACGTCTGTTAGTATTGTTGAATTAATTAACATTTCTAGATCAAGTGAGACCCTGTAAGATAGTGATCCTAATTACACTGCTTAGATTGGGAAGTTATGGCCCTTAATTTCATACTCCATAGCCATTCATGTGCCATGTCATCAGCCATCTACGAACATATCGGAAATAGAGAAGCATACTACGCTGGAAATACCACAGAAAAACTTGTTACTTTTATTGCATACTGTGGTATTAAGTGATGATATTTCACAAATATTGCATGGCTTTAAAAAAATATTAATTTATTTCTTTTACCTACGTGTAAATTTTAGGTTATAGAATTAGATGGATTAATATTTTGTAGTTGAATTGCAATTTAGCTTTAGCCAATTTTTATCAACTACTTTTCCTTTCCTAAAGAACATAGTCATTGCAAATATAAATCATACAAAATTATTCATAATTCAAACACGCATTTAAAATGCATAAAAATTAAACTATGAAAGCGATATGAAATTGTGTTACACTGAAATGTCTTTTAATTCATATTTATATTATGTATTTTAATAACGTTCAATATTTTCACATTTGCTGGTACGAAAACATGTATCGCTCGCTAGGATAATTTACTTGAGCATATTGGAAAGCTGGCTGATATTTCATTTTAATTAAATCAGTTATTATAATCTCTTTCAAAACGGCTGTTGTGTGGATTAGGACAACGAGAACAACATCTATCTAAATTTGGGATTCTCTCAATAGAAACATTTCGCAAAACATGGAAGTAAATACAGAATAAGGAGACCTGCGTTAATGCGGTGGCCACTCGGGTCTTTGTACTTAATCTCATGTGACTTTTGTTTATGGCAATTTCAAACATTATGTTTGTATTCTCTATTGATATCTAGCATTTTTGGATCTGTATTTTACAGTTCTCAAGTTATGGTTGCCCATAACTGTAGAATATAGCTATTGGCACGACTGGAGTGTCGAAATGGATACTTGCTCTCATATCTGTCTTATAAGCGGAGGTGTTTATATTGGACATTTATGAAATATGTAGAAAAGTCTTAATGAGTTTGTTTAAATTTTAGTAAAATTTAATATAGGTTGTTTATTTATTTGATATGAACTTTACAGAGGCTATTCGCACATTTTTTAGACGATTTTGGTAAGCGGTAATAAAAAATCGTTTGCTGCAAAAGAAGGAATTGCAATTGTACTATGTTTTTAAAAGTCAAAATTATCGTCTGTGGCTTGAACGTTTTGTTTTTATTCAAAATTGCGAATTTAACGAAGCAGTGGTTCGAAGGCTACATTTACGCCCTTTCCGAAGAGAAATATGCATACTCCGTTATTCAAAAACGATGTGAGAGTCATGGTTTTGTGATATCTAAAGCGTCGATAGGTAATATCACCAACAAGAAAGGAAAAAAAAAAAACGTCAAATTGGAGCCGCAAGTGGGACAAAAATTCCAAACAAGTATCCAAGGGAAAAACGGACATCTTTCGACTATTGCAAAGGTACGTTGTTTAATGTTAAAAGAAAATCCCCCTAGTCAAAGGACAGTTGCAAAATCATTAAAATGCTGGGTGTCCACTGTAAACAAAACGATAAACGTTGATTTAAATCTTAAGAAAGCGAAAAAACGCAATGTGCATCGTCTTCTTCCAAAGCATATCGTTCAACGCAGGACACGCTGCAGAATTCTGTATGAGAAAACACTTATCCAAAGAAAAATGGAAAACAATTGTCACAATAGATGAAGCATGGGTGTATTTAAATAATTGTAACAAAACATGAGCCATTTATTATCATAAAAGGGGAGAAAAAAGTTTAAGTACATGGTTTAAAGAATCGAAAGAAAGTTTTTCTAAGGGATTCATGATTGTTGCTGATTTTTTTTATAATGGCAAGTTAAAATTAAAGAGAAAAATGTCAAGATTAAATCCAAATACTATCAGGAATATATTTTATCTCCAGTTTTTCTGAATGAAATACCACGCTTTACCCACAGTGCCATCAATCTGCGAGACTCCATCAGGACAAAGCTAGCAGTCACACATCAAAATCCACTGTAAATTTCCTAAAAGAAATGGAACAAAAAACTGGTATCAATGCCATACCCTTCACTGATATCCCTACTAAATCTTCAGATGTGTCACCTATGGAATTTTGTGCTTTCGGACGTTTGAAAACTGCATTATTCAAACGTTGTCCCAAAACCCTAACAGGACTCTGGAAAGCTGCTCGGGAGGAATGGGATAGAATATCTCTTCTGCCACTTCAAAAGGCATTATTATCCTAGAAATTGCGGTGTAGAAAGATAGTTCAGAATAAGGGATGTTAAATAGAACATTTAAAACACAAGAATTTTGTGTAATTTAGTTTTGAGAATACAATATACATCGTCTAAAAAATGTTTGAACAGCCTCTGTATAACGTTTCCAGAAACCATGTTTAGCCACGAATTTCTGTTATTTTGGTGTTTCTGCAGACACTGTTTCCTACATGTAGACTTATGAATACAAAATTATGACGCTACATTTACACATGACTATTCCTTTTAGAAATCTCTCTGCGAACGTTATTTTTTGTTTCCAAGGCATATAGCCTTTGTTAGCTTTATTGCAATGAACTATCTTTTTAATAGGAAGGAAGAAAAGTAATATGTTATAAACTTCTGTTGAATATATGCATCGTGTTTATAAATGTTTAACATAATCTTCCTTAAAAACTAAAAGTTGCTTAAAATGTTATCGCTTCTTATTTATTTATTTACTTATTTTTTTTTTATTTCTTTTATTTTTTATTTTTTTTTTTTTTATTTTTTTATTTATTTTTTTTTTTTTGTACACATTCCTTTAAAGGCTACATTAATTTTGAGAATTTTATAAAATGTATCAATGCTTTTTAAATAATTTAATTAATTCTTTTATTGCTATTTTCAGTGTTTAAAATAACAAAATTGTGTTTTTAGTACAAGATTAAATTTTATGGAACAGTCAGCAAGATTTAACGTTTGATAACATATATATAATAAGTAAAAATTGAATTTTTCTTTGCTTTTCAAAATTTGAAGGTAATTTTACAAGGGAGAAAAATATTCTTTATTTGACCGAGATGGTTCCGGCTTAGTGCGTCTAATTCTTTTCGGAAGCCAGTCTATTGATCTTTGCAGAACATGAAATCTGCTTTTTTCCCCTTTCCTATAAGCAAAAATGTTTTATGTGTCGTTCCCTGGCGATCTAAAAATTTCATCAATACAGTCTTTACTTTACTTAAAAGTCTTTACTTAAAAATTTCATCAATACAGTCTTTACTTTACTTAAAAGTCTTTACTTAAAAATTTCATCAATACAGTCGAAGTTTTTAAAAGCACAAATCCTCTGCCGAAATCGAATTTCCTTTTTCCCCTTGCATATGGTTTTCAGTTTGCTTTTAAGACGGTAAATCCTTCCGTCACGTTATATAATGCCACCCAGGAGGGGAAGTGGTTGATGACGCTGCCTGCCAAACCGAACAGCCCACTCTCGAATTCCCGAAAAGGCATGGATTTTGTAAATGTACTTATGTAGTGTCTGCATGGCTAGTGTGTCTTGTTTGGAGGCTGCAATTGAGGAAGAGAACCCGGACACCTGGACTGCTTACATAGACTATTCGGGCATTGTCTGGGACCCGCACTGTCTAGGACAAGCAGTTCTTGGTGTTCCAAGAGAACTGCATCGGGAGTCCATTTAGATGTGTTCAAAATCATATAATGGCAAATCAGGGCTAGATGTTCAGAAATAAAAAGGAATGGTATTTGCTGATTGTAAACAGATGGTACCTAAACATGACACATTTCAGGGGTGGATATTGCAGGATGAACATATAATACAAACACGTCACTAAACATGAAATAGAACAACTCTAGAGATAAATACTTAACACTAAAATACTACTAAAACAAACACCGTTACGAATGGGACAAGCACTAATTATAGAAATACTGTATGCATGTGATATACTGTGGGTAATGTGTTGAGTACATAACAAATACTGAAGATAAATATTACACTAAAGTTACCAATTTCAAGAACGTTATTTATGGTAAATATGTTTTTATAGTTAATGGCATCAAAGATGAAAATTTCAGGGTGAATTTAAACACTATATTACTCCTCTTGCATATGTATGTGTGCACATAGGTAGAGTAATTCAGTTTTAAAATATTGTAAAGTTTTTCTCAAAAGGTTTTAAAAACAAATAATTCATATTTTCGGCATTAAAACATAAATAAGGGATGAAGCCGTTCAGAATAACAAATTCTAGTTAAAAAAATTATTATTACATAAAATTTGTATTTACACACACACAAAAAAAAAAAAAAAAAAAATCTGAAATGTTTCAGATTTTAAATTACGTCCAAAGGGGCGTCTTTTAACATTTTGTGTGTTACCTTTCTTTATTAAATATCATGTTCCTCGCACTTAAACCATAAGATCCAGTGCAACAGCAATATCGCAAAATAGTTTTAAAACGAGCATATCTTTAGAATTTCCGATACAGAGACTCACGCGCTGGAGATAAAAATGTTTTTTTCTGCACAACGTTGCCATTGCTCGCTTTGAAATCCTTCAGTTTGTTAATCAAAAATTCGTCAAAGTTTTAAAAAATAGGAAATCGATCATAAAACAAATTTCAAATTTCAAATTTGGTCTTCCACATGCTCATATTCGTTGGAGGATTATGTTATTCAAAATTCGATGACTCTATGTACCGTTATTTTATGACAATGTGAGAAATATACATACATTTACGCAGATTTTCATTATTTAATTTCTTCAAATATAATGCAGGACTCTAACATTTTATGGCAACAGTTTAAAAAGTGAACCGACATTTATCCGTCCGACGCAAAATGCCAAAACGAAAGTAATAGTCCTTCGGGACTCAAGTCCCTTTGGACTAAAAAAAAAAAGTTACTTAAAACTGTTATTTTATGTAAAGTAAAATCTGTAAAAAAAAGAAAAGAAAAATAAACTTTAATTCTTTAATAAAATCGAAATTTCACCATCAATAAATACTTTCCGAGCATTATATAAACTTAAGATCTTGGGTAATTATCAAGAAGTTCATGCAGTTCTGAAGTTTCAGTTCACAATACTTTCACGTAGCGCCATCTGAGGGAGACATCTGAAATTAAAAGACAACACATTAAAAAAAATGTCTAATACACAAATTAAGTGAGGCTGCTTTATGATTCAATATTGCATATTTTTTCAATTTATTGTGAGTCATGTAATATTTAATTTTAGTAAATATTTATTTATTTATTGAGAATTTTGCTGTTTTAACCTTTACAACATGTGAAAGACTGGAAAAATGTATCAATTATAACTAGACAATAATTTTACCTTGGAGCCAATCTCTGCGATTCTTTTCTGTAATTTTAGTAATATCAAATTTTTTTGTTAAGTGTCGAATAGATTAAAAAAATTCTCGCTATTTCAAAATTCCTATTACCATTTTTCCGCTATTTTCAAATTTCTGCCCTATTTTTAAGCCATTTTTTTAAATTTAAATAACTTTAATACTTGGACCGTTTGGCTTTTGAAAAAAAAAATACAGTACAATTTAAGGATCCCGTCAGAAAACTAAAAAAATTCATCTTTACATATAACAGTTATATACACATAAAGTTACATACAATTTACACATAAAGTCACTGCACATAAAGAAATCCAATTTGCAACGCAAAAAAGAAATATTATTTCTTTATAACCGATTTTCGGTATTCAGAAATTATTCTATTCTTGCCATTGATTGTTTATAAAATTGCACACATTTTACATAACTTTGGTTTCACTTCCGTTTCCTCTTGCTACTGAACTTCGCCGTGCAATACTAAAAAATTCAATTCTAAACAATAACTCCTTTACTGATGGTTTAATATACATCAACCTTGAAATGCCACTCTAAGTAACATGAGAGTTTTAGATCGTATTTTAATATGTTGGGTTAATTTGTAGAGTCATTAGGTTTATTGGAAGCAGAAAAGATGAAAAATATGCAACCGCCTCCGCCGGGAATCGAACCACGGACCTCAGGAACACCGGCCCATCGTGCTACCGTTACACCACGAATACACGCTAGGAAAGTGGGAGAAATACCTTATATACTCCCCTTTTTAAAGGGCGACTAGGGTTTTAGGGGACCTAGTCGCCAAATCCTGGGTGGGGAGAATCATCATCCACAAACTTTTTTTTAGTTCGAACGCCACTTGTAGAGTCATTAGGTTAATTGGAAGCAGAAACGATGAAAAAATATGCAACCGCCTTCGCTGAGCATGATTCTCGCGCCCATTGTTAGGAAACTGTTCTTCAAGCCAAAATATGTCATTGGCTGAGTGTTTTAAGTTAAACTGCCCGGTCAAGGTGCTTTGAAATATATAGTGGTTTGGAGAGCCACATACGTCACTACCCGTAAACCAAAGCGTTGAAGATAATTTGGAAATGGTACATACTAAATGAAGAACTTGGTAATATCAGAAGCGGTTACCAGATGTCACGTTTCCACCACGTTAAAAAAGGAAACTTTATCTTGCCCCATAATAACAGCCATCTGCCTACCAGCAATTTTGATAATACCTTAACATATGAGGCCGGATATGTAGCGTGTGCTTCGCAATTCGGCCGGTTAATTGCTGCATTATAGCTAATTGTTTGACAACATCTTGCCCACTGTTTTCATATTCGTTAGAACTCAGAACTAGTATGAAAGAATTTCGAGAACGTATACAGGATGTTTATAATTAACGTTACCCTATTTAGACCTACGTAGAGCCCGTTCCGTTACACCCGTTTTCTTCATACTTGATATATAATTTATGTGGATATTTGGACGAAAATGCAATGAAAAATAATAGTTCATATTACGACCATCACGTCAGGATCGGACATATGAAGAACAGAAAACACAAACTGTAAACACAAACCGTTGAATCACAGTATTTATTCAATGTGTATTCCATTTGCGCCAATCACATCTTCGAAACGTGTTCTACCGTGTTCATCGGTAGCGAGAAGTGTTTTTCCATCAATTGCAACAACATGACATGCTATGCTTACTTTCTATTCAGGCATAGTCCGTATACTTCCTCCATGGACACTGTCCTTCAGAATTTCTACAAGAAGTCGCAGGAACTCGAGTCCGGAGAATGATTAAATCAGGCAGTCGGAAACTTCTTGAAATTACCCGATCATCTCCGAAGCTGATAAAATGGGGACACCAATGCGAGGTTGCCATGCTGCATGAAGACTGTAGTCTCTTAGCAATCTCGCGGTCATAAGTCAAGAATGACTTGCTTACTGCAGAAGTAACTGGCACTCGTGATTGAACACCTTCGGCGATGAGTCGAAGAAAAAGGGGGCCAAGATTGAAATCCTCAGTAGAACCACACAGTTGTGCAAGGATGAAGAGACCATCCGTGCATAATATTAGGACTTTAAGTGCCTCATATGCGAAAGTTTTGAGTATTAATTGTAAATGATTCGTTCAAGGTAAAACGCGACTTGTAAAACTAGAAAATATTCCAAGGCCATGCATTGTCGAGGGCTATTCTGCCCGAAAGAGGGCTAGCAAAATCAGTGTGTTTCTCCTGCTAGGCAAAATGCATTTCTTGCAAAACTTAAATCTTGTATGCTCTTTACAATAACTTCAGAATTTTTCATACTATCTGCCAAGAGAAAGGCAAATTATGTGACTCTTGTCGGTGATATTAGGGCGTTCTTTCGACCCCAGCAAGAGCGAACGAAGTTTCAGTTGAAATAAGTTTTCTTCTTTCTCGCAGCACACACAACTCCCAGTTTCTTCAAACTTAGTAATCACTTTTTTCAAACTCTACCTTGACATTTACCCCTTTTGTACGCCAACCGTCGATATTCTTGCTGTGCATTTCAAAATTTATTTCCGTTTTGATAAAAATAACTTGATTTGTACAGCTCATACTTTCTTCTCCAAAGGCATGGGGAAGAATGATCATATGGAATTAACTACTAGCTTTTCAAAACGCTGCAAATTTGTGTAACATCCTTTATACAATGCTTGAAAATGCCATCTGTTGGTCGAAATTTCAACTGGTAATTTTTACTGCAGATTCCTTTTCCTTGTCGTCCATAAAACATACATACCAAGTGTAAAAAAATAAACTTACCAGAACTAACTCTCAGTAGGTCTGAATAGGGTAATTTTAATCATAATCACCGGTTATAATAAACTGGAGAACTAATGGTCTTCAGATGGTGGCCAATTATGGTAGAAAGGTCTAATATCGGGTCTTTGCAGATCTTACTGCTTAAGCCCTTCTAGTTATGCAGATAATATGATATCTAAATTTACAATTACTAAGTACTCCAGTGTACTTGATAGTCGGAACCCGATGTGGATCATAACCAGTTTTGTTTCTTGGAGTACTATGTTATTTGATGTTTTATGTCCTCGAAATAGAAGAATATTTCAGCGCATTAGCGTTTTAGTTGCTTTAATTTGTTTGCACTTTTGTCCCTTGTGCTAGGATGCTTAAATTGTATAGTAATTTAGACTTAACAATTCGTGGCTGGATAGATCTTGCTTTCACAAACATCTACAACAGGGATATCAAACTCATAGGTACACTTGGGCCAAACAAACAAGGTTTAACTTTAGGCGGGCCGCAAAAAAAAAAAAAAAATCAATTTTCATAGAAACGTAGATTTATTTCAAATAATACAATAATAAACATATATATATATATTTATATAGAAAAGAACAAGAAAAATTTAATGTTTACGTCCTGATACTTGACATCTCTTCGCTGCTATTATCTTTCCTATTTCGGGAGAAATTTTGTTTGCAATGATAACTTTCAACGCTGATTTTTCGTTTAATTTTACTACCACTTGGTTTTGATATAGACATATTGAATACAAAGGGCTGGAATAAACACGGTTAACGTTAAAAAGTTAACAAAAATTTATTCTTTCTACAAGAGATAAATCAAAATGCTGAAATATTTCTTCAAAAATATTCTAACAATATCACAAAATGTCAAACGTTCAGCAAAAATCAATTCAAAACAGAGAAACTAAATCTATCTCACAGCGATATCGCTACAAATCAATCACAGCATTAAGTAAACAAACAGTTCGCTAGAACTACAGCTACTACTGAGATGAGTTGTTTGTTCTCGGCTTTTATAAGCTTTATAATTAATTTCTCGAATATACTGGAAACATCTATAAATATCTGGATTTTTGTGGATGGCAACAGCAATTACGAGATATTTATTTATTAGGTATTAAATGCACGCGCTGTTCTATTTTTAACCTTCCAAAGCAACTGTCTTTTCAAAAATCGTCTGCGTTGCTAAGGCAACATGAAGCAAATCTAATTACAATTCTAAATAAAAAAAAAACTAAATAAATAAATAACTATGAAATCCGTAACAATATGAATTAAGTAATAATCTATAATAATAAAAGCAAGTGTAATGTGTCTGTCTGTCTGTCTGACCGAGATCTCCAGCCAAATCTATCGCACGCAGGGACCTGGAATTTTTTATACGGAAGCACAAAGGGGCTGGCCACCAGACCTCGAAGCCCGATTTTCGATTTTTGAATTAGAAAAATTTTAAAAAAATTATTTATAATTTATTAATCACGGTTTTTTTGACTCACTGATATTATTATTTGTTTTCAAATAACGTTCGATTGTAACAATTGATTTCTTTATTCTAGCGTTAGTTTGCTGTTTTGACGATACATTAAATCGATTAATTACAATTCATTTCTTTTTTGTAGCTTGTGGGGGGGGGAAGAGAGAGAGACAGTCTACATGTCCTACACTACTATTCCTGCGCTATTCACTTATCTGCATTTTCTAAATGCACGGGCAACGCCGGGCGGGTACACCTAGTTAATAATAAAGCAAAGTGCATGCACCAATATATCGTACAAAACTATGATTGGAAAACTGAGACCATGAGTTGGCCACATTCGGCTATCGGGGGATGCGTACAAGTTCTGAGTGCACGTGTCCCCCAAAAGCCGAAGGTAGCTGAACGCAAGCTACTCACACGCATTTGTAATTTAAGTAGTGTGTGTGTCAGCTCGCTGTGAGTAATCTAACAACACTGAATAAATTATCGTTAATTACTTAGCAGTAAACATTTCATTTTTTTCTTCGTCGATACGTCATTTTAATATTATATATTATTATTTGCCGATATATTAGCCGGGCCACAAAAATATTTGTTGTGGGCCGCGAGTTTGACATCCTTGATCTACAATGTAAAACATGTCACATATCGCATCCCATTGACATTTTTTTTCTTTTTATGTAGATTGCTTAGCAATTACTAACTGTAATTATATTACTTCAGATATTTGAATATCCGTGATATAACGTTAAACATACAATATGCTCTTCACATTTTTAATAGGTAAGTTGATGGACAGCAAACTAGAATCTAAAGTGTATGATTAAAAAGCGTTAATTTTTATTTTAAAAATATTTTATATGCGGAATATCAATTTTATTTACTTCATTTCGTCGAGATCCGGAAAACGGCCAGCGGCCGAGCGGTAAAGCCTCTGAGCACTGGTAATTTGCTCCGAATTTCGTATTGCGCGAACAGGCTGGCTGTATGGACGTTTTCGTGGTTGTCCCCATGTGTAACGCGCATACAAGCCAGTTTCCATTAGAAAGTCCTCCACGAAGAAATCCCTCCCCTTAGGCAGATAGCCCTCGAGGCTTTGCCATAATCACACCACCATCAGAAAACGAGTTTTTAAATGTTCATGAAAAACAATAGTTTACGTAAGAACGCGTTAATTTTTATTTTCATAGAAATTAATTTTACTTTATTTTCTGTTCTGAATAAATTTTATTTATAAATTTCAGTTTTATACTTTATCTTATTTTAAATACTCTCCTTTTCTTACAAACTGCAAAGGAGTCCTATTGGATTTGGCAAACAGTCTTTTTAACTAACATGGAAATCTATTGATTTTTCTCCTTTCCTAGAAAAATAAAACTTAAATAGTTGCATTTCTTTACTTTTGCAACCTCTTCTTTATTTTTTGAATTTTAGTTTTAATAAATTAATACCCAGAATCAGAAGATTATTTAATAAGAAATTTAGATAAACACTGTGGTTAAAATATATATGCACTTTTCATAAGATAAATTTGTGTAATGAAAGTTGGGTAGTTCAGCCAAAATTTATTAAAATGTATGCCAAGATCAAGTTAATCTCATTATTTTTAATCTAGTCTCAGCATACATATGAGTGTGTGCGTCGTACTACACACAGAGGCCCAAAATTAAACGGATATCTCTCGCATGCTAGACAACCTTATTTTACAGCAATCACTCAACGTTAATTAACTTTGCACTCGATTTAAGAATGACACACTTCGAGCATTGTTTCATCATTTAGTTTTCTTTTTCATTAAAACTCAGACGGATAATCACACTTTTGGGAGCTGAAGACATCTTGAGCCTAATTGAATCTTCTACAAACACAAGCAACTTAGTCAAACTTTTACGGAATTGCGAAAGGAAATTTAAATTTAACTTCACTTCAATCATTTTATGCGCTTATTTATTATTTACTAATTTTTTCTCGTCTTTTATATTGTCAGATTTACGATACCAGCTTAGAGATAAAAGAAAAAATGTTTCTGTAAACGATAACAAAAATATGAAATACTCAATTTACTGCAAGTTATATTGATTCGATATGTGATTTTCTAATGAAACAACATGTCATCAGTACCTTAAGTACAATTACGAATATTTTAATTATCTTTAGTACAGCGCATATCAAAGTTAAAAGTAAAGACGTATAATAAATTATTAAAGTCTTCTGTCTGTTTAAAGAATGTGCGCAAACTATGACGGACGATTAAAATGATGCAAAACTCTTAAACGCAATATTTGCTATAATTTAATTTCTCAATATGTATTTTTATGTATACATATTAGTATTTTAAACAAAATACTTCTTATTTCTATTAAAAATATTGTTTAATTTCTTGAGGGTTTTTTATATTACCTTAGGACAAAAACAATTCAGTCAAAATGCTGAAAAATTTCTTTATAATTCTTTCCACCTCCTCGAGTTTTCAACAATTTGAGCTTAACTTCTCTGATCGTAAATCAAGGGGAAGATAATTTTAATCTAATGCATTGGGAAATTAACGTTAACTGAAAGATATCACTGGTCATTCATCAACCCAACTTAATTACCGCTTAACCCTCCTCTGAAAAAACATCTTATTTGAAAACCACATGACTTTCTTGATTTATTTGAAATTATCCACATTTTTCGTGCATTTCATTTAAAGTTATTTCTCTGAATTTCGATAGAGATATTAGTCTCATTCAATCAATTCAATTCTCACTTTGCGGCAAGAAACAAATAGATAAAAAAAACTCGAAACATCTTCATGAAAAGTTGTAAAATACAGAAAATCATCGTAAAGCATCAAATACAGATAAAGTAGTTATACAAACAATTTTTACAATTAAAATTAGATTTTAAATTAATTAAAATTAAGCAGAAAGACAGATTTTTTGGTGCACGAAATTTTGGTCCCACTTAGCAAAAAGACACTGAAGTTGGTGCAGAAACTGACTTAATTTACTATGCTACTAAGTTTCAAATATAAGCAAATGGCTCCAACGTTAGGCTTAGTGGAACTTAAGCAACTTTTAAATTGTTACTAATTCCACAACTATTGTATGTAGATTACCTAAAGGCATAAAAACGTTAACCAAAACATAAGAACAATATAATTCAATCACTTTTAAAGCAGAAAAATGCACAATTTACAAATATATAAGAATAAAAAGAATCTTAGCTCACTGAGGCAGATAATAGAATATATATACACTCTATTATCTGTTTCGGCGAAACGCGCAATGGAGTTAGCTTGGTTCCATGTTCGCTCAGAAAATTTCCCTTGAAAAGCCAGAGTGGACCTCAAATTAAGCTAATTTACTATTTTCCGCTTTTAATTTTTAATTTTTAATATTTTTTACTTGTTCCTTCGATTGTGTTTTACTGAGTTTTATTTTTTGCCTTTAACTTATTTCATCGATTAGTATTTCACTGTGTTTTATAATTTACATTTTATTTCACCTGTAGCCTAATATGTTACTTTATTCAATTTAATTAGTTTTTAAAACTCTCTTAAAAATACCGAAAATATTTCACATATACTTTTTTATTCGCACTTGTAAAAACTGCTAAATATGCATATGTTGGATTTTTCTTGGAGCCACACCTTTTGGTAACTTTTTGGCGACGTAACTACAATTTCTCTTCTCATTTCCTTAACTTTGCAGCACATTGCGCAAACATTTTGACCAGAATTGGTCTTTATTGTATAGGTCTTACAACTTTGCTTATAATAATATATATAGATATAGATATACATCTATTTATATAATTTTAGGTGCAGCACATGAAAAGGCTCGTTTTTGAGTTATGCGAGATACATACATACGTACGTACGTACAGACGTCACGAGAAAAATCTCTTCTGAATCCATTATAAATCCATTTTACAATCCGTTTTGGGAAAAAATTGTCTTTACTATGTCCGTACGTAATGTTGTAACGCAAACACATCGTTCATATGAAATCAAGAGGGGATCAGAATGAATAGTTTCGTTCAAATACAATACCCAACCCATCCAACTGGTATAGTGTTTTTGCGTCACTGACTGCTATTATGCGAAGCTTGCTATTATGCCGAAGGGCCCGGGTTCGAAACCTGGATAATACAAGGATTTTTGTAAATGTAAATTGTCAGTGCGGCATGGTGTCACTCTAACTAACCGAAAGTCCTCTTTTGCTTTCCCCAATTTTGCTCTGAGCCAAATCGCACTGTCACCTGTTACGTGTTCAAGGCTGTTGCCAACAACAAGAGTAATCTTGTGCTCCTAGCCATAAGGATTTTCGTGAGCTTGGGCTGACTACGTCAGACAAGTGAGAATAAGCTGTAGAGACATTAGGATTTTTTCGAAGCCCTGAAAAATGAGCAACGTCCTCGCCGGGAATCGAACCACGAACCTCTAGAATACGCGCCCAGTGTGCTGACCACTTTACTAGTAAAGCATGATAAGAAGGCGGGAGAAATACCTTCTAAAGCAACAACACAACATGATGCCCGAAAGTTTTCGCGATTACAATGCTTCCTTTACTTCGTACAAGGAAGTAAAAAATAACATCTGAATATGATTAGTGAAGTGCATATTTCTTCGATCCTTTGGCATAAGATGGATATGTCTCGTAAGCCTGCGTGTACTAGAAAAGAGCAATTCATACAATAACACATAATAGTACTAGAGTACACCTTTTAGTCGCTCACCCTGTTATTTATTCGAACAGGAGTAAAATCTTCACAAATGACTATCCCAGCTAAGCTCCTGGAGGGATTTGCTCTTTTCTCAAATTATTCATAGCGGATTTTCCCAAAAGATGTTATTTGCGAGGAGAAACGAATGAGAGAAGGTAAAATATCTATAATGATGTAGATAAAAGTGGTAACATTAGTGAATGGAAGAGGATAAATGGGAGAATATCAGGTTCTTTGGTTGTATAAAATGTAAAAGTGTTTCGAAACGTTTTTCCAGCTGCGCAAGTGTTAGGAGCTGCTGTTATGCGTTTGAAAATCTGTAGCTTGCTATTATTTCCTGGGAATATTTTGCAATAAAGGATGTTCACTACGCGAAATACAATCATTATATATTTTATTAATTATAAATTCTCTTAAATGATTTATATCTGAACTAACGGAGTAATAATGTCACTCAAGATGTCCCTCAGGGATTATGATTTGTAAACAAACTATACAATTACAAATTTTGTGTCTGCATATGATAATTAATAATTAATTTTACTGAAAAGGAAAAAAGGTTAATACTATAACAACGTGCCAGACGAAATACTTGTACGAGCATAACATGGCTGTAGTTTTTCGCCTACAGGAACGTTAGACCAGAAGGGCTATTAGTCTCAAAACAGGATTTTGTGTTCAATCACTGTAAAAGTCTGAATCACTTTTCAAACTGTTGCTGATAAATATTATCGCCCTGTATTATATTTAAAGAAATTAAATAATGAGGAATTTGCATAAATGTATGCATGTTTTTCGCATTGAAAAAACAACAGTACATACAGTACTCAAATTCCGAATAATGGTAGTGCTCTATCCGAATAGGGACACTTTGGAAGCCCGAATTTTTTTTATTCTGAACTTTTTTTTTTTTTTTTTTTCTGTGTGTGTGTGTGTGTATTTTCTATTTTGTAAACGTTTATTTAACTCGAATATTTGGTTAACAAATTCAATGATTTCAAAGCGAGCAATCGCAATACTGTACAGGAATAAAAAAAAATTATCTTCAGCGGAGCTATTTATCGGAAGTTCTAAAGATAAACTGTTTCTAAATAATTTTAGTCCAAAAGGAGAGTAGCAAAAATGCTCTCGAAACATGCATGTATATGTAAATGAAATAGAACGCCTGTTTGGGCGTAATATAAAATCTGAAACCTTTTCAGATTTTTTTTTTTTTTTTTTTTTTTTTTTTTTTTTTTTTGGCTACGTTTTCAATCGAAAGTACAAATCTCTTTTATATTAAAAAATAATATTGTGACTTTGCAAAGTTCTTACTTAAATCTTCAAGCCTAAAGTAATAAATTTTCAAGATTTATTCAGCTGAAATAAATTACCGCTGACACTAATATTTATCTTTCTGCTAGCCAATAATTAATGTAAATATAAATTTTGAAAATATTTTGATATAAATATAATTTTTGGAAATATTTATATATAAATATAATTTTTAGAAATATTTATATATAAATATAAGCTTTGGAAATATTTATATATAAAATATAAGTTTTGGAAATATCTATATATAAATATATATTTTAGAAATATTTATATATAAATATAAGTACATCATGTATCTATAATTATTTATATTTATACTTATTATAGTCGTTATTAAAAAACAAATTTATAAGATCTTAGACTACCTTACGTAAGAAATTGACCGGGAAATTTAATTTCAAAATTTGCAATTTTTGACCTGCCTTGAGTGATCGATCATTTAGGTTAGAATAATTCAAATAAATAAGTTTAAAAGAACTATAGCAAAATATATGTGTAATTTAATATGCTGTACACGGAAGTCGTCTGGTATCCAATTCAGATTTTTACTTCCTTGTACGAAGTAAAAAGGAAGTATTGTAATCGCGAAAAGCTTCAGGCAGCATATTTCAACGAAAATATCCACTTTGACCGCTTTCGAATGCAATTTAACGATGTTTTTGCGTGATATCCGTACGTAAGGACAGAATAAAAGACTCTTTACCTCCAAAAAAACTAAAAAACTGCTTTAAAATGAATTCTGAAGAGAATTTTTCGTGGCGTCTGTACGAACGTATGTACGTACGTGCGTACGAACGTACGTACGTATCTCGCATAACTCAAAAACGAGTAGCCTCAGAACGTTGAAATTTTGTATATAAGACTCTATAATATGTAGATGTGCACCTCGTATTTTGGTTTCAATTGGCCGCGCCAAACGTATATAAATATATTTATAAATATATCCACTCTGTTGCCCGACTCAGTGATCTCAGTTTCTTTGCTCTTATATGTTTGCAAATTGTGCATTTTTTGCTTTTAAAATGATTGAATTATGTTGTTTTTATCTTCCGGTTAAGGCTTTTATGCCTTTAGTAAATCTGTATGCAATATTTTTAGAATTATCAACAATTTGAAAATTGTTTAAATGCCGCTAAGCCTAATCTGATGGCGGCCATTGATCTTGTTTACATTTGAAGGAGCTGAGTAGCGGATTTGTTGCCAATCTAGAGAAACTTAGCTTCGCAACAACAAAGATAACGCCTTCATTTATTATTTAAATCATGCTTAATCCTTTCTGGAATTTTTTCGAGGAAATGAACGTTTCAAATTTACTTCATAATTTTTAATACAGATATTTTGAGTTTTTATGTATTTTTGCCTTCTCGCGAAGTGAAAACTGAATTAATTGAATGAGAAATACTCAATCGTTTGTGGAAAACTGTTTCTTTTTTGTTTTGTTTGCTTAATTTTTTATACAAAATTCTAGCTTTATTATAGTATTTGAATAGAACATGTGACAACGATTAGATAATTCTTTAAATGATATAAATTTTGTGGATTCTGAGTTATAATATGAACGAAATATAATACTGTTAAGTGAACCTAGCGCCAGAGTGTCGCTATGGTAAACAAAGTGAATTTTAAAGAATGCATTTAGTCTATTGTGGTTTATGAGCTGTCGGCGATGTAGGTTTAATTCAATCTAAAAAGTTTAAATAAAATGCAAGAAAAAATGCGTATAATTTAATATTCCGTACAAAGAAGTCATGTGGTGTACACATCAGATTTTTATATTATGTTGTAGGGTTTATATTTATTTTAACTAACATTTATTTTAAGTTTAAACTATCTTTCCTGTCAAGCCTTACTTTCCCCTGGAACTGCCAATGCCAGAATATGTAAATTTGAGTAGAACGCGCAAGGATTCAAATTATCAGCGGAAGTATTATGATTTAAATAGAGAGGAAACGAGTTCGGTGTGTGATATTCTTACTTCACGAGCGCGGAGGTAGTTAGCGAGAAATTGAAGACCCCGCGTTTCGGCCTATGTGCTTGGCGGGAAGTAGTGTTAATCGTTCAAGTGAGCTTCAAGTCTGCTGAATTAGCAGCGGTGTTGTAAAACGCGGTGAGTTAGTTATTTTAGAGAGCCTCGTAGTTAGAGTCTTGTCTTTAAGTTCTTTTCAGGTTATTATTTTTAGTTGACCGCCGAGTTGGCGCCGTCTGTAAGCGTCAAGAGCACGCAATTGTAATTTATTACGTTGAATAAAAAGGGACTTAAACCCTTTACAAGACTCTGTGTTTTATCCTGTTTTCACAGTCACCCCTTGGTTGCGTGCAAGTTGGAGGCGCGCAACGTTACAATGTAAACGCGAGTGTCGTTTTTCTTAATTCTTCTAGAAATACAATTCCTCATGCAGCCAGTTCTTGAGCATTTTGCTATAATTAATTAATAAATCAATGAATAGATCCCAAAAATACTTTTAAAATGCTATATCATGGAACGTGTATATTTTCTTTTGAGACTTAATATATATTACCAAGGGAAAACGTTGGTAAGTAATTGAAAACTACAATTTACTTACTATGCCAAAATGCAGCACTTATTTCTTCTACACTATATTTATTCGGCACATTACCTGGGATGGCTGTATCAGCGTTATTTAAATTGAATACTACAAATGTAAAGCAATTTGCTTCAAAAGCTAAATGAACAAAGAGTCGCATTCCGTTGCTGTGAAATCCAATTAATCTGAGCTAAATCATGAAATTCCATTTAAATTTTAATAGTTATCTCTAATAAAAGTGATCATAGATTTGCCGTCATAATTTGAGAGGAACGATTCTTAACTAAAATTCTTTTTATAGGAAAGTTTAAATACTATTTCATGTATGCGCATCTCATTTAAACTTTTCATTTTCCAAACGATTTTGCGAGATAGTTCTTGATTAGGTTTGTACTGTCTTTCTTCTATCCAGTACATTGTCTTTTGCAGAATAACGAGAGACTATGTAAATGAATGCGAGATTTAAGCACGATGAAAGAAACCTGTAACTGTGATTGTGCTTCTAGTATTGCTAGCACGTGAAATACTCGAGTTATATTTTTTTCCTTCAATGATAAGAGTGTTTCCAGTAATTGCGAGGAATAAATTGAATGATATGTAGAAGCTTAGAATTTCCTTTTTTCCTCGATTTGCATTCTAGTTTATTAAATTAAAGTTTATTTACTCAGTTCTAATCAGAATGTAAGCTGGATCTTCCAATCTTACCAAAATGCAGATTTTCATTATTATTTACTATGGTGGAATTGTTTTATATAAGTTAACTGGAGTACAGTTATTTGCAAAATACCTTTTGGTTGCCATAGTAAAATTTATTTTTGCTCTCCGCTCCGTTTTATCACGTTGTTAATCCGTTTGATAATGTTATTATCAATATCTTTTAAATAAAATAAACTAAAGGATTTCTATTTTAAATAATCTATTTTCACGCAAATCACATAATGCAATTAATATGCATCTGCAGTGAAGAAAATTGTTTAAAAATGTTAATGTAATTTTTAATTTTAAACCAGTAATTAAAGTCTTAGAGAAGAAAGTTTGCTTTGCTTTAGTTTATTATGGCAAATCACGCTAAGAGTATCTGCCTAAGGGAAAGAATGTCTTTGTGGAGGACTTTCTAAGGGAAACTGGCTTGTATACATGTCACAGATGGGAGAAAACAACGAACATGCCCATGCAGCCAGACTAATAGCCTGGAATAGAATCTATACAAATAAAAGTGTGGAGATGCGTAATAAAAATTACCAGCAGCATAATGTGAATCCAAGAACTTTTAGAAGAAAATGCGCGTCATAAAAAATGCAAAGTTACAAAACTTTCGATGCTTCACAAATTAAACAGCTACCATGTTTAAAAAATATTTTCTAGGAACAGTGCCAATATTAGTAGTAGTCCATTAATGAATTCAGTCGTAGAACTGCAAAAATTCACTTGTAGTACAAAATATTTTGCAATTTATTGAAATCCCCATCGCCGCCATTTTTAGTACGTTTTTCGCTAGAAAAAAAATCATTTAGTGCGCTGCAGGTTTTAATAATCGTTAAAATAATAGCTTGAAACCTCTGTAAAATTTCTCTAGCATTTTGGCAAATTTTATTCCCATTATTTTAGTAATGTGTTTTTCTGAGCTGTTAGCTAATTCTCTGCACTTAATATACTTTCGTTCTTCTCTCAAAGCATGAGAAAATACAAGATACGAGAAAAGCATATTATAAAAAATCTGATGTGTACATCACATGACTTCCTTAATATTCAATTAGAGGCATTTTTTCCTGCATTTCATTAAAACTTATTGAATCCAATTGAGTCTGCTTCGTCGGTAGCGCATAAACCACAAAAAAATAAATGCACTTTTTAAAATTCACTATATTTATTTACCATAGCGATACTCTGACGGTAGATTCACTTAATAGTTTTACATCTCATTCATGTTATAAGTCAGAATGCAAAAAAAAAAAAGAAATTGTATTATCTGAAGAATTATCTAATCGTTGCCGCATGTTCTTTTCAAATATTGCAATAAATCTAAAAGGATGTATAAAAGAAATTAAACAAATAAAAAATAAACAGTTTTTCACAGACAATTTAGCGCTGCTTACCTAATGCGCATGAGCTACTGGTAAACTTTCTGCTCTGTCCGAAACACACTGGCGACAGTATTTTCTGCTAATATGAAACACTTATTTCTTCGAATTTCATTCGAGACGTATTCTAACTTCTCGGCAAGGCAAAAATAATAAAATCACGGGCTCTACTCTTAGATACACCTTAAGATCACATGCGATATGCGATAAGTGGCGATATGTGTTCTGCGCTGGTTTTTGGCGCGATTGCGAGTTCTATGGCAACCCTTTTGAAGTTGAAAACTCTTTTGCTGGAGTGGTTTAATTGCTCGATGGTTCGTGTCGTGCGTGTTTTGAAATGGCCTATGTTGCAATGAGACGTGGTTGCAAGAGGGTCTGCGAGATTATTTTAGTGGCTATGAATGATAGATGTAAGGAAACGCTGATGCAGTGTATTAAAGAGTGGATTGAGCCTTGTACAACTATTTTTCGGATGGCTGGAAATCATACAAGGATTTAGGAAAAGAAAGTTGTGAACATTTATTTGTGAACCTGCTTTTATTTTGCAGAATGTTATGTTCATTGTATTTTTACTATGAATTTCTGTTGTTATTGTTTTTTTTTAATTATTTGTGATTTTTTTTAATTATTTTAATTTATTTTGTTGATTTGTGCGCAATGCCTAGATTGTGCATTTCGTAGATGTTTTTTTTAAGTTTATACCGAATGCTCTGTACATGATATTATTTGAAATTTATTTTTGTTAAGTTAATTTATTAAAGCGAGGTGTGCGTAGTTCGTAGATTCATTCGCTGCCTAGATTGTGCAATTCGTAGGTATTTATTTATTTATTTTTTTAAGTTAAAACATATCGCTGTGTACATGGATTCTTGTCAAATATTTTTGGTTAGAAACTTTTACGCTTTTGCTACCTAATTTTTTTGTTTTTGTTTCGGATTTTTAGCTTAAATTGTGTGTTCAAAAAGTGGTTTTTGCACACGCAAAAATCGCAATTGTGGAGACATTTTAGGCTTAAAGTTTGAATTGTAGACAAAATTTGTAGCCGCATTTGGCGACCTGTGCGCGCATATAAGAATAGTTCCAAATAACGAAATATCTTCATTAAAAATTTAAAGATATGGAAAAACAAAAAACCCCAAATACAGTTAAAAAAATGAATTGCATTTGGTGTTAAAGCCCTGTATTATATTTAAAGGAGTTAAATAATGAAAAATCTGCATAAATATATGTATGTTTCTCGAATTATGATAAAGCAATGGTACCTAGAGCCATCAAATTTCGAATAACGTACGTCTCCACCCGAATATGGGCATTTGGAAGGCCAAATTTGAAATTTGGAATTTGTTTTATTATCTCTATCCTATTTTTTAAAGCATATATAAGTTTTTGATTGAGAAACGCAAGGTTTTATGAGATAGCAATGGCAAGACTGTACGGGAAAAAATAATTTTATCTCCAGGGTGCGAGACTGTGTATTAGAAATTCTAAAAATATACCCTTTCAAATATTTTATCACATTGGTGGTGAATTGAATTTTATGGTTTATGTGCGAAGAACATGATGTTTAATAAATAAAGTTAACATACAAAAGTTTAAAAAAGGCCCTTTGGGCGTAATATAAAATCTGAAATCCTTATTTTTATTTTTATTTTTTTTATGAAAAAGGTATTATATCAAAAGAAAAAAATGAAACAAATTTTCAAATTTGTATTACACACAAACGGTTTTTAGTCCAAAGGGATTTGAATCCCGAAGGACTATTAGTTTTGTTTTGGCATTTTGCGTCGGACTCATAAACGTCGGTTCACTTTTCAAACTGTTGCCACAAAATGTTAGAGTCCTGCATTATATTTGAAGAAATTAAATAATGAAAAATCTGCATAAATGTATGTATATTTCTCGTATTGTGATAAAACAACGGTACATAGAGTCATCGAATTTTGAATAACGTAATCCTCCAGCGAATATGAGCATGTGGAAGACCAAATTTGAAATTTGAAATTTGTTTTATGATCGATTTCCTATTTTTTAAAACTTTGACGAATTTTTGATTAACAAACTCAAGGATTTCAAAGCGAGCAATGGCAACGTTGTGCAGAAAAAACATTTTTATCTCCAGCGCGTGAGTCTCTGTATCGGAAATTCTAAAGATATGCTCGTTTTAAAACTATTTTGCGATATTGCTGTTGCACTGGATCTTATGGTTTAAGTGCGAGGAACATGATATTTAATAAAGAAAGGTAACACACAAAATGTTAAAAAACGCCCCTTTGGACGTAATTTAAAATCTGAAACATTTCTGATTTTTTTTTTTTTTCTTTTTTTTTTCTTTTTTTTCATTTATAGACACACACCTTTCCAGAGTATTTGGTCTAACGCCACATTGTGCTAAAATATTTTCAAACAGCATATCTTTAGAATTTTGCTAGACAGTCTCTAACACTGGAGATTAAAATGTTTTATTCGCTGCAGTTTTGCAACTGTTCGCTTTCAAATTGCCAAAAATGCGTTAAAATTTTAGAAAATATGAAATAGACATTATAGGAAATTCCGAATTCGGGCTTCCAGGTGCCTATGTGCGAGTAAATTACTAAGCTATGAAATATTTGATGACTCTAGGTACTCTGTGTTTTCAGAATGCGAGAAACATCCATGCATTCATGTAAATTCTTCATTATTTAGTTTCTTTAAGTATAATATAGGGCAATAATATTTTAGCAACAATCTGAAAAGTGATTCGACGCAAAATGCCGCTTAGAGATTAATAGCCCTTCCGGTTTAACGCCCATTTGGGCTAGAAATGTCTTCGTGCTGTGAATTTGTCTAGTCGATCAAAAATATCATTTCTTACTGCACTGTGGGGATCAACAAAATGGTGAAACAAAAAGCACATAGCTACGGCGCACCATCACCTAGAATCCTAATCAGCAAAATTCATGTTCAAAAGCCAGCTTGACTGTGATATTTTGTTTGAAGCATAATTAGTAGGAATTACTGAAAGGTGGCGCCCAGAAAGGGTTTTTAAAAAATGAATTTTCCAGTATGTGTGTTATTTCATCAATACACTGCTAACCAAATTTAATATTATAATAAATTAAATACTTAAAAACGTATTATTTCGTTCGAAAATAGTAAGGTTAATGAGTAGTTTACAATGAAAGCTAACTACAGGGGTTGGACAAAAATATGGAATCACCTTAAAAAAAAACACGTTTCTTTGCTTAATATGGTGTAGGAAACCCGTTGGCATCCAAAACAGCTTGCAGGTTTCTCGGAATGGATAAATACAGTTCCTGTATGTTTGCCAAGGGAATTTTATACCATTCTTCCTGCAAAACGGTGGCAAGTTCAGATAACGATGTTGGCGGTGGATAACGAGAACGTACTTTCCGTTCCAAAGTAGACCACAAAGGTTCGATAATATTCATGTCTGGTGACTGTGGTGGCCAGGGGAGATGGGACAACTCATCCTCGTGCTCAGAAAACCAGTCCTGGACAATGTGAGCTGTGTGAACAGGGGCTTTGTCGTCTTGGAAGACACCATCACCATCGGGGAACAAAGTTTGTACCGCGGGATGAACTTGATCGCCCAAAATGTTCACATAAGTCTTGGCAGTCATGTGCCCTGACACAGTTATCATGGGGCTAGCAGAGAACCACGATATGGCTGCCCAAACCATAACAGAACCCCCGCCATGTTTCACTCTTGGCAACAAGCAGTCTGTATTATAGGCTTGAGATGGCGTTTTCCAGACGTAAACTCGGCCAGAAGTGGGAAACAATGTGAAAGAAGACTCGTCAGACCATATTACTCGCTTCCACTGCTCTATAGTCCAGGCTTTATGACTTAAACACCACCTTTTCCTGTTACGGGCATTAGCATCACTGATGAGTGGCTTCTCAATTGCAGCACGGCCAGCAATTCTCTGTTTATGAAGCTCCCTTCTAATTGTTTTGGTACTCACAGGCTTTGGTAACACAACATTCATTTCAGCAGTAACTTTTGCAGCTGTGGTCTTCTTATTTTTCGTCACAATTGCCCTTAATGATCGTCTGTCACGATCACTCAGGACACACTTTCCTCCGCGCTGTGATTTAGCAGATGATGTTTTTCCGCTTTGCAAATATGCGGAATAAATCTTCGATACAGTACCTTTTGAAACACTAAACACCTCGGCTACTTTGCTTACGGAAGCACCTACCATACGTGCTCCAACAATTTGCCCACGTTCGAAGTCTGTTAACTCTGACATAATGCAATGACAACCTCACATAGCAGTACTCCGACAACAACTGAACTGTTTAGCACATTTACGAAGTTGTATAGGTGGCGTCAGTAGTCAAAAACCTCAGCGCCACCTACATATTTCATTAAAATCAATCTTTCGTTTCAAACATGCATTTCACAAGGTGTTTTCATATTTTTGTCCATCCACTCTATTTGCTTCTCACCTAGTAAGAAAAGAGCCAAATAAACATTCTCACTAAAGCCTCTGCATAGAATTGAAATAAATTCATCGCCTGTAAGAACATGTTCGCCTAATTTCACCCAACTGCCATGTCTCTAATTCTTCTTTCGCAAAAGCTATTCGCATTGGAAACGGGTACAAAATTGTTTCAAAGTTTCAGCTTGAAAATGAATCCGCTTACGTTAGTGCGGGTATGTATCAACTATGTCAACGTCATTCACACTTTATCTCTCGCTCTGAAGTATAAATATAACTGGAATAAGTATAATTATTTCCTCAATATATCATTCTAATAGTGCTGCTTTAAATTTTGGAGCTACATAACAGTTCTCAAATCAATGCAGATTTTTCATTTTTCCCTACTTGATGCCAAATTCTCTATTGAGAACTCGCCTTTCAAGAGCCAGTCATTTGGTTGATATTGAGGTAACTGTACTGCTCCTAAAGAACAGCAGCACATAAAATCCGTCAATACAAAACTCTTATGGAGAAGTTGAGGATTAGGAAAGCAAGATACAAGAGCCTTGAGTTCAGCGATTGTTGTCTTTTCGATCAAAGCTGGTATAATTCTTGGCGAAATCATATTCTTACTAAATCGTGTCCAAGTCTGCTGATTAGTCTTAGGTGTAAACTTTGTCAGATAGATCACCTTGCCAGCTCCATTATTAGTATTATTGAAAAACATCATGAAACAGAGAGTGACATTTTATTTCAAAGTATACTAATAAAAATTATTATATTTTCATGGAAAGTTATAATTTTAGCACAGTCTCAGAAATTAATGAACACAAATAATTAAATCACATAAAAATTTAATTTTTGGACACATAATTTTTAATGCGTTTTCCCATGCACATAAAAACTATTGCTGAATGGTTAATAGTTAAGTCAATAATTGATAAAAGCATATTGTCGAGTCGAAATATTTCATTATTCTCGCAATTAAGCTTCTACATACAAAAAATTAGTCTGCAGTGTCTAGAAACAAAATACATTAAGCAAACGTTTTAAGAAATGCAGTTAATTCAACGAAATATTATTTCAAAACTATTTCGCAAATTTTATTGGTATTATATGGAAATATTCTCATGCGGCGTTGCGAAATTCGCATGACATTTTGCGATAAGCAAATAGTTTTATTAGATTTTCAACTTTGTGAAGTATTTGCTTTGGATAAATATAAAAATATTGAAATTCTGTAGTAAACACGTTAAGATATTTCTCTGCTTCAATATTTCTTCAGGCGAGGAATGCATGAGGAATTCTACCCGGGAATATCTGTAACCACATTCCAGATACCCCTTTTCGTCTCCCCCCAAAAAGTAAAATAAATAAATTTTAAAAAGATTGAAAGATTTCAGATTTTAACGATCGCCCAAAAGAATTTGTGAAGGTTTTCACTCCCTCACTGAACTCTCAATTTACCAGTCTGCTGCTGCATTCCCTCCCTCTAACCCATTTCTTTGTGCTTTTTTACCTTTATTATTAAACATCATTTTCTTCGCACTTAACACCATATACAGTTAAACAGCAAAACTGTAATAATTTTAAAATCAGCATAGCAGGCATATTTTTAAAATTCTCGGTTCAGTGTTAAGTGTTAATAAAACATTTTTCTGTCTCTTTCAGTCTTTTCTGAAGTTATCATATTAATGTTCAGTTTTGTTTGTAAGATGGTTGCAAAAATATTTCTTTTGTCTTTTTATTATTAAGGTTTGTGTGTTAACTTTAATTTGTAGTTTCATTGGGTATCGTTTTTGGAAGCAGGCCAGATGAAAAATGAGCAACCACCTTCGCCGGGAATCGAACCACAGACCGCTGGAATACCGGCCCACCGTGCAGAACCACTACACCACGAAGGCACGTTAGGAAGGCGGTAAAAATACCTTATAAGGTATTATAAATATCATATTATTCGCACTTAGACGCATAAATCCACATAAAATGCCACATAAAACGGCATTGCAGAATCCGAGGATTAACAAATTATATTATCCATGGATCCGTAGCAAATTACGTGATCGAATCTCATCTAGGGTAGCGTTTGTGTTGCACATCTCGCAATGAAGGCTAGCTGTGAATAAATAACTCAATAAATTACATCTACCCGACATCACTTCGGTAACTTCTAAAATGAAATCATAGTGTGACATGTAACAAAATGCAATTTAATTAAGTGAAAACCTTCACTGAATATGCATTGCGCCGTTGCGCCAGAGTGAGAGACACACAGACCCAGGCCATCGAGTAGGCTATACATGGTTTTTATGTACTCATACCCCGTAAGAGATCCCGAGAGGCCAAAACCTCCAATAATAACCTTTTATGCTATTTAATATGCAGCCATCACACAGCCTGAGACAGACTTGACAGTACCCTTACAGTCCTTGTCAAATCTAAAGGGATCACAGTGTTGATGATGATTCTAGTCACTGTGGAAGGCAATTAATCTCCCCCATATTGTCCACTCCCAACAAATGGACGTTACGAGCAGCCAGCTCGGGAGCCATTGAACATAGAAACACCTTTTATGATTATATGTGCTTGCTAAGGATATTACATTTCATTGCTGCATTCTAAAGATTTCAAACGTAACAGTTCCTCAAGCGACGTCAGTCTTTGACTCGTGCATGTTGGTGACTGAAATGGTACCATTCAAAACAGCTGGTTTTCTCGAGTTTCCTCGTTTCGAAGCACTACACAGTCTACAATGTCACCTGAACTAAAATGTGACCTTAATTTGGTCCATTGGATCACGCCTCTGTCTTCATTCGTTTTCATATGAGAATGTAAAGCTTATTATATTCCTGATCGTGTGGTGTAAGTGTTTAACGTAATCAGCCAGCAAACTACAAGATCTGTGGTTCGGATTCCTGCGATGACACAGTTCATTTCTCAAGTTTCTCGTCTCCAAAATAGTATAATTGCTTCTGCAACATTATAAGGAAGTTACACGTTAGGTGAACATAAACATTACGCTCAGTTTTGCAACCAAACGGTGGTGGCTTATTTAATAGTTCTATCTTAATTTTTTATCATTTTCTTTGTATTTCCTCTCTTCTTCTGAATCATTTAAGTTGTAAGCTAAGCAAGGAATATTTTGAAGCTCACAGATATACTTATTTGATATCAAATTTTGAGCTCGCTGCATGTTTAAATTCGGAATAGTATTGATTTTGCCTAGAGGCTGAATCTTTGGGAAGCTGATTTAAATTTCCTACAGGTAAAGATTATAAAATCTGGTTACACATTTAAGAGAGAAAACTTTGATTTGTTATGTTTGAGGTACAGGAAGCTTTTGTTAATAGTTTAATTTGCATTAAATTTCACCTTACAACGAACAGAACATTTTTATTTGCAAATTATGTTATTATTTTTAGCAAGACAACGAAGTGCCCTTTAACACATTTAAACTTTTTTTAACTTCAATCTTTTATTCGCTAATAAAAACATTATTAAATAAGAATCTAAATATTTTTGTAATCCACAAAGATGTAACTATTATTTAGTAAGATTTAGAGTGTAATATAACAGATAGTCTTATGTCTAAACCTCAACAAATGGAAGATTTTACGTACAATGTAGGAGACTCTCAAATAAAATTAATTTTCACAAATACATCATGATGGAAATGCCGAGCAAAATGAAACGGTAGGGAATTTATTATTTTAACTAACCGGTTATGATTTACTCTTTACTGTCACTTTTTCTTTCCGTTTTCTCTCCAGAATTCAAATTATTTCGTTAGTGATTAAATTGAGATTTTTAGATTTTAAGACAGAGCATGTTCTGCATCTCGAGGCCACGTTACTAAATTGCTGCGACAAATAAGATATGTAGTATTTGGCCTTGCATTATAAATGCCGGTATTTGAATACCTACCCTGGTTAGGTTTGCCAGCCAAATTCGCATTAAATTGAATTTTGCAGTCTTTGATTGCTAGTCTATTTTAAATTTGAACATACTGCTGGATTATAGCACATTGTCGCAAGTATTTGGCTGAATTGTAAGCACAAGTTGGGCGTTTATGTTCATTTTCTGATTTAATAAAAAATAAAAAAAGGTTAAAAAAAATCTGAAATGTTTCAGATTTTAAATTACGTCCAAAGGGGCGTTTTTTAACATTTTGTGTGTTACCTTTCTTTATTAAATATCATGTTCCTCGCACTTAAACCATAAGATCCAGTGCAACAGCAATATCGCAAAATAGTTTTAAAACGAGCATATCTTTAGAATTTCCGATACAGAGACTCACGCGCTGGAGATAAAAATGTTTTTTCTGCACAACGTTGCCATTGCTCGCTTTGAAATCCTTGACTTTGTTAATCAAAAATTCGTCAAAGTTTTAAAAAATAGGAAATCGATCATAAAACAAATTTCAAATTTCAAATTGGGTCTTCCACATGCTCATATTCGTTGGAGGATTACGTTATTCAAAATTCGATGACTCTATGTACCGTTGTTTTATCACAATACGAGAAATATACATACATTTATGCAGATTTTTCATTATTTAATTTCTTCAAATATAATGCAGGACTCTAACATTTTGTGGCAACAGTTTGAAAAGTGAACCGACATTTATCCGTCCGACGCAAAATGCCAAAACGAAACTAATAGTCCTTCGGGATTCAAATCCCTTTGGACTAATTAAAATAAATAATAATAAATAATAAAATTTAATAGATAGTTTTCTTTAAATCTTCTCAACTCTCTGTCGTGAACTTCTAGACTTAGCAATAATTCACTATCTAGCTAAAAGTTTGGTGACAGTTTATGGTAGCTAAAAAGACTAAATTAAATCGTGAAATTTCTGAGCCAATAGTAAAACTACAATGAAAGGATAACAAGCGTCATTCCAAACTATATTATGTAAATAAACCAATATTCATATAGAATCTCATCGACGTTCTTTAATAATATAAATAAAAAGTAGAAATGTACGTAAATGAAACAGCTTCTAGCTATCTAATTGTAAATGTTCATTCCCAGGAATCGACCGTCTATACGAGCCAGTTTCCCTCAGAAATTCCTTCACGAAGGCATCCAGCCGTTGGGCAGATAGCTTTCGTGTGCTTTGCCATAACCAAATAAACCAAACCAAGAAATGAAACTTAGGAATTCACCATTACATCTTTCTTCGAAAGGTCTCCTTAAAGGCATCCTGCCATTAGGCAGATAGTTTTAGTGTGCTCGCCGTATTCAGATAACCAAACAAACAGTACCATTCCTGGCCTTCAGTGTATTAACTGAACAGTATGTGAAGAATAGCGTTAGCCAATCCGAATCTGGAAAAGAAAATTTCTTTAATCAAGTTACTGCCAATCTCCTGACAGCTTTTCATTAACGTCTGCTGTTTTCCAATGTTTCTGTCAGAGATTCCTTTGTTCTGGAAATTTCTTCTAGTCTAGTTGGAAGTAATCTTTTCATGTTTTGTTTCCAACAAAAGACTAAATTTCGGCAATACGTAGGCAAGTTTATTTTCAGTAAAACTCTTTACCTTATAAAGATTACTTTGAACCAATAAATAATTATTTCTTTACTCGACCCAATGATATCTTCCAATTTTGTTTGCTAGCAAATTTTAGTCTCGACATTATTAAAATTAGACACATTTATTAAAATTAGGAGGTCTTTATGCATAAGGAAAAATGCCGTGTTTTTAAAATACCAATTTGCACAATACATGTTTGTTTAATATTAAGGCGTTCTTATTTGCTAATCTCCTTTTTTTTTTCGAATATTAGTCACATTTCGTTTTCATTTAATGCATTAAAGCGTATCTTTGTAATTATTAATTTTTTCCTAAAGATTAACAGTAATAAAATGTGATTGGTCAGAGAGTATGTAAGTGTAATTATATCAGCATAAAATAAGCAACCCTTGTGTTTGACAGTTTAAACTTCCAAAATGCCCTTATACACATTTTAACTACTTTTGCTTAAGTATCTTTACTTCGTAATCGTTAAATATAAAAGAAAGGGAACTTAAACAATATCGAATTGGCCAGGAAATGAATATTTTTTCCAGCATGAGTTGTGTTTAAGTATCAGTATTTAAATTTATTACCGAACATTTATTACCGAAATAATTAATTAAACTTATTATTAAATTTATTACCGAAGCAAATTCCAGGTTTTAAGTCTGAATCGGGACAATATGTTACAAAATATTAAGTGATGTTCTTGTTTCCAGCATTTAATGAAGAACATTAAAAATTTCACAAAATCTTAAAAACATAAATAACGCAAACTTAAAAAAAAATGCAAAACACTCGAGATCTATGTACATAAAGGGAGGCATGCCTTCGGGAAAGACGTTCTAAAAGCAGTTGACTTGTATTTACGTCACTTAGAGTATAACCATGAAACCCAACCACGCAGGCAACCTTTTTAGGCCTGGGTGCGAACCTAGGTTGAACTTCCAGTTTTCAATGCTGTATACTATTTGGCTACAGGTGGGGCTTGAAAATGAGAGGATTTGATGTTCGGGAGGTATTAGTCGCATTCATTGGTATTCGATTAAATATTAACTTTTCTGCCTTTCACTGGACTTGCTTTCATAAAAAGGAGTACATTTGAAATTCTCACACTGACCAATTTTCTAAAGCTATCACATTTGAAACTATTACATTTGAGAATGATCTGAATAAGAATAAAATTTAATAATTTTCCTGAATCATACCGACAGTCATGTGCTGTAAGGCATAAACCTACACAAATATACGTAAAAAGTGTATTAGAAGTCCCCTTAAGAGAAATCTTTAGTATGTTATTCTTTAACTGGAATAATGAATGAATCAACGTCTTATATAACCAAATGTAGAAAGGACCAAAACATTTATGTTAACTTTAATTGAAAGAATAAATACATAATTACATTCAAGAGGAGCCAAAGCAGCTTTATCACATACACACGAAAAAGTAATGATTATTTGGTACTATTCCGTTTTGAGAAGCGTAAAAAATTGCACCGGAAATGTATGCGCAAAAGCGCCAAATCTAGCAAACGCGCCTATTTAACAGCGCTCCAAATCTAGCGTACGCGCTGATTTCAGATTGTGTAAGGTTAGATAGTTCTATATTTCCATTGAAATTGTTCTATAATTCCATTAAGATGCCATTGATATACTAGTTTAATTTTTAAATCATATTTTGATTTTAAATTCTTTTTTGATATCCTATGGATTTAACAATTTGTGAATTGCCCATGATGAAAAGTCTGCAATAGAATTTTTTCAAAGAAAAGGCATCATTCATTATAGAAAATTATGTTTGAACAACCAACGAGATGAAATGATGCTTTAGCGATAACTCAGTAGCGAAATAGCGATGCAGAAATCCATTCAGTTATGTTTAGCCTTTATTCATATAAATTATAATAATGATCTGAAACAGTTATTTACTCTTATGCTTCCATTCATTTTTAATTGCTTTTACAAGTTTTTCACCGTGAACTTTGACCTTTTCCCCGTCCCTACGGTCAGTTAGAAGCATTCGACCCCCCGTCGCCTGTTAACCCGAGTGATTTCCTGTTGTCAACAAAGGGAGAAAGAGGTACTGGAGGCAATTAAACGAATCGCTAATTAAGCCCCTAATTGGCCTAGCAATTTTTTTCAAACGGATTCTTCTGATTCAAGCCATGGGCTGTATGAGATTGTAAATTTGAAGAAGATCGGTCTGCTACTTCAAAAGTTACTGTTTTTCCGGCATTACCAGGACTTAGGATTATCGCCTTCTACAATAGTGATTAATGCAGTGTGTGTGTGCTTTTTAATTAATTCTGTGCCTGTGTTTATCAATTGGATTACTCCGCAGATCTACCTATAGTGTACAGCTGATGCACAGAAGAAGTATCGCAGCCAAGTGCATTTCTCTGCAATTTGCTTGCTAGTCACTATTGATTATAGCACTCAACATTTATGTAATAAAATGTACCTGTTACATTCAACCCAGCAATAATACCAGTATTTCCTAATAATATACAAGGCATTTTTGCGGTGTTCTTAAAGTGGAAGTGTGTTTTTGTGTCAAATTAACCTGAAAGTTATGTACGTGGTACAGGTGAAAAGTGATTTAAAGTGTTAACGTGAAAGTGTTATTAAGTGTTGATATTGCATGGTGAAAGTGTTTTCAAGTGTTAAGTGATTTACGCGAAAAGTGATTTAAGGTGTTTACGTTCCGTCAACGGTGATTTATAGTGTGATTTAAAGTGATTTAACGTGATTAAAAGTGATCCAAAGTGTTAACGTGTCTGCAATTTGCGTGCTCGTCACTATAGATTATAGCACTGAAATTTATGTATTAAAATGTACCTGTTACATTCAACCCAGCAATAATACCATTATCTCCTAATAATATACATGACATTTATGTGGTGTTCTTAAAGTGGAAGTATATTTTTGTGCCAAATTAAAGTGAAAGTTATGTACGTGGCACAGGTGAAAAGTGATTTAAAGTGTTAACGTGAAAGTGTTATTAAGTTTCGATATTGCACGGTGTACGTATTTTCAAGTGTTAAGTGATTTATGCAAAAAGTGATTTAAAGTGTTAACGTGAAAGTGTTATTAAGTTTCGATATTGCATGGTGTACGTATTTTCAAGTGTTAAGTGATTTACGCAAAAAGTGATTTAAAGTGTTTACATTCCGTCAACGGTGATTTATAGTGTTATTTAACGTGATTAAAAGTGATCCAAAGTGTTAACGTGTCTTCAATTTACTTGCTGGTCACTATTGATTATAGCACTCAATATTTATGTATTAAAATGTACCTGTTACATCCAACCCAGCAATAATTCCAGAACTTTCTAATAATATACAAGGCATTTATGTGGTGTTAAAGTGGAAAAGTGTGTTATTGTGTCAAATTAACGTGAAAGTTATGTACGTGGCACAGGTGAAAAGTGATTTAAAGTGTTATTAAGTGTTGATATTGTATGGTGAAAGTGTTTTCAAGTGTTAAGTGATTTACGCGAAAAGTGATTTAAATTTTTACGTTCTGTCAACGGTGATTTATAGTGTGATTTAAAGTGTTTTAACGTATTTAAAAGTGATCCAAAGTGTTTACGTGAAAGTGATATTACGTGGTGAATTCCATCAACACTGATTTAAAGTGATTAAGGTGATACAAGTGTTAACGTGAAAGTGATATAAATGTAAATGTGTTATTAAGTGAAAAGTGCTGAACGTGTATCGGTGATTCAAGAATGACACGTAACTCATCTGCACAGTCGGAAGGAGAGCCTCAGATGCAAAGGTCGGATTTCGATCCGCAAGAGATACTCGACAGTGACCAAGACCATCAAGGCAAAGTTCACCTGCTCTACGAATTTATAAGAAAGACAGCCAGCACTTACAGAAGGGGCAAATTCCTCCTACCTCAAGATCTTCGTGAGCGACTGCTATGTGCTCTGGACGCTCTGGAAACGCTAGCCTTGAGAGGCCCACACCTTGCAGAGAGTCCAACCCTAGCAGACATAGGAGTAAACACGTCGACGGTTCTTTGTTGTGAACTTGCTCACTCGATTCAGCAAAATGCAAAAAGACAGGTGAAGCAGCTCCATGCAAGCAAAGATACTATACAGCAGGATGAGCACCCGGTTATAGAGGGCAAAGATGGCGAACCTACGTACGCGCAAGCGGTAAAGCGGAGATGGAAAAGAAAAGTCACGAACATGCCGACACTGCTGATCCTCCCTAAACGTGATGAACAGAGTGCGGATATACGCGGGGTACTAGAAAAGCATGTCCAAATTGAAGATCTGTGTGTCAACCTTCGGGGCATTACGAACTTAAGTAGTGGAGGTGTGGCGGTGCGATGCAACAAAAGGATGAAGTACAGAAGATAAGTCAGTTCCTAGCTCAGCACCATAACCTAAAGGATACAGTACGCACGCGTATACCACGGAAGAGAACACCGAAATGCACAATCGACAATGTACCGTACGGCACCTCGGAGGTGGATGTACAAGAAATGCTACAAAAGTCTTGCAAA
Source organism: Stegodyphus dumicola (assembly GCF_044657685.1). Lineage (NCBI taxonomy): Eukaryota > Metazoa > Arthropoda > Arachnida > Araneae > Eresidae > Stegodyphus > Stegodyphus dumicola. Next base: position 158,414,188 of record NC_140776.1, on the reverse strand, counting down.
CTTGGGAATGAAGAGTGTAGAGTCCTCTTCAAGCGCCCGGACAGAAGGAATAGAGCCACAAAGTGGGTGATTGAATGTACCCCTGGTGCCTTTCATGTCCTCATGTCCAAACGAAGATTGTTCCAAGGATGGAGGGAACATAGTATCTACGAGTTTACAGGAGCCAAGCGCTGTTTCCGCTGTCAGGACCTGGAACATACGTCGAAAGACTGCTGCCACAGGCCTTACTGCGCTTACTGCGGAGGCTGTCATGACATTAACGAATGTAAGGCGGACTGCCCTGAATGCATTAACTGCACCATAGCAAACAGAGATTCAAAAGTTAAAGTGGATACACACCATGCAGCGTACGCAGCAAACTGCCCAACATTCCATGCGCACATCCAGAAGATTAAAGCACGTACTGACTACGGCGAGGACAACTAATTTAATAGCCCAGCAAGCAAGGCATCGTCTACCTACTACAACAGCCAGTTCACTTAATAACAAGCGCAACTCTCTAGGAAGCAAGTCAAGTATTTTCACAGTTAGTAATTTTACCTTAAAAGTCAATTAATTTACAAAAGTAATGGAAGTGAATTCAAGAACAGAGGAAAGCAATGTGCTCAAGTTTATCCAAATCAACCTCCAAAGAGCGCGCGCGGCTACTGCACAGCTAGTGCAATATGCTATGGAGGAAGAGGCGGACTTCCTTTTAATTCAAGAACCTTTTCTTTATGCAGGGCAAGCAGCAGAATTTCCCCTCCAATGGACCGTCATCCAGGATTCAGGAAGTGAGGGAACAAGAGCGGCAGTAGTTTGTTGCCACAGCAGATGGTTGCCAGTTGTGCTAGCAAAGTCAAGAGACATGGTCACAATTGCAGTCGAGGCTATGGGACTGAGTGTCCTGGTCACGAATGTTTACATTCCACCTACAGTAGACGTTTCTCCCACATTAGATGCCTTGCATAATATCCTTACGTCCTACCCGCATGCACACCATGTTTTGGCAGGAGATTTTAACTCTCATGCGGAGGACTTCGGATATCCGACCACAGACCCAAGAGGTAGAGAAGTTGTGGACTTCATTGCATGCAACGGACTCATACTTCATAACGTGCCGGACAGTCTGCCGACCTTCGAGACCCAAATGGGAAAAGGATGGCCCGACATCACTCTGTCAACAGCGCGTCTGGCTCAGAAAATACAGCACTGGACCGTAAGTGACACTCCCTCAAACTCGGACCATCGCTATATAACGTTCCAGATAGGTCAGCCACATGCGCAGTTTATGAACAAGCGTTATAGAACCAATGGCAGAAAATTAAAACAACTTGTAAGCAGGCTAGGACCAGTACTAGAGCAGGTGTACGAGGCACTTATGAAATGTCAGAACATAAAGGATGCTGACGACTTAACCACCAGTATGATACGCAATCTATCTGTGATGCCACCCTAGGCCTGAAATCACCAAAAGTTTTAAGAGTGGCAAACTGGTGAACGAAAGAGCTCCGTGCACAGCGCAGTCGCACCAGGGCATTTAGGCGTAAGATGAAGAGCGAAAGAGACCCAGACAGGAGGCAAGCCCTTAGTGTTCTTTATAATAAAGAGCAAGCTCAGTACAAAAGGGCAATTACAGCCGCAAAACTTGCCAGCTGGAGGGAGTTCTGTACTAAGAATGTAGAAGTCTATGGTGCTCTCCACAAGATAGCTTCGAACAAAGTTTACAGACCACCGGAGCTAAGAGCCTTTGCAGGGCAGCAGGCTGGACACATAACAGAAATCACGCTCAGGACAATTCTTGACGCCGTACTTCCGGAAGAGGATATTACAGATCCGTCCGACCACCAGGCTTATACGCTGCACACATCTGTCCCAGATGATATGCCATTTACGGAGAAGGAAGTCTCCGCAACGATCAAAATTCTCCCGAAAAGTAAAGCCCCTGGTCCGGACTCAATAGACTATCCAATCTTGAGAGCAATACATAAAGCAAGATCCGGCTTTCTCACGCGTTATTTAACAAACTGCTAGCACTGCAAAGCTTTCCGGAACCTTACAAAACGGGGCAGGTTGTGCTCTTTAAGAAAGAAGGGAAGGATCCAAACAGCCCATCCTCTTTTAGGCCGATTTGTCTTCTCCCGGTAATAGGGAAACTCTATGAGAAGCTCCTAGTCCAGCGGCTTAAATTTCATATGACGCAGAGTGGGGCAATCTCTGACGCACAATATGGATTCAGAGAGCTACGCTCAACGATTGCTGCCCTATCAAAGATAAGAGACTATATCAGCCACTTGCATGAAAGGAAACAGCATGCAGCGGTCCTAAGTCTGGACCTGCAAAGCGCATTTGACTCTCTGTGGTGGCCCTCAATTTTAGAGGCACTGCACCAGGCAAGGATCCCTGATAACCTCTTGCAGGTTTTCAAGCAATACCTGTCCAATAGAAAGTACAGGACAACGTCGACTGCGGCCGCTTCGGTATTAGCAGGGCTTATGCCGCTCCCAATCAAAGCGCAGCAAGAAGCCTCAATTGCAAAGGTGACGCAACTCCAACAGCCATGCACATATGGGGATACATGCTATCTGCCAGAAGTCTACGAAACACGCAGGTCCAAACTAAGCACACATCCGTCGGAATATGGACTGGGCATAAGGACTTTCCACTCACCAGCGTTAACCCCGCGCTTAGACGGACCAGGGGCCGTGCTTTATACAGACGGGTCAAAATTGATAACGCTGTAGGCAGTGCTTATATAGCCTATATAAATGGAAACATAGCAAAGGAATGGAAGGGCCGTCTGGGCGCACAGAACTCAGTGTTCCAAGCGGAAGTAGTTGCCCTCACAAAGGCAGTGAAATGGGCAATTGACACACGGCAGAGTCGAGCTACGATATTTATTGACAGCCTGTCAAGCATTTATGCTATCAACAACCCTCTCCAGCGCTCCGCACTAATCTCGCACCTGCAAGAAGTCCTCCGTCTACAAGAAAAGTCAATGAGAATCCAAATTTCCTGGGTGAAGGCGCACGCCGGAATCCAGGGAAATGAAGCAGCAGACGCTCTTGCCAAGAAGGCTGCCCAAAATGAGGAAACGGAGCAGATTCAGGTGCTCCTGCCCCGGTCATGCCTAAAGAGGCAAATAGAGGAGTCCGCCATTGGAAACTGGCAGAATGAATGGGACCAAATCCCGCAAGGCCGCAGAGCATATGAGTTCCTGCCCAAGGTAGAGGTGGACCGGCTCATCTCATCGCCCTACCTCACGCGATATATAACAGGCCACGGCCCCTTTCCGACGTACTTTGCAGAAAGGGGTCTAGCAACAACTGATATGTGTGTTTGTGACAACGTGGGCTCACCATACCATTATGTCACGGAGTGCCCCTTAACAGCAGAATGGCACATCAAATTCCCAACTACCAATGTTCTGCCTTTCAAACGCCTTCTCATAAAACATCGAGGCACGCGGCAAAAGCTTAAAAGCATAATGGCCAAACTAGAAAAAATGGGCATAGACCTCTGCAGGCCGGAATAGGGCACATGCAATAAACACAATTGGCATAAAAGCATCTTACAACTGAAGTCTCTAGATGGTTGCAGGGCCAGGGTAATACCCGAGTAGTCATAGAAAGCCGTCCGGGTGCCCTGTCCTGCTGTCACCTATCACCTGTCACCTGTTATATAATTATTAGTAGAGTCATTAGGTTATTTGGAAGCAGGAGACATGAAAAATGAGCAATGCACTCGCTGGGACTCGGATATCTCGATTATGCGCCGTGTGTGTTACCTTTACACCACGAAGGCATGCTGGAAGGAGGGAGAAAATACCTTATACACTCCCCCTTTTAAAGCGTGACTTATTATTATGACCCCCAGTCACCAAATCCTGGTGTTGACGAATTACCGTCCACCATCCTTTTTTAGTTCGGGCGCTGAAGATGTGAGAAACGAGCAATGCCCTCGACAGGACTCGAACCTGCACCTCTTGAATACGCGTCGAATGTGCTACTTTACAGCACAAAAACATGCTGGAAGGAGCGATAAAATACCTTCTATACTCCCCCTTTTAAAAGGTGACTGGGGATTAAGGGACCCAATCGCAAAATCCTTCTGGTGACAAATTATTGTCCACCATTTTTCAGTTCGGGAGCCACTGTCAAGTTATAAGGCTATTTTGAAGCATGCACCGTGAAAAATGAGCATCTTCCTCGCCGGGACTCGAACCTGGACCGCTCGAATACTCGCCTAGTGCGTTACCGTTACACCAAAAAGGCATGCTGAAAGGAGCCAGAAAATTATATATTTTGTTATGTATGTTATATTTGTTAAGTTAATAATATTATCTAATTGCATGCGAATGTAAATTACTATTATTTATTATTATATTATGTTTTCTAATATTTTTATCTCTCTTCTTACCCCTGGAGTAGTTACTTTCAAGTGAAGGCTCAGACATTTCGGACGCGTTGCCTTAAACTACTACTCATATAAGACTTAGGCGCCAAATTCCTACAATAATTAAAGGCTATTGAGATTTAGTGTGGTTTACAGAAGGTCATTCTTAATACAGCATTTTAGTTTACTGCTTTATAAACATAACAAAAGAAGAAGTATTTACTATTTTGTTATATTTAGAGACATTTATTGTCATCTTAATACAGCATTTTAGTTTACTGTTTTGTAAACATAACAAAAGAAGAAGTATTTACTATTTTGTTATATTTAGAGACATTTATTGTCATCTTAATACAGCATTTTAGTTTACTGTTTTATAAACATAACAAAAGAAGAAGTATTTACTATTTTGTTATATTTAGAGACATTTATTACTTTCATTTCATGAATTTTAGTATCATGGCGAAAGAGAAAGTGTTTCTTCTAGAGAGAACTTAATTGAAATCCTTTTCCGCAAGCGATCGATTAAAATAAATGTCTACGTCTTAAATAAGGAAATATTTTCTGTATTAAATATGAAAACAAGTCTTCTGATACCGTTAAGTTAAGCAGAAATAACATATAGCAATTTTTTGGTCACATACCATCGTTAATTTATTTTGAGGTTAAGAGTTTACATACTATTTAATTTCTAGGGACCTAATACTTGAACTAGGAGGTCTATCGTATTTGTTTATTTTAAAGTCGTTTCATGTAGTAAACTGAAATCTACAAATCAAGAACAGTTTGTAATTTCTTTTTAAACTTATCGTTAATTTTTATCATTTTTTTAAATAATTTTTTGGAAAATTTGTTTAAAGTGTAATCGCAAACATTTCAAGAGGTTTTTAAATAAACAGAAGTGCGCATGTTGCCAATTTCAATTTCCTTGAAGTACTAATTTTTAACATCGCTGCTATTTTCACTTTTAATTTATTTTGGAGCAGTGTTATGTGCAGTGTTGGAGCTTGTTAAAACAATACTTTGACGTATGTTTACTTATACCTGGTTAACTTCGTAGAAACTGAGGCGGGAGAGTTTATACAAATGTTTTAATGAAATAAAATTGTACATTTTTAATCTCTTCCTTCCCACCTCAAATGGACATATGCAATAATATTTTGCAACTTTATTTTTAGTCCAAAGGAGCTTTGTCCCTGAAGGACTATTGTTTTCGTTTTGCGATTTTGCGTTGGTTCACTATAAATGTCCGTTTCACTTTTCAAACTATTGCCACCAAATGTTAGAGTCCTACATTATATTCGAAGAAATTAAATAATGAAAAATCTGCATTAATGTATGTCTATTTCTCGCATTGTGATAAAATAATGGTATATACAGCCATCGAATTTTGAATGACGTAGTGCTCCTACGAACATGGGCATGTGGAACACCAAATTTGAAATTTGGAATATGTTTTATGATCAATTTCATATTTTGTAAACCTTTAACGAATTTTTGAGTAACAAACTCAAAGATTTAAAAGCGAGCCATGGCAGCACTCTACGGCGGGGGGGGGGACCTTTTTATCCCCAGCGGGCGGAACTGTGTACCGGAAATTCTAAACATATGCTCATTTTTAAACTATTTTGTGACATTGCTACTGAACTGAATTTTACAGTTTAAGTACAAAGAATATGATATTTAATAAAGGTAATACAGCACAGGGCAGCACAGGGAAACTGTATAAAATGTTTCTCGGCAGCACATGGAAACTGTAAAACTACCGGATAGAACATTAGTTTCTCAGTTGTAGTTATTTGTTCAGGGTGAGTTCGGAGTACTGAGATAAGTCCGCGTTAGCTTCGCTCTTTAGATACCCTTTACACTGCGTTGTGTGTAACGCTCTTAGAAATTTGAAGAGTAACTACTGATTGTACTCTGTGATATTGTTAAGAGATGTACGACTATTGTTTTGCAATATTTCAGAGATGTGAAGTATTTTTTCTGGTAAAATAGATTTTATCAATCTCGTATCAGTTCTGCGTACATTCAATCTATTGTTAACCCTTACGCATGGAACAGTATCTATAACGAAATCAAATGCTCCGTATAAATGATTGCTTAGGCGACAATTTTAAAATCTTGTTGTCTGAAAAATGCTATACTGCAAATAATGTCGAGCGGAAACTAAGAAATATATAATAAATGAATTATTGTAAAATTTAGAACGCAATTTTGGTTGAACTACCTTTGAAACTGAAACGCTACACTTTTAATCTTATTCTGTTTATTATTATGGTAAATAACAAAGAAATAAATCACCAGAAGAAGAACATCATAAAGATGATCTCTTTTCTTGATTGCAAGATATTTACTGCTGAAAACAGGGAGGCAAAAAGAATATTGATTACCACTAATTAAGATATGTTCTAGTTCAAATACAAATCTTGAATTGAAACGAATCTTGATAAAAGACAATCATGCTAAAGCTAACAAATGCCTTGAATGAAAATGATAAAATTCATAAATATAACAAGAATAGAAGAACATATTAATTACGTTAATCCAAGCAAAAAATGAAAGCAGAATTTAAATTTAGTGGTCGAAAATACTCATTATAATGAAAATGGCACTAGGATATATATAATAGAAGCATACTTGCAGATTTATGCCATCAAATTCTTTTTTATATTGCATTTCTTTTGTCTAATTTTCGGTTGTGATTGCAATCTTTTTAATATTATTTCCTCTTTTTCTTTTTACTGATCACTTTTTTATGTTATCTATCAGCTGCGTTTTTGGATATAAATAAATCACAATGAAAGGTCTTACCGTGACTGCCTCTTTAATGCCACTTCTGAATATTACTAGTATTTCTGAACTATATATTTATTGAATATGACAGATAACGATGTTCTTCTTTCAAAGCACCAAAATTACGTTGAGTTATAAGTGGCCGCTTGAAAGGGGTGAATTTTTAACTTGATAAAAATGCCTTACAACACCCAAAATTTTGACATTTATTTATAATACTTCTGAGACAGCGTTAAGGTCGGTGCATTATGTGCTAAAAATATTTTTAGAAAATTCCTCCATAATAAATATTCCAGTCAAGGCATATTTTTGGAATGATATATAGGCTAAGACATTTATTAAACATTTATATTTTTATGTGTATTGTGAGTGTGTGGGGAAGTCTTTACATCCCTAAGTGTCAGTGAGTTTCACTCCTTTTAAAGAATTATGAATATTGTTACGTGCGTATGGCTTTGTAGTGGATGGAATGCACACATAAATGATTATAGTTTAATGAAATTTATTAAAAAATATCTAAGCACTTTTCAGATCTGGAACTTTTTATACAAAAGTACATGTACAGCTCTTCTCAGTATGACGGAGCACAATCAGTAGTTATTACTTCAAGCTACTAAGAAACATTGAAATTGGTTGAACGCAAGCGTGATGCAAAGCGCATCTAAAAGCGAAACTCTTTCGCAGAACTCTCATTACTTTGATTTCAACTCTGAACTAAACTGATGCTCTCTTCGGTCTCATACAGTTTTATCCCAGCAGTCGAGAAGTTTCCAATACCTTCGATTTCTCGAAATTGATGAAAGGCAAACACAGTTACCTATTACGTGAGTTCGGAAATAGTTACATTTACATACCTATCGAATCAGTTATAGTTACACAGGGATCGGACCAAAACATATCAAAGTTTGGCGACTTTAGCGATTCCTTTTCAAATTTGTAGACAATAATTAGTTGCCAAAATCATTGCCAGCTTGGCTGTATTTCGCCAACTTAACGAGACTGCCATTTACTTCACTGTTAAATAGACTTGCTTCCGTAACATTATTTTTCCGGCTTAGCTTCGAATTTTTGAGGCTTGGCATTTCAAGTTACATTATACTAATAATACTACAATTTGCATATAATATCTCTAAAATTATTTACATATATCCAAAATTTCTAACAGTATGAAAACTGTTGAAGGAAGCACATCTGTTTGCAACATTCAATGATCCTACAAAATGTTTTAAAGCGAAAGTATCATTTTAATTTATTACGTATCTAACTCAGATGTTAAACTACGCATTAAGATTATTAACTACTCGCTATTGATGACAGCTGGAACAATATAAGCAAAGGAAATGACATTTGACGTCAATGTGAAATGATCTTTTAATGCATGTTAGCTAGCATTTCCTATATTAGTTTAGAAAAAGTTTTGTAATGGCAGGGGTAACAAATACTAAATGTATGCACATGTGCTGTGTTCTACTTAACCTTCCAGCACGCGCGTATGCGCAAAATTTACGACAAATTCAGTTTTTAATGCACATTTTTGGCATATCGAAGCTGAGACGTCTGAAGGTCATTTCTGTTCCTCCTTTCTATCCTTCCCCACAGCATGGAATGTATCAACAGGAAGTCATTTAATTTTTTTTCACTGGGCTTTTGTGCTACGTTGCAGCTTTTTCATAAAAGTTACGACACGCGGGTGGTCATGTTTTAAAATTCAGAAAATACTTTTTTTCTCAAATATTTTGTAATTTTGGGTTATTAATTGCCGTGTATTATTTTAATTTGAATACATTTGGCTCTGTAAATTTTATATCGGTTTTCATGGCAAAAAATATGTGCAACCAGCTGATTTTGCTGGATTCTTCAAGAATTATCTGATGAAGAAAAGGAAGACGGAAACATTTGGAAGGGAGAACAATAGCGATTTTCATAACTTTTTTTTTATTTCTGTTTCTTATAAATAAATAAAAACATTAAAGTTAGCTTAATGTGCGTTTTTGTAACCAGTAAGAACTAAATTTCCTTGAAGAAGTGAATAATGCTAAACTTAATTTTTTTACTTTTGTTTTCCTTTTTTATTGTCTATATTTGTTTTTGATGACTATTAAAATTAGCTTCGATTTTAAAATATAATTATTAAATAATAAATTTAAAAATTTCTATGATGAAATAGTACATCATTGTATTTCCATCTCACTAACATAAAAACTTAAAAATAATTTACTTATATTTGAATGTGACATCATTTGTATTTTGCAATAATAAGATTAATATTTTATTTCTTAATAAATTTATTATCAATATTCGCTCATTTCTGTCGTTTTTCGTGCCAAAAACGGTAAAATAAAGGATGTCGTAAAAAAGTACGACGCGCGCGTGCTCATGTAAAATTGCCAAGCGCGCGTGCTGGAAGGTTAATAAGATAAAACGTTTCCAAAATTAAATGTGATTTTCCTTCACATACCCGTCTTACCTGATAATTCGATCAAATATTTAGTACATTTTATTCTTTTATTATCATAGTGAAACGTTTTGATATAAGACCGTAGACGTAATATTTTGTCATGAGCACTACAATTTTGTCATGAGATTAACTATTCGATAATTAACTATACGTGAATAGGATTTTAAGTGATGTCTACATGCTATGTAAAAGAAACTGTACAAATGAAAAAATTTAATTCATCAATAAAACACGACTGAATGAGGTAACTATTATTTTAGAAACAGAACAAACTGTTATGCAAATTTTTTGTGTATATTTGAATGCTCATTAAAAATTGATTTCTCTGATATAAAATGTGTAATGAAATCTTATTACAAACCTTCCATATCAAGCTACTTGTGTTTGCCAGTTTTGCATATATAGAGGCGTGAGATATGAAAATATCTGCAAAGAAGCATGATTAGGCTTGAGGATGCATAGACGTAAATGTATAATGTCTTTGTGCTATCAAAGTAATTAAGGTACCATTTACCAGAAAATGTCCTTGACAAACTGGTGGTAGAAGAAGACGAGTAGGAGATTCTTGTATTCTTCCCCAAACGGTTCCCGATGAAAATCGAGATGGAGCTGGACGGTGCAATTAAAAGGTTCGAAGACTTGGCGAGAGACCGGCGCTACTAGCATTTCTGTCTTTGACACAATAAATTTCGTGGACCTTGAATCTGATCGAAGATCAAGAGGAGTAGAAAAAACGGAAAAAAGAAGAGTGACACTAAAATTTCTTGTTTTTTAATATCCTTCACTAAAATTAAATTGAACTGGACGAAGTCTTACAATTAAAGTGCATGACCAATTATTGTTACCGTCTTAACTGATAATTCGATCAAATATTTAATGCATTTTATTCTTTTATTATCATAGTGAAACGTTTTGATATAAGATCGTAGACGTAATATTTTGTCATGAGCATTACAATTTTGTCATGAGATTAACTATTCGATAATTAACTATACGTGAATAGGATTTTAAGTGATGTTTACATGCTATGTAAAAGAAACTGTACAAATGAAAAAATTAAATTCATCAAAAAAACACGATTGAATGAGGTAACTATTATTTTAGAAACAGAACAAAATGTTATGCAAAATTTTTGTGTATATTTGAATGCTCATTAAAAATTGATTTCTCTGATATAAAATATGTAACGAAATCTTATTACAAACCTTTCATATCAAGCTACTTGTGTTTGAAAGTTTTGCATATATATATAGAGGCGTGAGATATGAAAATATCTTCAAATAATAGGGAATATATGAAATATATGAAAATATCTGCAAGAAAATTAGGCTTGAGGATGCATAGACGTAAATGTATAACGTCTTTGTGCTATCAAAGTAATTAAGGTACCATTTACCAGAAAATGTTCTTGATAGACTGGTGGTAGAAGACGACGAGTAGGAGATTCTTGTATTCTTCCCCAAACGGTTCCTGATGAAAATCGGGATGGAGCTGGACGGTGCAACTAAAAGGTTCGAAGACTTGGCGAGAGACCGGCGCTACTAGCATTTCTGTCTTCGACACAATAAATTTCGTGGACCTTGAATCTGATCGAAGATCAAGAGGAGTAGAAAAAACGAAAAAAAAGAAGAGTGACACTAAAATTTCTTGTTTTTTAATATCCTTCACTAAAATTAAATTGAACTGGGCGAAGTCTTACTATTAAAGTGCATGACCAATTATTGTTACCGTCTTAACTAATAATTCGATCAAATATTTAATACATTTTGTTCTTTTATTATCATAGTGAAACGTTTTGATATAAGACCGTACACGTAATATTTTGTCATGAGCACTACAATTTTGTCATGAGATTAACTATTCGATAATTAACTATACGTGAATAGGATTTTAAGTGATGTCTACATGCTATGTAAAAGAAACTGTACAAATGAAAAAATTAAATTAATCAAAAAACACGATTGAATGAGGTAACTATTATTTTAGAAACAGAACAAAATGTTATGCAAAATGTTTGTGTATATTTGAATGCTCATTAAAAATTGATTTCTCTGATATAAAATATGTAATGAAATCTTATTACAAACCTTCCATATCAAGCTACTTGTGTTTTCCAGTTTTGCATATACAGAGGCGTGAAATATGAAAATATCTGCAAAGAAGCATGATTAGGCTTGAGGATGTAAGAATAATTGGTCATACACTTTAAGCATCAGGGTAATAGTGAGACTTCGTCCAGTTCAATTTAATTTTAGTGAAGGATATTAAAAAACAAGGAATTTTAGTGTCACTCTTCTTTTTTTCGTTTTTTCTACTCCTCTTGATCTTCGATCAGATTCAAGGTCCACGAAATTTATTGTGTCGAAGACAGAAATGCTAGTAGCGCCGGTCTCTCGCCTAGTCTTCGTACCTTCTAGTTGCACCGTCCAGCACCATCTCGATTTTCATCGGGAACCGTTTGGGGAAGAATAGAAGAATCTCCTACTCGTCCTCTTCTACCACTAGTCTGTCAAGGACATTTTCTGGTAAATGGTACTTTAATTACTTTGATAACACAAAGATATTATACATTTACGTCTATGCCCTCTACGGAACTCGAATGTAGGGGTCCGATTTTATGTTCGCACCGCTGACCACTATACCAATCGTGGCAGTTTCTCCTTTCTACCAATATCTTGTAATACAGATAGGAGATTCTTAAGGCCCACCAGCGGCCGAGCGGTAAAGTCGCTGAACACTGGTAGTTCGGTCCGAGGTTTGAATCCCGCGAACGGGCTGGCTGCATGGGCGTTTTCGTGGTTTTCCCCATGTGTAACGTGTATACGAGCCAGTTCCCCTTAGAACGTCCTCCACGAAGGCATCCCTCCCCTTAGGCAGATAGCCCTAGTGTGCTTTGCCATAATTAAATACACCAACTACACCAACACCAGGAGATTCTTAATGACATATTTTCACACAAAACTGCAGTTATATCCTGGAACCCTGGACTCATATCTTGTATTCAGAGAACATTGTTCTGAATGTGAAATGTCTCCACTGTCCACGCACCAATCATATGTCATACGTTTTTATCAAAATGTCGTATTCAAACGTTTTCTTCGCCGAAGCAATTGTTTGAATTAATTTCTTCCTGAATGCTTTTTTTATATTCCTGCATAAAATTAGATTGTTACTGCTACATATTAAGTTGTAGAGACATTAGGTTTTTTTTCGAAGCAGGAGACTTGAAAAATGTGCAATACCTTCGCCGGGACACGAACCACTGACCTCTCGAATATGAGCTTAGTGTGCTGGCCACTATACCACGAAGGCATTCTAAGAAGGCGGGAGAAATACCATATATATCCCCCCTTTTAAAGGGCGACTGGGGATTAGAGAACCCAATCCCCAAATCCTGGTGGTGGAGAAACGTCATCGTCCACCACCTTTTTTAGTTCGTGCGCCACTGTAGAGACATTACGGTTTTTTCCCGAAGCAGAAAACGTGAAAAATGCGCAATAGCTTCGTCGGGACTCGATCCCGGACTTCTCGAATACGAGCCGAGTTTGCTGGCCACTACACCACGAAGACTTACTAAGAAGGCGGGAGAAATACCTTATAAAGTAATAAAATAATATTATTCAGTACTAAAATGTAACTGTTTCTATAAATTTTAGTAATTTTGTAATTGCTTACAAAAAAGGGCTTTAATTTAAAAATCTCTTTTAGAAAGACTATTCTTAAGGGAACAAATTATTATGCATCTTGATTTAAAAACCTGTCATCTTTCTACTATATTATGCTTTGTTTATTGTTTAATGATATGCGTGTATTTCACACCCTACAGCTGTTTATTTAATGCAATATATAAGCCTTCAAAAGTTCCAGTATCAAAAGATGTCATGCAAATTATGAGTCTCAAAGAAATGTTTTAATGTCTTACCTGCCGATTTCTAACGTCAGTATTTTCTTTTAAAACGTACTTGGGTAAATATAACTCTTAGAAATTCATTACACACCAAAACGCATGATTAGGAAATCTCAAAAGGACCCACTTATGTCCTCAAGCAGTGACATGATTTCATCTTCTTTGTGTTACCTTTTGATCTTTAAGACATATTTTAATCGGAAAAGCTTCAAATACTCAAGAGGAATATTTTACTCAGTTGATTATCATTAATGAAGTATTACATAGTCGAAAAGCGCTTTCTTCTCGCTCGACTTCCGGCTGTCATTTTTGGAGAACGACGATTATGAAATGGAGTTTTTTACGCGTAAGTGTTCCGTTCTTGAATTCTGTGCTTCTTATATGTTAGGTTTAAAAATGCTAATTTCTGACGGAATGTTTATAATATTTCTTCGTTATAGCCAGTGGACAGATTTTTAATGCAAATTAGGTAATATGAATTTGGATTTTAGCTAATTCTACAGTATACTGCAAACATCTGTTGCAAAATTTATTACTCTTATGTAGTATTTATTTTTCTACGTTTTGTTAACGTCGCCAGCATTGAGAGGATAGTAAAATATTTTTAAATAATATCTTATCGCACTCTTCTAATTACATTTTTAATCTTATGAAGCTTATATTACATTTTGGGTTATTTTATGTTCTTAAAAGTCTTTCTAATTTTCTGTTTTAAATATTATGAATCTTACACAATTTACGTAAAGTAAGTCACTGTTAAAGCAGAGTCTTTTGTTTCGCGCTTAAGATAATTCATCACCTAGATGAGAATTTTTTTAATTAAATTTTATCAGAACTTACAGTTAATTTTGTTTAGCAAATATTTATAACACTATATCAAATTAAAGAATGTAACATATTAGAGACATTTAGCTAGATAACAATCATAACTAAACAAATATACATATATATGTGTGTGTGTGTGTGATGTATCAGCTTCAGTCGTAGCTTAAATAATCAGACGATAAGTTTAATAAACAGGATCCATTTATTATTATTCAGGAGAAATAGCAGTAACAAAAATCAGATATCCGGAGTAAATAAAAAGAATTACTAATAACTTTTTGTATGAAGTTTACTGCATCGTGACATTTAAGAAAAAGCCCCGATATTCCTTTTGCGAGTCTTTTTATAGCCTCTGGAAAGGTGGAGCTTCCAAGAAATGACGTCAGCCTCGTCAGCCAATCCAGTTCGCTTTAAATATCTCCAGAACATTCTAAAACTGTACATGTAGAAAAGGCGGGAAAAACAACTTGACTACGGGGCTGTGGATTTAACTCCACGTACTTTGAAATAAAAGAACGTCGCCATTGAAAATGAAAAGAACATACAGTTAGAATTTTAAGTGTATTCTTGACTATTAATTTTTTATTTTTTATTAAATATTATTTTTATTATTACAAATATTTATATAAATGTAAGATAAAAAATAAACAAATAAAAATTATAATTTCAACTAACCCCTGATTCCCTTTAACTTTCCTCTTCTGTTCTAAAAATCCTAATAACTTCTCTGGATTGCGACATTTCTAGATCATTCTATTTTGCATGGCCTGCGCAGCGCTGCTGACGTAATCATCGGGAACTGAAACTTTTAACTCAAACAAAAATCTTTTCCCTCGTGTGCTTCCATATTGGATAACTACGCACTTTAGCTTCTGTCTGTGCAATGCTTATACGCACTTTCGCTGTACTCGTTTCCTATCGCAATAATATCAAAAAATGTAAATGTTCTTGAATAGGCACGACTAGAGTGCCAAGCGAACTGTGGCCACAGATGTCACTTGCAAATAAAAATGGAATTAAAACTGCCAAATTTTTAAATAGCCAAATTTTTCTAGATATTACGAAGTCAACATATTAGCATCCTACGCAATCAGATTCTTTTCTTCAATATAGATCTATGATCTATCCGATATAGCTAGTACGCATCCACATTGCTCCGTCTTTTTCTTGCTATTATTACACACACACACACACACACACACATATATATATATATATATATCTAAATGTGTATGTGATGATTTCTCAGTCGGTGGTACGCAAGGAAAAAATAGGCAAAGAAAAGTTAATTTTGATTCATATTTTATTAAAACTTAATGGGTTTCTTTACATAATTTTAGTGTCTTTCTGGAATGATTTAATCAACTTCTACAAAATTATTAATTTAAGTTTTTGATATAAAAGAAAACTGCCCTCGGTATGCATAGACACTGCTTGTCGAAATGAAGGAATAATCTGAAAACATAAATGATGTGTTCACTGGCACACTGACTAAAGTTTTCATTAATGCATAATGCCATAATTATCTGTGACTAGACGAAATATTGGATGTCTGCGCATGAAATATGCAAATTAGGCGACTGATAACGAGTTGGATTATTCTTAGAATTCGCGAATGAATTGTTGTGTAAGACAAATGGCGTTTCTACATGTAATCGGTATTTATTAGTTATGCCTCGATATGATCAATTATGTCTAGAACAAAGTGCTGTTTAATGCTGTTGTTGCTGACAAAAGAGGGGCGGCAACTAAAAGTGGGGAATAACCTAAAATTTGGATATCTGCTAAAATCTCTGTCATATTAAGAACCTTTTAAGCAATGAATAAATTAGAATACCTCCTGCTCAAAGATGCCCAAGAGCAACGAAAGCATCCAAAGACCGTCTCCTGTTATCACTGGCTCCATGAAGCAATGAAATGACTATACGAGTATTGATTTTAGACTTTTAACTTGACAAAAGAATTCGAATTTGCCATTCAACTGTTGCACGTATGAACAGAGATTCTAGATGTGTTTTGATTTGAGAGAATGCGAGGAAGATGTTACTTCCCTTCCTCTGTTCATGAATGATTCCTTTTTAACGGGAGCTGTTCCATAACGTCCAAGATCTGAAATGCGCATTTTCGGAAGAGTGTCGAGCAGTTTCAAAAGACGTGATGAAAAGACTGTTGATGAAAACAAGATGTGAGATTTGTATTTGAGAGTTGACCATGCAATACATTAACAAATGATTTGTTTGGGGTTGATAATTTTCCCATTATTTTAAAAAGTTTATAAAATTAAAATTCAAAATTTTTAGTTTAATTAAATCGCAAACTTAGTAATTTGTATTAAATAATGCTTCTGTGCAAATTGGTTTTAATCATTTTACAATGAGCAACATTTTAGTATTTCATCTGTCAAGATCATTTAATTTTAACAGGAAGTCTATATAGAAGGTGTAACAGGCAAGATTGTCATAACATTAAGGGATGAAACAACATGGTAAAAGGGTACTATTCGTAATTTAATGTGCGGTGGAATGTGAAATGTGAACGCGAAAACATTACATGTAGGAAGAACATGGAAGCAGAAAATTATTTTGATCACGAATATTTACAATAAACAATGTTGATATTTAGACGGATTGTTGAAATGAAGACCACCAATTACAAAGATGTACCAAAAAGATAATGGAGTGAACAAAGTACATTTTGGAAGCACCTTCTTGTGGTACGCCTCTTCAACACGCCAGACCACACATTGTATTAATAATATTGTTCCTTTTGACATGTTGTTTGACTTTTTAAATTGTCGTCATACGTTCTGTCATTCCCTGTATATACAGCCCGTGTGCTTACAAGGGCTACAAACTTCTGGAAGGGATAGGGTGCATTAGATGGTTTGGATGTACTTAAAAATGTAATGTCGTAAATGATATGCTCATGTGGTAGTATAGATAGAAAATATGAGGAATGAAAGAAATCTACGTAAATGACTATGCATTTTAAGGATAAATATACATTCTTGAAAATAACATATCAAAAAGGGGTTGAAATATTCTACATGAGTCATAATACAGGCCTCACACCTCCTGTGCATAGAACTCTGAATGTTTTAAAAGATCCCGCTCATATCTCGAGATTCCTTGGCAGCTGCAACGATGCGTATAATCAATCTTTAGCGTTGTCAGCCGGTTGTATCAAAAGTGTTTCTGAATGTCACTAAAAGAAGTAATCAAAGGCCAGCACATTAGACCACCATGTTCGCCAAAATTATGACTACACGTGCTTCACAAACATCAAGTAGCAGTTACCGGTCTGACGTAATAGCGAAAAGTGAGGTCTAACAAGATGATCCCCCATATTGCCATTCAAAGTATTAACCAAAAACGCTTTGTTTTGAAGGACTTCCTGTGGAACAGGATTTCAAAACCGTCCACCCATGAGCGTTATCTTCTAAGGCTGTAACTGATACATTTAATTCTCTTTCTTCTTTCACTCCTTAAAAGTCTCGAATAAAGTTTCAGTTTATCTTCGTACATGGGTTTTATAATCGGTATTTCGACGCGCCCAGTATGCCATAACAGAGACTCATAATAAAAATCGTTGCACCATCGTCTTAGATGGAAGCCATAAAATAATTTTCTAAGTTGCGAATAGTTGCATTCACGTCCCTTCCCGTCATCCTACGCTAAAGAACTCCTTTGAACAACATTTCAAAACCCACTACATAACAGTTTAATTCAGGTGATGGTTCGCACCTCCGCTGTTTATCAGTTGCGTTTTTGGATATTAAGTAAATTAGACAATGTTTAACCAAATGTGAAATTTTTGACAAAACTTTGACTGAATCCACAAAACATTTTTTTTTTTTTTTTTTTTTTTTTTTTTTGTAATTCACCATTTGTGAGATTGAAAAACGGATATCCAAACATTTTTGTCAAAGTTTTTTTAAACATTTTAAGTCGGAGAGCATGGAACATTTTAAAATTTCATTTGAAAATACCATTTTTTGTTTTAAGAAAATTTTATTTTTTAAACTTCTCAACATATATTTGATAAAAAGATGTTGTAAAAGTACGTGTAGAAATTTTCTATGGCAAAATTTCTATACCAGCAACTAAGGGTGTTCGAACGAGGCCGCGTCGTCTCTATGCTACAGAGTGGACTTTCATATCGAGCGATCGCAGCCCCTACGCAGCGTAATGAGATAAGAGTGATGCGTGTTTGAAAGAAATAGATAGAGAAGAACCAAACAAGGCGAAGTCCTGGCATTGGGACACGCAACTGCACAACGGAACAGGACGACATACGCCTCATCTGTATGGCTGTGACGGATCGCATAGCGTCCTCTCGTGTGTTAGCACAGTGTTGGAGCACGTCTGCAGGTGTTCTGTTGTCTACCTCAATGGTCCGTTGCCTTCTGCTGCAGCATTAACTGACTGCAAGGGTTTCTTTACGCAGGACTTTCCAGTCGCTGGATTACATACGCCTCCGACTTCAATACAGTGTGTGCAATACACACGGCAATACAGTGCGTGGCCCTCCCTGTGGCGACAAGTTGTTTTCTACGATGAATCTCGCTGCAATTTTGAGTACAATGATAGAAGAGTACGCGTCAGACGTTACAGATAGGAACATCTGCTACCACAGTTTGTTATCTAGCGTCGTACCTCCCAAACACTTGGCATAATGGTATAGGGAGCTATTGGGTATAATTATCGGTCCCATATAGTGCAGACTTTGGAGAACTTCAACAGTAATCGCTACATAACGGAAGTTGTGGAAAATTATTCTGGTGCTGTGTTCCAGCTGGATAATGCCCGTGCACATGTTTCTCAGACAGTACATGCCTTCTTTAGAGCACAACAGGTTTCGCTTCTTCTATGGCCTGCTTATTTTCCGGAAGTCTACGATTTCCATTCGTTGACGACTCTCTGGTACTGCTGGTAGGGTGCACACTAAGACTGAACTCTGGTTTCAAGTCGAAGCCATGTGGAATGCCATTGCCCAGGATTACATTCAGAAACTGTATGATTCAGTGCCACGACGTGTAATGGCTCTCATCGCTCAACGTGGTGGTCACATAAAGTACTGATTTCCGAAGTTTATTTCTGCTTTTGAGCCTTGTAAATTTGATCGTATATTTGCATCACTATCAGTAACATGCGAAAAATATTTAATTCATTTTCGACAATTCCTTCATGTTGTTGCAATTTTCACAAACATTAGAGTATTTCAACGTAAACCTCTTACATAATCATTGCGATTATTAAATTATGAAGTATAACAAAAAATATATGTTTTCAAACAACTGTTGATTTAGATTCAAAGCAAAAATAACAATGCAATTTATACAATACTTTTTTTAATTGGTAATTGTTTTTAATCTAATAATTTGTTCACGTCTGTACTTATTTATCCATCATATATATTTATTTAACGCCTCGAAGCTAATTAGTTGTTACTATTAAGTTCTAATACCTTTAAGCTCTAATATCAAAAGGTTTTACGAAAATTAGTCTTAAAAGAATGCTTTTGATCGGCTAACCTTCAATTTCTAACTTAAGTGTTTCTCATTCATTCATTATTGCGTAAGAGTGTTTCATAAAACTCTGTCACTCGGCCAAACAGCATGATTAAGGGCTCTTAAATAAAACCACTTATGACTTTGTGCAGTGATTAAAACCAATATTCCCTGAATTATCTTATGATTCCTAAGAGATACGCAGAATTTAATCTTAAAAGCTTGAAATGCTCAAGGGTGAATATTTTACATCCATTGAACATCATTAATAAAAGTACCAGAATGTCGAAAATTATTTTCTTCATCGCTAAACTTTCGAGTGCCAATTTTAGAAATTACAGCATATTAATGAAATGAGAGATATTAAAGCTTTAAATGCTTTGTTTTCTTGAGCACTTTTGCACTCATATGCTCTTGTTTAAAGGTACATTTAACAGAGTTGATTTTTCGGCGGAATGAGTGTAGTTTTTCGTCATTATATCCAGCTGTGTCGTTTTACATACATTTATCGGGTTTCATAATTTCGCTTAATTCTAGAGAATATTGCGGCATCTGTTGCAACATTTATTATGTTTTTAATATTTACTTTCCAAAAATGTAAAACTACTGCAACAAGGCATTTGCTTTTGCAAAATGTATCAGAGAGAAAGAAATGCGTATTTAACAAAAATTATGAGCTTTGTTCATTAATTATGAACTTCGTTTATACATTTATTTTTCAATTGTGTAACTTTAACAGTAATGATTAGATGTAATCTTTTCATAACGAGTGAAATAGGACAGATATTACTATTTTTTAGTTTTGTGTTTTCAGTTTCTGTCGCAAGTTTTTACAAAAGATTTCCGTCTTTATTACGACATTCACCTTATGGACAATATTAAGAGGGATCGACATTCTACTAATTTGTATATTTAGTATGTACACAGTACGTCTAAAGCGTTTAAATATTATTTTTTAATAAAAAACAGCAAGCATACCAAACAAAAATTTAAGGAATTTATCACTATTACGCCTTAATTTACTTTCCGTAAAATATCATCTATTTACGAACGGAGTTTTATATATGTTACGGTGAAACACCGAAATGTGGAGAATGTCGACTTTCACCAGTGATTCACATAGTCGCTTGGTGTATGTTCGAAATATTTTCCAAATACTCTTATTTCTGACTTACACCGGCAAATGTCGACATTCACCATATACTAATGGTGAATATTGAACATATAAGAATATTATATTTTCTTCTCCGTAATTCAGTCGCGAAAAAACGCACTTGAGACTTAAAATAAGAACTTAGGAACATAAGAACTTAAAACACACAGTACATTCAAAATGAGAAAGGAAAATAATATAAGTTAAAAACTTACTTAATTATACAGTACGTTCTAAATGAGAAGATAAAATAATAGTATTAAAAAACTTAATCAATTATGTGATTCAAAACTTTATTTATTGCAACAACTTAAAAGTCGCCTCTTTCTCGACTCTGCTCGTTTCGACTTACACCAGAGCATATATGTGATTGTCGACATACACCGGTGAGGTTCCGAATGTACAAGAATATAATGCAATATTCGATCTTTCACCGACATATTTGGTGAATATTGACATTCTCCGGTGAAAGTCGACATTCTTCAATATCGGTCTTTCACGGTAACATATACAGTTTATAAAGTTTAGTCTTTCCATCAATCATAAATTGTAAACAAACTTTAAATAGACTGAAAGCGAATTATTGCTAAGATAACAACTGAGACTTGAAAAGGCTGTAAACGACCCTTTAATAAAGCTAAAGAAGAACAGATAATACACCTGGTGTTTACAACTTAGCCATCATTTATAAGATAAATTGAATAACAGTAAGTTCAAATTTAAAATAAGATATTAGTCAGTAACTGCACAATTCAATTTAACGGGAATTTGGCTCACAACATAACTTGCGTAGATGTTCAAATTTCAGAATTTATAATGAAAGCCTGAAGACTACAAATCCTATCTGAGCTACAGCAACTTACTAACGTGGCCTCGAGAGGCAGAACACAATTTAACAATTTAAAAAACCTCAGTTTATTTGCATCATGGCATGAAAACGCAAAGATCTGTAAAGCATAAAATAATTGGCTATATTAATATAATAGAAAGTTACAAATTAATTATTTTCCTTAAGTTCCGTAGATTCGTCACATACACTCTCGTAGATTCGAAAGCTGAGCAAAGAATAACTATAAGGCGGTTAAAATTGCTGATTTTTCCAAACAAAGGGTAACTATAGATGAAATTTCGTGCTTTGCTTATCATTCTGATACATGATGTTAACCACCACTTTCATTTGGAGAATGTTCGCCATGAGTCCAAAGATTTCAATTTCAGAAAAGACCATGATGGTCAAATGTATTCTAGCAACGTGAGTTTTGAACTCTGTGACACCAGATCTAAGTAAAATAAACTAGCTATACGAAAAGAATGTACGATCCTGTAAACTAATATTTGCTCTGTAAACATTTCTTTAAACGATATGATCTCTCAATGCAGTACCATTTCACTGGTCTAGTAGTAATAACCAAGGCAATTAATCACTTGTAACTTACTGCTACCGTCACTATTAGCGACCAAATAAATCCCAATATGGGGTAATGCAAAACTTTAGATAGATTGTAGGGTTTATTTTAATTAATACACTTTTGCTTACCTTGAAATCGGTTCTAATTTAAATAAATATAAATCAGATCTAGACTTAAATCTTCTTCCGCCATATTAAGTATTTCGTTTATGTTGATACAATGTATTTTGATAGATACAGAGTGCTGTTTACTCTTGTGTGTGTAATTCAGTTTTAGAATTTACAGCAATTTTTTAAGAATTCAATCCATGTAGTTACAGTAATGTAGTAAGAAAATAATAAACGCGAGGAAAGAAAATTATTTTTTTTAATTCTCTGGGATGAAATGTGCCGTCTCATTAACAACCATATTTAAACTTGTGACGGTAAAGAGATAACTGTGGAAACTGAAAACTTTGTTACAGAAACAGGCAGCGAATTCTGTATTTTATAAAGATGGCAATGGGTAGGCTTCTGAATATCATTCAGAGCACTTGGGGTGAACAATTTTAATAAAATAACCGGTTTCTTCAACACAACAAAGGACCATCTCATAATTTCATTTTGTTAATGAGATTCTAGAAAAGAAATGTATCACAATTCAACCCCGCTTATTGCCTAAATTTTGGAACCAGTAGACTACTTTCTCTTCCCTAAACTGACGTTGTTTTTTAATAGCATTGAATAAATACAGAAACTCCTAAGCAAGGTGTTACACACTATTGCAAAAGATTAGGTCTACGAAGGAATTGAGCATTTTTATAAACTTGCCATACGTTGTATAGATGGTAAGTTGAACCTCTACCTGATTATTATCTTTATTTTGATGTAATTTAGTAAATCGCGATTGGCAACAGTTGAGTTTTTACATCTGCGCTTTCGAGTTTGTTCTATAGTTTTATTTTTCGTTTTAAGTAATGAGAAAAATGACTTTTGGAGATGTTTTTCATGAGCATTTAAAAACTGATGAGTAATATTTTATGCCATTTATGTTCTTAGTGTTGCTTTGAGGTTTCGAAGCTAAAACTAACACTTAATTAGACTTGTAAATAGAATCGTAATATTAAACTGTTTGTGTTGTGACGAGATGTCTTTCATTGGATAATTGATTGTATACTCATTTTCCATCATAATTCTTCTGATATCGAAGGTAAAACGGGATAATGGACATGTAAGCATTGTGTACTAAGAGATAAAATGTGCAAATATTATTTTCTTCAACTCTCGTTTTGTACCAGCTTACTCTTGAAGCTTTGGGTGTAAATTTCCAATATACAATTATGCAAAACAATATTCATCTTAGAATACTGTTCGTCACGTTTCTTAAAGGAAAGTATTAGCTAAAATAAACTGCTTCTAAAAATTGTAAACTGTAAAAAAATCGTTTCATTCTTCGTCAATTTATTGTTTTTAATTTTATAAAATACTTAACATTTTAATTGTCTCTTTCAGATTTAGGTCTAGATCTTCAAGGGCAATCAGATTCCAGACCTCGAAGGCATTTCTCCGGTTCTGCGACAACAAAACCAAAAACAACTGCTCAGGATAGAGAGAGTAAGTTATTTCAAAAATAAATATTTCCTGAGAGAAACTGAAAAAAAGCAATTTTAACAGTTATTAAAAGAACTGGAGAATGGTGCATACAAATGATATTTACATCAGTGCACCTAGCATTTACTTTTTGAACTGATGATATTTGAATTTAGTAACTAAGTGTTACAAATAGTATATATTTATGCTTTTACTGCTATACTTAACATGCTTCAGTAAAAGGAAGAGCAAGGTATCCCAGAAAGTCCCACACAGTTCGTAAGGTATTGTTGCGAAATGTCCAGCTGCGTAAGGTAGTTTCCCCGCAAAGCGAAGTTAGGGTTGCCAGATTTGACGCGAAATCGCTCATTTGGCGACAAAATTGTCAATATGCCATAGACGGACCGAGAACATTCTAGATCGCATTCTTAGCCTTTTTAATCGAGAAAATTCTAGAAGTTAGGTTAAAGATATATGTACCATGTCTGTATGTGAAGAGAGTAGTACTTTGAATTCAGTAGTGATTTGAGAAAATGTTTTCAGTCACTGGAACCATTGGAAATTTTGTGGTTCGTATAACTAGACATCCTCTTGGCAATACCCGGTAGAAAACGCTGTGGGTGTGAGGACCGATCCTTTTTATACCATTTACAATATCACCTAGTGGCTTGCTGTTTGCGTTCCACCCAAAATTTCTATGACGAACATTCTTGTACAGCTGCGTTCGGTCACCCGGTAAAATTTTGCCCACTTTTTCAGATTCACTCTATACTGAACGAACATTACATATGAATGTGAAAACCCAAACGAATACTAACTTGACCTATATTCAAATCTCGGATTTTTATAAATTGGTGGCATGACATAAAGGTCTACCAAGAAAGGTAATGGAATATGTACCTTGCTTGCACAACATTGTCATTAATGATGAACAATTCATTATATAGCTACTGCTTTATGATATCCAATAAGAAGATTTAGTACTTTTTTGTTATTGAGACAGTATTCAGAAACGTATGTAATCATGCACTTACATTTTCTGAATCAGATCCTGATAACAGAAAATTACCAAAAGCTTTAACTGCGGTCGTATTCGATACATGTTTGGCAGCACAAAGCACTATCTAGAATTCTCTGTCACCACAATCCTTCATTTCTCTGAAAGAGTGTCGGTATTATTTGGCAACGTTTAAATTTTCTTATCCTTAAAATTTAATCTTCTTTATTAGAATAGGAGAACGTAAATAAAAAATATAATGGAATACATCAAATTGAACTTCAAATCTATTAACGCAGATAACACTCTTTCTCGCCAAGGAGGATTCGTTGCAGGAATAGTTTCAAACCAAATTTTTAAATAGCCGAAAGAGAAAAAAATTACTTTGGGGCCAAAATGTTTCTACGTACCTTAAATTTCAACTGACGCATTTGGGCTCATCAACCTTCATGCTTTATTTTGTTTATAATACTAAGATTAAATTTTAAGATTTTAGGCACCAATTCAAACTTTACAACATGCTTAAAATCTTTTCGAAGATCAAATAGTGGCCAGTTTTCATTTTATCACATGAAAGTAGATTAGATTTAGATAAAATCCTAGTATACGGTACGGCTTTGGTGCGATTTTGAAAACTGTCGCTGACACCAAAATGACTCGTTTACTGCTCATCATAAATACCGCCTTTACTGCTCATCATAATGTCGCCAATAGTCGCCATATCCCGCGTGTACTGTTAGGATTAAGTCTAGATTTATCATACGAAGGAATCAAATATTAATTAATTTTTTATTTCTATTTCAATCTAAAAATTACTACATTTTTCGGTACTTTTCCGTTTCGCCGGCGCAAATCTCGCCAAGCAGACTTTGTTGGCGACAACATACAGTATACACATAAAAAATGTTAATTCTAAGAATTTTTTTTTTTATTTTATTTTTTTTTTTTTATTTTGAAGGCATAAACATTTTAATATGGTTTAAAATTTTGTAAAAAGCCAATAAATAAAGACAATAAATTTGTAAAAAGACATTAATTTAAGAATTTACTATGATTTCATGGTTCAAAATCCTGATTCGCCGGTTCGTATCACGTGACCCCAAGTGATCTCATCTCACGTAAACTACGCTACTAAAATCTAATCCTCTCAGTAACTATCTACATTAATTTCAAGTTAAATCTTAATTTGGAATACAAGTTTAAATGCAAGAATTATTTCAATTCGTACGAATAGCTTACTCAGAAATTATGTAAAACCGCAGTGCTTTACTTCGCTAGTGCATTCTCATTAGAATTGATGAATTTAACACTTGATTTCGCCTTCGGATGAGCGGTGTAATTGCGTTCTAATTGACTTAATTACCGTGAATTGTCTTAGGGGATAAAATTTAAATATCGTGTAAAAATTCTATATTGTTGTATGCCAGTATTGAAAGAAACAATCTGATAAGAAATTGCTTCAACTTGTTTTGAAACTGAGACGTAAAAGGTTACCAGCGAAGATATTCCGTCTGGCATCAGTGAAACCATTATTGGCGACTTTATCGTTTGCGCCGGCAAAACGGAAAAGTACCCATTTTTCTTTTTTACGATTTGCACTATTACTATACGCAAGAAAAGAAGAAATAATATTAAAATATTAAATCCTAAATATCACTGAAAGATTTTTTTTGCAGTTAATAATTCTATTATTTATATTTATTATATTAAACATGGTAAGTATGAAAATTAAATTTATCAACATACGTGGAAAACACTGATGTTCCATTCCAAATGTTAAAACAGATTCCATTACTATAGAGGTTAAATACATGAAATTCAATCAAATATACAGACCATTGTGATGAGGACGTTTAAACGTCCGATGTACAGAACTAAAATTATTACGTTTTCTTTCTTTTGTGTCTACTTCTTTTTCCTTGTCTTGCTGCCTGAGCCATTTTCATTCGTGGCTTGCGTCTTCTTCTTCTGGATGAAGAATCACCTGTTTTTCTTCTGGTTTCCCTCCTTAGCTTTGAAACTTTCACATCCTTCCCGTAATGACAGATTCTACCATTTCTTCCTTTTCTGGTTTGCTCTCTGACCCTATAATTCGCTCCCAATTTGACATTTCCATTTATCCCAAGAGATTGAAACAACTTCATTCCAGATTCTTGCAAAAGGGTGATCTGTTGATCAGATCTGACTTTTCTGTCAACGTACTTCTTAATGTCGTGGAAGGAGCCTCCACTTTTCTGTATGGCCTCTGAAACCCATTGTCGAATTTTCCTCTTGTACACCTTGGGTATCTTTTCTTTTGTTTTAGCTGTTCCGGTCAGTTTGGGAAATACAGACATATTATGTTTTACCGAATTGACTATTATAGCTTGTATTTATTTAAAGTCGTGATCAGGTTTCTTCAATAGATAAACTGAAGTTGAAAAGAAAATTATCGTAAAGTTTGAAAACAATACATGAATCATAGCTCGTGATGCATTTTTCCAGTAGCGCGTATTGTGCTTTCTACATGAGGCTTATAATACTTTTGTGCCAAACGCCCGCACAGATTGGTTTAATATATAATTTATCACAACTTTAAGATGCAGGATTTTTTTGTGTAAAGATGCATAGTATTCTTTCTTGCGCCTGATGGTTTCGCGTTTAATTCGTATCTTTGTTCTAGGTAATGAAATGTTTTTGAATATCGTGTTAATGTTTGATGAATTATTTTCTCTGACGCATTTAAGCTATTCTCTTAGATAGTTTAGCTATTTGACATATTTATTGCTTTTATTATTACTTAAAAAAAACAAGGTATTTAATGTATTTTAGTTGAATTATTATTTTAGTAAAGTGATGTTTGCTTTTCACTTTATTAAAACGGCAACGGAATTACGGAAGATGCATTAAGAAGGCAAAGAGGTGAAGTATAAACATTATGGCGAGCTACCGAAAATGAAGAATAAACCAGTAGGAGACTCACCAGGCAAGCACAACGAGAAAAAGACGTACGTACTCAAGAAACTGAAGAAGAAACGACTAGAAGACTCAGCAAGCAAGCACATTAACAAGAAAACTTGCGCGCTGAAGCTTTAAGTTATTTTCTCCCTCCATCTGGCATGCCTTCGTGGTGTTAAGGTTAGCACACTCGGCGCGTATTCGACAGGTCCAGTTTCGAGTCCTGGCAAGGGCATTGTTCATTTTTCCCGTCTCCCGTATCAAAAATACCCAATGACTCTGCAGTGGCGCCCGAACTAAAAGGTGGTGAATGATCGCCACAGTGATTTGTCGATTGGAGAGCCTAATCCCCAGGTGCCCTTTAAAAGGAGGAGTATATAAGGTACCATAAGTGTACGCAGCAGCCCGACCCACCTAACGAAAAACGTTGGTGTTATGGTCATAACAGACTACGCAGGACTGTATAAGGTATTTTTTCTCCTTACAGCATGCCTTTATGATGTAACGGCTAGCACACTCCGTGCGTATTCAAGAGGTCCAGGTTCGAGCCCCAGCGAAGGCATTGCTCATTTTCCATGTCTCCTGCCTTCAAATAACGTAATACAAAGCAGCTAAAGAAGAAACGAATAGGAGAAGCAGAAATTCAAGAGACGATGCGTGCTCACTAAACAGAAGCAGAAACGAGTAGGAGGCTAAGCAGACAAACAGACAAACAAGAAAATTTGTTTGCTTAAGAAACTAAAGCAGAAATGAGTAGTCGGCTCATAGACAAGTGGAATGTTAATAGAATATGCTGATGAAGAGACAGAAGAAATTGCAAGTAGACGAAGGACACAAGACTCAGTATCAGCGTCACATTCGAGTGGATGGCTTAGAACAGGATGCCACTAAACCATCATCAAACATCACTCCATTAAACAGAGATATTGTAATACAAGCAAGAGGTGTTGGTCTTATTAATATCAGTACTATATATCTGAACCGATTCTTTCCTCATTATGATCAATGATTCAGAATTAAAAGATAAACAGAGATATTGTAATACAAGCAAGAGGTGTTGGTCTTATTAATATCAGTACTATATATCTGAACCGATTCTTTCCTCATTATGATCAATGATTCAGAATTAAAAGAGTACAGAGAGCAGCAGTTTTATGCTCACAGAGTGTCTACATGACAACATTGGTACAACCGTAATTTGTATGGCCGAAAATTGTTAATCAAGCCAAAATAAAGCTACAATATTAATATTAAAATGTTTTTATACATTCCATCTGTACATAGAAGTTATGAATTTCGCTTTCGGCCTGCCCATCTGGCGGGCTTGCCCGCTAATAATAAATAAAAGATGAATTTCAAAAGAAGTTAGTTTCATTATTTCATAGTTACAGTCCACAACACTATTTGTCACTTGAATGGTGCTCAAGACTGTTGCCAACAGCAGGCGTATTCTAGCGCTACTTGCTACGAAGTATTTCGTGGACCTGGTCCTGACTACGTCAGACAAGTGAGCATAAGCAACAGCACAACGCTGTTAACGATACTTTCCTTACTGATATATATATTTTATATATATATTGTGTACACGATAATTATATCAGTAAAATTCAAACACTAGAAGATCTTGACCCGCTCACGAACGACACGATTCCTATGCTGATTGCAGGGATTTCAATTCCAAAAGCCCTGCCTGCTCGGAAGCACCTGGAAC
This sequence comes from Stegodyphus dumicola, assembly GCF_044657685.1. Taxonomy (NCBI): domain Eukaryota; kingdom Metazoa; phylum Arthropoda; class Arachnida; order Araneae; family Eresidae; genus Stegodyphus; species Stegodyphus dumicola. Next base: position 158,384,544 of record NC_140776.1, on the reverse strand, counting down.
AGGGAAACGACTCTTAAGATCTGAGAAATCTATTATTCCATAATATGTATCCTCGATCGGACTGGACTTCTGATCATTGTTGATTTACCGTCCTAGGACTGTGATTCTCTACAAATCATGTGGCAGAAAGAACTGTAGAATAAGCTCGTATTGTTGCCCATGTTCGATCCACTTCAATATGGCAGACTTAAAGCAAGTGAGTTTTACATAGTACTTGTACATCAGATTAAGGATTCATAGACGCCACATGGTTCACAGGGCAGCTCAGTAGCTTTCGCTTTTTGCAGTATGGGCAAAGCTATTTTATCTTGTTTCCTTATCTCATCATTTCCAACGCCGTAGGGCATAATTCTCAAAACACAGCCTGATTTCCTAAAAGGTCCTGTGAAGAAAAAAAAACCTGCCTTAAAATCGAAGTAAAAGAAGATTAGCAAGATTTCTCTGTATGAAGCAGAGTATGAAAAAATGCATTCAGATGTACTAGAAACCATAAAAGCTGAATTAGAAGAAATGAAACAGATTCTGAACGAACATTAACCATACGCCTCAATGCAATAACTGCAAATCATAAATAAATAGCATTTTTTCCTAAAACTCCTGGAGTACTACTACTACGTTCCAAGTATCGGCATTCTAGGCCACTTCTAAACAATATTGGTTAAAGCTCATTCAGTTCATGCCAGTTGTACCAAGTTCCACATTTTTTGCATCGGCAGAGCACTTGTTTTAAAAATTTACTTTTACATTCAATATTTTAAGGCATAACTCCAAATTATGGGTAAAAGGACATTTATGCTATGTCTCCATCGAGTCACCATGGCCAACGGTTTAAGGTCGAATAGTGAACGATAGTATCTTGTAACAAGATTTTCCTTCTAATAAATTCCTTTTAATGTAATCTTAAAGGAAAGCATAAATTTAAAATGCAAATAATATTTGTAAATGCTTAAAAAATAGGACTTTTCTGTATAAGCTGGACATAGTATTTTAAATCACCCGTTGAATCCCCTATTGCAAATGCTTAGTCTTACTTTTAATGGTAATCTTGTTCGCAGTGCTTATGATGAGGACTGCGATCAAAATGCCTTTAAAAGTAAGTAAGGTATTGAGATATAGTTTATATGTCGTTTCATATTAACCCTAGTTCATTCCTGTTCATGTTAATAGTAAAATATTTCATTTATTCGACGAATGATGTTTATTTATGGATATTGTTTTCCGTATTTAAAGGCGTTTCTCTGAAAATCGTATCTTTGTTTCTGCAGCCTTTATAAATTGTACGTTGAGATAAAAAATGAAAGGGGGGTGCAGACTAGGATTATCTCAAATTGGTGTACAGCCTGAAATTTTCGGCTAATTGATAAAAAAGGATCATTCCAGTTGATGAAATAAACAACTAAGTTTGGTAATCAGACAGCTTTGTTGTTGAAAGACGCTTCGTTGTGTCAATTGAAAACCGTGCTTAATTGGACCAATGTTTGCCTTTTGCGTACTTTTTTAATCTTCTTTACTACAAAAAAAAAACCCTAGAAAAGGAAAAAAAAACACTAAAAGAGAAACAAAATTTTAAAAATATTTGGCAATAATAAGAGATTGAAAAATGTAGCATTACTGAAGAAAATTAGTATTCTAATATCAGTACTAAAAGCAGATACTTCTGACAGGAGGGAAATGCTGAAAAGTGTAATAGCTGTCGGAAACTCTGCTTTAGAAGAATGTCCATCAAACATTCCAATGCATGCGTCTGTGCTAGCGAAGACACAAAAGAAATAGCCTTATAAATAAATAATAAAAGACGTTTCGTTTTTATTAGAAAAACTTCATAAATTTGAGGCAATGGAATTTGTCGTGTCATTAGCGGAGACACTAAAGATGTCTTAGCTCAAACTGATGAAAACGAATTCAAGAATTTATGAAACAAAATAAATGATTGTCAGCTAAAAACATTTTAACGTTGATGTAATTTTTATTCTTCCCTTTTATGCCAGCAAGAAACATACACAGCCTTTAAAGGCAATCACGTTTAATGCGTTCAAAAAATAAAGGTCGCATAGCTATTTTGCAGTAAGCAAATGCTAATAGGATAGAAGAAATCACAACTCTATTTGTATGAAAATCACATAATTCAACCCATTTAAGATTTTAAGACGTACTCATTATCTCATCACGTAAATTAAAGGCATTGAAAGATTGTGCGAATTTTTAAAAATTTGAATTCAAGGAACTAGTTAAAGTGATAGAAAAGCTGTAAAATATCGCTATATATGAATATAACGGCCATCCTCAGCAGCCTAAAAATGGTTTAAAAGTACTATTTTTATACATCCATAGATCGTTCGTGGGGATGCGTTTGAATCTACAGAAGTAGCCTTATCTGCGAACAGATTTAAAAGGCTTTGAAGGAAGAAGTTTATTTAAATTATGTTTCAGAATACAAGGTCTGTAAGTCCTGAAAGTAATGCCCTTATTTTTTAAAGAAATTTATTGAACCGATTCGCACAATTGCTCAACATTCTTTGAAATATATCCCTCCTGCTTTAACACACATGTCCTAGCGCGATTTCCATGCTTTATATGCGTCCTGGAAGTCCGTCACAGCGATGTCCTTTATTAACCTTATCACAGCTGACTTGATGTTCTACAGGCTCCCCAAATACTGTCCTTTAATATTCGGGAACAAAAAGAAGTCGGGCGGGGTCAAATCAGGACTGAAGCAACGCAAAAGTCTCCGACGGTGTTTTCTCAAGTTCGAAACAAAATTTTGCGTATGTCTGCTCAAGAGTTTTCTTCCAACTTGATTTCGACTCACACAAGGGTTCACTGAAACAGGCGCTGTGACGGTCCAGGAACTCGGAGCCGACTGGCGCTGGTGGCGCTGTGTTCACACGACTCCACCCACCCTTCTGTGCAAGCGGCAATGCTGTGCGACGGATAATCGCTGCAGAGAAAAATAGGGCGCATTACTTTCGGGAAAGCCCTTGTATTTCTACATGTTATCCAACGGCAGATAAACTCGTTTGAAGATATGAATATGATCTCTTCGACTTAGATTTGAGAGAAAGCAGAAAAGAATTAAAAGTTGCTTCATTAGAAGAGAAACCCCCTTCTCCAAATTCTGGCAAAATTTTTCACAGCGAAAATAAAGATAAAACTAAGATTGCAGATGAAGAAAACTAGAAACATTTTGAAGAAAACTACAGAAGAATGCCTTAGCTGCAGTGCTTAATCTAATAATGTATAGTCACAGCATTTAAGAACATATAATGAATTCATCCGATTATAAAGTGATTATTTCTTTTTTCAGCACTCTTTTTCCTCATATCACAAGCAAAGGAATCTTTGAAGTCTGTGAACAGTTACTAAAACACTTATCGTATCATTTTCTGCATGTATATAATTCTATTAATTCTGAGTTTGCATTATTAAGAGACGCTGAAACAATAATTCAGGAAGATGATACGTTTCAGTATTTGAGCGAGCTTTAGCAAAATTCGCCGCCACGTATTAGGTATCTGATACCCACCAGTATATCGCGAATAAACTGGTGCCCTTTAGCGATGAACTTTGGTTCTGTGATCTCTGTCGGGTATAGTCTAACATTCGCATTGAAAATGATATCAAAGTTATTGTTATTATATACAGCTTGCATCTGTTTCTATATGAACTTTGATAAGCGACACGTCAAGGGATGACGAGCTGTAACATATTGTCGTTTTTCGTTCATTTTGCTCGAGTTCATATGCTACACAGTTTCGTTGTGTGTACAAATAATTACATTTTGCTTTTTAGTTTATAGATTTTATTTCATATTATTTATTTTATAATTATAAATTAAAAATGTAGGTACAATATAAAAGTTTTCGATTCCGTTACCATTTAATTTTATTCTGTAATTTGAATATTTCAAAATAATCATATTTTGGGCTTTAGCTTGCACATTTTATTTTGGATCATTAATTTTAAGCAGATCTGAAATATAAGAGCATAATAAACCTGTAATATTTCTTTTGGAACAAAAACGAAATACAGCAAAATATATCATATTAAGCGGCTAATCGTTATTTCTAATAACAATTAGACGCTTTATTTTTTATTTTTTATTAATTCATTGTTAACTTTCTTCGCTCACTTCTGCTTACGCTATTAAGGACGCCGTTTAAAATAAATTGTTAACCACATTTGATGAAATGTTCATACAAACCGGCATTTAACTGTTTTTCCTTCGTTTTCATCATTTGTAACCGTTAGGGCCATTGTATATGGTCCTAATTTATGAAATTGATCAAAAATGATAGACTTTCAATCTATTTCAGTTTTGATCACACACGACCCTCTAGTAAAAGTGAAACAAATTGAACTTTTTATACAGGAGTTCTACAAAGAAAGTTGTAATTAATTGTTAGTATAATTAATTAATTATAATTAATATAAGTTGTCCGTTAGCTTAAAGAGGCTTAACCCTTTGCGGCACAGTGTGTCTGGTCTGGACACACCTAAAAATTTCCTTCTGTACGCACAGAAAAATTGAATGAAAAAGGATTTATTGGTTACTATAGGTTACTCTGAACCTTCTTTGTTTATAGTAGATGGCAGCTCAACACAAACCAATCCATATATTTTAGCCATATTAAGTTTTTAAGACTCTCCCCTGCTAAAAATGCCCCGTAGAAACCCATAAAAATGTTTTACGGGGAATTGGCCTACGGGTACCCATACAGCTCTGAGGGTACCCGTAGGCCAAATCCCCGTAAAAACCCATAGAAAGAAACCCGTACATCTGTACGGGTATCCGTAGGCCAAGTTCCCGTAAAATTCCACAAAAAGAAACCCGTACAGCTGTACCGGTATCCGTAAGTCAAATACCCGTAAAACCCATAGAAAGAAATTGTACAGCTGGTACAGGTACTCGTAGGCCAAATACCCGTAAAAAACCTGTAAATAGAAATCCGTACTCCGATTTTAAAAGTTAGCGTGCCGAAAAGAGTTAAGGATTAGCTATACTATTCTGCTACTTTTCTCACAGTAATTGTCTGCACTTTCTAGAGTTATCTAGTAGCATAAATGGCAATTTGTGCAAATTAAAAACTGATTGAATATAGGCATTTTGATGAGCAGTCAATTATTGAAGATGAAAGCGAAAATTATTAATTAATTCTACTTCCTATTGAATAACTAATGCATCGCGTTCATATCCTAAATAATATCTTCGTTAATCACAATCATGGTGAGAAATTGACATGTCATCAAAATTACATGCTCGATTTACATGAATTTGCTTAAGTGTCAGAATCAAAAGTCGCCTCAGGCGATCCTAGAAGAATTTTTTTTCATTAAAAAATTAAAAAACCGCATTGATGCTAAATCTTCATGGATTAGCGTTTGTTTATTCAATATAAACACTGAAATAAGGGTACAAGTGTTCTATGTTTTGTGATTAACACTATACAGTTTGAAATCTTGAGACTTTAAAAATAAAGTAATTAGTTTTTAAAAATTTTTGATCACTTTAAATGAACAAAAATTATAAATAAATTAATTTTGTGTAATAAGCAGTAGTAAGGCGAAAAAGTAGTAGAATTAAAATTCAACAATTAAAGATATACCTATATTGTTTTAACCTGAAATTTCTCACTTGATACGATTTAATACAAAAAATTTTGGGTGACGTGGAAATCATAATTTACAGTATTTGTTTCGTTGTTGGTTTCTAGAAGCTACATTACTTAGATCTTTCTTTTAGTGCAATATTTTTCAAATTTCAACGCTTGATATTAGCTGTTATAGTTTTAAAAGATTTCCATTTGCCTACATTTTGTTTCCTTAGTTCGTTTTAAAATATCAGATCAGGCCTTTACAGTTTGATGCAATTTTCAGCGCCCTTATCTTGTATCTAGTATCAAACGCTATTAATAAGAAGCTAAATAAAGCTAAACTTTCTCAGTAAATTTTAATTGTATAGAAGGATTATGTTACAAGAAAACACTTTTCAAATTTAAAACAAGTAAAGCTAACGTAAAATATAAAGCTATACCTTTTGATAGCTTATATTGCAATGTTACATTTAATAGTTACTTAATTGCGTACTTTTGCCATTCCATTTTACTGAATAATTAACTTCTATGTAACTAACTGATATTTTAATTAAACACAAACAAGATATGATAATAACAAGAAATAAAACGTTTATTAAAACTGCGCCTATTGGTAAAACGGAAGTTTAAGAAGTATTACCCATCACCAACTAAGAAGATTTAACTCAGTAAAACATACAATTTAAGCCCATCAAAACATAAAAGTCTAACTTTCACCTGTTAATTCAGCTCTGACAATGAGGATTTTAATATTATATTCTAACAGATACAAACTTCATTCTCCTGGCCACAGGACGGTTAGGCGGGAGAATCTATCTAATTTTCAACAGTTGTCCTCAGTAACTGCTGTAATTTCGTTCCCTGTTCAAACTTAAAAACTAATTTTCATTCTAGGGAAGGCTAACGTAAGGAAGAGAAGGTGTAGAAAATAATTAACATAAAAATTTTAACTAAAGTTAAACTTCTTATAATAAAACGCCGTAGATCCTCGAGGAAATAAATCATCTCTTCTTTCTATCGTTTCTGTTTCGCAAATCCATTAAAAATAGCAATGCTCACACTTATATAATTTTTTTGTAATTTTGAAGCTTGAACTTTCCTCCAAGGAAATATAAAAAGAAAACAAAATTAAAAAGTACAATTGATTCTTACTCAAATCTAGAGAGCTACTTAAAGGTACTTCTTTAAGAAGAATTTGAATGTAAATGCTAAATTCATATAAAACGCATCAATATTTCCCATGGACACAAATAGAGAAAAATGAGAAAACAGAAAAATTCACGAAGAGCTATTTTTTATTAAAATCGAAAAAAAAGATTATACGTACAATACACTTCAAAACAGACGCAAGTTGGAAGATTAAGTGGCAATTATTCCTTTCTTAAGAGCACTACAATACTAAAAAATGCAATATAAAATTTTATTTAACATAATTCTGAAACGAAAAATAAAAAAACCATCCCAAGATTGTTAAATGGCATCGCTTTTTCATTACGAATACTTACATTTTATTCAAGAAAGAAATTTCACCATTTTAAAGCCTGAGTAGCACGTTTTAATTTAACATTAAAGTCAATGCTGTTTTTTAGCACTTTCTAATGTTGCATACCTGAGAAAATCTACATATTTTTTAGTTCAATTAAAGCTCATAATGTATGATGCAATGCTGTGACACGTTTAAATTTTCTTCAATAATTTTGTTCTAATATTTCTTCAGTAATATCCAGCAATATTATGCTATGAACTCAAATTCTTTACATCAAGCATCAGTTCCTTTATGTTGATTTGACTAGGTAACTAAATCATAAGCAATAATTAGTTTATTATGACGAATCAATTACGAAAATTGTGGACAGAAGCTTAAGAACAATGCTTTTTATAATGGAGCTTTAAAACGTTTCTGATTCGCTTTCATAGACCTTTGTGGCAGTTGTAGTATCATTCACTAGTATATGAGGCAGACACAGTTTCAACGAAACTCTGATAAAGAATGTGCCGATATTTTTATAAAAATCAGTTTTTTTCAACACGAAAAGTAAAACAAAAGACTGGCAGAGTTATGCCGAGGGATAGAAATGCAAATGATGTTTTAATTTGTTGCCATGGTTGATAAAGCAAACGAAACTCTTACTTGCATAGCAGTACTGGAAATCTTTAAAATGTTTCTCTTTGTTCAAATTAAATTTTATTAAACACTCTGCAATTTTATTCAGTGGTGCTTTCATGAATACAACCTTTATCTTGGGAAAACGTAGCCGATTACACAAATCGTTTCCATCTGGAAGACCAGTTTTTAATTTAATAAAAGTTACCATCAACAAAGAATCGTTTTGGCGAGACATCCTCTTCAAGTAGTATTTAAACTGCTAACTAATTTACCGCTTTATTGAAGCAAATGAAGATCATACTTGTATATCAGTGCTATTTATACATCTGAAAAAAGCTACTCCTTTTCCATGTTAAAACATCGTTTTCAGAACGATACCGGCATCTTACTGCCTTTGTAAGAGCTGTACGTACGTTCTCTTGTAAAGATTTCTGGCTTGTAGAGCGATGGCAGACTTGCATAAATGTTCTGACAACTGCATATTGGAGTATTACTATGCAAATAAATTGTGACAGAACTGTAGGGTATCTTTATGCAAATACCTCATAACGGATTACTTACATTATTAATGTTAACCGGTTCCAAGGTGTGTTCGCCCTATTACCGGAATGTGACACTCACACCGACCTAACCCGACAAGACGACCTTATTACGAGCATCGCCTGCCAGAACAGAGTGCCCATTGCCATGTTGGGAAGCCAACCGCAGCTCATGGTATGACCCATTAAGGGCTCTGCCTTCGGAGGAAGTTGCAGTCCCCCACTCCAAGGTGGACCCTCAAAGGTGTAAGGAGTACTTACAGTGGAGACTGGACATAGTTATGCAAATACCTGCGGCAGAACACTATTACGCAGTGACATTTTCTACTGTTAAACAATGAACCCCTCGCAAGGTTCGCCCAAAGTAGAAACTCCACATAAGCAATTCGTCCTGCTCGAAGAAAGCAAGTAAGAATCCTTTCGCAAGAAAGGGCAGAAAAGACTGTCTGAGACTGCTAAGACCCACATGGATTCTGGTTATGACAGAAGATGTCTCTCTTTTACGTTGCTGGATCTCTGATACCATAATATGGGAAGAAATAATTGCCAGTATTAAGAGACAAATATCTATAATGAAAGTAAAATGAAAAATCAATTAATATAAGCTGGTATTATTGGAGGTGTTAAGGAAGCTTGAATCAAAGTAATATTCGCAAATTTGCAGGACTAGTTTCGAAGGTTTAAATATAGAATTTCCCTCCTCAGCTGTAAAAGTTCAAATGATAAAAGAGAAACCAGCAGTGAGGCAATAACAATGAGAGAATGAAAATAAAGCTAATGGCGCCACCTATTGACGAAAAATTAAATCAACTATGAAATAAATTCCTTACAAGATGAGGGTAGAGACGTACTGGATTTGTGATCTTTAGCTAGAACTGAAAAATATTTATGAAAGTGAAACGCCTCTAGAAAATCTAATTCAGCAATTGTTTCTCGAATAATTGTAGCTGCTGAAAAATGGAAAATGTGATTTTCTGACAAACAATATTGGGCAGCAGAAAATTTATATGTTCATATGCTTTTTCGAGCATATTCCGCATTTCCTTAGCACGGAGTTTTATCAGTCTTAGTTTTACCAATGTAAATTAAACCACATTAGCAAAGAAATCATGTATATAACCCAGGAATTCATATCCGGAATGGAATATTTAAGTATGGGACAGAGAGTTTTATTCATAGATGAGAAAACGACACGAAATTCGAATTGCTGTAAAATGCGTGTAATTGTATAGCTAATTGATAGAGGAAAAAAAAACAATAGAATTCTTGTAATCTCTCAAAACGAGAGTGTGTATATTTGCATTTCTGCAGCTGAAAAAGAACTTTCTATGTTTAACCTCGTCCTGAAAATTTACGAATATTCTGCTGATTCGTAACATTCTCGTTTTAAGAAATTATTATAAGATTATCAGGACTTGCATTTCTCCTTATCTGCTTGTATTTCTCCTTATCTGCTTGGCGAACATGACGTGTCCTGACTAGGCAGTGAGTTTGACTATAAACTATGTCCTATGGAATGTAGAAGAGACGACAAGATGAGAAGGGTTTAATTACCCTTTATTTTCCATGATATTACAGGCGCTCTCGCACTTCGAGATACAAAGACCAACCACTTGTGGTCTGAACGTAAAGATATAGAACTACCAACTAACTAAATTTAAAATAAGAGTTAACTTTGAATACTTGACACAAATGGCTAACATTAAGACTGGCCTTTTAAATTATTACGTATGTAGTACACAAACTGCAGAAATCTACAATACTTCATTAGCTTCAAGAAGTTTGGAACCTCTGGCCTTAAAGGCGAACAGCAACTGATTGCAAGCTCGCGTGAAGTATAGTGGCAAGAAGGCTCACTCTCTTCCCATCTAACTCAGCTCTTGGAAAAAAAGCCACAACTTAAATACTTAAGCGTTAGCAAGTTCAATTTGCATAAATATATTCACGCGTTTATTCTGGCCGTAAGTGGAAAAATAATAGAGGACAGTACAGTTTTAAGATAAAATAAATGTTAGTAAAACTTATGATCCTTACAAGATCTGTTGTCATTCCTTCTCAAAGAAGAGTATTTATCTTCAGTTACAGATTTTTTAATTTTAGAAACATAAGCAAACATAAGAAACAAAATTACAGATTCTAACTGCGAAAAAGTTCGATTTTAATTAATGCGTTGATTTTTATGTATGCTGCGTTTGATGTATAGATGCAATATTTTTAATACTTAGCATTAAACTTCTTAACGCCTTCTTAACTTAATCACCTTGATCAGAAGTATTGAATCCCTTTTCTTTTTCTGAAGTAAATTATTAGCTGGAATAAAGCCAGCTTCCATTGGATATGAAGAGGGAAATGTCAATAATATTGATTAGGTACCAATTTTTAACAGAAGTTGTTTCGCTAAATGACTTTTAAACTCCAAAACTTAGCGTAACAATGTGTTTAGAATAAACATTTTACTTTAACATCTTCCTTAACTCTTTCTTATAGTGTCAAGATCAAATATACCGCAATTTAGCGGTTCTATAAAGTACTCTGGAACATTCAAAATTTAATGCCTTGGAAGCGAACATTAAAATCTTCTTTGAAATTTTCCAAGTGCATTGTATATACCAATATCCTTCTAAAAAGATATATACAATAACAGACAATCGCATTAAGCAATCGAATTATTTTCAATTCAGCGTCTATATAAAGGAGTCAATTTAAGATGACATTCTGAACGTATTTTCCAATAGCATATTTATGTTCTCAAATTTTATGGATTTAAATATAATGCAAATTGATGGGCTAAATGCATATCGAATTTTAATTAGTTCCAATTAAAATGGAATTTAAATTAGTTCTCAAACAAAGCAACAAGTCACTCGATTTTGTTTTTCAGTGATGTTGCTACTATACTGAAGTTCTGAAGAAGACCCTGATATGCTTAAACATATGTAAATATACAAGCAGCAGGACTGGTTTGAAATCGATAATAAATTTTGTTAACCTTGCTGGAAGTCTTAGAAAAGAATCTTACGATTTACAAGCCGCCTGCCTCCGGGCTCACCTAGTTATTGCAACTCTAAAGAAAAAATATCTGTGTGACGAAATGTTCCAAAGTACCATTACAACTTTGTATATATTACCTAATTATTAAATAATAAGAATTAAGGCTGCTCGGGCTCTTGCGAAAAAGTAAGATCATTCATATTTACTCTGATTTGAACTTTAATGTTCCACATAATTGCGTAATGTTTACTGTTTAAGTGTAATAATAATGGTGTGACACAATATCTATTGATTTTGAGAACTAGGCGTTACAAAAAAATTCGACATATTTTTCTTATTAACTATGAGTCTCTCTTTCAGGGTGCTATTTAGATCCAGAGTTCGAACCAGTAAAATCACCTTTAGGATCACCAAGGACAAGTGTTACTTCAGTGACATCAGGAACGTCGACCCTCTCCACCCAGTCTGGAGGAGGAAAGGAATCTACCAAACAGAAGTAAACTTTTTAAATTATAGAGAACACTGTAGTTCTTCTGACACGGATAGTAGACGTTTTCAGATCATAAATTAGCAGTTTTATTACTTCATTTTTCTGCTTAACTAAATCATTTTCTCAATATTTTTGAAATAGGAACGTAATACATCTACAACAATAATGTATTTTAATATCAATTAATACATTACATTTGATAATAACATGTACTGAAGGGGAAAGTACATGTTCAGACGTAATAATTAGAACAAATAAACAAGCATTTAATCTGTGATTGAGTTTTGCCGGGGTTTAATCCATTATAATCAAAGTGCTCTGACAGCAATGCTTTGATGACGTTGAAGTGATCTCCAACGAAACTATATTCAATCATAAAATATTTCCTTATTTTTATTAATTATTATATTGAACCATTTAATTTAAATTTTCTTTAAATTGCAATAATTTCCTCAAGTATGAGCTGAAGTAATAATAAGATCAAAAAGTTAAATAAGATACATTTAGATTGTAATATTCTATCCTGTGTACTTTTCAGTGACAGTTAAAGTTTAAGAACTGATAAGCGAATGATCGCTTGAGTTCATCAGACAGAGAACAAAACGTATGAAGAGTGAAATTACCCTTTATTATTTCAAATTAAATTTATAGAACTCCTTCTTGGAGTTTTACAATAAAGCCTCCACTCGAGTTTTAACTCAAGAACTAAGAAATTAAACTTAACTAATCTTAACTAAAGAGATATAGCCGAAGCTATCAACATTCTAACAGAGTTGGCCCCTTAATTCTAAATAACTGTGAAGCTATCAAGAGCCTAAAGTACGGCCGAGCGTAAGTGAGCTTAAGTGAGAGTAGACTTAAGCTAGTAGTAGACGAGACTACTAGCGAGAGTAGACGACTCTAAAAATACGTTCTGGCCGGAAGTTGTAAGCTTGAAGTTAAGAAAAGATAGGACAGTAACTTTAACATAAATTAATATAATTCTTATAACAGTCTATATCACATGGTGCTCATATTCCGTCTGCAACCTTTTACTACTGGGAAAGAATGTATCAGGATAGTATCTACATCTGGTATAGACCCCGTGACTGACAATGAAGAGGATGTAGCAAAGAAAATTTCTCATTGAGAAAAAAATGCAACTTAAAATCACAGCATCATAACATTCCAAAATGGATGATGGGCATGTGACAGGTGACAGAAGACGGAGACACTTGGTGGCTAGCACTGGTAAGCAGGATGGCAGTGAGAATCAAATTTCCTTCGTCTAAAGCAGAACTCATACAGACTAAATAATAATAACAAAAATTAACCACTGCATTCTCTTTTCGTACAGTGATATGCACAATATTAAGATCTTGGTCTCGAATATCCAGTTCATAATGCAAATTGGTCACCGATGGTCGACCACTGGCAGAAGCAGCTGTATTATTGCTGAACCATTTAGCTTATCGTGAAGAGTAAGCATTGTAGAAGTGAATGTGCATTCTGTTTGGAAGTAAACCATGACAACATACACATAATGATAGCGAAATCAATATTTCGATCAGAGAGTGGTTATGGAGTGTCATCGTAGCAAGCAATCCATCACTCTGAAAGCCTAATTAGCGTCGTGATACGATAAATCCTTGGCTAGCTAACAGACTACTATGAGAAATGCGCCTTATCAGTCTAATGACTGATGCTATATTCAAGTTGAAAATCCTGATTTTTTAGCTCTGGTTTTAAGTCATTTAAACTCATATCACATACACAAATATTTGCTTCCCTAGGCGTAATTTAAATATTAAATTTTAATTGAAAATTTATCCTTCTTAGATTTTTACTTAGCAGATTGCATATGCAAGTTTGTATTACTATTAAGTATCAGAAGACCACAATAGAAAAAACTGTTGTTTTAAATATATTGTTTCGTGCATAAGGTTTGAATGCACAAGTCGATAAAAAGTGAATAAAATTTATTCTTACCCCAAGAAATAAAACAAAATGTTGAAATTTCCTCAGATATATTCGCACAATATCACAATATCTTACAGTAGTTATACTTTAAACTACTAAAACGTTGAATAGAACACAATTCAAAGCAGGGAAAGCTAATTCGATTTCACTGCGAATTCGCTACAATCAACAAAAGAACTAAGTAAACAATTGAACTGAGATGTTTCTGTCCGGCTTTTTGAAGCTTTTTAATCATGCACAAGAACATTCTTGTATTGTATTTTTACTTTATCGGCGTAGCTTTCTCTGAATTGCGCAGCATTTCACGGGGTAATAAAACAGTTTTAATTAATTCTACTAAAAATAGCTAAATAAATACAAGATTCGTAACAATATTATACTGAGTTGCAGTTTAAATTTTTATCGAAAATTTTGAGATGTGTAATTTATACGAAATGTCAATCTATGTAAAATAAGCTTAATGCTCATATTTTTGCATGTTAAGAAGTCTAAGACTAAAGGATGTTGGCATTTCTAATTTTTTTTTCAGTCTATTTATACAATTCATACATGTAAACTTATCTAAAAGTACAGCTTCCTCTAAATTTCAAAAATAAAATATAAACATTTTTCGAAGTTCTCTTTAATTTATTGAATTCAGAAATGCTTAATCTAAATGTCATTTTTTTACCATACGAACTCTACAATATGTGTCCGCTACTGCATTTCTTTATTCTTACAACACAGGTTATAAATTCTTAACATCGTGCACATAATATCTACTGCTTCAAAATGCTGTGATTTCCAACATATAGAAGACAGTTAATTTGCAAGGATAATAAATTCAGATTTATATTTCCCCTTTATGATTTTTTTCTCCTTCTAATGTAGAAAATTTTGAAAATTAGCTAAAATTAAAATGATTTAACAAGATAGATGAGATACAAATATTAAGGGTAAAATGCCTTCTTTAAAGCAGAAGTCTCCATTGAAAGGTTTGAGTATTATAAATTTTCCATCTGAATTACTACCCCCCCTAAAAAAAACATGCTCTTTTTACGTCAGGTTTCCGCTTACGAATCTCTCAAAATTATTTACAAATTATTAGTATCCGAAACATTAGAAGCACATTCAGATAGATAGATCAGAGCTAAAATTTGAAAATTTATTTCATTTTCAATATCATTTGTAATAAAAACTGTGCTTTTAATTTGTAAATATTTCATGTTTAAAAAAAAAAAAGAAAAATTAAACAGGATATTGGGTTATTTAATTTTTGAATTTAATAGAAAAAAAAAAAGATAAAAGAAAATATGAAAGGTTTCAGATTTTAAATTACGTCTAAAAGGGCGTTTTTTTATCATTTTGTGTGTTAACTTTTATTCATTAAATATTATGTTCTTCGTACTTAAACCATAAAATTCAGTTCAACAGCAATATCGCAAAACAATTTTAAATTGAGCATATCTTTAGAATTTCCGATACACAGTTTCACGCGCTGGAGATGAAAATGTTTTTTCTGTACGACGTTGCCATGCTCACTTTTAAATCTTTCAGTTTGTTAATCAGAAATCGGCCCACCAGCGGCCGAGCGGTAAAGTCGCTGAACACTGGTAGTTCGGTCCGAGGTTCGAATCCCGCGAACGGGCTGGCTGCATGGGCGTTTTCGTGGTTTTCCCATGTGTAACGTGTATACGAGCCAGTTTCCCTTAGAAAGTCCTCCACGAAAGGCATCCCTCCCTTTAGGCAGATAGCCCTCGAGGCTTTGCCATAATCACGCACACACGTTAATCAGAAATCCGTTAAAGATTTACAACATATGAAATCGAAAATAAAACAAATTTTAAATTTGGGCTTCCAGATACCCATATTCGCAGTTTGATTACGTCATTCAAAATTGTATGGCTCTAAGTACCGTTGTTTTATCACTATGTGAGAAATATACATATATTTATGCAGATTCTTCATTATTTTATTCTTTCATATATAATATAGGTACATATAATATTTGGTGGCAACAGTTTGAAAAGTGAACCTGACATGCAGAGTGATTCGACGCAAAATCACAAAACGAAAACAATAGTCTCTCAGGAACAAAGCCCCTTTGGACTAATAACAATTATAACATACTACGTAAACATTCTGAAATACAGAAAAAAAAAGAATAACTTAAAACATATTTTAAAACTACTCAAAACAATTATAGCATTCAAAATTTTAATCATTCACTTTTAAAGATACCTTCAAACGCTTCTAAGAAGTTATTTACGAAGGATAATTCTAAATCTGCGATTTATGAAAATAAGCTATCACATAAAAGTCATTAAAATCGCTATTTCTTTACATCAGTGAGAAATAAATATGTATTAATCACAAGCATGCCATGCAACGATTCGTAAATCATTGAAGAGTTAATCTACCAATGCTTTTCAAATAAATTTATAACATCATTTTTAATCAAAGTATTAGGGGCCTTTTTTCTTGAAATTAAACATTATTTTATTATATTATTTTTCTTGAAATTAAAAGAATATAAGCATTCATTTACAAAAGAAGTTAAATTTGTGTATCTTATGAATACCTATTTTATGTGTTAATTGCGCTTTTGGTTAAACTATCGAATATGACTGTCACATGAGTAGAAAATTTGTTCTTTTTTGAATTTTGAAAGTGAAACATCTATTGCAGCTGAGCTTAAAAGCAAGATTAAAAAAAAATGTTCTTATAAAATAAACTTTTATTTAAAATTAATGAAATAATAAAGTAAGTAAAAGTAGGAAAATATTTTAATTATCTAGCTTAATGGGAACGAAAGATTAAATAATTTTCTTTACAGAACTCGTTTGCAATTCATTTACAATGTTGAATATTAAATGTATGGGGCGTACTTCATAAATTTATGAAGTTATTAGCTTATAATTTGAACACGCGATTCGATTACTACGTTTCATTTTTAAGCGTAATTTTTCGAAATCGAATTTTGAAAAGATCCTTTCTCCACATTGCATTGCCAATCATATAAAATCTAGAAAACTGTGCTATTAATATTTTGTTCTCCATCTATAAAGATTCTGTGTATACAGAAAGAGAAGAAGAAATAATGGGACTTGTATATTAAGCCATCGACCGTTAGTGAAAATTTCAGCAACGATCGTCAATCGCCAATCGTTATTGCAGAGTTTTAAAGAAGTGAGTCATGTGATATGATTCTGCGATATTCAGTTCTCGCAAATACTATTCCCTTTTGGAGATTTTCATGTTTGTAAGGGCCCACCAGCGGCCGAGCGGTAAAGTCGCTGAACACTGGTAGTTCGGTCCGAGGTTCGAATCCCGCGAACGGGCTGCATGGGCGTTTTCGTGGTTTTCCCCATGTGTAACATGTATACGAGCCAGTTTCCCTTAGAAAGTCCTCCACGAAAGGCATTTCTCCCTTTAGGGAGATAGCCCTCGAGGCCATAATCACGAACATACACATACACATGTTTGTAAGGTGGTCATTGGTTTGATTTAGTTTAGTTTATTATGGCAAAGAAGGCTAGGGCTATCTGTCTAATAGGAGGGATGCCTTCGTGAAGAACTTCGTGGAACTGGCTCGAATACTCATTACACATGGGTGGTGGTGGTGTGGTGTATTTAATTAATACAAAGTACACTAGGGATATCTGCCTAAGGGCATTACACATGGGAATAACCACGAAAACGCTCGTGCAGCCAGCCCGTTCAACTGGAGTTGACTTCAGGTCGGAACTGCCAGTGTTCAGCGATTTTACCGCTCGGCGGTGGTGGATAGGTGGTCATTGTAAGAGGTTTTACTGTGTTTATTGAATAGCGTTCATAATGAATCTTCGTAATTTGCGATTTATAAAATATCGTTATATGTAAGAAGCAATTCATAAAGTATTATGTTTTTATCAAATCTTATTTATAAAATCAGAACTTAAGATATTTTATACTGTGCTTAAAAGACGTAAATATTTGATTAATTTCACAAAACTTCTTAAAGAATACCGCTAATTAGTTTATTCTTAAGAATACTGATACGCAGTCGTATGGACCTCCGACCTAAGGTTCTACACCAATCAGAGTTATATGTCCATGCGATGGAAAAAAATCTACAATCCACCGCCAGCGGCATTCACCGAATCAATGATAGTAATATTACAATGCTAAATTTACAGTGTCATCTATACAATAATTGTTACATAATAATCCGTATGAAAATACATACACGATCAATTAATAATTACATTGTCATGGATAGGATCTATGTTGTGGAGAGTGGAACTTATATATTAACCAGTTTTTAAACCTATGTCTTCTTCAATACATCATAATTTCATGTTCTTATCAGTTACACACCTAATGATGTGTGTCCATATTATTTTTGCAGTTATCCACAGAGTAAGCAAGTCACATCAGTTCAGGCAATTGATAGCTCCATAGCCCGAAGTATATGATGTTGTGTAGGCTATTCTATGTTCAGTTTTGTTAAATTCATCGTTCAAGTAAATACTACTTGTCCACTTTGATACATCATAACTTCGTGTCCTTAACAGTTAGCACACCTCATTATGTGCGTCCATAGAAATTTGCACACTGTGTCGCAATTATCCACAAGACAAACATGAAATTGCAATTGGGAATTTCATTGTAATATGTACACTATTTTACTATTATCCACAGAAGCAAATGTTTTGTAAATAATGACTTGGCTCCCTGATGATAAAAAAAAAGGAAACTAATTCTTAAATTTTTCAATACAATTCTAAATTGTGCAAAACTACAGATTTGTTAAACAGTTCCAGTCAATACAAATTGACCGGTATTCCAACAATATAAAGCACATATTCTAAAATAAAACGTCTAATGAAAAACAGGAACTAATTCCCAATTAAAATAGACATAAAATACATAATTATTCAGCACATATTATATACCAATCATCATACCATAAAACTACACATGTTTCAAATGCTACAACTAATTTTTTATTACAGTTAGAATATTTACCAATCAAACATACTACTAAATGTACATGTTTAAAAAAAAAACTGCAACTAATTTTTTCATGGCAGTTAAAATAATAAATTTCTATTATACAATTATAAATAGCACAAATAAACAATTTCAATCTATACAAATTGGCAGGTATTCCTACAACATAAGAACACATATTCAAATATAGCTAATCATTCTTGTAAAATGGCTATAATAGTGCCCAATTTCTTCAAATAATTAAAAACATCTACAAAAAAAAAAAAAACAGGAACCAATTCATAAGAATAACAGTATTCTTAAGAATACTGTAAGTTTATGTTTTAGTAACTCTAGAATAATTGTTTCTTGTGTTTTATGTATATTTCTTTGTTATAGATATGAAAGTACGAGGGCGGGATTGGCGAGACTGGCGAAACTCTTGACTTCAAAAGACAAATCTACCAATAACAAAACTTTACATCAGTTTCCATCTGCCATACCTAATATGTAAGTAATATGCTTTTCTACTGTTATAAAAACAAACGCATTACAAAGTTAGTGGTGATAAATATTATTTGCATAATAAGTGCTGTAATCTTCAGAATTACAGTTTCCTCACACAGATACCTAAATTTAAAGTGAAAATGTGAAATGAGACTTTAAAAAACATTTGTTACATTTATGTTTCCAACTTTCTTATTACTTTGAGTTTTCAGCAGAGTCTTAATGTATTGTGCTGCAAGTCCATTTAACCAATACGTAACTTCCCACTTTTCGCTTCTTCATCGCGGAAACAATTCGTCAAAGAATATTTTAAAATGTAGCAAAATGTGAGTAACTTGGAACAAAGTCTATAGCGTAAGGATTATGATCCACTAGTTTTAACCTAAAGGAATTGATGACATCTTAAGCTTAGTGTAACAGCAGCTAACTGTTGTGATGAAGCACTCTTGTGTCTTGGGCATACATTACGCGCTTGGTGAAAGCTTAAAAAAGTCATTGTGCTTAACCCAATTTACACCGCAGAAGTTTTACCAAAAGACGTTTACCGTACGGAATTTAGTTCACAAACCAGACATATGTTTTCAAATCGAGTTAGGTATTTCATATGCAGGAGCTTTAATCCAACCTTTGACTGATTCTCACTCGAACTTCAGTTTCTAAACTTAACCTGATTTAAGATACAATAACACGCCGAACAAATATTAATTTAGAAGTCAAACACCACAAATCAGCGTTATATTTTAAAATTTTCACAGGACTAGTTTCGATGTTTTTACCGAACCATCATCCTCAGCTGCAAAAGTGCAAATGAACGAAGTAATATATAATGATAACATAAGATAAGAAAGCCTGGATGACGCCATTTGTTGATGAAACCAGAAATAAAACATAATTTCTTTAAATGTTACCAGAACTAAAACATAATTTCTTTAAAAGTAACCAGAACTAAAACATAATTTCTTTAAAAGTAACCGGAACTAAAACGTAATTTCTTTAAAAGTAACCAGAACTAAAATATAATTTCTTTGCGCCCAGCTTCTAAAGAAATTATGTTTTAGTTCTGATTTCATCAACAGATGACACCAGTAGCTTATCTCCTGTCCAGGCTTTCTTATCTTATCTTATCATTATATCTTACTTCGTTCATTTGCGCTTTTGCAGCTGAGGCTGATGTTCGGTAAAACCATCGAAACTAGTCCTGTGAAAATTTGAAAATATAACGCTGATTTTTGTTGTTTGACTTCTAAATTAACCCGATTTGTTTATGATAATACTTTCTCATTTCAATAACTAATTAACTTTAAGACATAATACAGTAGACTCCCGATTATCCGCGGGCGGATTATGCGCGGAGCGGATTATCCGCGCCTGCCGCACAAAGTTTTATTTTTTCTTTTTTTTACAAGTGTAAAGCAAAGAAAATAAAAATGTTCACAAAACTGAGCGAAACGTTAAATTTGCTAAACATCGTGCTTATTTATGGCAAAAATATCCCCGGCCTTCTCGGAACCTTCCCCACGGCCTTATCGGAACTTCCCCTCTGATGAGTAAGTGATTTCTTACTCACCTTTACAGTGCCCGCTCCACCACCCTCTCTCGTCTTAATGTTACTGACACGTCCACTTTCTCCCACTCGCCATTGTTAGTTTAAGCCTGATAGTGTTTGCGAACCGGTCGGAGTTGATTTCTTATCTTTTATTGTATTCAGTGCTTGTGCTTTTTGGTTTTGTGTTTTTCGTTACCGATTTAAAATGTCAGGAAAACGAAAGAAGGTTGTGTTGTCGATTGCGCAAAAACTAGAATTAATTTTCAAAGTAGCAAATGGCGCTACAAGGCAGCAGATAGAATTGGATCGAAGAAACAACAGTGCGTGACATTCTGAAGCAAAAAGACAAACTGGTGAACTTTGTATCAATGTCGGACAGTGCTTCCGCAACGGAAACGCGAAAAACTATGAAGGGTTCTACCTTTGATGAGCTAGACACGGCACTGACAGAGTGGTTAGCTCAAGGTCGAAAAGAGGGTACTCCTGTAAATGGTCCTATCATTGCGGCGAAGGCAAAAACATTTTTTGAGTTGTTAGGTCTGAAAGGAAATTTTGATGAGTCTTCAGGCTGGTTGACTCGTTTTAAGCAGCGACATGGAATTCGAGAAATTGAACTTCATGGGGAGAAACTTAGTGGTGACCAACAAGCAGCCGACGATTTCCACCATGAATTTGAAGACACGTCGACGGACTGCTGAGCTATTTGGAAGAACAAGACGACGCGGAATTGGCCGAGAAACTTATGCTTCGAAAAATGCAATCTCGGATCAAGAGAAAATGCTTCCAAAGCAAGAAACAAACACAAATGACTGATTTCTTCTAAAAGGTGTAGTTTTACAGTTATGCTTTTGTAATTACATAATACATTACAGTATTAAAACAGTACATATGTTTTAATTTTTCTGTGTATCCTTGACGCCTCTTGTAAGTATAAAGCACTTTTTTGTTTTCATTAACAAATTGCATTTTAGGTTAGTTGTGAGTGAAATACTAAAATATTAAGCGTTAGTTACACATTTCCTGCTGTTTATTTTACGTTTTATTGTACACTGCTCAAAAAAAAAAATGGATATCTCCCGTTCTACTGAAGCGATTCACGAAATTCAAATTGGGTTCTTCACGTCTCGAAAGCGCGACTTAGGATATATATTAGATTTATATATAGCACTATTCTAACATAGGTATTTTGACACAAAATCGGACTTTTTCTGAAATAACATACCAATTTTTTTACATATTTCGATTCTACGACTCAAATTATGCCAGAATATCAAGTTTTGTAAAAATCGTACGTGTAGTTTTTGAAATATTAGCTTTCAAAATTTTAGCTCCTCAATGTTAATTGAATTTGGCAAATATTTATTTATATCTCTTTTTTTATTAAACTTTTTTGATTTTTTCTCTCACATTTCGAAATTTAGGTTCATTCCAAATAAAATTTACCCATTTTTTGTGTTTTATTTTTTAAATTTCTATTTTTAAATAATTTTTATAAATTTTTCGAAAAAAATTTTGAATTATAACGTATAAAAGTTTTACCATCATCTTAAAGTAGGTATATTTTTAAGCATATCTGCAAAAAATTAGACTTTTTTATTCAAAATTTTCTAAGATATACACGAATTTACATATTTTCGCGTTTTGAAATTTGGCATCTTTTTTTTTTGAGCGATAATAACGCCAAATGTGGTCTATGGATTTTTGTTACACTGTATTGCCACAGCTATTTTTAACCTTAAATTTCAAGTAAAATTTTACGGAGAATTAATTATACGACATTTTTTCCCTCAATGATGCGTAATAAATATTTATTAATACTATATGAAAAGCTATTTTTTTAAATAAATTTTTTAATATTTTTTTTTAATTCCTCTCTATCTTTCTTTTTTTTTTCTTTTTTTTTTTTTTTTTTAATAAGAGTAAATTTTTGTAAGAGTAAATTTTTACCTTCGGCGTTTTATCGTCTGCTACTTTACTTCGTTTAAATCGAATTGTCTGAAACTGAGAATTTTCGTTTGATGTTTATTTGAATTTTTTGACATTAACTGCACAATTTATTTCTAAACAAAATTATGCTTTTGAAGTGGCTGAAAGAGCGGCTGGTACTATCATCCATATTTTTAAAGCAAAGTATATTTTTATAGAAACATAAGATTTAGAATAATCATTTTTATAAAAGTCAAATTATTATATAAATATACAACCCTCTAGAGACTGAATTAATGTAAGTTCAATGGTTATGTAGAAATGATCTGCAGCTACTTAATCGCTGGATAAGTCAACAGATTCCGTGGACAAGTAAGAATAATTATATAAACGACACCCAACATTCTGAATTTAATTAACAACGAGGATACGATGCTTATTAAATGAATTCAAGAAGTTTTAAAACATAAAAAATCAACTCATTTTTTATCCTAAAATGTATTTTTGTGCGTAGCGTATTTTCATTATTCTAATTTAAAATTCTAATTATTCTTAAAATTCTAATTTAGAATGTAATTGTCAAGAACTGATTCCTAATCATCAGTAATATAATAAGTAATTATTACGGTTATTAATATAAATCCTTCTTATAAAGTAATTGCAAATATTTCAAAAAACGTTCTGTCTGAATGCAAATATTTTTCTGTGCAAATATTTTTAATTTTATATTAATCAAGATTGCACACGGTATTATTTATTTGCACTTCAATTCTTAACGTCAGTTCTAGTAGAAGTTACTAATCAATTATATTTAATTAAGTATTGGATTGGATTGGATTGGATTATTTAATTATCGCAAAGCACACGAGGGCTATCTGCCTAAAGGGAGGGATGCCTTCGTGGAGGACTTTCTAAGGAAAACTGGCTCGTATACACGTTACACTTCGGAAAAACCACGAAAACACCCATGCAACCAGCTTGTTCGCGGGATCTGAACCTCGGACCGAACTACCTGTGATCAGCGTCTTTACCGATCGGCCGTTTGTGGGCCTTTATGAAATGGAAGGCGATAACTTTATTTAAAATGATTGTCAGAAATGCCAAAATGTTTCGAAAAGTTGAATACTTTTTAATATACTTTCAGAATGCTTAAAGGAAAAGAGAAGAAAAATAAATTTTTTCGTAAAATTTAGTATTTGCATTTTTTTAATTTAAAACTTTTCAATGTTATGATATTTGATTCTTGCGATTTCAAAAATAAAATATTTGACTAAAATATGAATAACATTTTAAGAAACCAAATCTAGGATAAAATTGTGTAAAGCAATGGGCACAATAATAAAACTGTTTAAAGCAGTGTATGCAAGTCATCCTAAGTTAAAATGTCGGTTATACATCTCTCTTATTTATATATATCTTTTCTGAACGGAACATTGAAAGGCGTGTAAAACTGTGCTTTACTGTATTTTCTCTTTTAATATAGTATGCAGTTTTCAAACTCATCGTAGTCTGGGTTGCAAAGTATTCTTCCGAAAAAAACGCAGTTCAAATAAATAAAATCAAATTCTGGAAAATTGATATTAATAAATATATTTAAAATGCTCAGTTCGAAGGAATAAATAGAAAATTTTAAAACAATTATCTGAAGAGACAATGCAACACAAACAATTAAAATAAAATTATAAAAATTTAAAAATTACCTAAAATAATAACTATGACGAAAAATATATATAAAGAAAACTATTTGAAAATAATAAACGATGCACCTTTATTTACGAAGTTCGAATAGGTAAATAGAAATTTTTAAAACAGTTATTCGAAAAAAAAAACGTGCAACTTAAACAATTAAAATGAAATTCGAAAAAGAAAAAATTACTTATAATAATAAGTTATAATTAAAAATATAATATAAAGAATATTATTTGGAAAAAAGGAACGATGGTGACTTTTTTTTCCTCTCACGGAAAAGGAAACTAGGTTGCCATATATTAAGAAGTTCGCCAAGTGAAGTATTCTTGGCGCAAACTGACAAAAAAGTGCCAACATAAATTTGTGAATTTCTCCGTAAATTTCGCTCCAAATTTTACAAAATTTCATATTTAGGCGTAATTTGAGTCGTAGAATCGAAATATGTAAAAAAATTGGTATGTTATTTCAGAAAAAGTCCGATTTTGTGTCAAAATACCTATGTTCGATTAGTGCTATAGATAAATCTAATATATATCCTAAGTCGCGCTTTCGAGACATGAAGAACGCAATTTGAATTTTGTCAATCGGCCCAGTAGATCGGGAGATATATAGGACTGTCCCCCTTTTTTTTTTTTTTTTTTTTTTTTTTTTTGAGCAGTGTACATAAAACGATTTTTCAAAGTTGGAATGACTGTTTTCTCTTTTGCTATACCCGTTTTTAGCTTTTTTCGGATTATACGCGATTTTTGTTATCCGCGGCGGCCGCGCCACCCAATTCCTCGGATAATCGGGAGTGTACTGTACGTTTAACATTTTTACAAACAATGACAAAAACACCAAATTCCTGGAAATGGAACTTAATAGTACTCGATATTTGAGTACTTAGAACCCTAACCGTATCGTATTTGCGTTAAATGGAAATTAAAATGCTGTTAAATGAAATCTTCTAACTGCTTTAAATTTTATCTAACCTTAACTGCTACATGAAATTTCGAGTCACATATACCCATAAAGAGGCAATTTTATTAATTTTGTCTACTAAATAAACGTAAAAGTCAAGTCTCAATGATTATCTCTTTTTAATAATAGAATCACAAATTACTGATAACTGAGATCCACTAACGGCAGAGTATACGAGTTATTTAACTCTGTAATTGGAACTTGATGAATAGATAGGCTGCATGGGAAATTTCATGTGCCTTTCCCTCATAATTAATATAAAAGTAATTTGCCTCAAAATTATACCGTATAAAGTTTCGTAAGCATCTTGGTTATCATAAATTGTAATCAGTCTCTTGATAAACTGCCAGCGAATTAAATAACAGCTGAACCTTGAGAAGGGTGTAAAAGATCATTTATTACAAACTATGGAAGAACAGAGGGCAAACCTTGTGGTTTCAAGCTCAGTCAGCACTTATGGCGAGATAACTTAAAATAATAGTACGTTCAATTGTAAAATTTAAGTTAAATAAGCTGCAAGCTAAAAGCTACAGAGATGAGTTTAACGCAAAGTTGGCTCACAAACTAACCGGCGAGGAAATTCAGTATCGGCAGTTATAATGCATGACCGAAGATTACAAACCTTATCTGAGTTAGCAACCTAATAATGTAGCCTAGAGAGGCAGAACAAGTTCTGAGTTATAATCTAAAAGCTCATCTTAAATGCACGCGAAAACATTTGCACTCTAGCGTGGAAGCGGAAAGAAGAAGTGACAGTAAAGGTCTAAACGATAAAATAAATGGCTAATTAACATAACAACCTATCTTTGCACAATTAAGTGCTATCGTGTTTTTCTATAATTAAATAATCTCATCCAAAGATATAATTCTTGCAGTAGATACGAGGCAGTTTCCTTTAGACAGTCCTCCACAAAGGCATCCTTTCCTTTAGACAGGTAGCCTTAGCGTGCTTTTCCATAGTCGAATAAGCCGAACCAAAAGCAAATGATACCTGCTTGCGATGATGGTCATCGGGATTAAAGATTTGTCATAATCAAAGAATGCCTATCTGAATGTTGTGTAATGAAGCTTCAAAGCAATATTTCCGTTTAAAATATTTAAAGTTTTACAAGAGTTGGTTTTTGAATATGCATTAATAATTGAAAAATAAATTCATAGTACTTCATTTAGAGTTACTGAAGGCAATTTGAATCAGTTTCATTTTTAATTCTTTGTAAGACAGTAAACGTTTCGAATTAAATGTAAATTTGCAAATTTGAGTTGTTCATTTGCTGCTCTTAAAGGCATTGCTTTGTCAGTTTCATCTTTCTCTTTTTAATGCTTAAGTAAAACATTTTAAATAAATTTTTTACAGGATAGACCTAGCTTATGATGAAATTATGTTAGTAGCACTATTTATACAGTTAATATTAAATTTAGAAAATATTGTCATTATGAAAAATATATCACTCTTCGTATAGACCATTTTATGGCAGAGTAATTACGTCAAGGCTTTAACAGTCAGTTTTTAATATTTTTGTAATAATTGCACAAAAGATGAGAATGAGTATTATAAGCATTCAACACTTTCTAATAGTAGTATTTAAAAAAATTTTCTTAGAGTTAGAAGAAATATGTTTTACGCGCAACTTAGCTATGCAGTCAAAAAATGAGCTCAAAAAATTCACTATTGAATATCTAATATGCATTTGAAGCCCCTTCATGTATTGGAACTTCCATTTGTCTCCGATGATATATTCTTCATTCCTCTTCCAGATCATTTCCATCTTTTCTGTTCGCCTTTTTCATTATCAGTGTCTTGACTTTTAAACTTATTGGAAAATATGATCTTAAATTCTGAATTCTTTAAAATGAGTTTCAGTTTCTTCTGAGAGCAGGATAATCATTCTTCTCTCCCAGGCGACCTTGACAGTAATATTTCATAAATTAATACACAAAAATGAAACTTTAAACTTTGAATTCCGTGCAGAACTTTTAAATTGCCTCCTGTTCAACTTCTCAAACTATGCTGAATATTGTCAGTGAGTATAAATATTCGAAGAATAAACTATTCTTGATTTGTTTGTTATTTCCATAGCAAAATATTGGAAACTTTGATTATATTTCTGTCTCTAAGATACTAAATATATAGCTTATTAAGTTCTCAGGAAGAAAATCTTTGAAGAAGAGTACATTAACATAAAAAAAGTAAATGGAATTCGTATTATTCATTCGCAATACAGACGCTCCCCCATCTTACCAACGAGTTATGTATCGAACGACCGTTCGTACCATCAGTATTTTCGTAAAATGCTCCTAGGTTCTCTACGCATAACTTCTAACGATATTAGTAAGGTAAGAGCTATAAATGCTATCAAATATACAATTAAAAATATTAAAACAAATAAATAATACAGTTTAAATTTTAAATATAATAGGTTATAAATGCATATTGTTATGAATTTTATGTATATGTAAATAATTTTGTGAAATTTTAGTATCTTTTGTGTAATGTAACATGAAAGGTCAGACGAGACGAAGTTGCGCCGTAAAAATAATATTATAGGGACAGCTCTATTTAACGTTGAGGTAAACGACTATCTCATTAAATTTGCGAGCTACCACCAAGCTGGCGGTTGTTTTGGCGACTACGTTTTGTTGCAAATTTAGCGATAGATCAATCGCCAAAAGCTTTCAAATTTGGCTACTACTTGGGAACATTTTGGTTCGGTCCTTGTATAACTGTAATTGGTACGTTAACTGAATAACTGTAATTCATCGCTATATGTAACTGTAACCGTATCCTGTCTTTATATGTAACTGTAACATATGCCTTCAGGTAATTCATAGAAATGTAAGATACTAGAGATTTATCGGGGGGGCAAGGAAAAATGTATAAGCTGTATAAGCCTGAAAAAAGCAACAGTTCCAGTTATTAGCTCAGAGTTGACTTTGGAGTATTGAGAGTATTACGAGCTCCGCCTTTTAGATGCGTTTTGCACTGTGTTGTGTTAAACGTTTTTACTAGTTTGAAGTCTAACTATTGGTTTATTCTGTGGTTCTGAGAAGAGCTGTGCAGGTGTTTTTGTGGAAAGTTCTAGAACTGCAAAGTGTTTTATTTTGTGAAAAAAAAATATCAAGCTTCTATCCATTATGAACCCATACAGACGCAACAATAAAAAATTATGACTAAATATAAGATAATATAATGATTGTTATCTTGTATGCATTAGCGGATCGTGTGAGGAAAAGGCTAGTTGATCTTTACATGGAAATGGGTGGATCAACGTCTTATTCGCTATCTGAAGACTGATTGAAAAGTATAAAAAGGAATATATGTGACGAGGAGGGTGTATGAGATGTTGAGGGAGATGCCATTTAAATGGGCTAGTAAGACTGATTTCTAAAGTGGCAATCTTTAGAAAATAAGTATCTAAAGTTTTCTTTCTTTTCTGTTGTAAGTAAGGCGATAGCACTATATAGCACCATATACAAAAGATTTTACCTCTCAGAATTTAGGTCTTGGTTTTTCAAGCCTTCTTCAAACTTGGAAAACGATGTTATCATTAATTTTGTACCTTTTTTCCTTTGCTATTTGCTCTTTGTCAGGTTTTCTTTAGTCAGTTATTCTCCGTGTGAGTCTAGCATTTTTCGAAGTCCTTCTTCTGCTAATTAATATCAAGTTGACTGCAAATGTCGACGAAGCACACAAGAACTTTCATCCTTTCATCAATTTGCCTGAAACTAAGCTAGTGATGAACAAGATAAGGACACATAGTTTTTCAAATGCACCATTTGTTGATTTGTTTGGCATGTTTCGATTGCATGGCGCTTGGTCGTTTGAAACGCTCTGCCATCCCCGAATTTTGCCTTCAAATAGGTAACCAGAACTCTTGAGCTGTTATTGTCACCACATGGTACTCTAGCGTCTTTAGAGGACCAGCTTTCGCACTGCCTTTGAAACAAGCGTTGCGCAATAACAATGGATAAATAATTTCCACATTCTAAAACACAAAATGCTTTCAGCTGTATGCATTCGCCATTTAAAAAATGAACCTATTGTTTGGCAAGAATTACTGGGTGTTACGACATTTCCTTTCGTTAACTGAATACCAGAAATGTGTGAGATTGAATCAATAATTTTTAGAGAAAAGGACTCCAAAATCCGATAGCTCATTTACAATAATCTTGTGCATAGCAATACAGACGTACGTAATTTTTTTACATGTTTTTGTTTTATTCTAAACTTTATGTCGCTTTTTAACACAAGCTAAATATTCTAAGTTTCATGGCGATTTCTTGAAATACAATTGTAACGTTCTTTATCTTGTAATTTTTACGAATGCTCTTTGAATATACTTAAATGATAATTTTGAAAATAATTCTTTCCTTTGTTGTTTTCTAGAGAAGTCACGCCTCTTCGACGCTCAGGAAGCGTAGATAGTCTACTGGAGACCAATATGTATCCCTTCGATGCTTCGGACATGTCTAACTGCAGCTCGATTGCCTGCTTGGCTCCATCCTGTTCCTCTACCAACCTCTCCCCTTCCAATTTGTCCCCCACAGGGAGCTTAACGGTTCCTACGGACGGCAGGACAATCCCAACCTCACCCAGCGTACCCGCCAAGCTCGAGGCACATCGGCGCGGCGACATTCCGTCGTCCCCCAGTGTGCCCACAAAGTTGACCAAAGGGTTGTCTGGTCAGTTAAAACGTTTTGAAAATTCTCTATATTACTGCACTTCTGTTCTTTTAATTTCATAACAGTTATATATCATTAAATATATTCAGGGTTATTTCCTTTGCGTAATGGAAATATGAACCACTTGCTTATATCATTAAATATATTCAGTGTTATTCCCTTTACGTTGTAGCGTTGCGCGCCTCCAACTGGCACGCAACCAAGAGGTGACTGTGAAAACTGGATAAAAGACAGAGTCTTGTTAAGGGTTTAAGTCCCTTTTTATTCAACGTAATAAATTACAAGTGCGTGCTCTTGACGCTCACAAACTGCGCCAACTCGGCGGTCAAATAAAAATAATAACCTGAAAAGAAAATAAAGACAAGACTCTAGCTACGAGGCTCTCTAAAAGTAACTAACCTCACCGCGTTTTACAATACCGCTGCTAATTCAGCAAACTTGAAGATCACGTTGAACGATTAACAATACTTCCAGGCAAGCACACAGGCCGAAACGCGGGGTTCTTCAATTTCTGGCCAACTACCTCCGCGCTCGTGAAGTAAGAATATCACACCTCGAACTCGTTTCCTTTCTATTTAAATCAGAATACTTTCGCTGATAATTTGAATCCTTGCGCGTTCTACTAAAATTTACATACTCTGGAATTGGCAGTTCCAGGGGAAAGTAAGGCATGACAGGAAAGATAGTTTAAACTTAAAATAAATGTTAGTTAAAATAAATATAAACCCTATAACGTAATGTAAATGTGAACCACTTGCTTATACCATTAAATATATTAAGTGTTATTTTTTCCCTTTACATAATGTAAATACGAACCACTTGCTTTACGTAATGTAAATATGAACCACTTGCTTATATCATTAAATGGTGTCCGCCGATAACATCGCGGCAAAAACATCGCAGACGAAAACGTCGCAGCGAAAACAACGCAAGGCAAAAACGTCGTGCTGCAAAACATCGTGAGAAAAAACATCGCAGTTCTAAAACATCGTGGTACAAAACATCGTCGTCGAAAATAAAGCGGTTCAAAAACTTCGCAGTTTAAAAACATCGTCGACGAAAATATCGCGGTAAAAAATAAAGTATCTACAAATCATCGCGTGACGATAACATCGCAGACATGCTTTTAAGACTTTAATAACTGTAAATAGATATTCCCATAATAATTTGTGAGCGCAAGATAGAAACAAGGATAATTTGTTTTTCATGTTTTATATTAACTAATAAATTTTTGCTGAGAAAATAAGAAGGAAACTTCAGCATAGAAAATTAATGCAACTTATAGCACTTAATAGAATTTTAAACCGACATAGTTAACTAACAAAGACCAATAATAAATAATTTTTATAAACTTTTTACTGGTAATTTTTCATAAAAAGTATAATCTAGAAGTTGCATTTAATTTCATATGCTTAAGTTTCCTTCTTACGTTTTCAGCAAAAATTTATTAGTTAATAAAAAATGTGAAAGTAAAAATTATCCTTCTTTACATCTTGCGCTCACAAATTATTATGGGAATATCTATTTACAGTTATTAAAGCCTCAAAAAAAACATGTCTGCGATGTTATCGTCATGCGATGATTTGTAGATACTTTATTTTTTACCACGATATTTTCGACGACGATGTTTTCAAATTGCGAAGTTTTTGAGCCGCTTTATTTTCGACGACGATGTTTTGTACCACGATGTTTTAGAACTGCGATGTTTTCTCTTTGCGATGTTTTCTCCCTCGATGTTTTGTAGCACGACGTTTTCGCCTTGCGTTGTTTTCTCTGCGACGTTTTCGTCCGCGATGTTTTTGCCGCGATGTTTTCGGCTGTAACCCATTAAATATATTCAGTGTTATTCCCTTTACATAATGTAAATATGAACCACTTGCTTATATAATTAAATATATTCAGTGTTATTCCCTTTACATAATGTAAATATGAACCACTTGCTTATATAATTGAATATATTCAGTGTTATTCCCATTACGTAATGTAAATATGAACCGCTTCCTTATATCTTTAAACATATTCAGTGTTATTCACTTTACGTAATGTAAATATGAACCGCTTCCTTATATCTTTAAACATATTCTTGCTTTAGAAAGAATTCCTCCTAGAAGTCTTCTCTTTAAGCAGCTAGTCGTCATGAGGTTTGCTATGATAAAAATAAATTAATTTAATTTAAACATACAAAATCATGTTCTTAAAGCAACTTATTTTTAATAAATACATTATAGAACTCTTTATCTGAAGTGAGTGCGGTACAGTCTTTCAGGTAATGCATTTGTCAGATAATTTACCGTCAATTTTATTTACACGAAAGCAGCTTTTGTGCAATGTATTTTCAACAAGTTTACTTAAAATGTTACTTTAAACAAACTGCCTAAAAATGCTTCTTAAGCTATTTTTATTTTCGAGTAAATCTCATGAAGAATAAATCGTCAAAAAGAATTTAATTAAAATACTCACTTTAACCAAAATATATGTTAATTTCTAATATCAAACATTTTCCTGTAAAATATTAGCGTTAAAGCTATAAGGTATTTCTTCCGCCTTCTTAGCATGCCTTCGTGGTGTAATGGTCAGCTCGATCGGCGCGCTTTCCGGAGGTTCGAGTCCCGGCGAGGTCATTTTTCATCTCTCCTCATTTCAACACATACCTAATATCTCTACAGTGGCGTCCAAACTAAAAAAGGTGGTGGATGATGATTCTTCACCACCAGGATTTAGCGACTGGTTCCCTAATCCTCAGTCGCCCTTTTAAAGTTTGAGTATATAAGGCATTTCTTCCGCCTTCTTAGCATGTCTTCGTGGTGTAATGGTCAGCACGCTCGGCACGTATCGAGAGGTCCATGGTTTGAGTCGCGGCGAGGGCATTGCTCATTTTACATTACAAGGCAATACGAAAATTTTCTATAAAATAAAAAAAAAGTATTTTCGAGATCTAACCTATATTTTACTGATTTCTTGGTGTTTGAAGTTTGCAAAAATTTGGTAGTTTGGCCACTTTTTAGAAACTCTTTTATTGCCATTGATCACAGATACTTAAAAACGCATCTTTCGAGGATCGATATTCGCAGGAAAAACGCAAATGTATTTGGTCGACGTCATCCTGTTTTCCCAGTAGGCTTTGAAGAGGAGCAGAATGTAGGAATTATCTCGTTTCTCCATGTATGCTATGGTGTGTAAATAGCCAGCACATCCAACTAGAAAGGAGAACGATCCGTGGTTTGAATCCTGGAGACCTTATATTTAAGTTTTCATATTTTTGGCTTCAAAAACATAGCAATAGTGTCAAGCGAAAATATAATAGATTTGGTGTACTGGGCATCGTGCCTCTTCCCAGCCGCAGTTCAAAAAAAGAAGAATGTGAGGAACTGTGACATTTTCCTGTATGCTGTTCGGTGTTTACACGATGAGCATTTCCAGCTAATAAGTGAAAGGTTAGAAGTTTCGAAATAGAATTGCTAATATCTTTATCTGCTTCAGTATTAATCACGGGTGAACTTAGGCAGAAATGCAATTGACTCATATTAACCTTTTGAAGAAGGGATGGCCATTATAGTGGCCGTAGAGTCATCTCTTTGAAAAGACAGTGTTGTCCACTTTAGTGGCCATGTCATTTTCCCCCCATTTTCCAGGCTGAAAAGTTGGGTGAAATATCAAATTTGACGTCCCTGGGGTTTTAACCACTTATCTCTTTCAAAGGTCTTTCTGTTGCGACATAGATACACCCCTCTGAGAATCCATTAAACTACACACAAGAATCTTTGTTGCAAATAGGAGGTGATTTCTTAAAGGGGGAAAGCATTCGGTTCAAGGTTCTCCGTCCTTTGGTAGCTTTTACTGCTACCAAAGCCCCGGCCTCAAAAGGTTAATGCTGTGTTAATGCTCAAAATAAAGGGTAAAAATCTCACTACTAAAGTACTTATATTGTCAAAAGTATAATATCCAATATACTACATAGATTTAATATCTTTCCTTAATTTTAATTTTTGCAAAATCAAGTGCTATGCATTTCCTTAAAATATACACCCATTTAATTCAGAGAAAAGTAATTTCAGAATTAAAGGCATAATTTTTATGGATATGTTGAGAACCTATGCAAATTATTATAGTTGAGAGAAACTTGAGAAATTGAGAGAAGACAAATAGCCAGTGATGTGATCGCCTACCAGCGGCCGAGCGGTGTAAAGTCGCTAAACACTGGTAGTTCGGTCCGAGGTTCGAAACCCGCGAACGGGCTGGCTGCATGGGTGTTTTTGTGGTTTTCCCCATGTGTAACGTGTATACGAGCCAGTTTCCCTTAGAAAGTCCTCCACGAAGCCATCCCTTTCCCTTAGGCGAGATAGCCCTCGAGGCTTTGCCGTAATTAAATAACCTAACCAACGATGTCATCTAATAATATTCTTTTGTAAATAATTATATATTTGCTTGCATTTTTTGTTTTTTGATAAAAATAAATATCTTTTCTCGATATCAATAGGTCAGTGTCTGGGTAGTCCAGAAGTTCTCTTAGAAGGATTGCCATTAAGTAAAGCAGAGAGGAAAAGGCTGGAGAAGTTGAACAAAATAAACATTGATTTACAAGGTAAGATCGAAAATTCCCTTCTGCTTGAAAGTTAAAATGCAAATATGCTTTAGTTAGAAAGTGATAACAAAAATCCTATATATTTTAGAAAGAAAACTATGCATATCAAACAGGGAAACGAAGGAGTTTTTCTCGAATCAAATTTGAAAGACCGAAGCTCATTGTCATATAAAAAATCGAACCAAATTCAGAATCTGAAGGATTAAATTCGCTAATATGTAAGAAACTAAGTAAGCTATAAGGAATGATATAAATCTAAGGATAAATGCAAATAACAATCAGATGTATTAGAAAATGTTACCTGTGCTTACGCCATATTTAATCTGTCCGCAGAATTTAATAAATAGAGGTAGAAAACTTTATATGGGACACTAAATTGAATTATAATTTGGTTCTCAGTAATGCGAGTGAAATTATAAATATTTTACTACCTGTTTTTCCCTTATGATTATATGCTGGAAACATTTGCACTGTCATTTAAAATACTTCATAATTCTCTAAAAATATGTCGAATTCAGTTGCATAAATTAATACTGAAATTAAATTAGTTTAACTTGTGAATAATCCTAGATTTCCATGTAGACCTTATAGAATTTTCAGATGTCAAAATCGATACTCGAAAGAATTTTTTGATAAACCGGGATAGCAATTTTAATCTTTAAAAATTATAAATTAAATAAAATTGTTTCATTTCTTCTGCTATTACTGCTTAAATTAATATTAATTGAAACTTTATTATTAGTTCAGTTACAAAGAAATACAAATTTTCTTTTCCTTTATCAAATAAAATGGCGACATTGACATAATTTCACAGGACAGTGGCAATTTTAGTGCTTTTATAGCATATGAAAATGACAGAGATTCCAAGAGAAAGAAAAATTTACATTTTTTAACGTTGGAAGACCACAGAAGTAAGTAATTCCTCCCATATATTAATGAAATACGTATTTGGTTCCACACATAATTTAACTGACTTATATTGGATCGTCTGGACATAGTTCTACGTTCTTCATAAGTCCTCCTTTATTTATATAAAGGACGTTGAACAGTCAATAGCCCGCTTTGTTCGATAACTACTTGCTTTCCTTTAACAAACTTCATAATTCCTCATTCACAAAGCAGTCAAAAACTTAATAAGATGTTGATTTACGGCCTCCTCTGAATTGAAAGTTATAACCCCGAAAGAAATTTTGAAGTATGCGAAACAAATGAAAATCTGAGGATACAGGATCAGGCGAGTATGATCAACACCTCCTTATAGAAGGAAGCCGGGACACTGGATTGTGACGTCACGCGTAGTCGTCTATGTCGAAACCCCGAGAGAGCAACGAAACAAAACAGGCTGCGCGCTAGTGCCGTACTTAACGTTGATTTCACTATTTGATATAGATACTTGGGTGGGATTTTATTCAGAGATTCAATTATATATAATGAATAATTTAATTACTTCAAAATTTAACACAATAAAATTTGACATAAATTTAAGAATTTTTTGTTTCTTATTTCTTGACTTTAATGAATTATACTTCCTTGTAGGTTTCACAGCAGCATTTAAAAAGTTAAAAATCAGCCATACTAACTCAAAAAAGGAATTTCTGACTTTTCCCTCATAATTTAATATTGCTTTATATTTTTCTAATATTTATGAAAAAAACCCCAAATTATCTGCATACAAACTATTACTTATCATTTCATTTTTCTTCCAATCAGTAATTTGTCTTTAAAAGAAAATGGTATAAAAATGCACTAAATTTTGTCTATAATATGCTATGTGTCTTGCAAGTTTCAAATAAATTAGTATATCAGAGGTTTGCTTAGCAAATAATTCAATGTGCAATTTAAAATTATTGCTTAAATCTGTAGAACCAATAATATTAGTTGTATATGTACTTAACTGTATTGTGTTAGTTATATAGCTGAACTTGAAAATAAAGATTCACAAGTGAAAAATAAAAAAATTTTATTTACAATTTTATGCAAGCAGTCAGCATAACAACACAACACCTAAGTTATAACATACAAATAAGTTAAAACCAGCTGATCTCTTTTTATCAATAAATTATTCAAACTTTCTTGTAAAAATTGAAGCAGAAATCTCATTAAGCATATTGCCATACTAAGAAATCTCATCAATTCTTATTTATTAACAGGTGTGAAAATTTCAAAACTGCTTCTATATTAATTGGGTCTCATCAGAAACAATAAGATGAGACTATGTGACCTTAATATTTAAATTTTGATACTGCAAGTTCAAGTTTCTATTCGTTAAATTTCAACCCATTTTGTCTGGCAATTACAAACACCGTTATTAACTTTTTACAACAGCCAATTAATAGTTTCAAAATGTATTACGATACTGCCATAATATGGATAAATATCGGGCAAACACTTGAGAAGACCGTCCATTACCATTTAAAACACTTCAGGTGCACAAATGATATTAAATTTTATACGATGGCTATTATTATTTATGAAGCATATAAAGATACATTCAACAGCAAATGGATGTCAGCATCACCAGTATATGTAAAAACATTTATTGATGTTGTGTAAAGGAAGTGATTATCAGTTAATGTTTCAAATATAGAAAATAATAAAAATGTTTTACCTATGCACCAGTATCCAATTTGAAAGTATCTGGTCACTACATGCAACACAATTTTGTTGTAATTTTTCCAAGCTAAAATCGTGATCTTCTAAGTTACTCGCTATCAGGCTTGTTTAATTTAAGCAAAGAATATATCAAAATGATTTGTCCAGAAAGCCACCAGTCTTAATTATGGGACACCGGTAATTTCAAAATGCACATGAAAATCACAGGTTTGTGAAATGAGTGCTCCTAATCAGAGACACCCTTTATTCAGCCAATTCCCAGAATAATAGTAGGAGTTATTACAAACCTGTTATTTTGTCGCCATGCTGAAACACATAACTGTTATCTTGATAAAGCAATTTATCATATGGTAACATGAAAATTATACTCAAATGATATAAGTAATGGCCACTTAAAGACACAA
Source organism: Stegodyphus dumicola (assembly GCF_044657685.1). Classification (NCBI taxonomy): domain Eukaryota; kingdom Metazoa; phylum Arthropoda; class Arachnida; order Araneae; family Eresidae; genus Stegodyphus; species Stegodyphus dumicola. Next base: position 158,347,007 of record NC_140776.1, on the reverse strand, counting down.
CATAGACCCTTTTTTACACAACAACAAATTAAAGACAAGGAAATGAATTTTTCAATATTTTTAAGTGTAAAACAGTCAGTACATGCCCATATAAAAAATATAAATTATAATGACCCATTCTCAGTATAAAAGCAGCAGTTACCATAAACTTGTCATCTTGTAAGCATGCTGAAACACAACTTTTATCATGAGAAAGCATTTTACAGTATGTTAACACCAAATGATAACCACTTACTAAACATTAAGTGGTAGCCATTTAAATACAACCCAGATACCATTTTATGCAGCAAACACTCAACAGCACGAAAATGAATTTTTCAATATTATCATCTTTCAAGTGCTCTGAATATAAAACAGTCAGTGCATGTCCATATGAACAAAATTATAATGACCCATTCCCAGTATAATAGCAGCAGCTATTATAAACATACAATTTTCTAATCATGCTGGAAACATATAACTGTTACCTCGATAAAACATTTTACCATATGTTAACACAAAAATTATATCAAAATGATAAGAGTAGTGGCCACTTAAAACATAACCCACACACATTTTTATGCGATGACAAATTAAAGGCAAGGAAATTCCTTCTTCAATATTTCAAGTCATAGAGTTGATATATATATAAATATATTTATATACGTTTGGTGTGGCCGATTGCAACCAAAATACGAGGTGCACATATACATGTTATAGCAGTCCTATATACAAAATTTCAACGTTCTGAGGCTACTCGTTTTTGAGTTATGTGAGATATGTACGTACGCACGAACGTACGTACATACGTTCGTACAGAAGCCACGAAAAATTCTCTTCAGAATTAATTTTAGTTTCAGTTTTTTTAAGCAGTTTTATAATTTTTTTGAAGGAAAAGAGTATTTTATTCTGTCCTTACGTACAGATATGGTGCAAAAACATCGTTAAATTGCATTCGATAGCGGTCAAAATGGATATTTTCGGTGAAATATGTTGCCTGAAACTTTTCGCGATTACAATACTTCCTTTTTACTTCGTACAAGGAAGTAAAAAGGACATGCCTTCTTCAATATTTCAAGTCATCTAAATATAAAACAGTCAGTATATGTTCATATCAACAAAATTATAATGACCCATTACCAGTATAACAGTGGCAGTTATTATATACATATCATTCGGTAAGCATGCTGAAACATCACTTTTATCAGGAGAAAGCATTTTACCATATGTCAACACCAAACTTATACCCAAATGATAAAAGTAGTGGCCGCACTAAAACACAAACCGAGATACTTTTTTACGCGATGAGAAATTAAAAAAAGGACATGCCTTCTTCAATATTTCAAGTCATCTAAATATAAAACAGTCAGTATATGTTCATATCGACAAAATTATAATGACCCATTACCAGTATAACAGTGGCAGTTATTATATACATATCATTCGGTAAGCATGCTGAAACATAACTTTTATCAGGAGAAAGCATTTTACCATATGTCAACACCAAACTTATACCCAAATGATAAACGTAGTGGCTGCGCTAAAACACAAACCGAGACACCTTTTTACGCAATGACAATTTAAAGGCAAAGAAATGCCTTCTTCAATATTTCAAGTCATCTGAATGTTAAACAGTCAGTATCTGTCCATATCAACAAAAGTATAATGACCCATTACCAGTATAACAGTGGCAGTTATTATATACATATCATTTTGTACCCATGCTGAAACATATCACTTTTATCAGGAGAAAGCATTTTACCATATGTTAACACCAAACTTATATCCAAATGATAAAAGTAGTGGCCGCACTAAAACACAAACCGAGACACTTTTTTACGCGATGAGAAATTAAAAAAAGGACATGCCTTCTTCAATATTTCAAGTCATCTGAATGTAAAACAGTCAATATCTGTGCATATCAACAAAAGTATAATGACCCATTACCAGTATAACAGTGGCAGTTATTATATACATAACATTTTGTAAGCATTTTGAAACATATAACTGTTACTTTGATAAAGTATTTTATCATGTTAACACCAAAATTATACCCAAATGATAAAAGTAGTGGCCACATAAAAACATAACGCAGACACTTTTTTACACAACAAATTAAGGGCAAGGAAATGAATTTTTCAATATTTCAAGTCAATTATAATGATAAAGAATATTACCATATGTTAACACTAATTTGATATCCACATTAATAATAAGGACCACTTAAAATACAACCCAGACACTTATTTACATAGATGCATAGAAATGAATTTTTCGTTACTATTACTTTTCAAGTGATCTCAAGGTTAAACAGACAGCATACATGAGTAGAAAAAAAAAATAATAAGGAATTCACAACAATGTGTAACAGTAACTGTTAGATGCGAAAATATTTTTTCAACAGAAATAAATCTGAACTAACATCACTAGGCTTTGCTCAATTAATTTTTTGTGTCTTGTTACATGCATTAAAGTTACTAAACTTACTAGTCTATGAAATACAGCATCATTTGAATTAAAACCTACATTTTTTAAATGTTTAATTGCTAAACACCCATTATATTTTTATTTATGCTTTAAAGTTTTCAATTTGCGCTCTTTTGCAATGCTTTTCTGGTTTAGTGTATCATTCTTTAATTTGCAATAATTATTTAAAAATGTGTTCGTTGATGACCAAAGAATCTGCTTTAACACTTTCTGTGACTCATGAGCTTTAGGGCAATCATCTAGATTTAAAAAAATGTCATTTTCTATCAGTATGTCTAGAGTTAAGTTACATGCTATATCCCTCTGATTTGCAGAAAATAAAAATTCATTCTCAAATTCTTCAGATACAAGTTTTTGAATAACAACATAATTATATATTACTGAATTTAGTACATCAGGATGAGGATATAGAAGTCCTCTATCCAATCTTTTTATCCAAGACTGTCCTTCATTTTCTACAATTAATTCTTTATCAATAGTTAGATTGCCTTTACAAATATCACAGCTTAATAGTTTCACAACTTTATAACTACAGTAACCAGCTATATACATTAAAATTGGTATGTCATTTTGAACATTTTGTATATCTTCATTTGTAATAGTTATTCTTCCTGAGAAAGTGCATCCAATATTTTCTTGCTCCAGAGATTCAATACACAGGTTTTTACAATTTAGATAAGTAGGAATTCCTCCATACTTTGATGATTTAATAACAGTTGGCAGAAGACTTTGTAATCTTAATTTTGCTTCAGTTTCATATACTTGCCTTATAGAAATATTATGTTGTGAACCAGCCAGCTGTCTATATTTTCCGAATCTATTCTCTAGGAGATCTGTCTGAACTTTTCCTGGTAAAAAGTAAGTAAATTTTAGCTCCTCAATGCAATACCTTGCCATTTCGAGCAACGAATAGCTAGTATGTGTTAATGCAAAATGTGTTTCCTTAGTTAGTCCACCACTAGAACAGCCTAAAAGTTTCCACTGATCTAACCACTCAAGTAACTTATTTAAATAAATATATCTAACATCATCATTTTGCACAGTTAACGGCTTTTGATACTCATTCATCTTATGGTGTCCTTTAAAGATACTTTTGACATTGACTATTGACCACCATGTAGATATAATTTTAATAAATTCAGCTGTTGTTTCGTAATTTAAAATACTATTTTCTTTACCAATAACCATTATTGCCTCTGCAAGACGACTGTCAAATATTTGTAATGCTAGCTTGTAATTTTGTCTTTCCAAATTGGTTGGATACAGAGCTTTCAGAATCAAACCATAACTATATTTTACAATTCTGCCTGCCTCTAATTAATGGAGACTTTTTATGCATGCAAATGCCGCTGTTTCGACCTTGGAAAAATTTTCAAAATTTGGATAAAATAAACATTGCCCAGAAGTTTTTTGATTTATCCAGTTGTTCCTGACACACTTCAAGATGTGCACTGAGTCAATAACAAAAAATAGTGGCCGAGATAAGTCTGCAGGGTTTTTATACACAATACTAATTTTTGGAGGCATACAAAATAATGACATGGCTTTTTTATTTATTGAATTATTGTCAGAGACAACTGCCACAATTCTATAACCTATATTTTCTAAACCAATTATAATTTTCTTAAGATATTGATACAGATCCTCAGCATTTAATGATTTAACTGGTAATATATGTGCCACATCCTTGAAAGGTGATAATAAGCTACGTATCATAAAAACATAAGCACTTGTAGCAGCTTTTTCACAGTTGTAGACCATGCCACACAAATTTCCTCCTTTAAAATCGAAACATGAATTTAAATGCACTTCATCCATCATAATAATTACAGTTTTATCATTTTCTTCTAAATCCTTGCATCTTTGTTTAACATATCCTAAAAAGTCATCATTAAATTGCTCAGTAATAGGATTAAGAGAAAACATTGAACAAATTCTACGAATAGTACGTGGATGGGGAATAGAAATGTAACCTGAATGTCGTAAAAACTTGTATGCATGCGGTGAGATCGAGTTTAACAAAGTGCAAAAAATAAGTAAATCTGGAGTATATCGATACTTCTCTTTCTTTACATTTAGTTTATTTACTTGCTCTGAAAGGAAGTTCAGTTCAGTTTCTTTTTCAGGTAACACTCTTTTCAATTCTGAAAGCATATCATCCACAATTTGTATAGAATTCTTAATATATTCTTCATTTTGTAAGTTATGAGACAGACTTTCAACTTCCTTTAGTACTTCTAGAAACATATTTACATTACTAATTTTTAGAGGGAAAACAAATTTACCAATAGATTTTATAGCGATGTTTTTAATATAAACACATACTGTTAAATCCTCATTTATTACTACCGATTTCTGAATTTCTGGAGCTGGGTCACTTAAAATATCAAGTAACATAGTTGAATTTTCAGTATGTACAGTTGTCCAAAATGTTTCTAAAATCTGATGTTCTAGGCAATTATTGAATTCAATTAAACTTTCAAATGATCGTTCATTATCATACCGTTCTTTCATTTTCAAACTTTCTTCTATCGCTTTCTCCAGGTATTTCTCTTCTAAACGAGCTTTCTTCTTTTCTGGTGACATTCTCGATACAGAATTTGATGACATGTAGGATGGGCCATCAGGGAACTGAGAAGGTATGCATCCTTTTTTCAAACGTGGCCTAGAAATTGGGGCTTTAATTAACTTCGCTGATTTCTCATCATACATTTCGATTTCTCGTATTATTTCATCTGATCGAAAATGTAATTCACATACCTATAAAAGAAAATATTCAAAAATCAACTTGTTGTGAGTACAAAAGTTAGATGCATGTTAATATTTAGTAACAGAAGTCAATAAGCCCTATGATTTAAATAAATAATTTGATACATAAATACGAATTAAAAAACCAGTAATATCATTTCAATTACGTGTATAATTTAAGTAATTTGTAAAATCTGGAATGCTCATCATAATGATTACAGCTTTATTTACATTTAAAGAAAATTATATATTTGAGATAATTGTTTACAACAAACACTGGTTACCAAATACAAATAATTACCTTGAATACATCATACCAAACTTTCATATATCATTACAAAAATTTTAAAATGAAACCTATTATGATTACTTAGTAGTTCCTTGTCATATAAATTATGATAAATTTGGAATAACTACAGAATCTGCCTGCACAGTATACTAGAAAGCATTTACAAATTATTGGCATTTATGTAACTACTAAATTTAGAATTATTCCTGTTATATGGAACTTTATTTCATTCATAAAACTTTGAAGGAAAATATTTTTTTGAAATGATTAAAACAGGCAAGATTAAAATCTTTCAAACATAAAACTTCTTACCCACAGATCAAAATCTAATATCGTAAGCATAAACATCACATACCTATCAATAAAAGTAATAAAAAAATGTAAAGATACAAAACATAAAAAATGCAGTAAAATTGAACTTACTCTGGTATGTTTAGTAGGTTGAAAGCCATCTTTTCTTCGTAGACTCCTTATCCATTTCATCCGGAGTTCAGTCTCATTTGGAAACTTGAATACAGCCACTTTTGGTCCGTTTTTATAATTACCACGACATGTGGCTACAGCACATTTATGAGGCATCGTATGAAATTATAAAAGCAGGAGACAATATATAAAAAAAGCACGAGACAATATAAAAACTCTGTCGCTAACGCAAATAACCGCTCCACGTTCGTCGCTCTTGGCTCAACTACGGGGCTTTGATTTTGTTTGAAGGAGCGAGGTGAGTCAGAGACGACTACCTGTGACGTCAGAGCTTCCACTCGCTTCAGTGTCCCGGCTTCCTTCTATAAGGAGGTGTTGGTATGATACGCATGGCAACACTTTTCATCCAAACTCCAATGATTTTTGTCAGGTGATCAAACTTGTGTGTGGTCTCACGTTATCACGATAGAATGCAGCTCCTGTACAATTGATGGGCTGTGGAAGTTTCTAGAACTTCGTTGAAACTGTCCAGTTAAAGACAGCAGATATTCGAACTGATTTGTGGGCTCATTGGTAGAAGCTTAAAAAAAAGACCTCACACAAGTTTGATCACTGACAAAACTTATTGGAGTTTGATGAAAATGTTGCTGTGCGTGTCATACTCATATAACCTCAGACTTTCAGCTGTTTTGCTCTCTTCAAAATTTCTTTCTTAGTATACATTCAATTTAGATGAAGCCGTAAATCAGCACCTTGTTCAGCTTTTCGCTGATAAAGCTAGGTTCTTCTGTGAATGAGGAATTACAAAGTTCATTAAAGACAGTAAAAAGATATCTAACAAAACGGGCAATTTGGCTGTTCATTGTTCTTTATATAAATAAAGAACCGCTGAAAGCATAGAAAAAGTGCGTCATGACTTTTCATACAACACAATGTATAAATGCTTTTTAAAATATTCATAATTGACAAAATATTATTCATTTTTTTAATTTTTTCCTTAAGCAGTGAAAATGAGGTTTGATGCAATGATGCGAAGGTTTTCTTGAATGTAGGAATACTATTCATTTTTGCGATTTTCGTGATAAATATCAAAACACTTCCTAAAACGTTGCACAGATAAAACCATAATATTTTTCTGCTTATACTTCAGGCCATGAAAAAAATTATAAACTGTGTTAAAAAAAATAAAAAGTATTATGTATAGATACATATAGAGAGAGATAATCCTTTTATTTAAAATTAAATTGTTTATTTTACAAATTTTCATTGTCCAATTTCTAAAAAATATTAACTAATCTTTATAGTTTTTCCGTCAAGCACATTTAATTAAAATTTACTGTTCGAAAGATTAAAAAAGTGTCACTTCATTAAAGTAAACGACTTATTTTCCCAAACGATTGAAATTAATGTTATTTAATACAATTTCATATATTATATTTCTCTTTCAACAGCTCTTTTTGTATCAGTGGAGCATGAACACCTAGAACGGGCACGAAGTATACTCTCAACTACAGATGTGAACGTCAACTGGTAAGTTTCCAAATAAATCCTGTTGCTCAAGGGAAATAAACAAAAAGGATTTCACAAAGTGAATGTCAAATAATTATTTATTTAGTAGTTTATTAATTAATTCATTTTTACAATTTTTTTCTTAAAAAAAACATTTGAGGAAACATTTAATCACCCAAATTAGTAGAGAAAAGTTATTGATTTACGATATCTATTTGTGCTTGTCTACAAATGAAATGTTTTGTTTTCATCAGAAACATCTTAATACTATTCACAAGCTGAGTTCAAATATGATAACGGATTAATTTAGAATTCAAACAACAAAAATCAGCGTTATGTTTTCAAATTTTCACAGGACTAGGTTCGATGGTTTCGAACCATCTTCCCCAGGTGCAAAAGCGCAAATGAACGAAATAAGATATAGTGACTAGATACGATAAGATAAGAAAGACTGGACAGGAGTTGGCCCACCAGCGGCCGAGCGGTAAAGTCGCTGAACACTGGTAGTTCGGTCCGAGGTTCGAATCCCGCGAACGGGCTGGCTGCATGGGCGTTTTCGTGGTTTTCCCCATGTGTAACGTGTATACGAGCCAGTTTCCCTTAGAAAGTCCTCCACGAATGCATACCTTCTCTTAGGCAGATAGCCCTCGAGGCTTTGCCATAATCACACACACACACACACTGGACAGGAGTTAAGCTACTGGCGCCATCTATTGATGAAACGAGAACTAAAGCATAATTTCCTTAGAGGCTGAAGGCAAAGATGGATTGCAATTAAGGTCGTTAACTAAAACAGAAAGATTTTTTTAAATGTAAAATACCTCTAGAAAATCTAATCACCAATGGAAGATTCTTTTTGAATAATTTTGTCTACGGAAAAATTTAAAGTGGGATTTTCGGACCAACAATGCTGGGCAACAGAAGACTTCTGTGCTTCCTGTTTTCTAACATATGAATCATGTTCGTTAACGCAAAATTCTAAGGCTCTCTTAGTTTGACCAATATAAATTAAACCACATTGACAAGGAATCTTGTAAATACCCTAGGAATTCATATCCGGAATAGGGTCTTTAAATATGGAACTCGGAATTTGATTGATGGGAGAATAAACGACCCGAAAGTTAAATTTCTGTAAATTTGGCAATTTTATAGCTAATTGATGGAAAAAAAGTATGACAACAGAATTCTTATGATCTCCTAAAACAACAGCATGCCTTTTGGTGTGTTGAAATGAGACTCTTTTGGTGTGTTGACGTTTTGTTTTATGACATCTAAATTAATTGTTCGGTGTATTATTGTATTTTAATGATAATAGATATTTGATATTACGTGAAGAATAAAATTTAGATGAGGTTTACTAGATAATTGTCCTATTAAGACATAATACACAGTGTCCATGAAAGTCCTTACCGGGTCTTTATTTTTGAAACCATTAAGCGTAGACATAAACTTCAAATTATCAAAATCTTTCAAATGACGCAAATACTCATGTTTTGGTATTTTTAAATTTTAAAAAAATAGTTTCGTAAATTGAGAAATTTAACTTTTCATATGTTCCTCCAGTTACTATATTTAGGAAAATATTACTAAAATACAATATAATAGGTGTGACCACGGACAACAAAAATTGAAACCGAAGTGAGTATACATTACTTTTTATCGCTTGCTGTTGTCTGAATAAAACATGTTTCTCTCTCTTCTTCATTGTCTTGTTCTTCTTACTAATCCCTTTGATCTGAATCATATCAGATTCATAACTTCATTTGATCTCATGTTTTCCAATACAAAATTAAGTCTCTTCAGCAGATCTTCACGCACCAAGGCAACGCAACTAAGTAGATGTTGTGCCGTGATTTCATGGTTTTTACATATGGAAGAAGTTGGAAATGTATTAGTTTTACCGGAAAATCTGAGGGTCCTTTTGATTTTCTAAAAGCCAGAGCTGTTTGGTCCTTTCTGTCACCATTGAAACCAATAACAATACCAGAACCTTCACTACGATGCGATGAATATGTCGATAGTTATCTCCAAGAAGTGCTTATTAACTTCTTCGTTGTCCGTAACGCGTCTAGTGCGTTCAAGTGAAACTTCCGCAGAGCGGCCGTAAACGGCTCAAGCGTTCTTCTACATTTTAAAACTTTTAAACGTTTAAAACGCTTTCTAAATGTTTACTTGTTTGAGTTTTTATTTTTGTTTGTTCTAATATCTCCCAGAGGATAGCCCTAATCAGGCATTCTATTTCTAATTGAATTTGCCCCGGGTTTTATGAATATTCGCGCCATTTTATATAAGATACAAGACAGTGAGAGACGGCTTCAACGTCTACTCAGCAGAAAAAGAGAAAAAATGAAGTTGTGAATTGGAAAGACAAGAAGGATATACGTTTGATGAGTACAGTCCATAATAGCTCGATGATTGATGTTGGAACACGGTAAAAAACTGTAAAAAAACCAATAATTGTAAAAGATTACAACTACAAAATGGGAGGAGTGGACCGCCTGGATCAGATGTTATCAAATTATCCTGCTGTTAGAAATAAGCAGAGATATTATTATTTTTCCATTATGCTTTATTTCCTTATAATTTTACTTAATATTCATTGACATTCATCCACTACGAAAGTCATGTATGGAAAGTTATGATGTACAGAGAAAACAACATTACACGCTACGAAAAAACAGACGGCCCCTGGGGAGACATTTTCGCGGACAGGAGAGGACGGCGAAAAGGTTAAAGCGTCCCTTCTCGAGTGTAGTTCAAGGTAGATCGAAGGTTCAGTATAAACCTGAGGCGTGAAAGTACCATCCTTTGCTAGCCTGTTAGCTATATCATTATGTTTTAGATTTATATATGATGAAATTCATTGTAAATAAAAGACAGAACAACTGGACAAGGTCTTGAGTTTTTCCATAATTTTAATTCCTCTCAAATCTCTTATACTTCTCCAATTAGCTAGATATTGGATTACACCGTAATGATCCAGATCGCCCCTCATAAATGTCGTTGTAAAACTCAGTCCAAAACCATATCAATAGCAGCCAATTTAGAGCTGGAAACGAAGCATAAATCTGTATTTCTACGCTTGAAAGATACTTCCTTCGCTCCAAATTTAACAAAAGTCCCGTTACCAATGTGTCTATGTTCATTCTTACTGCCATCTGTATATATATAAACAATGACTCAACAGGTATCCTATTAGTCACTTCCAGAGCAGCCTGTCTCAAGTATTCAGTATGTTGAGGGGACTTATTAGTATTATTCAATAACACTGTATGAAAAACACACCAGGCAATTAGTCTATAGCAGATACGATGTGTTTTAAAAGTTAAATTCAACAGAAAACTGCAATACATCCAGTTTCTTAGCAAGAATAAGGCGAAATTTTAATCTTTGATTATTTTACCAACCTTTCAAAAAGATTGCAGAACTTAAGATTTAAGAAAATTTAAGACTTTTCTAAAGTATTTAGTAAGATTAGGGATATGTTTCAGCCGCAAGGGTTGTAAATTCGTCTTTTAGAGAACGATATTAGCTGTAGTTCATTCCATTATGCTCAGCAAATGCTTATAAGGCACTAGTCAAGTCAGTCTTCTGCCTTCAGGTCCTCAGAGTATATGGTACTAAGAGAAGATGCCCATTCCCTCCTGTTGACTACGATTACTTCATCTAAAAAGTAAAATATGTATGTCGAAATTGCGGGACGTGTTTAGCCTCCTAGTGCTGTATCAATTTTAATCAGAATTATAATTCTGAATAATTGCTCCAGTAAAAAATAAAATTTATTTTTTAACGGGGCAGACAGTTGTGATTTCGCACCCGTCCTATTTAACAGTCTTCTCGGTCGTGACTAAAGCGTGATTTGGTTATCATTTCCTTCCCTAAAACACATAAACACATCATCCCATATATATGTATATATATATATATAAACATATGTTACGGTGAAACACCGAAATCTGGAGAATGTCGACTTTCACCGGTGAATGTCAACATTCACATAGTCGCTTAAATATTTTCCAAATACTCTTATTTCTGACTTACACCGGTGAATGTCGACATTCACCATGTTGAACATATAATATAAAATATATACAAATAACAAAATATGAAAATGTATCCCAATATTTAACACTGCATCAGGTATTCTAAATTTTTGTTAAAGTAAATATAAATTTTGTGACTTTACTGTTTAATTCCGTGTGGCCTTAGTATGAAGAAAATTATGCTTAATAATAGAGCTAAAAATGCAAACCTAATGGGTTAAAAGGATTTAGTGCAACAGCAAACTGCCAGATCAGCGACAGAGTAAATAAAAACTTTAACAAACCTTTTTTGGGCGGCCGTTAAAATCTGAAACCTTCTAGTTTTTTTTAAATATTATTTTTTTTTAAATCGGCATTTGAAGGTTTCCTTAAAATTACAAATTTGCTGCATATGAAGTTACTGCTAATTAGAAAAAATTCCTAACACGAAAAAATAACCTCTAGTATTCTGAAATGGTTTGATTTCAGAATGAATTTGAAATCGATATCGTTGCAATTATTTTGCAAAAAAGGTTTTATGCATTTATAAACCTCCGTAAATAATTTTTTTTTGGTAGACTAGTTTTTTTAATTCGAAACGCTTTTCTCAAATTATTAAATTACGTATTCCACTAACAAATTTACACAGAGTACATTGAACTCGAAGAAAAATTACAGCTACGTTTCATGCTTTAAACTAAAACATCAACTAAATATTATCATATTTCGTTAATTAAACTTTTTTTGCCTAATAGCCACAAGCTTTCCTAGTTCATTCTCTTTTTCATGTGGAACTTTTATTATACTGAAAAACAGCTGCATCGACGTTTAATCAGCGCATGAATCTCGATTTTGAAAGAATCAAACTAGTTGTCTAAAGACAACTTTTTTTCTGAAACGTTAATATCTTTTTTATGTTTTTCATGTAGCACAATATTTTACAGGAGAAAAAAAATGACTGTCTTTTCTTTTCTCGCAGCTAAAAACAAAATTGCAATGGAAGCTTTTTTATTTGCATGAAAAGATTATTATCTATTCATAGGCTTTAAAAGAAGGTTATTTAAAGGAAGTCCGTGAATTGATGACAAAACACTCAGTGTTTTTTCGCATTTAAGTGAAACTTTAGCAGCTGCTTTTAAATTTATTTCCTATACATAAGACACGCTCACTTAATAATGGCCGAAGATCTAATTATACTGGAATATTTTTGAAATATTATTTAAATTTTTGACACCAACAGAATGTGAATAAGATAAATCTATTGTGTTTTCTAATCCATCCTAAACTACATATCATTTCAGAAAAAATTGGAAGGATATTACAGTTTGAAAGAATAAGACTTTTTATTTAACTATTATAAGTATGGTTTTAAAATAAGTAAGCAGGAAGTAAGGAATGGTGTGGTATATTTTTTAATTGCTACTAACGCTTATTAAGATAAAGTGCACAGTTCTACATTACGTTTTGTTACTAACTTCATCTTCTAGAACAGTAAAGACAGATAGACGACTTATCGCCGCATCTTTCTTACTAAATACAAATTTAGATGAAATTTTAAACTAAATCTGTTTATGAATGTATTCCCCTAGCTGTTACACAAAGAAATATAACAAAACTCAACCTCCGCAATGCGGGAAATTCAAAACAAATTTCCAAATAAATCACCGGCAGAAGAGTTTGAATATTAAACATAAAGTAGCAGTCGTCTACTAAAACACAAAGTAACACGCACCTACTAAGCATTGCTCCGGCCTTCAATATATCGCTAGCCAACAGTGGTTAGCAAAGCTAGAACCGATAAAAAGATTCGCGAGTAACGAGTAAACGGTCAGCTATAGTTGTCAAAGGCTATTTGACAAACTCAAGAGCTCTGCACTTAAATAAACTAAATTTACATCATGGTGGAAGTAGACGAAAGAGAAAGTGCCAGCAAAAATTAAGTACGAAGATAACTGTCTTAGTTAACGTAAGCCAGCAACGCAATTATATTTAATTTTGCTAGATAATTTTCTGCTCATTTCTACTAGAAAAGTAATGCAAATGTCATTTAAATTTCGCCCAATCATTTATTTTAATTTATTCCCTGAATCTAACTCTCGTATTAAATGAGCATACATTGTTATGAATATTATACATAGATAGATGATTATAGGCAATCACTCGTGAAATTGTTGTATTTTGTTGCGTAATGCAACATGAAAAGTCCTTGGGGATGAGCTAAGTCAGAAAAGTAAGAATACAAGGACAAGTCTGTTTAACATTGAGTAAATAGGTATCTCGGTAATTTGGCAACTTATTTTGTCGCCAAAAATCGACAAAAGTCTCCAAACCTGGCGACTATTTGGCGACGCTAACATTGTGGTCCGATTCTTGTATAAAGTCAGGTCATTGTCCGGTACTTAATAAGAACACCAAAATACTATATACCTGAACTCCAGTGGGTACTTGCCCACACTGGCGATATACTGGGTAATGAAATTGCAGATGGCAACAGTCAAAACAGATGCAATTGACCTCCACGTTAGCACACTTGACGTGCTTCTCCCGGGCTCATTCTTAAAAGCTGAGCTCGAGAGAGAATTACTGAAGCGTTGGAAACATCTGTGGGAGACAGAGACCGCCGGCAGAAGAGTTTACAGTTTTTTTTTTCAAAAGTCTGCCGGCTTCTAAAAAGTGGCTCGCCTCATTTCACTCAGTTTCTAACAGGGTATGGTCCCTTCATGACGTACCTGCATCGCTTCAGACGCCGCGAAAACGACTATTGCTCAGGCGGGGTGGCAGGAGATCCGGACTACTGTGTGTTCGTTCGCTGAGAGACTTTTCTTTTTTCCATCGACGGAAAAGCTGGCCCATGGGTTAGGTGCTTTTCAGCCTGTTGGATCCCGTCGATGGAAGTAAAAATAAATACATGAATAAACATAAATAAAGAGTTTAGTACTGTGTCCTCCGGGGATTGGCCACGAAACGAGGAACATTGAAGTAAGGACCAGAATATGGAAAGAAGGTGCTGCTGAGACTAAGCGGAACCTTTTCACTATTATCGTACATGTTAGGCATACAGTTATATTAAGGATATGCTATAAAAATCAATTACAGATGTAAAGATGACCAAATACATTACAAATTGTGGAATACATTAAATGAGTTCTGGATTAATCATAATATTAAATATAATTAAAAACAGCAAAAACAAAAACAAAAAAATACAAAAAAAAAACATTAAGTCAATTAATATATGTACAGAGCAGGCTGCTGACGGCACGGTGTCCAAGGAAAGAAGTCACTCCAGGTTGTCAGCAATGCTTTTAGCAATGCTAGTGCAGTGTCTAATGCGGCTGAGCGCATATTTATTCTTAATTGTGTTCTTGAACCATGCTGGCATATTGATTGCAGTTGGTCTTTTTAAATGCAAATTCCCTGTGTGCGAGCAGTCAAACTGATAGTGATCTGGGTCACCAGTACTGCCACAAATACATTGGTCACTGTCTCTCAGGCGAAATCTCTGAAGATAGGACATATATGAGCCATGCCCTGTCAGATACTGTGTGATGTGCGAAGAACTGCTATTTAAATTGTGGTTGGAAATCATACAGTCTTTTGCAGAGAGACTGCCGAACATCATCTTACGCAGCCAGTAGCGCACCACATCCATGCATGAGCCGAAGCTCCTTCGAAAAAACGCTATGCATTGAAACGCATATGCGATTACGTTAATATTGCACGCAAAATCTCTGACAGGCTAGAGTAATTCTCAACTGCCATCCTCGTCACCAGCACAGCTCTTATGTTCTGTACTTGTAGTAAATTTATTTTATCTTAAGTTAGCTTTTTCTGTTTATACTTATCTCTTTGAACTGTAAACTCTGAATTGTGAACCTTGAATTATGTATTTTGCCTTATTTTATGTATTATTTTCACTTTTTTGCCTTATTTTATGTATGCATTATTTTGCTTTTTAGTATTTTTAGTATTGCCTTTTAGTATTTTGTCTATTTTATATACTATTTTTACTGTTTTATGTCACTCTGTTAATTGCTCATATATTCTACTGCACTCATTTTATTGTTCACGTTGTGGATGCTTATTGTAACCATCTAGCTATAACTCTGTAACTGTGTAACTGAAATTGTTCTCCTCACCCGCAATGCACCCTTCTTCCATCATTGCACTATCGTCTCTCACAGCATTTGTTTGCACCGCCGCCAAAACTCATCTTGAGAACAATATGTACCAAAGTGTGTTATGTGGACGAAGTTAATTCCGTCAGCGGGACTATCTGGTCGACATGCTAACTCCCCCAGACGATCGGCTGCCTTGCTGTCGGTGGAAAGAAAGGAAAGAAAGGTCCTTGTAATCATCGTAATAGATATTGTAACTGATCAGTATATTAGCTGTAACCGTAATTTGAACCTCATATTGCTTTCCAGTAGTTACGAGAAACATAAAAAAATAGAAATATCTCGGCGAACAGATAAAAACTATAGAGGCTGGAGACAAAGCATTTGGGTTAAGTTGTTTAGTTATCATTGTTGCGAGTTGCTAGTTCAGCGTGAACTGAGATATCCCCGGGTAAGATTTCTCTTTAGTTGAGCTTTGCATTGAGTTGTATTTAACGTTCTTAGTAGTTTGAAGTGTAATTACTGATTGTACTCTACGATACTGTGAGCAACTGTACGAGTATTCCGGTCGAAAATTTCAAAACTGAACAGAAGTCTTTCAGAACAGAAGTCTTTCATTTCATAAAAATAAATTTTATTAACCTCTCATCAGACCTATGGGCATTTAATCTATTATAAACCTGTATGCACGCAACAATATATTTCACTAAAAGCAAGTAATGACTACTAATGTCTTATTGTAAAAGCTGAAAATATATTCATTTTTATCATTTAGTTGTGCGTATAAAGATCCTACAGTCTGGTAGCAGAAGCTAAAATATCTGCAAGATAGTTCCATTATTGTATTCTGGGTATTTTACCAAGTGCAAAAGTTATAAGTTAATAGAAGTATCTTTCAGAAAAAGTCAGAATTTACCAGTCAGCCATTGAAAAATTTTATGAAAATTACAAGTAATTATTAGTATTATTTTAAAGCAATTACCAATGTTAAAGATTAAGCACAATGTAAATCATTAATGCTTAATAATAGTTATATATAATTTAGATCAAGAAAATGAAGTCATTTAAACATTCTTGTACTCCAGTTTAGTTAAAAGTAAGCTATGCACTTAATATGAGATCTAAAAAGGCTCGGTGAATTCTTTGATTAATAATTTTACTTTTGCAGAATTTCAGATTATCTCTGTCCTTACTCGAATTACAGAAGAAAATCCTCAGTTAAATGTGAACTTTCTCGATTGTAATGAAATGCGCAATTACATTTTTTCAGGAAAGTCTTCGTTGATTGTTCTAATCTGAAACCTTTAAATTACTATGAACAATTATCATACATCCATGCACGTGTTTCCATTCAAATATTTCTGCACAAATTATTCACACATTTTCTCTTTTCTCAATAATAATAATAATAACAATAACAATAATAGTAATACTAAAAAATATAAATAAATTCTGAAAGGTTTCAGATTTTAAATTACTTTCAAAAGAGCGTTTTTTTTAACGTTTTGTGTGTTATCTTTGTTTATTAAATATCATATTCTTTGCACTTAAATAACAAAATTCAGTTCAACGGCGATGTTACAGAATCATTTTAAAAATGAGCATATCTTTAGAATTTTCAATACGCAGTTCCGCGTACTGGAGATAAAAAGGTTCCTTCCCCCTTCCGTAGAGTGTTGCCATTCCTAGCTTTTAAGTCGTTCAGTTTGTTAATCAAAAATTTGTTAAAGTTTCATAAAATATGAAATCGGTAATAAAACAAATTCCAAATTTCACATTTGGGCTTTCTGATTCCCATATTCGCAGTAGGATGACGTCATTCAAAATTGGATGGTTCTAGGTACCGTTGTTTAATCACAATGCGAGAAACATACAGTGGTGGCCAAAATTGTGGACACTTTTGAAAATATTTATGTTTTTGAACTTTGTATGCTTATAGAAAATGTTACGTTTCGCAAAATGCAAACTTGTATATATCATTTTAAAGAGAATTTACTACTGAATTCAATACAAAACACAAAATTCAATTATTTGTAATACAAAAAAAAGTTATATGTACTTTAATATAAACAAAAACACAGTTATGAAGTGGTTTGTAATGTCTAGCTTTCCTGGTCAATCACTGTTCTTGTTCTGAGAACCAATCAAATGTTAGTAACTGCCAGTAGAAGCTGACATCATGTTTACACTTGAAACAATTCATTATTTTGGTTTGTTCTGTAGAATGAGGACCTGTTTCTTATACACTGCAATTACAAGTAGGAATTTTTGTAAAAATTTTTAATATTTAGTCAAGAAGCAATGACATCAAATAAAAGAGTAGATTGGACACCTAGAAAGAGATGTAATATTATTGTGTTACGAGAAGGTGGTCTTTCCTATGCTGAAATTGCAAGACAGGTGGGTAGTTCAGTGACTACATCTGGAGTCTTAGATTATCAGGAAACTAATTCAATAAAAAACAAAGAAGGAAAAGGCCGAAAAAGGTGCACCACATCTATTGATGACAGAAGAATAAAAAGACTATGTCTGCAAGATAGAAAAATGTCATCAGCGGCCATCAGAAGGGATCTGAATGATGCTGGTGTTTCTGTCAGTTCAAGAACAATCAGGAGAAGATTAACAGATGTTGGACTGAGAGGTAGAATTCCACGAAAAAAGCCTTATCTTAATTTTCAGCAACGACCTCAAAAAACCTCAAAAACAGTGGGCAAAGGAACACATTAATTGGACAGATGATCAGTGGTCTCAAGTTATATGCAGTGATGAAACTAAGATATCGTTATTCGGTAGTGATGGACGAAAATATGTAAGACGTAGAATAGGAGAAGAGCTACATCCTGACTGCATTCAAGCAACTGTGAAGAACCCAGTTAGTGTTATGATTTGGTTATGCATGTCAGCAGATGGTATTGGTCGCCTCCATGTCATCGATGGGACACTGAATGCCAGGAAATACATTGACACTATCCTAGAACCAAAACTTCTACCTTCCATCAGAGATCTCTTTCCCAACAATGCTTCATTTATTTTTCAGCAGGATTCTGCTCCTTGCCACACGGTCAAAATATCGAAAGAGTGGTTTCGTACAAAGAGCATTAAATTGTTGTCATGGCCAGGAAATAGTCCTGACCTCAATCCTATCGAAAATTTGTGGCACCGTTTGAAACCTCTTGTCCGAATGAGGCGCCCATCAAATAAAAGGGAACTAATTGAGGCTATAATTGTTTCCTGGCATCATGTAATAACGAAAGAAGAGCTTAAAACTCTTGTCAGCTCAATGAAAGTCGATGTGAAGCTGTAATCCAAAATACAGTGTACCCTACTAAGTACTGATAACTCACTGCAATCATCACTATCTAATGTATATGGATAATTATTATCATTTAACTTTTTTGTATTGCAAATAATTGAATTTTGTGTTTTGTATTGAATTCAGTAATAAATTATCTTTAATATGATACATACAAGTTTGCATTTTGTGGAACGTAACGTTTTCTATAAGCATACAAAGTTCAAAAACATAAAAATTTCCAAAAGTGTCCACAATTTTCGCCACCACTGTACATACATTTATGCAGATTCTTCATTATTTAATTTCTTCACATATAATACAGGGCGATAGTATTTGGTGGCAACGATTTGAAAAGTGGTACAGCCTTTTAAAGTTTTCTTCACAAAATTGCAATATGTAAACATTAGTCCTTCAGGGACAAAGCCCCTATTGACTAATAATAGTAGTAATAATAGAATAGTAAAATTTTTTTTCAATTTAAAAACTGAAAAAACAAAATTTGTAAACTGGAGATGTAGACTCTAGCTTTAATGTTAAAAAAATAACAATGATCTCAGTTTCACTATTCAGCTTGCGCTTTTGCATTCTTAAAAAAGAAAGTGGAATATATTTTCAGTAGATTAAAGTATGTAGTATTTCGTTTGCTGAATCATATTTTTCGATTCTCAGCTCAGTTTAAGCTGTTTAGTTAAAAATCTATTAGTCCTATTTAAAACAACAATTATTCATTATAAAACCAATTACTCGCTTTAAAACCGCAATAATTGAAATACATTATATATTATAATCACTTTTGGCGGAAAATATTTAAAGCTTCGGATGGGTAAACATATTAAGAATTGAATTAACTTTTCATATGTTAATTGCACAACTAATTATCTTTTATCAAGTAATAAGCATTCTCTGCTAATTCAACGCGAAAACTTTCTCCTTTTCTAATGAATAATTTGTTTCAAAACTATTACTTAAAATGAATTCATCTGGTTATTTTTATTTGAGTGTCAGTTACATTACATACACTTTTAACAGAATGAAGTCATTCTAGCACATAAAAGACATGTAGAGAAATCAGGCAAAATATCAGTTTTTCAGACGCATTTTGCAGTACACACTTTGAGACACTTTTTTATTTTAAAATTAAAATACATAATAACAAAACAACAAAATGCTTTGCGTATTAAAGAGGTGTTTTGCTATTGAAAATTACATTTTATATTTCCAGATAAATTCTCTTTTATTTCTGAAGTGTACAAAAAAGCATAGAGATTATAAATGTAAATGTAAAACTCTGTTTGGAATATTAGTTTTTTCGGGAGGGGAAGGAAGGATTTTTAGTTCTTATTTATTAAAGACACTTAACCCTTTAAAACATATTAAATTAAATATGTTTAATTTAATATGTTTTAAAAGTAATGATTGTGGTACTCCTCTAAAAGGTTACAAAACCTAAGTTCGAAAGAAAATCTTCATAATTTCCAAATGAAATAGAAGTTATGAATTATACATATAAGCAGGCTCAGTAATAGAAAAGTGTGGAAAAAGAAAACACGTATGGAAATAAAGCTAATTTTAGTCATTTACCCCACTTCCCATTCCGACACAATCAAGGAACAATGCATATGACGATAATTTCCAAGAATATATATAATGTAGACATAACCAAGTAACACAGTTTTTATTTCTTTAACTCTTATTACCATGCGCTGCAAAAGGCTTTTGTATCACTTATATTCAAAACATTACTATCGATAATAAATATTCAAAGTAATATCGGATGTAATATTCTTTAATTTTTTAAACTCAATAAATACTCAGAAAACTGCAAATTAAATTAATCCATGATATTATTAATTAAATAGTTTTGCTTGTGCTTACAAATATGTGTTTAAGAGGAAATGAGAAATCATAAATCACTTCAGTCACAATTTATGATTTCTAGTTTCTACCTTCAAGCCGTTTTCACTGATTTTGGAATTCATCACCCATTAGTAATTACCTGTTTTTGAAGTTATTCACTCTGATGTTGAGTATACTTATTCTGCGATTTAAATGGTTTCTAGTTCCTGTGTTTCGGGATAGAATATAACTGGTGTTTATTCTGCAAATAATTCTAGCAGCTTTAACATAAATTATCGTAGGCACACCTTGTTCGAATTTGATGAGAGCAAACAATAAAGTACTTTATTCGGAGCTAACAAGAGGATTATATGGACAGAGGATTTTATTAACATGAGCCGTTTGACATGAATACGAGGAACTGGAAAGCATATTTGATATTGTTAAACTACTTATTTTTATTTGGTGTGTAAGCAAAAACACTGAAAATAAGGCCTGTGGAAACAACACTCATGCATTTTAATGTTAGTAATCAATAGAATAAAATATCCATGCTAATGAGGCAAAGCATAAAGCTTGAAAGTCACCAAATTTATTCCTTGCACACCGAGTATTTTGGGGCTTTTAACGATTCATTAGAGTTTACAAAGTTGGGTACTTTATTATATTATATCATGTCGTTTATATTTTATGGACCCTGTTGGTACGTTCTACGGGTTTGTGGATTTGGAGTAATTAAAGATAACACTTGATGATGAATCAAAGCTCAATTTATTCGCCAGTAAGCAATATTACACAGGACATTTCCAAAGACACCTTTATAGTCATCAAAAGAATTACGACAAACACGCTGAAGCAAACAGTTACACAGCCTTCAGGATATAACGATGACGATAACTTCATAGCAAAGCTTACAGGTCTTAACTCGGTCGATCACTCTCAAACTAATCTCTGAACTCAAGGCACTACTACTTTCTACAAGCTGAGCATATATAGCTTTAACCTACCTTTTGAAATCTTCCCGAGGAAACCGTTAGGAATGCATTCTAGAATGTTCTCGCTCCCTCTACGACATCGCCGATTTTGTATCAACATATTGCCAAATGGGCGATTTCGCGCCAAATCTGGCAACACTACCTTTCCTGCCGCTTTCTGGCAACCCTAATCTCGTCTACTTTGCGGAGAAGCTATTTCATTGCGTAGCCGAGCATTTTGCAACAGATCCTTTTGTTAAAAGATTTTGAAAGCATTTAGATAAATCTATAGAAGTGTTTCACAGGCTTTAAAGTTAAAAAATAAGTTATTTTGATGAAACGAATTAAACATTTCATTAATTATCCAAATGGTGGTGCCAGACCAAACTGAAAAAAAAATCTCTACACTTTGAACGTTATGACTGATATTTAAATAATTATAAGAAGTAAATTATTGTTGAAAGTAAAATAAAAATTTTATTATTCTCCAGTGCTTTTGTATTAAAATTGGGAATATCTTCAATAATAATAAAATTCTAATCTCATGTAATTTACTCATAATTAAATAAAATGCACAAAAGAACAATCATTCATTTTGATTTATTTACGTTTTTTACATCCTTGAACGAAGTAAAAATGAAGTATTGTAATCGTGAAGAGTTTCAGGCAGCATATTTCAACGAAAATATCCATTTTCACCGCTATCGAATGCAATTTAACGATGTTTTTGCGGAATATCTGTACATAAGGACAGAATAAAAGACTCTTTTCCTCCAAAAAAATAATAAAACTGCTTTAAAATGATTTCTGAAGAGAATTTTTCGTGGCGTCTGTACGAACGTATGTACATACGTGCGTACGTACATATCTAGCATAACTCAAAAACGCGTAGCCTCAGAACTTTGAAATTTTGTATATAGGATTTTGTATGTATGAAATTTTGTATATGCACAGTGCACCTCGTATTTTGGTTGCAATCGGCCGCACCAAACGTATATAAATATGTTTATATATATATCCTCTCTGTTACCCGGCTCAGTGATCTCAGTTTCTTTACTCTTATATGTTTGTAAATTGTACATTTTTTGCTTTAAAAATGATCGAATTATGTTGTTTTTGTCTTCCGGTTAAGGTTTTTATGCCTTTAGTAAATCTGTATGGAATAATTTTAGAATTATCAACAATTTTAAAGTTGTTTAAGTGCCGCTAAGCCTTTTTTTATGGCGGTCATTGACTGTTTACATTTGAAACAGCAGACAAGTGGATTTGTTGCCAATCTAGAGAAACTTAGCTTCGCAACAACAAAGATAACGCCTTCATTTATTATCGCCAATTGAATCATGCTTAATCCTTTCTGGAATTTTTTCGAGGAAATAAGAGTTTAAGATTTACTCCGTAATTTTATTATAGATATTTTGAGTTTTTATGTATTTTTGCCTTCTCGCGATGTGAGAACTGAATTAATTGAATGAGAAATACTCAATCGTCTGTGAAAAACTGTTTCTTTTTCGTTTTGTTTGTTTAATTTCTTTTATACATCGTTCTAGCTTTATTATAGTATTTGAATAGAACATGTGGCAACGATTAGATAATTCTGTTCTTTAAATGATATAAATTTTGTGCATGAGTTATAATATGAGCCAAATATAATACTGTTAAGTGAATCTAGCGCCAGAGTGTCGCTATGGTAAAGAAATACTAGAGTGAATTTTAAAGAATGCATTTATTCTATTGTGGTTTATATGCTGTCGGTGAAATAGATTTAATTCAATCCGATAAGTTTAAATGAAATGCAAGAAAAATGCGTATAATTTAATATTCCGTACAAGGAAGTCATGTGGTGTAAACATCAGATTTTTTTATTAGACTTTCTTAATAAATATGCATTAATAATGTTTTCTAAAAACTTGTTTCTTAAATTTGTTTTATAATAAAGATAACTTTCACATTTTGAGATTAGAAACTCTGGGCGAAAAGATTTTTTAAATTTTTATTTATTTCTTTTTTATTGTTAAAGTAGCAACAGCAGTATTTTAAGACTTCGACATATTTAAAAAATCATTTTGAATTCAGAAATTAAAAAACTTAAAGCATTTAATCCTTCTCTACAAAATACTCTCATCTAGTCATCTAAATTAGATTTTGGTCATCTGTAGTAGTGATTTCGGTCATCTGTCTAAATTAGATTTTAGTCATCTTTTGATTTAATAATAAATAGCGTACAAATAGAGTACAAAAACAAAAAAAAGCATATAATAAATTAAAAAATCTGAAAGCTTTCTTTGCGCCCAAAGGGCGTTTTTTACATTACATACACGTACACGTTGCAAGAGCATTTGGGCTAATGTTCCTTTCGGATAAAAATATTTAAAAACATCTTACAATTAGAATTTCTGATAGACAGTCTCGTGAGCTGGAGATAAAAATGTTTTATTCCGTACAGTGTTGCCATTGCTCGCTTTGAAATCGTTGAGTTTGTTAATAAAAAATTCGTTAAAGTTTTAGAAATTTTGAAATACGGAATAAAATATTTAATAACAACATATCTTTAGAATTTCTAATAGACAGTATCACGAGCTGGAGATAAAAACGTTTATTCCTGCGAAGTGTTGTCATTGCTCGCTTTAAAATCATTGAGTTTATTAATCAAAAATTCGTTAAAGTTTTAGAAAATTTGAAATACACAATAAAATATTTATTGCACAGTTCTTTTATTCTATTGGACAATTTTGTAAAAGGATTCAGAACCGGATTGAAGCGTCTCCCTTTTCATAAGCAAAGAAGAGTCGTCTTGTGGCGCGTGGTATGACTTAATTTTACCTCTCCTGCATCGCATCCAGAAGTAAATAAGCAAATAAAATGTGACAATTACGTAGTCCTGTCAGTTATGACCAATGTTTTCCCGAAACTAGTCAAAGACTGTCCTTGTTTCTAAACTAGATCCAAAACATTGGAAAAGACGGCAGCTGTCTTGATAAGGTATCAAGTTTCCCGTTGGCGAAAGTCGCTTTCTAACGCCGCTAAGCGGAAGCGCTGCAACATTGACAACGTCCTGCCTCTTATTTCTTTTATTATATTCATTAACTTTTTTTATTTTATCGGACTTATTTCGCTTTCTGACGATGCATCCGGTTTTCCACTGAAGCACAGTTAGAATTCAGTAGACTGCGCGACTCTGCAAACGATTGCTCTGCTTCATTAGTTGTATACAGATGACAGTCGGCTATGGGTTGAGTTGTTTGATCGCTACTTTGTTGACTGATACGTTTCTGCAGCTATTTCTGGCTAAATCACGAGGACACTCATTTAGGACATGTACTCTTAAATTTTCAAAACAAAGTAAGATATTATTTTGTATTAAGTATTAAATTCAAATAGTGTTTATATTTCAAAAATTCATGAGCGCGTGAATGCGAAAGAAAATATTTTTGCTTTTAATACATCTCTTAATTTAATACTGTATTCGTGCATACTAGAATAATGCAGAATGAAACAGTATCCATTTCTCTTTAGGATTAATTTGCATTAAGCAATTAAAGTTGTCGAACCGACGTGTAAGAATGCATAATCTTAAGTAATACTTCTGCAATAGAGACCGAACGCTATTTAGCATGCAAGAACTCATAATCTTCTATTTCTTTCAACAAATGTGAACTTCAAATACTCTTTTAATCTTCCGACTAAAAGGTATAAGACATTCAATTTCGTATAAAACACTATTGGATTAAAAGAGATAAATAATCATATCCAAATGTGGAATTTTATTTCTTACGTCTATTTTATAAGGAGAAAAATTCACATTAAGAATCTGGTGTTTGATAAAAAAATTTAAATGAAAGTTTACAATTTAAATTAATTGATAATTTAAAAGATATTAGTGACAATATTATTTCGGTTTTTATTCACAGATTTTTCAGCTTTCAAGTAAAGGCGCCTCCCACAAAAAATTAAATTATCAATAAATGTAGAATATGCCAAAATAATTAGTCCAAAGGGCCTTTGTCCTTGAAGGATTACTGTTTTCGTTTTGCGATTTTGCGTTGGTTCAGTATAAATGTTCGTTTCACTTTTCAAACTGTTGCCACCAAATGTTAGAGTCCTGCATTATATTAAGAAATTAAATAATGAAAAATATGCATAAATGTATGTATATTTCTCGCATTGTGATAAAACAACGGTACCTAGAGCCGTGCAATTTTGAATGACGTAACTCTCCTACGAATATGAGCATGTGGACAACCAAATTTGAAATTTGGAATTTGTTTTATTACCTATTTCATATTTGGTATGACTTTCACGAATTTTTGATTAACAAATTCAAGGATTGCAAAGCAAGCGATGGCAACGTTGTAAAAAAAAAAAAAAAAAAAAAAAAAAAACATTTTTATCTCCAGCGCGTATGTCTCTGTATCCAAAATTCTGAAGATATGCTCAATTTAAAACTATTTTGCGATTTTGCTCTTGAACTGAATTTTATGGTTTAAGTCTGAAGAGCGTGATGTTTATAAATAAAGGTAACAGACAAAATGTTAAAAAAACGCCCCTTTGGACATAATTTAAAATTTGAAACTTTTCAGATTTGCTTTTTTTATTAAATTTTAATTATTTAATTATTACGCTGTTTTTACTTCCTTGTACGAAGTAAAAAGGAAGTATTGTAATCGCGAAAAGTTTCAGGCAGCATATTTCAACGAAAATATTCATTTTGACCGCTTTCGAATGCAATTTAACGATGTTTTTGCGTGATATCTGTACGTAAGGACAGAATAAAAGACTATTTTCCTCAAAAAAATTATAAAACTGCTTTAAAATGAATTCTGAAGAGAATTTTTCGTGGCGTCTGTACGAACGTATCTACGTACGTATCTCGCATAACTCAAAAACGAATAGCCTCAGAACGTTGCAATTTTGTATATAGGACTACTATAACATATAGATGTGCACCTCGTATTTTGGTTGCAATCAGCCGCCCCAAACGTATATAAATATATTTATAGTATATCCACTCTGTTACCCGGCTCAGTGATCTCAGTTTCTTTACTCTTATATGTTTGTAAATTGTACATTTTTTTCTTTAAAAATGATTGAATTATGTTTTTCTTATCTTTCGGTTAAGGTTTTCATGCCTTTAGTGAATCTGCATGCAATATTTTTAGAATTATCAATAATTTTAAAGTTGTTTAAGTGCCGCTAAGCCTAATAATTTTTTTGATTGCGGCCATTACTTGTTTACATTTAAAACAGGAGACTAGTGGATTTGTTGCCAATTTAGAGAAACGTAGCTTCGCAGCAACAAAGATAACGCCTTCATTTACTATTGCAGCGGCCGAGCGGTAAAGTCTCTGAACATTGGTAGTTCGTTCCGAGGTTCGAATCCCACGAACGGGCTGGCTGCATGGGTGTTTTCATGGTTTTCTCCATGTGTAACGTGTATACGAGCCAGTTTCCCTTAGAAAGTCCTCCATGAAGGCATCCCTTCCCTTAGGCAGATAGCCCTACTGTTCTTTGCCATAATTAAATACACATACATACACACATTTACTATTGCGAATTAAATCATGCTTAATCCTTTCTGGAATTTTTTCGAGGAAATAAGTGTTTAAGATTTACTTAATTTTTTATAATTTAATTTTTAATAATTAGTATAGTAATTTAATTTTTAATAATTAGTAATTTTTAATACAGATATTTTCAGTTTTTATGTATTTTTGCCTTGTCGCAAAGTGAGAACTGAATTAATTGAATGAGAGATACTCAATCCTCTGTGAAAAACTGTTTCATTTTTGTTTTGTTTGCTTAATTTCTTTTATACATCGTTCTAGCTTTATTATAGTATTTGAATAGAACATGTGGCAACGATTAGATAATTCTTTAAATGATATAAATTTTGTGCATTCTGAGTTATAGTATGAACGAAATATAATACTGTTAAGTGAACCTAGCGCCAGAGTGTCGATATGGTAAACAAATAGAGTGAATTTTAAAGAATGTATTCATTCTATTGTGGTTTATACGCTGTCGGCGAAGTAGATTTAATTAAATCCAATAAGTTTAAACGAAATACAAGAAAAAATGCGTATAATTTAATATTCCGTACAAGGAAATCATGTGGTGTGCACATCAGATTTTTTAATTTATATGAGTCTTATTAACATAAATATGGCTACGAACTTAATTTTAGTTACTAAACCTTATTGTTTATGTATAATAATAGTTTTAAAATAAGCCCACACATAACTATGTGTTTGAGAACGGTTCTTCATGAAATGCTACATAGAAGGGTCATTTGCATTTTGTTACTTTGCATATTCTTTGATTTCAAGTTCAACTGAATAGAGAACTTTTATGTCAATAAAGCGAAAGGAGACTGTCAATGTGTTTACATCAAGCCGTCTCTCTTTAGTGTTAATGTTTAGTTTTGTCTCTCAATATTAATTGAGAAAAAATGTGAACAAATAATTGCTCTTTATTGCCATGAATACATATGGATTTAAATGTTAAAAATATGTTTATACTATATTAAACATGAGATATAAATAAATTTACTTAAAATGTTGCTGAATATGTTTCGATTTATCTTACCATTTTGAAAGCTGGGTTTTTATTTCTGAGGTTAACACAGAGTATGTAATTTGGATCTGTAAGGTTTATACCATACTCTATCGTGTTCAGTTTTAAAACTCCAACTGATTATAAAGCACAATCCTTAGTTCGGTATCTTAAAAAGAATAATTCATTAATGATTCCAGGCAAATAAAACAAATGAAATAAACGCTCAAGTATATATGGCAAATATTAAAATAAATGACTTTGATTTATTAAGAAAAATAGGATATCTTTTTAAATTATTGATTCATAAAAATTAATTGCTTTGTAATTAATTAGTACTTTGGGGAAATCTGCGATTCAAAGGCCCACCCTGTTTCTAACGATATGTATGCAGGAAACGATGTGCTTTAGATTTGAAAAAATATAACATCAGTTAACATATATTATTTTTCTCAATTGGTATTTAATTAGTTTAATTTATTCTCGAGGTACTGATTGTGCTGTGAACTAATGTGTAAAGCAAATGGGGATAGCAGACATCATATCAAAACTAAATACAAAGATCTTCATACATGTACTTAACATGCTTCATACATGCTGATATTTTATTGTAAAGCTATCTTTCGCACTGAAAATATTTCATAACATTGACATTACTAGAAAGCCCGGCGGTCATACGAAATGACCGCTGTTCTAGATATTATAAATTGTAATTAAAATGATTTGTGCAAAGGTGTCTGCTAATTTAAACTGAATTATCCAGGGCAGGCGGCGACGACACCCCTTTGCTTGCTGCCCCACGGGGTTTCCCCCTTCTACTTGTTTAATTGCTTAAAGTAGAGTGCAATGAAGGAAACTACTGGCGGTCCATTTCCTTCAGAGCCACCGCTAGCTAAATCAACCAAGGTGATTTAAATAATGAAATGTTAATTCACATGTCAAAGATCTCTTTGTACACAACATTTCTTGTGTAGATCTTTCCATCATTTTTAAGCTCGCCTTGCAGAGGACCATCCATTATTTTTAATTTTACGTCCGTTCTTTCACCAACTCTTTAACAGGCAACATAAAGTTGATCGTGTCCAAATGCAGGCTCAGGTAAAAAAATTACAACACGCTTAAGCGTTTGGCCCTGAGACTTATGGATGGTCATAGCAAAGGCAAGTTTTACAGGAAATTGTCTACGTCTCAATTGAAACGGCAATCCTGTGCCGTGGCAACTTCACCCCATTGGCTAGTAGAGTTAGGCAAGCAACCAATAAACTATCGGCGACAAACAGACACTTAAGCAACATATATACCTATGGGGTGAAGTAACATTATCTTCTCCGAAACGGCTGGCTCCCGGGCTTAGCGAAGCACACCGTTGGATTCCGCAGGTCCGTGGCACGCCATTTTGACCATTCGCGTCTTCTTGGGACTTTAATTAGCCGAGATATTAATTAAAAACTAATTTCCCCCTACGTTTTGCCTACATTTTCCACCTTCTTTCTTGGGTTTTCCCTATTAGAGGGATTTGGCTATGTACCAAATTATTTTTTCCCGAATATCTACGGAACGGCGCCGAGTTGAAACTCGAGACGAGTATCCTCGAATTCCAAAAACTTCTCCGAATCCATCAATATCGTTCTCATTTTCGTACGGCTTTAATCGGCCGAGATATTAATTAAAAATTGCGGATATGTTAATTTCTGCGCTAATTTTTCCGAGTGGCAACAATAAACTATCGGCGACACACACTTTAGCCGCTTATATATATAAAGATTATGGAAGCTTAAATGAAAAATAATCTACTGTTAAATGCAGTGACATTTCACAAAGAACATTCTTGTTGGCATAGAATATTGAATACTAATTCAGTTCTCTTGGGTACCCATGTTGGCAGAACTCTTCGAGTTTGTCTGAGTCGACATACAAGCAGCCATCACTTTTACTAATGAAAAACCGGGATTCATCAGAGAAGACAATCTCGTGTCGTTCACTCTGCTCTGCAAGAAATTCTATACACCATTACAGTTTGGCAGTATGTTACTAAGGTGTAAAAATAATCACAGAAACGGTTGGCGGTCCAAAATCCAGAGCGTAACATATGGCGATGTCTAACAAATGACATTCGCAAATATAGTACCTTTCGTCATTGCTGCTCGAATATTGAGAATGACTTATACGATCTTCCAAAATCATCTTGATGAGTTGATAGTTTCTTGTTGTTATATGTGTACGCGACCAAAATGTTCCCTTTGTGATCTATGTCCTTCTTCAAACCAGTTTATACATACTCTTTTAATCATAAGAACACTCACCCCCACTCGCATAGCAATAGCACGGAAAGAAATATTGAGTTTTCTGATGCCAATATTACGTGCCCTATAAAGAATCTAACGTGACAATGCAGTTGTCTTACAAGACGTAACGGCTTCCTTACTCGCTCCTCAACAAGGATTAAAATTCCTGTCTACTCATAATGTGCTTTGAAGAGAATCAAAGCTAATTTGAATCTGGATACGTTTCGAGCTCTCAGTTGCACAAGAGCTTCAGGAAAACTCCAATGAAGCTAAAATGTTAATCCGTTGCTTTGTATTTTCTGCTTAACATATCGAGGGAAAATTTGAGTTACATTCTATCCATATATTCTGCTTTTGAACAATAGAAGAGGATACTTATCTTGGAAATTTTGATGATATTAACTTTTTTATTTGAATATGGCAAACTGCTAACAAGGATGTCGATTTAAGCATGGGGTGCCTTCGGAAAGGGGCTATTATTCACATGCACATGACGAAAACTAGAGCTAATTAGGAAAATCAGCAAAAAAATCAAATGCGGATGACCTCCCTTGTACGGAATATAAAAATTACGCATTTTTTGCTGCATTTCATTAAAATTTATTTCCTCGACTTTCATTAGAGATAAATTTCTCGTTCAATTAATTCAGTTCTCAATTTCTGGTAAGGCAAAAATACATAAAACCTCAAAATACCTTCATTAAAAATTGAAAAATATAGAAAAACATAAAACACCAAGTGCAGTTAACACAATTAAAAAATGTTTTTTACAATTAAAATTAGAGTTCCTACGCAAGAACAAGCAATTCGGCCAGCAGATAGGAATGCCTATTTTTCGGTGCACCAGAATGAAAGTTTACGTTTGTTCTTCTCGGTAAAAAGACACTAAAGTTGCACAAACTGACTTAACTCACTATTCTGCCACGTTTCAGATGTAAACAAATATGCCTGCTATGGTAAACAAAAATTTACAAGTATGGCACTTAAACAAAAATTTGGCATTTAAATAACTTTTAAATTATTGATAATTCTACAACTACTGCATGCGGATTGACTAAAGCATAAAAGCCTTAACCCGAAGATACGAACAACGTAATTCAATCATTTTTAAACAAAAGTGCATATTTTATCAACATATAAGAATTAAAAAAAACTGAACTCACCGTGCCGATAACAGTGTGGATATATATATATATATATATATGTACATACGTTTGGCCCTGGCGATTGCAACCAAAAAGAGAGGTGTATAACTGCATGTTATAGCAGTCCTATATACAAAATTTCAAATTTTTGAGGTTATTCCTTTTGAGTTATGCGAGATGCATTCATACATATGTACGTACATACAGACTTCACAAAAAAATCTCTTTTGAATCTATTTTAAATCAATTCATTATCCGTTTGGGGAAAACAGTCCTTTATTCTGTGTCCTTACGTACAGACGGCACGCAAAAACATCGTTAAATTGCATTCGGTAGTGATGAAAATAGATATTTTCGTTGAAATATGATCCCCGGAATTTTTCGTGATTACAATACTTCCTTTACTTCGTACAAGTAAGTAAAAATGAAACCTGCATAGAAAATTAAATCAGTAAAGTGGATTAATTAATTTTGACAAAGTCTTCAGGAACTGTCAAAGGAGAAAGAATGCCTTTGGACGGGTAGTTTATAACTAATTGCTTCGTGGTTGTGTAGTTACACGAAGCAAATTATAGTAACCTAAAGCAAACAGAGTCTTTACCCTTTGAGAACCGAACTAGCAAGCACACTGCATTGGCAATTAATGAGGGTAATTCGTATATACGAGGTAAAAAATTATTCGTATCGCCTTTTTTGAAGTGCACTTTATTCAGGCTCAAAATAATAACCGACAGCTGAATTTAAATTCTTATTCAAATATACTCTTAAAAGCCCCCATTTATATGGTGTAAAGTTAGTATTTTCTGTTCTATAAAACACATTTGAAACAGATTTTTTCCCGTATATGTTTTAGATTTTTGTAAAGTTCGTGAAACAAGCATCAACTCTAAGTGCAATAATATAGTTAAAATTAAGTAAAGTTTCAATAAAATTAGAAAATGAGTTCTAAAATATTTTTGGCACAAGCAAAGAAGTCGTTTTTCAATTAAAACTAATTGGAGTGTAGCTTATATAGTTTTCTAGTTTTTAGGTATTTTATATGTACTAAAGATTCCAAAAATTCCCAAAACTTTTTATTAAATCATTTAGTCAATGTTTGATAAGGATATAATAAATTGCAACTCAATTAAATTTACTAAAATTTTATATTAATTTCTTGTGGAATTTTCCCCATCGTACCCATTTGCCTTAAGTTCATCATTATGGAACAGCTATCACTGACACCAACCTGAGATGGTAGAAAATCTAAATCGGAATCTAAATAAATAAAAAAGACAACAACTAATTTGCTATATTGTAACTACAGAGCTTGTTTACAAGTTTTTAGACCGATTTCGATAAAGAATTTAAAAAAAGCAAATGTTTTGAACAAAACTTTTCTGGCAACAGTTTATTATCTGATTGTATTTTTAAACTTTTCTATTTTTCAAAAATTTCGCATATGAACGAGATGGTGGATTGAAGGATATGTTTTTGCGCTTTGCGAAAAGAAGTATTTCTATTCCAGAATTAAAATACGTAGTGAAATGAATAAATTTAAGCAGCATTATTACTAGAAAAGGGCAAAACAGTCAATCATTACTTCTACAAAGAAATATGACTCCAAACGATTTCCTGAATAATATACGTACTGTTTCTGGTATTTCTAAAGTTAAATTGTTGATCGTAAGACAAAATCCGCCGATGCAGAAATCAATTGAAAAATCTTTAAATACCATAATGTTCACCAGCTTCTGCTTAACTATAAGGCAGAACAATTGTAGAACCCTGCATGAAAACTATTTTACGGCAGATAAATGGAATTACTTTGTAATCCTTTATGAAAAATGGATTTACCTAAATGACTGAAAAAAATCTATTTATTATCGAAGACGAAGACAAAAATGTGTACTAACCTGGTTCTGTCAATTCAAAGAAAGTTTAAGTAAGGGATTCATGTTTGTGGAAAAATTCGCTTGCAGCAAGAAATTAAAAATAAGAAGATTTTTGGAAAAATGTTAAAATCAACTCAACCAACTATGAAGAGAATGTTACGGATACGATATTTTATCCCAACGAATTTCAAAGAGTGAAACTCCATCAAGACAGAGTAACATGTCATATTTTGAAAATTACCACTGCGTTCTTGGAAACAAAATGAAGACTGATACAGATACTGCCCAAATACCTTTTCAACGTATTCCTGCAATGTCTTCTGAATGTTCAACTACGGACTACCATGATTTTGGTCGCTTGATAAGGTCTCTTTATAAGCTCAAAACCACAAGGTTTGATAGGTTCTGGAAAGCAATCGAAGAAGAATGGAAATCATTACTCGTTAAAATTTTACGAAATGCCCTTTCATCATGTAAATCATGATGTAGACTTAGTGCCCAGAAGAAAGTTTACTTTAAAAAACCTTGATCTTTAAAAAATTTTTTTTGCCTTTTACACATTAAACAGCCCCGAAATCGTTCTATAAATATATTATCACCTTCTGTACATACAGGCATGTCGTCAGTCATTAGAATCCTATGTTAAAAATATAAGAATCAATGTAACGAAGCTAACGTAAAAGACATGTAAAGTAAGAAAACATCATATAAAGAAAGTAACATGACATTATTTTAATCGATACCTATTATTTTGTTTTCCGTTTTAGTGTTGTTTATGTATTTTAATTTGCAATTGATGCCCTATTATGCTTTATTTATATAAACGCTTTAAGCAGGCTTGGCAGAATTATCGCATTGAACAGACAACAAAGATTTGTTTTTCTTCCGGAAATTTCAATCTCAAAATATTCACGGCTTAAACTGTCAACATAGATGTATCCACAACACTGCCAAAAGAGAGTGACGTCATCATGCTTTTTTGCGTCAACGGAAAGATTTCTTAAATGCACTATGTTGAAAACTTACTTCTTTTCTAAACAATTCTGAGAAGAGGAAATCTTCATCTCGAAATTTTATTTTAAAATTCTTGCACTTATATGTATAACAAACAAAGCAAAAGGCTGAAAACATCATATTCTTTCCTTCAATATTTAATACAAGTATAATTACTACTTAATGTGCAAATGTACTTACAAATGCTTTTAATAACTTCAATGAATAATAAGTCCTTCTCAACATATACGAAACTTAATGAGCATTGTATGAGAGCAAAATACACTTGTCAAATGTTATGTATTTCTTGAGATCTTTTCAATCAATCAGTGTAAATGTAAAAAGTATGTATAATCTTAATAAAATAAAAATTCAAAACTCATACTTTGTGTATATAATTAATGAAATTTATTCTGGTTATGCAAACACGATTAAAAAAAAACCTATGATTTATCACATTGGCTATTAATTGTCCTTATCAAAAATTATGAAAAAGCAAATTCCACAAAGAAAATCTACCCAATATAAACCCAAATTAAAAAAAAAAATCTGATGTGTACACCACATGACTACGGAATATGAAATTATACGCATTTTCTTCCTGCATTTCATTTAAAATTATTTCCTCGAATTTCATTAGAGATATAGTATTTCTCATTCAATTAACTCAGTTCTCACTTCGCGGCAAGGCAAAAGTGCATAAGAAGTCAAAATATTTTCATTAAAAATTAAAAGATATAGAACGACATAAAACACCAAATGCAATTAAAACAATTTTTAAAAAGCAAATTTTACAATTAAAATTACAGTTTCTACGCAAAAGCAAGCATTTCCGCCAGCGGGTAAGAAGACACATTTTTCGGTGCACAAAATTAAATGTTTGCTTTTGGTCCCGCTCGTCAAAAAAGACACTGAAGGTGCAGAAAAATTTAATTCACTATTCTGCTAAGTTTCAAATGTAAACAAATATGCCTGCTATGGTTAAAAAAATTAGACTTAGCCGCCCTTAAACAACTTGTTCATAATTCTACAATTATTGCATGCAGATTAACTAAATGCATACAATCCTTAACCAGAAGATACGAATAGCATAATTCAATCATTTTTAAACAAAAAATGCATAATTTATCAAGATATAAGAATAAAAAAAATGAGCTCATCGAGTCGAGTAACAGAATGGGTATATATATATATATATTATACTTTTGTTGCGGCCGACTGCAACCAAAATATGAGGTGCACAACTACATGTTATAACGATCCTCTATACAAAATTTCGACGTTCTGAGGCTACTCGTTTTTGAATTATGTGAGATACGTACATATATACGTACGTGTACGTACAGACGCCACGAAAGAAATTTTTCCTGAATCCATTTTAAATCAGTTTTATAATTCATTTGAGGAAAAGAGTCCTTTATTCTGTCATGCACAGATGACTATTACGTACAGATGTGATGCAAAAGCATCGTTAAATTGCATTGGATAGCGGTTCAAAATGGACATTTTCGTTGAAATATGATACCCGGAAATTTCCATGATTACAATACTTTCATTACTTCGTACAAGTAAGTAAAAAGACAGTGTTCCTATAATACGTATTTTTACACTTTTATCATATAAAAAGAATTCGGCATGTTATTTTTCATAATCAGTGCAGAATTATTCATTATTTTTTATTCGATTAATCATGCTATGTACAGAATGTTAACTATTAATATGAGTATTAATTTCGCACTGGCGAAACAAATGATTCTGCTACAAATGACACTATCTAAATTTTATCCATATACATTACGATATTCTTTACCTTTTGAATTCCGCATAGTTCTTATTTTGGTTTTTAGCGGTACTGTTATAATGTGTTTCTACTATACGCCCATGATCATGCGGTTCCATGATCAATAGCCCATCGCTTACGTTTGAAGATTTACTTGTCTTCACACGCTCTTAGTGTCTTCAGACTAAAGAAATCACAAGCTGCGAGAACCTGATGAGTTTTCCAACTATTGTAACGCCCTGAATGTAACGCCCTAGTGATGTAACGCCCTGAAGAAAATATACTGTTAGGACTTACATAAATGATCTTGCTATGTAGCATCACATCTTGCGTCATTTACATTCACGGCATATTATTCTGACAGTCATCAACTGACAAAAAATACCAAATCATCCATCAACAGATCGAACAACCAAAGTTCATGCTATGCTTATGTTACCTTTGATAAATTCATTTCATACAAAATTCATACTGTTTGACTTTCCTATAATTAATACTTTTACATTTAACAGTTTTCACATATATGTCATTCTTATGCATTTTGCTTTTTTACAGTGTCAACAGTGACGGCTTCACTCCCTTAGATATAGCTGTGATGACACTAGACATATCAATGGCAAGGCTACTACAGTCTTATGGAGCAAGAGAATCAACAAGATGTAAGTGCTTATTTCAATGTTCACGTTATAGTGGTTGTACTTCACACTTTTGAATTATAATTTATAACATTTTTCGAATAAAGGAGATGTGAAAATAACAAATAACGAAATGAGTATTTTAATCAATTCCGGCGGCAATATTTTTATGAAAAATATACTTTTTTTTTTTTTTTTTTTTTTTTTTTGTGATCTCTCGGGAAATAATTCTATCAACAGCAAGAATTGATTCGTTGAGTTCAAAAACGTCTTGCAGTCTAGAGTATTATTACAAGATATCGGTGAATTACCCATTCGTTAAATATTATGTATTTTCTCCTCCTTTCTGCATGCCTTCGTTGTTAAACTGGAAGCACGCTCGGCGCGTATTTATGAGGTCCAAAAGTTCAAATCCCGGCGATAGCACTGCGGATTTTTTTCAGTTTCTTGAGTTCGATAAAATTCTAATAGACTCTACAAATGGTACCCTAGCTCAAAGATGGTGGACGACAATTCGTCACCACTGGGATATAGAGATTGGGTCCTCTTATCCCCAGTCACCCTGTAGAAGGAGGAGCATATGAGATATTTTCTCCCTTCTTTCTGCATGCCTTTGCCGTGTAACTGGAAATACGCTCGACGCTTATTCAGGAAATCCAGAGTTCGAATCTCGGCGGGTGCATTGCGAATTTCTTCGATTTCTTTCCTTGGAAATTTCGAAAAAGGATCTAAATTTAAAATATATTTCCTTTCCAAAAATAAAATTAACAGTATCTGAGTTCAAATAAATTAAACTTTGAAGTAAATGAAAACAAACAAATTAAATATAAAGATATTATTTAAAAAAAGCACGAGTTTGGAAACATTCTTGCATGCTACATCAGGTCCACCATTAAGATACCATGGAAAATATTCATATAAAGGTATTTAAGATGCAAAGTGAAAATTTCAGAGCAAACGAAAATGTAAAACATACGGATTGAAAAGAATTTCATAAAAAATACGCGGACATAAAACAATTTATATAACTGACAGCAGCTTCAGAAAGCGAAAAAAGACTATTCTATTGCAAATTTTACAATAGAAATCACCTTTTACTTGAGAAGTCTTATCAAGAGAAGTTAATATTATTTAACAAAAGGTTATGCTTTCGCAATGTTTGAAACAATGTTGAAACACATAACGATTACCATTAACATAATCTTATCATGGCAAATTTCAACATAAATTTGACGCGTATGGAGCTTCTGCGTAACGAAAAACGGCATAAAGAATTTAAATAATGTGTAGAAAATATACACCAGGAAAATCGGCTTTAAAATAATTACACATTAGTGTAGGGAATATAACAGAAGTCGAGAAGGATATGAAGATGGACAAGTGTACATAACGAAAAACTGTTTAATTACCAAGAGACACGATAAATGGGTACTTAAGTGTTATCGCTATCACTTTAGTAGAACTCGCCAAATTTTTAGAATGTGTCCAACTGTGGCAACCAAGCGCATAACAGTTCACCAGGCAAACTGCTCATAATACACTGACTACCAATAAGTATTTAGACACCTATGCAAATGACGATATCTGCGGTCCTAAGGTACGTCACGGACTCCGCCGGTATATATCGTGTAGGAAACAGTATCGGCTTTAGTCGAATGCAAGATGCCTCGCAGTTCGGAGCTCTCTGATTTCGAGAAAGGTATAATTATCGGGCATCACAAATGTGGCCGATTCATAAGGGACATATCTAGCGATCTGAAGTCCCCAAAATCGACAGTGGCCTATGTGATTAAGAAGTGGAAGGTGAGCGATGATTGTCGGAATGTGCCCCGAGTCGGCAGACCAACGAAACTGAGAGATAGAAACCGACGAGTGCTGTCCAGAGAAATTAGGAAGAACCGCACCCAACCGATGGCCATCATCCGCGAGGAATTCCAACAGGCATCCGGGAGTATTGTTTCAATGAATACCATCCGTAAGGAAGCACATCTGCTTGCTTTTCATGGTCTTGCTGCTGCCCATAAGCCTTTGATCACAAAGTCCAACCCCGCTGCTCGGTTAATGTGGTGCAAAGCACATCGAAATTGGACCGTAGATCAGTGGAAACGGGTTCTTTCGAGTGACGAATGAAGGTTCACCCTTTGCCGTTCGGATGGCAGGGTCTGGGTCTGGCGTCTACCTGGAGAACGTCTCCTGCCAGAATGCATTGTGCCAACAGTCAAGTTCGGCGGAGGTGGATTTATGGTCTGGGGGTGTTTCTCCTGGTATGGGCTGGGACCCTTGGTCCCCATTCATGGTAAGCTCAACTCCGATGCCTACTGCACTATTTTGGATGATAATGTGCTTCCTACGTTGTGGCAGTTTTACGGGTTGGACCCCTGTTACTTTCAGGACGACAATGCCAGTTGTCATATTTCGACGCTAACCAAGGCTTGGTATGGTGCCAATGGAGTTCATCGAATGGACTGGCCTGCCCAGAGTCCAGACCTGAACCCTATCGAGAACCTCTGGGACGAGTTGCATCCCGGAATTCAGGGGTGCACTACTCGTGCAAAATCTGTGAAGGAACTTCTATGTCTTCTCCAAGCCGAGTGGAAGAAAATACCACTAGCTGTCATACAAATACTTGTGGAAAGTATGCCCCGGAGGGTCCACGCTGTAATTACCTCTCGTGGAGGCTCTACAAAGTATTGATTTTGAATAAAGTTAGCTTTTCTTTTCTATCACAGGTGTCCAAATACTTATTGGTAGTCAGTGTAGTCCTTCAGTGAAGCAAAATATCGCCTTTTTTGCATGCGTTCTTTTTGTGTATTTCAATGCCTTTTATAAACAAATCGTGATATTTAATACCTTAATTTTAAAATATGCTTTAGTGGAATTTGTTAGCAATGGAAGAAATTGTGGTAAAATTTCTTCAGGAATACAGAATTTTGAGGCAGAGTCTCCAAAGATAACAACGAGAAGATGCATTTGGTAGTTAGCCGATGTTACCGGATTTGGTGCGATGCTATATCTCTGCAATTTTCTGATGTTTCTTAAGTGTAAATATATTGGTGTATATTTGGGAAAAATAATAGCTAAAAAAAATTTCAGAAATCTTTGAAGAAAGGCGTATTTTTTTTTTGCTATATCCCATAATGCTTATTTAATAATTAAAATTTGGAACTTTAAATTACTAAAGTACATTTGCTTTTCATTGACTGATAATGTCTGCTAACTTAAAATAAATATCGATAGTTGGAGAATTTTTCTAAAAATAACATTTGCGAAAAACAACTTGCTACCGATAAGTAACTTTTCATCTGTAAAAATTGCCAATTGCGTCCTATTGGTTCCATTAATGCATAAGTACCGAATTATGTTTGCTGTGGCCATCACTGTCATCAACTACTTGACTAGACACACTACTTGTATCTAGTAAAGAGGCCGACGCGTATCATCTTGCATATTCTGACTTCCCTCGTGATGCTTTTTCTTTTAAGCCACTTAGTGTAAACGAACTATTCCGAAATACAATGAACTTCGGATTCTCGCTAAACCAGAGATAAACTGATGTTGTATTACAGGAGTATGGAGACCATGAGAACACAAAATAATGTGCAGGGGAATTGATATTAAAGAAGTTCGTTCACACTCGGTGGTACGCAATCCAAATGGCATTCCATGAAACATTACTGGAATCCTGAGTGTGAAAAATGTCAAGCGGTGACAGTGCATGGTACATAACTTCAGGATAAGTGATTTTTGGAACATGATAGATTCAAGGAAAAATTAACAGTGACTTAGCAATCCATTTGGTACCGTATAACGGTGGTGTCTGCAAAGTGTAATTAAGATTGACGTCGGAGTAATAAAAATTGCTCTTGTTTAGCTGCCCTGCAAATTATGAATCCGACGAAACTGACGTAATACCTTCGCAGCATTGTAATCTTTCACTTAACCCAGTTCCATGAGTTCACTGTATTGTTTCTGTGAAAGTCTCAGTTTTCTCTGCCATAAAATGCGTAGTCTGCTCAAGCAATTCGTTCCTTTCAATATGTATTCCTATATTCCAGTTATCTTGCTTACAGTCTTGAGTTTCATCTGCAACTCTTAGTACACATATTCTGTCACAAGTGTGTAGGGTTTATATTTATTTTCACTGACATTTATTTTAAGTTTAAACTATCTTTCCTGTTTGTAATGTTGTAAGATTCCAGGGGCATGTTGTTTGTGCATTAGCACTGAAGGCGTAATGAGTACGTTTCCTCAAGCACAGAATTAAAGAATCATAAGTCAAAAGATTAACTACGAAATCTTTAATAAAATAGGATAATTTTGCTTAACTTAAGCATAACAAAAAGTAATAATGTTCAAGGACATTAAAATTGAAGCATGCAAAAGAATAACTTACATAGTATCATCATCAGTACTAAATATCATCAGGCTTACCTATATTATGCAATAAGAAAAATAAACAGGAACATACTTTGCCATCGTACCTGAAAGAGAAGAAAGTACTGCTGGATTAGACCTTTGGCCAGGTACAAGTAGCTAGGGTGAAATAGAAATATACTGCATTGCACCCGAGTTTTACTTTCTCTCTCCAATATATACCTTGGCGCACGTTCGTTTCGTATGCCTTTCGACTTTCATAATGCAAAATACCTAAATTTATGCTAACATATTGTTTCTGTTAAAGTCTCAGTTTTCTCTGCCATAAAATGCGTAGTCTGCTCAAGCAATTCGTTCCTTTCAATATGTATTCCTATATTCCAGTTATCTTGCTTACAGTCTTGAGTTTCATCTGCGACTCTAGTACACATATTCTGTCACAAGTGTGTAGGGTTTATATTTATTTTCACTGACATTTATTTTAAGTTTAAACTATCTTTCCTGTCAAGCCTTACTTTCCCCTGGAATTGCCAATGCCAGAATATGTAAATTTTAGTAGAACGCGCAAATTATTCAAATTGTCAGCGGAAGTAATTTGAGTTAAATAGAAGGGAAACGAGTTCGATAGTGTGCTTTCTTACTTCACGAGCGTGGAGATGGCTAGGTAGAAATTGAAGAACCACGCGTTTCGGCCTTTGTGCTTGCCTCAGCAGATAGTCGAATCTTTCAACTTAATATTCAGAAGTTTGCTGAAATATCAGCG
The DNA here is from genome assembly GCF_044657685.1 of Stegodyphus dumicola. Classification (NCBI taxonomy): domain Eukaryota; kingdom Metazoa; phylum Arthropoda; class Arachnida; order Araneae; family Eresidae; genus Stegodyphus; species Stegodyphus dumicola. The sequence goes on along the minus strand of NC_140776.1, from coordinate 158,304,929 downwards.
GTATCTTAGAACGCGGTTAGGTTAGTTACGTTTAGAGAGCCTCGTAGGTAGTATCTTGTTATTATTCATTTTTAGTTTCTTATTTTTATTTTACCGCCGGGTCGGCGTAGTTTGTGAGCGTCAAATCTGTATTTTCTAAAGTTGAATAAAAAGGGATTTAAACCCTTCTCAAGACTTTGCGTACTTTCCAGTTCATAGCAGTCACCACTATTGTTGCGTGCAGGTTGGGGCCGCGCAACATTACAAGTGTTGGCTCAATTTTTTAAGATCAATATCTCTGTTAGTTTGTGTTATGCGTATAGCATTCTAACATCTTATCCAGCTTTCTGTTACACGTAAAATCTCATATCTTATGTTCTTGATATTAGAGTGTAGTCAAGATACGTATTCTACCCAGCCTTCATTTACTGCGACAGCAGTATACGAAATTCCTTCTGAAACATCGTAACAGATTCTTCGTTTTCTGTGATTTCGAAGTGGCTGTAAATTGGTCAAGTTATTTTATCCCTACCCTACATATGTCATAAATGTCTTTAAAGTGTAAAAATTAAATGAATGTAAAATATAACATTGTAATTGTCTAAACTTACAGAACTTTAAGAAAGATTTTAAGAGTAAAAGAAATTACTTACATGCAATGTTGTTGTTCGTGATATGGAATATAAAAATATCCAAATTTCCAGACACCCAACGTTTTTTGGAAGCAAATTAACCGTTTGGTCTTTAAGTTGATGTGGCTTCTTTTGTATCCTTTATCCGAAATGGTAAACTCCAGAAATATGGAAATAAATTTACTGCAAAAGCTAATTCAGAATAACTAGAACTATGATAACAGATTAGCTTTCATTTGTGTTACCTAGGAAGAGGACATTAATGCTTGTGGCAGACTCTTAATCCTTTGTGTTACGGAATTGAAGTTTATTGTACGTACATCTAATAGCTAGGATTACTGGGAAATTAATACTTATTGAGTACAATTAACAGAAGCCTCTAAAGCCATAATCTCTTCATAGATAACTGTGAACTCTTAGTTATTAACTGTTATTTTTGTTTATTAGTTGTATAGCTTCTTGTTCAGTGTGAGTTCTGTAGTGGCTGGAATTTCTTTGACACAGCTTATAAAGAGAAAAACCTAAGGTAGCATGACTATATTTTAACATGCTTTAATGCATTCACGTTGTACAAACTGCTCGTGGAAGACATCTACTAGTTTTACTTCCTCAGTTGATCTTTGAATATATAGCGTTTGATTTGCTTTGAAAGCATAAACTATTTCCAAACCTTTAACAGACGTAAAGCAAAATATTGTTGTGTCTGAAGTAACTGCAGAGATTTGAAAAGGGTAAAACAACCTTTTAGTTAAACTAGAACTTTGAACATAAACGCAGTTCTTGTGCTAATATTTCGAACCACCACTTGTGGAGATATAACACAAATAAGAGTCAAATTCAAATTTGAAACGTAGACTAGTAATCACAGACTGCATGTTTAAATTTAAATCTAAATTGAATCAAAACCTCTAACTGACGTATCAAATATAAGCACTCCTCAACTCATTTAAATCCTAGGGAGGAAAAGGAAAGTTGTAGTAAAGGCTGAAATTATAAATAACTGGTTAATTTAAATGATAAATCTTATAATGGTTTTAATGATATTAGTTAAATAATAATTTTAATATAGAATATGCCATACAGTGGCGTGCATGTGTGCTTAGTGTCTAATCTGCATGTTATCAACTGGGAGCAAATACCACACATGTAACACTTTTTTCAGCTCATTTAGAGATCATAAAGGCAAGAAAAAACAGCTAGGTCTCGTTCGGTGTTGTTCCATATCGATGGCTTACATTATGCTCTAATATTTAATAGCTTATTCTGAATACTTCGTTTGCAAAAACATTAATTAAGTATAGTGCTGATTCGTGAAGTCTTCGTGATCAGCTGCTTTCTATTCCATAGTCCATTAAAAACAGAAGAATCGCGAGAATGTTGAACATTTACTTCTAGTCTGTCACATATTCCACAGCAAATATATGCAGTCCTGCCTGAACACCTAAGCTGATTCTTGCCCAACCGAGGGTACATCGGTTAAGTTTGCCATTCAACTATGTTCGACTTGTAATCTAATTCTTTCCTCTCTTTGGATCATTACGCAATGGGAATGGCTTTGCAAAGAATATTTGAATACATCTCGGAAACGTAGTAAAAGCCACTGCTTTCTAATCCATAAAACGGGTTTTTTTTGTTAAAATTACTCATTGCAATCTATGTGAAGGAATTAATAGAATGCAAACAGCAGTTAATTTACCAAACTGCGTTAATAAACAACATTTTCCGATCACTGAACTCAGACATTCATTTCCTTGTGTCTTCAAAATGGTTGTCAGCAATCTGAAACACCACCGAGCTTGGCCGTCCGAGAGAGCTAGGAAGCGGTCCTCAGAAGGTCGTCATTTGTGAAAGGCTTGAAACTAGTCTTCTTCACACTATGCATTGTCTGAAACCTCTGTCAATAACCCACATTTGATACTATGCCATATATTTAGACTGCTGTGCTTTTCAGCCTATGACAGGCACGTTTCTATTCCAGCCTACTTCAGAAAGAAATTTTCAGAAAACACAAATGCTTTTCTGAGACTAACCTATTTATATGTTTGAAAATTTTTACAGATCTCTATTTTTAGATTAAGGGCCGACACTTCATAAGAATGAGATTCTTTTTGCTCCGTAGTTTGTGTTACGTTTATCATTAAACTCTTCTGTGAACTTTATTCAACAGCTACATAATTTAGAAGTCAAACAACAAAAATCAGCGCGTTGTTTTTTTTTTTTTTTTTTTTTTTTTTTTTTTCAAATTTCACAGGATAGTTTCGATGGTTTTACCGTAGCATCATCCTCAGCTGGAAAACAAAACTGAAAACTGAAATTTTATGCTTTTATGATGTATATCAGTTTTTTTTTTCCCCAGTAAAGGATGATGGTTCGGTAAAACCATCGAAACTAGTCCTGTGAAATTTGAAAATATAACGCTATAACGCTGATTTTTATTGTTTGACTTCTAAATTAATATTTGTTGTTCGGCGTGTTATTGTATCTTAGTTACGTAATGTATTTAATGAATACTATACCAAAATCAGTTTCGAAAGTAGTATGTATCAATTTATAATTGAGATAATTTGATAACTTTGAAAGCCATTATTATCTTATTCAATATTTAAAACAACGAAAATATCTTCAACGAATTATGATTATTATTATTCTCGAAGAAAATTTCTCATACAATTTGCATCGTAAAAGTCTAAACAGCTCACGTTCACAGGCTTATTTCTAAGTTCTGTTTGCTTGAAATTTAAATAGAAGTTATAAAGTTAAATGTGAAATAACTAATGCTAATGCTAACTGACGTTACATTTTGGAGAAGCTGACATTGCCATTATTAGAGGATTTTTTTATGCTAGTACGTATATTAATGGTTACGTTTACAACAAATCAGGAGATATCTGTCATTTCCTCTTGTAATGTAACAATCAGACATCTAATGGATTTTCAAGAGTTTCGAGTTAGACTCCAGATTCTAGCAGTCTTTCTTTCCATTCCGGACTTCTGTCTTCTACTCCTGTCTCCGACCTGAATACGGTGGTCAGTAACACTAGCATAATCAGCTAGGCTTTTTTGACCCCCTTTTCGGACGCTTTACAATCGGAATTAAAGAAGAAAGGAAAAGAAATTAAAGATATTTATCTCATGTTCAACTGTAATGTGAGTTAACGCATCTGTCCAGTAATTCGAAAGTTTTTAACTCAATTTTGAGCAGGGGTACATTTAATTTACCTATTATACACCATTTCAAGTACATTCTTTCCATGTTTACAACATTTTGTCCAATTGGTTTTCCATTTTTTCAAATTTGTTAGGAACAATTACAAAGGAAGATTCAAGACATTATTGAAATTAACTTAAATCGTTGATAATATATATTTTGAAAAATTTATTCTAATACTCATAGCCGTCAAGACTCAAGATCTTGACGGCTATGAATATACATACTATCCCGTTTTACCTTCGATGTCAGAAGAATTATGATGGAAAATGAGTATACAATCAATTATCCAATGAAACACATCTCGTCACAACACAAACAGTTTAATATTACAATTCTATTTACAAGTCTAATTAAGTGTCAGTTTTAGCTTTGACACCTCAAAGCAATACTCAGAACATAAATGGCATAAAATATTACTCATCAGTTTTTAAATACTCATGAAAAACATCTCAAAAAGTTATTATTCTCATTACTTAAAACGAAAGTAAACAATAGAACAAACTCGAAAACGTAGATGTAAAAACTCAACTATTGCCAATCGCGATTTACTAAATTACATCAAAATAAAGATAATAATCAGGTAGAGGTTCAACTTCACACATACACTGCTACAGAAATATAACACTACACTGCTACAGAAATATAAATTATTGCAAAATATTGCAATATTATTACAAAATATTGCATTTTGCGCTCTGAACTACATTCCGACAATTGAATTTATAGAAAAAAAAATTTTTAGTTGCGAGAAAAGTATTGTCTTTTTCAAGATGTACGATCTGGCTTTTGTATTGATTAAATCTGTTATCGATAGAAAATACATTTTAACAAAACCTATTGTTGCGCTAAACTGCAAGTTTATCCGGGTTTACTTTCCTGCTTCTATCAACAAAAATTTTATGCTTTTATCATGTATATCAGTTATGAATGAAATCTCTTATTCTTGTCTTATTTCTGTTTTAAAGTTTAGAACTCTAAGCTGAAATCAAAATGCTGATTGATTACTTCTATTCATCTGTGTTCTAGCTGAAAAGATACAGGAAAGATTACCTTTTATTTTACCTTTCCGTGAATGGCAATCAATGAAATTGTTCCTTCAATTCAAGAAATGAATTTTAAGCTGGAAATTAGTCATCCTGACTACTCCGTTAGCAGAATATTTACATTGCATTTGCAGTCATTTCATCATTAAGGCAAATGTAGAGTTAATTTATTTTCAATTATAACTATTAAAACTGCAAAAACTGTTCAACGTATCATGCTATTAGAGCTATTTCTTCAGGATCGAATTAATTATTTGTATTGTTTAGAACATCAACTATAAATAGCAATGTAAGTTCCACAAGGATCGTACTTCAAAAGGTATAACCTTTTTCATTATTTTTCTAGTATTTACCTTTTTGTCATCGAAAATTAATTTGCACGAAAGAATGTGTAAAATTTATAACAAAAGTGTTACGTGATTTAAATATTCACTAAAATTATTGGAAATCTAAGTTTTCTTTCTGGATTTGTATAATACATATTAATATAGGTAATTCGATGGTAAAAATTAAGAAACAGCAAAAGTCGCAATAATATTTAATATTTATGATGATGTCGAATGATGATGATGATTAATAATAATAATAATAATAATAATAATAATAATAATAATAATGGACATTTTAATGAAATTGCAAATTTTATCAAAAGTGATTTTAAACAAAATTGTTTGTTTTTTAAAATGAATTTAATTAACGTCTCTCGAATCTTGTTTGTTTTCCTAATAATGACTATACTTATGACTGTATTTTTAATAATCCTAAATTGAAAAATTATTTCATTTGCATAATTCTTGAATTAATTGCACTTTGAAAATAGAATATTTACAACAGTCGGATTCTTCTGTTATTAATTTTTTTTGTATATAGTATTTTATTTCGGCTACTAGAGTCGTCTGCCTGTCTGTGAGATCTTATTTCCCAATGCGCAGTACGCATCGCAGCTCGCATTTTGTTTTTGCATTCTTGCAAACGTTAACTATAACTTTCACGCTTTACTTTTTGCTGTGTTGTGTTCTAAAATTGAAATCGCAAAAATAAAAGTTGTACTACAGTCCACTCGCAAAGATGTATTCTTACGTTTATTAATTTAAATTTAATATACCGCTACGCTACATATTTAAATTTAAATATTTTAAAGTTATTGCCGCTTTAAGAAGTTTATGATATATTCATTTCATTTGATATAATGTGTAAATTAATGAATAATGCTGATTATGTTGTAGAAAAAAACAGTGAATTTTTTTGTTAAGCTAATGGTCTAAAATTAGAGATATTGTGATAAATGTAGATACTGTGTTTTAGATTTTGTCTTCTTTTATCAGTTGTGCAGTGATACCAAATAATTTGAATTTGAGTAAAACACCCACAGACTGTTCTTTATTATATTATGCACAGAAAACTCGCAAATAAGCTGAACCAAGTAAACACGGATAGTCTAACTTAATCTCAAAGTGTAACTTCATCTTCATTGTGTTATCTCAAAAGACCTGAGTGAACAATTAAGTTCTGCGATCCTTAATTTGCTCGGTCAGTTACATTTCACACTTTTGTAGCCAATATAATCTCATCTAGAGTGCAAATAAAACACCATGTTTAATAAAAACGTCAAATAGCAGTTCTTTAATATAGATTGCGTAATAAAGACGCATTATTCCCTCGACTAAGAAAACTTTATCTGTTAAACGTGTGCTATTCTCTATCTACATTCTCAAGAGATCAAACTATGCAATCAATTTGGAATGAATAAATAATACTCTTACAGTGTCTCTGACAGAACACGCAGTTTTATTACAGTTTGATAAATATTTAAGAGCCCTCTAAGAGCAAATAATGCGGAGAAGCACGGACTTCATATTATGACTATGTATAAATTGTGGAATATCTTGGGAAAACGACTACCAATTGCGAAGAATCTGGAATAATCTTTAACTTATTCTTTCAGGACTGCTCATGTTCTTTATACTCTAATTTTCCAATCATTTTCCTTCTAATTTTAAATATTTTATTAAAAACCGTGTTTCAATATTTGGCCAGCCTTCCTTGGGTATGAATACTTGGGGAATTATAGCATTCCGAGTTAGTGTAGTTTGATGAATCTAAGAGTGTTCTAAAGTCCGTATTAATCTTTTAGTGGGTGAGTTCTTGTATACTTTAAATTTTATTCACTTCTCTCCATATTTGGTATTCCATTACAATGTAATTAAAGCAAAAGTAAAGCTATTAAAGGCAGGGGACATTACAAACTAATTTTTTTCTGTGTGAGGCATGTTATAATTTGGAAATATCTTCGTCCTGTTAACATAAATTCTGTTACTAATAAATATATTTTACACGTAATATATTTAAATTTTATAATGTTACTTAGCAATTATCATGTAACTATTGTGATTTTTTTTTATTTATTTGAAGTTCATGAAGTCTATTACCAAGAAATATAAAGAAAGAAAAAATATTACTCGTACGTCTTTTAAATAAAAATAATAAAATATTATTTAATTGTTAACCCATATAATCATAGTGATTTAATTAAGAAATCTTAAGAATTCATTGATATCTGGAATTTTAATTTGTAGAGTCATTAGGGTTTTTTGATGCTGGATACATGAAAAATGAGCAGTGCGCTCACCGGAATTCGACCTCCGCACCTCCTAATTATGCGTCGAGTGTGCATCCAGTTACACCACAAAGACATACGGAAACGAGGGAGAAAATACGTTATATACTCCCCTTTTAAAGGGTGACTCGAGACGAGAGGACCCAATCGCCAAACCCTAGTGGTGACGAATTATTGTCCATCACCACTGTAGGGTCATTAGTGTTTTTAACTCTGGAGACGTGAAAAATGAGCAATGCTCTCGCCGCTGTTTGAAAACCAGACTTCACGAAAACGCCTCGAGTGTGCCTCTAGTTACACCACTAAAGCATGCGGAAAGAAGGTCGAAAATACTTTATAAATTTTGACTAATTATTCTAAAAACAGTTCAATTCTCGTGCCAATCGAAATAAGAAAATGATTGCCAAAACTATTGGGAATAAGTAGCATTTTTCTTATGTGTTTCTAGTTAAACCTTTATTGTTGGCAATGTCTCTTAGTAATACGGATGTCTCTTGCACTGGTATTCATTCAGGAGACAATTCACTTTTATTATTTATAACCAATGATTAAATTAATTCGATTTTTACTCATTCCTAAGTATATAGCAGCATTTTGAAGCAAGCTTTAACAAATCGTCTGACTGAAACAAGTTCTTCCGTGAAATATTGGTCTCTCATCCGTTCTGAAAATGCTCATCTTAAAGCTTTAAATGCATTATTACTTAATATAAAGCATTTTATACGAACAAAAAGGCATTTAAAATTTTAACACCTGCATTTCTTAAGAAAATATGTAATTACATTTTCTTTTGTGAGCTGAAAATTTAAAGAGAAACAAAGGACTTGTAAAACGCTCTTAACTGATTAATTTTTAACCTGCTTTTATGCAACTAAATAACAGTTAAGATATTCAAAATGTGTTTCGATGTTTTTTCCTTAACACAATGTTTCTCAAAATTTCACTACGAAGCTTCATTAATATTATGTTTAATGACACAATGCATATATTTAGATCATTCTCAAACAAATCAGACCGATGAAATCAAACCGTGTCATTTTCATTTAAAAAATCTAAACAGGGATGATAATTTTTAAGAGAAAATAATGAGCTTTATTAATACATTTATTCAGATAATAAAAATTCTGAAAAACATATTTCTGCATGCGTACTTACTTGCTTATTTGCAGTAATGAAAGTAGGAAATTTAATTAGTTCATTAGTTTATTAAGCTTAAAATGCGTTTGTGAGTCGTCCTTGTAAAATTCTACAGAGCTTTGCAAAGGAGTTTCTGTATGAAATCAATTCGTTATGCATTCATTTGTCTCATTATATATAATTAGATATTTCCAAGTATTTTTATAATCAAATACAAGTTTGAAGTAATTTTGAAAATAAGAAACTTCGTAATATTTCATTTCTTTAGATAAAGAAGATTTACTATAATTTAAAAATCTATTGAGCTAGAAAAGGGAATCATTTTTGCGTAGATATGTGTTTGCCTAACTAAGTGCAAGATGGTTTTATTTTAATTATAAAGGAGAATGATGTATTTTAAAAACAACAATAACGCATTTATTATTCTGAGTAACGCATTTTAACGCATTACTCAGATGCAACAGTTTTTATTACTTGAACGAAATAATATGATTTTAATATTGATAGATTAAAAATTAATAAATTTAAAATTAAATTAAAAAATTAAATAGTAATTTAATAAATTAAATATTGAATTAATAAATTCAGTATTAATTACGAAATAATGAATAAATATGACAACGGTTCTTTAATATCAATGTTTTATATTATGAAATATCATCTCTGAAATTCATTTCTGAAAATTTTCTTGAAATAGAAGTTTTTCGTCTTTGTAATCCATAATGAAATATTGTCCAAACGAACTACGTAAAATTACTAAAACATTTCACAAACTGTTTCTTTATGTTCATCAAAGTAGTTCATTCAACATGAAATCTTTAAGTTAATTAAAGGATGAAATCTGATTAACGATTTTTTTGCCATTACCAATGATAATGAGCTTTTATTAAGGATTCTAAGGATAATATCTGCTTTCCGTACTGGAAGACAAGGGAAGAAAAATGAAATCCACTTTGAAGCACCATTAATGAAAATTATCTTGACAGCATTGTTATCATTGAGTGATTTTTCTCTTTAATATTGTATAGTAAGACCCTGAGTTGGGAAAGTTATTTTTTTCTGTTGAGTAGAAACTGTCCAGCAGCTCTTATCTGATAAAAATATCTGAATAAGTAAATGGTTGCTAGTAATATCTGATTATATCAATTGTAAATCCAAAGAAAAAAACTAACAGTTTTCCTATCAGACATAATGCTTTCATAATAACTTTGTAAATAGCTTTTTAATAGTAATATGTCTTCCTTATCTGCAGATTTTCGTCTTCCGTAGTCGTTATTTCTTTAGACTTTCATTTATTTGCAAAGCAAATTATTTTATAAAGATTCGTTTTCCTACTTTTGCGTTAGGAAGGAAAAAAATGAAATCAGTTCTGGAAACACCAAAGTAGGTCACCTTCAGTTCCAACCCACTCTCTGAATTATTAATAGCTAAAGGAGTAATATGGAATTTTAATACTCGTCCCATTTCAAGTAATAAAATGGTGAATTTTAATGTTTTTCTTCAAGCAATTAATCATAAATAATGAGTTATTCTTTACATAATTAATAAGACTATTTAAATGGTAATTGCATCTATATTTTGAATTAATTCAGTAATTAAATTTTAAGTAGGAAAATATTAAAATTTACACAAGGAAACTATTTTCATTATTATCTCTCTCTCCCTGTTGCAAGCGTAGGGTTAGAAAGAATAAATAGCAGATGAATTTTTTTTTTTTTTTACAAACTTATTTCCTTTTATGGTTTATTTTTACGGTCCTTATTTCCTTTATTCCTTTTACGGCCACAACTTGGTTGCCTCTAAAAATATTTCTTTAAAACATTAGTTGACTTTTCATATAGCATGTTAATTATGTTAAGTTACAGCTGTGCTGTCAGTTTTATTTTCCAATGTAATGTGAGTAACAATATTGTCTTACGACGTGATGTATTTCTGCGACTGAAAGATTTGTGTAAATTTAGCCCAGTGAATAAATTTTGATTAAACATATTGTCATCTACATAATTAAAAATTCATTTCATTGCTTTTTCAGATCAGATAGGCCCTAATATGTTTAGGTAATCAAAAGTAATTTTTAGTTTAATTTTATTTAAAAAAGCATACTTTGTTTCGTAGAAACGAAAATGCTTTGTTATTTTTTAAATGCATCATCTTTTTTTTTGAAATAAAATACGTGAAATGAAATAATATTTTTTTTTACTTGCGTAACATTAACCCTTTGAAGGATAGCCTTTCATTCAACAACTGCCTGAAACGGCCGATATTGCAATGTTGTTTTCTTCCTTCCCCCTAAGATATGCAGTAACAGGCGTCATGTCCTCAAATGCATTGTATCAGTTTATTGCAGACAGTTTGCTCTAAACGACTAATGGAAGCTCCTTTGTTAAGAAGTAGAAAGGATGTCATTTGAAATCTTCGCACCTCTTTGTGCGTTAATGGAGGGGAGCAAAAGGGCAGGATGAGTAATGAACGGGAACGGGCGATTCGGTATTTGAGGCATACAAGGTATTTTAAGGTATTTGGTACTTTAAGATTCAGACTCCGAAAATCCTCCGATTGGCGCCAGATGAATGACGCCATAGGAGACCAGCGACAGTTTCATACTTGCCTAGATTAGCTCAGTTATGCCTGAGATACAGTAGTGAGACGCTGCTCGTCGCTCTGACATATATTGAAGCTCATTCTACGTGGAGCCAGAGTTTTTGTTTGTATACAAGGTTAGCAGTGTTTACTTTTTATTTATACATGAACTGAATGAAGATTTTCCTTATGCTTCTTCTACTAATTCGCATTATAAGTGCTTAAACAGCCCCGAATATTTTTGTTATATTATGTGGCAGTTTAGCTATTCCTAGTCGAAGGACAAACATCAGTATATTTGTTAGGCATGTCTATTTTGCTAGTGTAAAGTGAATACTCGTGATCAAAATAAATTACAGGGCCCTCACAAAGTGTGTAAACAGTGTATCGAGAGTTTATGGATGTTGATGAAGGAAACACTTTCTGAATTTCCATTTGATGTAGGTATGATTTGGTGAGATCCTAAAGATCACTCAAGATATTGTTTATATTTTCATACTCAAAACGAAAATACGTAATAAGAAAAACAAATATAAAATAAAATATCCTAGTTTACCGTGAGCTATACACCCGATGCCTCACTCAGCTGGACCCTCAGGACGAGTTTTTAAGGAATTGCCCTTTTTGGAAATACAGGAATACAATTACCCGATGCCTCACTCAGCTGTACCCTCAAGACGAGTTTTTAAGGACTTGTCCTTTTTAGAAATACAGGAATACAATTTTGTTAGTTTTTAAGGAAATGCCCTTTTTGGAAATACAGGAATACAATTTTGTTGAATATCGAATTGACCCCAACGACGAGGAAACTGAAGAGGCTTCAGCTCATAAGGGACGTGAACAGAATGAGTTAAATTATTCGATCATATTACTTTCGAAGTGATGGTGGATTTGTTTACTGCCATAAGATACATGATTTAGTGGAACAGTTGGCAGTTTCAACGTATAACGAATTAAATGGCGATTGTTCATTGATAGCTAAAGACGGAGCTTGAAGTGTGACCTCCTCCACCATGGAAATTTATTTGGTGCAGTCCCAATAGGCCACTCAGTTTATTTGTATAAATAATATGAAGACATAATGAGAGTCATTCATTTGTTGCACTATCACATGCACCAATGGGTCATTCGTGTTGCCCTCGCAATGGTCTGCTTCCTTCTTGGCCAACAACGCAAATGTACCAACTATCCCTGTATTTTATGTATGTGGGTCATCACTAAGGAACAATCGAGCTAGTGAGAAGTATTGGATGCAGTCGAATTTGCCGCCAAGATCTGACCTGAAACCTGGTGATCCAAGAATTCCTACATCAGCAACTTGTCTACAGAAAGAATATTATATATTTTCATCTCTGCATATAAAACTGGGTCTCATGAAGTAATTTACTAAATCTTTGCCGACTGAAGGTGATTATTTCAAGTGTCTCATTTGGGCATAACCTATCCTGTCATTTGAAAAGATAAAAGTCAGCGTCTCTGATGGCTCACAGATTCGGCAGCTCCTGAGAGATAAACATTTCATCAAAACAATGACGAACTTCAAAAGACTTTCTTGGAGGGAGCACAGAATGACAGCGAAACTGAACAGTAACATTTTGAGAGCTTCAAAATCCTCGGTTGCACATGAGCATCAAATTGAATTTTTTTACATAGCCATCTTGATAGCTTCCAAAAAAATATTGGTATAGCCATCGGTAAGGTAAGCGATTCCATCAAAATTTAAAGGTCATAAGGCACAATATTGTCTTACGATGTGACGTATTTCTGCGACTGAAAGATTTGTTTAAATTTAGCCCAGTGAATAAAAATTTGATTAAACATATTGTCATCTACATAATTAAAAATTCATTTCATTGCTTTTTGTAAGGTATCTTTGTCATAAGGTAGATGGGATGTATACTGCGCAAAAAAAATGGAACAGTTCTGTATCTTCCGTTCTACTGGGCCGATTCATGAAATTCAAATTACGTTTTTCAAATTCGAAAATTATTTATTTTACACATATATTTCTAATTGAGAAGAAAGTAGAAACTCTCAGACTGAGGTAGAGAACGTTATGAAAATTGTTCGATAATAAAGCTGAACGTTTCGCAAAAAGGAATATAAAAATTTCAAACATTCCCTAAAAAACCAAAAAACCTCATGAAGGAGCATTTACAATGTCGTTTCTCAAGTTAAACACGAATAGTTAAATGTATTTACATGTTAAGTTCGCAGAAATATTCAAGAAGGAATTTGCTCATTTAAATCATTTTCATTATCTGTTTCTTATAAAAATATCACATTTTTAATCGTACAGTGAAAAAACTGTAAAACAAAAGTTTCTTTTTTTTTTTCGAGTAAAGCTCCAATGTTTGGTAAAATAGCATTCTTTATTAGTTTCAAAGTTGACTCATAAAACTATTAATACTATTAGCTCTGTAATTTTTTTCACCCCAATGTATTTATTTATGAAAGGCTAAAAGGCTAATGAACCTTTTACTGATTAACTTTTTTGCTTCACATGGACCATATAAAAAATTAGATTCTATTGTTTGCATAACTTATTACTAGTGTTAACCTACCTGTTACTGAAACTGTTCCCATAAAATCCAATACCTCATTCTGAGAAACTTCGTAATAGGAAGTGCTTTTGTAAGGTCAATGTTCAGGAAAATAGTACCTATATGTATATTTTAAGTCTCATATAGTATTATCCTATACACTTAAATTTAATATTTGGAACGAAATTCTGTTACATTTTCATTAAAGAACTGTAAAATACATTTAGAAAGGATTTTTTTTTTCTTTTTCAACGGACCATGTTACCTTCTGCAGTTAAATGCTTATTGCTGTGAAATCATTCCTTACTGCACATTTTACTTACATCTAGAAGAAAACATTTAATATCCCATAAAATCTAAACATGAAGTCAAGTATTTTCTGTCTATCTAATTTTTTATTATTTTTGTTCAAAGAAAAAAACACAGTTTCCACTTGGAGAGAGTAAGTTAAAGAGAAAGGAGTTACTTTTCTTTTTAAATTAAATTTTTGAATGCAGTTTAATTTTCAAGATTCTTTCTTCTTCAAAGAGGTATCCTTTCCATTTGAAATAACTACTGTTATATAAAAAATTTAGTTTATGTTATTAAAGATTTCAAATTTAAATGAAAGTGAGTAAATTAGTAGTAAGAAAATTTTGTGAGTTAAAAACTTCGTTATGTCTCAATTCTTTAGCTTTTGGTAATGTCTCAATTCTTTAGCTTTTGGTAATGTCTCAATTATTTAGCTTTTGGTAATGTCTCAATTATTTAGCTTTTGGTAATGTCTCAATTATTTAGCTTTTGGTAATGTCTCAATTCTTTAGCTTTTGATAATGTCTCAATTCTTTAGCTTTTGGTAGCAATCTCACAGTTCAGGAATTTAAGAGGAGTCTTACAGTTCGTGTTTTAGGAAAAATATATACAGTGTGTTGGAATTGCCGAAGGTCAGTGAAGGAATGAAAGTGCTTCGGGAGAGGAGTAAGCAGTTTGAGGGTCTCGTTTTTCAATTAAATCGGTAGGCCTGTCTGAAAGATTCTGGAGTATTTTGTTTTCTGTTGACAAATTGCTTGTTTCGAACGGAAATGCAAAGAGATTTTTGTTAACTGGGCTATTAAAGACAGGATGTTATGTTTTCTTTGTTCTTTTAAAGTTTTTGCTCATTTTTGAAAGATAACATGAGGCTTGATGACTCATGGAGCTTTTCTTAGGCCGGAAAAAGGTTTAGTTATTTTTATGTTCGCGTTTCGATTGGCTGAAGGATAATTTATACATTAAGCCATTGGCTTGAAAGCAGTTTTAATTTTCTTAAGAGGCTACTTATTTTGACAAGTGACGTTTCACCGAGATTTTTTCGGAACTTGCACTGCACGTATGTGGATTTCAGATTTGTCTGAGCTTTGAAAACAATTAAGCAACGTGACTTGCTCCCTCGCTAGCTACACTTTCCTGAGTTTAATTTGCAATATCTGCATAGAATTTTTTTGGGGTGTTGGCTTTACCTGGTCCGCGCCTGGCCACAAAGATGTATTCGAAGAATATAGATTCCGGGTGTATGTCATGACGCACACTTTGCTTCCGTATCGATCACACTTGATTCCGATTTATGGAAGCATACCTGCAAAACAAAATGTGATCTGTAGTTCAAGTGGTGTTTTAAAGGAGAATGTTGCTAACATATACCAGAGCCTATTAATGAATGAATGTGTGAATTTTGTACAAGGTTGTATTTAAGAAACAGAGACGTGAGCAGAAGGTGCAGTCACCATACGTAGGCACTGCCAGCTTGTCAAAACATACTTAACACTTAAGAAATTAAAATATAATACACGTAAGGCAATTTAATGTTATCAGATTGCTTCAGATTGCAGTGCATGGCTACAGTGTTTTTTAACTTCTCCTGTACGGTCATTTGGAATGGATTCTACGAGAATGAACTTAATATCGGTGGAATAATTCCAATATTTTGTTTATTGATGATAGATTAAGTCAAAATATGTACTGTAGGTAGAAACGAATATTTGGAGGGGAGGAGATTTTAAATTTACCTGTTTAGATTGTATTACTTTTACGAAGTTAGATCAAGTGTTTAAATTGTGTTAATTGTAAATTAGCAAAATTAGTTATTGATAAAGTGAGGGATATTCTTAACTATTTCAAAGGGAATTTTAGTTAAATAAAAGTAAAATAATTTAAATTTCTAATGGAATCTGAGATATTCAATATCTCTTGAGAGCAAACATGGTAATTTTTTAATGTTTAACTTTTAAGCAGAGTATTAATTATTAAAGAAGTTTATTTCTGTAGGGGTTTTGGCCAGTATCCCAACTCTCTTTCCTTAGGATAATCCAAAAAACATGAATGTGTTTAAATTGTAAACTCATGTTTATGATTATTCTGTGAATGGACTATTAAACTTTCCTGTACGGAAAGATTCTAAGAATGGACTATTAAACTTTCCTGTAAACTCATGTTTATGATTATTCAATGAATTCTATGAATGGACATGTGATCCTATATGATTTAGGGGAAATATGCCGTCTGCATTGTGAACCTAATTCAATAAATTTTGATATTTGGGAATTAATTAGTTATGGGTACTGCTGTTTTACAGGTAACTAGTGGGTGACAATGAAATTATTAAGTCTTTGGAATGTTATTAAATTTTTGACCCTGAAATGTTCATAAAGATTTGATTATATGGTAATTGAAAATATAAATTGGCATATTATTTTTAATACTCATAATTATGTGTGAATGGTGTTCCTTTATATTTTGTATTGATGTGATGTGTAATACTAGAGAAAAGGGACTCTGTTTTTCGAAAACGGATTGTAAAATTGGTTTAAAAAGTGGATTCAAAAGGAACTTTTCCTGTTTTTTAACGTATGTATGTCTGCATATATGTTTCCAATATCTCGCGTAACTCAAAAAATATCATCAGTAGAACCTTGAAATTTTGTATTTGTATATTGGACTGCTATAACATCTAGATTTCACATGACAAAAATATTCATGTTTGGGCATTGAGAAATTTCAAAATAATTCATTTGGGGCAAATAACGAAATCCAACTTTTAATGCGGTCTCCAGTTCCCTATTCGTATATTTGTTGAAGTTTTAATACTCGTTGAAAAAAAAACAATATAACAAGTTTGACTTTCGTACGACAAAATTTACTGCGGTATTTAATTTTAAAATTTTCGTTTTTTATGTTATTAATAAAGATGAGGGATAGGTTAATTAAATTAGAATAACTCGAGGAAGTAAAATAGGCCCTTCAACGAAGTAGAAAAAATCTGTGAAAAAACATTAAAAAACTGTGAGAGTCATCACAGTTTTTTTTTAAATACAAGATTCTGCATTAATTATTTTCACAAAAAGAATACGTTCTTAACCGTTAATTTTTTATCTATCATTACTAGTATTATCTACTAAAAATTTGCATCCGAAAACATAACATGCGTAATTATCCTGAGCAACATTCGTATCAAGAGCCTAAAAATTTCTGATTAGTGATGGATGAGGTAATTTTATTACATGTGTAATTTCCAAGTTTTCTTCCGCCCCCCCCGAGGAGTGGAGAGGGTTTTTTTTTTTTTTTTTTTTAATTTTGCATATATTTTGTTTCTACCCTGGAGTGTTATTTGGATTCAACTTTTCTTAGTCTGTAGTGTTTTTATTATCTGTAGTGATGTTGAACTGTATAACCTTTTAATCAAATAAAAAGCATATAAATACGTTTCGTAATATTTATCATAATTGTCTTTTAGTTCGAACGAAGGAAAGCAAAGGCAGCCAACTCTTATCACTAGTAAAGGAAGCGGAAAGGTGTGTCGAAGATCTCACGTCATGTGTCCTCAGTGCAGCCACGAGCGGCAGTCTTTCCATGGCGTTACTCAAGGTTCAGAATCAGTTTTATCTATTTGTTTGCATTTATCCGCTATTTTGATAACACTATCCTAATTATAATAATATTATAGTACAGGATATTTCAATTAGTAGCTTTTGAATCATCATCAGTAACGATTAAACTCTTATTAACGATGATGGGGAATATTAATAAATATTGTTGGTGTTTCTTTTTAAATTGCCTCACATATATATCTTTTTTTTAACAAAAACGAATCATTTATGAATATCTGTATAAATCCAAATAAATACATAGTGTCTCGTGCGAAATGAAACTCATTTTCATTTGCAGATACAGTAAGACCCCGCTTAACGCTGTTTCGTTTAGCGCTGTTTCGGTTTAGCGCTCTTTTATTTCAACCCGGGGATTCTCCGAAATTGTGCGCAGCGCTAGGTTTCCAAATAACATATCCGAAACAGTGTAGTTGTGTTTCTTGCTTTTTATCATTTGAAACATTTGTTGACATTATTGTAAGTTTAAATTTGTATAATACTATAACGATTAATACAGTGACAAATATTATGATCTTTAGTTTTTATCATGGGTGATAATAATAAAAAACAAGAAAAGAAAGCAACCTAGAAAAAGCATTTCACTGGAAACTCAAATGCAAGTGATTAGAAGATTAGATTCTGGTGAACGTCAATCTCAAATTAGTGCTGCATTGATTTTGGCAACTTCAGCAATAAAGACAATTCTTAAGAATAAAGAAAAAATACTGTCATCGGCAACTGCAACTGCGTCAAGCTCTACAACTAGAATTACCCGTTCTAGAAATAACATTATAGAGGAAATGGGAAAACGACTGTCTATATGGATTGACGACAAAATTGAACGCAATATGCCATTAAGCCAATCTATCATAATGCCTTCTTGACAAAAAGGCAGAAAATTGGAAACCCAGAATAGACTGAATGATCTGACTGCGTATTTTATTTGTTTTTAAAAGTATATGCGTTTATATTGTTTTTATTTTTGTAAGAAATAAATGTTTGGTTTTATTTTTATTAAAAAAAACATTATTAAATTTAATGCCTAACCATTTTTTATCCGTCTTCCCCTAACCCCATTATTTACATGTTAAGATAGCCTCGCTTAGCGCTGTTTCGCATTACGCTCTACTTCGATGGAACGTATCCCCCGCGTTAAGCGGGGTATTACTGAACGCATATTTGAGGAAAACACCGTAAAAAAATAAGCATGCTTCAAAATTATGTTTCGCTGCATTTTCTTTTTCAAAATTTGTGGTTGAATATTTTTCGTGGCCTGAGCCAATGTTTTTCCACCACAGATAGTGCCATAGAAAAATGTCTAGCAGAAGACTTTCATAGTCATAAGCCATGACTGATGAGACGACATCGAAAATATCGCGTATAAAACTTTTGATCGTACTGACATATTATAATGTCGCTCAAACATGTTATAATAACAATTTCATTTATCCTCTTCCCTAAATATCATAAACTGGATTCAAAGATTCTGATAGCTTTCTATATTGATAGAAAACTTGAAGAACCAAATAACGATTCTCTGATACCTCCTTAATGAAACGAAACTTCTTCGGGTGAAACATTTAATGACATTGTGAGAATTTATTTAAATAACAGTTAATTTTTGTTTTGAAACAACTTTCTCAATACTCTCGCTTCCAATCCACTCTTTCTCGCCAGAATTTAAATGAAGTAGTGCGCGTGTATTCTAATGAGGTAAAAAGAATTTAGTATTTAAGGGAAGGTTTTGGAAAGTGGGTGTCCGCCGATAACATCGCGGCGAAAACATCGCGGATGAAAACGTCGCGGAGAAAACAACGCAAGGCGAAAACGTCGTGCTACAAAACATCGTGGAAGAAAACATAGCAAAGAGAAAACATCGCAGTTCTAAAACATCGTGCTACAAAACATCGTCGTCGAAAATAAAGCGGTTCAAAATCTTCGCAGTTTAAAAACATCGTCATCGAAAATATCGTGGTAAAAAATAAAGTATCTACAAATCATCGCATGACGATAACTTCGCAGACATGCTTTTTTCAGATTTTAATTATTGTAAATGGCTATTCCCATAATGATTTGTGAGCGCAGTATGTAAAGAAGGATAATTTTTATTTTCACATATTTTATTAACTAATAAATGTTTGCTGAAAAAGTAAGAAGGAAACTTAAGCATAAAAAATTAAATGCAAATTATAGATTATAATTTTCATGAAAAATTACCAGTAAAAACTTTATAAAAATGATTTATTATGGCCTTTGTTAGTTAACTATGTCGGTTTAAAATTCTATTAAATGCTATAAGTTGCATTAATTTTCTATGCTTAAGTTTCATTCTTATTTTCTCAGCAAAAATTTATTAGTTAATAAAAAAGTATGAAAGTAAAAATTATCCTTCTTTCCATCTTGCGATCACAAATCAATATGGGAATATCCATTTACAGTTATTAAAGCATGAAAGAAGCATGTCTGCGATGTTATCGTCATGCGATGATTTGTAGATACTTTATTTTTTACCACGATATTTTCGACGACGATGTTTTTAAACTGCGAAGTTTTTGAACCGTTTTATTTTCGACGACGATGTTTTGTACCACGATGTTTTAGAACGGCGATGTTTTCTCGTTGCGATGTTTTCTCACACGATGTTTTGTAGCACGACGTTTTCGCCTTGCGTTGTTTTCTCCGCGACGTTTTCGTCCGCGATATTTTTGCCGCGATGTTTTCGGCTGTAACCGGAAAGTGAATGTAGAAGCAGAAAGAGAGAGTGTGTTCTGCCTCCTGAAGGCCATCTTGATATCTTTGATTTACTAGCGATTAGACTTTTGTGGCACTGAGCACTTCCAGTCGTCTTGTTACTCAGATTTTTACGAGCCAGAGCATCCCTGCGCGTTAAGCGGCTAGTAAAAAGCTTTTAGGTTAACTTAATTCTACTCTATTTTACGTTACTTATTACCTATTCAGTTAAACCAGAAGTATTGGATTTTGTAAGCGCAATTTGGTGCCATTTGTGAATGCGATATGCGATATGCGACGGAGGGCGTGGGCACCATGCCTCTACCATTGAGGTTAATTGGTATAGCTCCACGTCCACCTATATCTAGAGATACATTTTTTAATTCATATTACAACTGCATTGACATTATTTGCTTAATGTATTACTACACTTGACAATACACGCTTAACATTTAAAACACTATTACGTTTAGAACACTGTTACTGCAATACACACATACATTTTACAACTGCTTATTATGTTACACATTACAACTTTTTTAAAAGCACTATCATTAATTTCTAATACGCTCTTGCTTTTTCATCTACTCGTTTGCTTTACATTTATAACACTTTCACCTTTAGAATTCTATTATTGCAATACACATTTACTTTTACGTCTGCTATCTGCTTATGTACATTATGTTTACTTCACTTCTTCTGTTAATGACTGCATTAATTATTACATTTCAATCTAATTGCTTGAGTACACACTTACATTTACTACTGCATACATACATTACATTACACATGAGAAATTAAAAAAAAATATCATTAATTTTTAGAAACACTCTTGCTTTTACATCTAATACATCTAATACAATTTTACGTCTAATACACTGCTTCAGTTAATCACTACATTAATTATTGCGTTTCAATCTATTTGCATAATTACACACATTTCCAGCTGCTTATATATATTACATTACACATTAAAATAATTTAAAACACTATCCTTAATTAAAAAAAAAGACGCACTTGCTTTACATTTATGACATTTTTGTTCATTAAGGTGGCATTTGTGAATATATTGAGTTAATAAAGGGTCCTTTACACCCTTTCTCTGAACGTTCTCGTACTTAAGGACAATTGAAGTCAGTCCATGAATTCGTGCGCATTTTTTGGTAAATTTTTTAAATAATATAAAAAAACACTATTTAACATTTTAATCAATTATATTTTTTCCTTTATTATCTACAATGTCTCGCCCTCTTACAGGCAGCTTTTTTATGACATTGCTGTAGAAAGTGGTTTCGATGCAAAAACCCTTGAAAGTTCATTGTGTACATCCTGTTTAAAGTTTATTTTTTTTTTCCATTAAAATATTTTGTATGGCACGAAATAAGTGAAAATCACTTGGGGCAATATCTGGGGAGTAAGCAGGAGGTGGCAAAAGCTCCCAATTAAATTCACTCATTTTTTGCGACGTTGTTCGAGCCGTATGCGGTATACCGTTACCATGATGAAACAACACTTTCTAGATATTCAACAATCGTGGGCATTTTTTGATCACTTCTGAGTTTAGACGGCAAAGTTGTTCACTATTAAACTTCTGAATTAATCGTTTGATTTGTTTCTAACAGTTCAAAATATTACACCATACTCAAAAACTAACACTCAAAAATCACACCGCACTCAATTTTTCCCACTTAAAATTTTGTAAACCATTTCTGGGCAGTTCTTACACTAGTAATGTGTTCACCATGCACACTATTAATTTTTATCCCTACAGACCTGGCAGATTCACCGCACGAAAATAAGAAATGTAGCACAGAACGTTTTTACTGATTATCTATATTCATCTTCTATAGGTACTAAAATGCGTTCGATATTTACGAAAGTTGGTGATGAACTGAATATATGTTAGTCAAACGATGACAAGTTTCAACAGGTTCAAAATTGTATTGTTTTAGTAAATGCGTCGTAGTGAATTCCACGCATACTCCTAATGCCCACGAACGTATGGACTGACCTTACACATTTGACGACTAGTTAGTTTATGCTCGCTAAGAATACTGTACGTTACAATACATATGTGAAATTCTGAACTCTGGCTATTTTTATTTTGATTTGTAGACGTGAAATACTTTTCTCGATATGCATGTTGTTAATATATTAATGAAAAATTACTTCTAAATAAAGATGGCAATATTTATCATATAACTACTGCAATAATTATCAATTACTTCTACCACTGCCAAAGCTTTGTGACTTCTGTATGCAATGTAACGTATAATTAGTACTGTAATATTCTAGTAATACTTGTTAATATCACTGTATTGCGAAAGCTATTTGCAGTTTTTGGACATAATGTACATTTCTTCCTTACTAGGTTCTAACTTTCTAATCTGGATGGCTGCTGACCAGCCTATTCCAGTATCGCATTTTTAACGTTTACAATGCTGTGTATTTCTGCTAGAATTAGCTTAAGTTTTTCCTAATCACACAAACACTGAGTTTAAAAACATGGAATAAGCTGGTTACATTTTGTTTGGAAATTGTTCTACATAGAAGCTATCAGCTGCTCTGCCATTACAGCGAATTTCCTTGTAAAAGAGATGGATACCGAAAGTGCATTACAGCTGCCATTACAGCAGTGGTGCATGCTTTAAATTCAAATTTTCTACTACATTTAAGAACTATCCTCAACACATGCTTTAAATGTACCGAACGATGAATCAGTGTTAGCACTCAACATAGCTTAGAAATGTATACTTATTTCCTTACTAAAATTTTTCTTTTTAAATTCTGTTGTGTAAAAATATATGAGCGTTAATTAGTTAAAGTGGCCTTTTTTTCTATGAACTGTCCAAATATATGGATAAGACAGCTTACCGCATTCTCTATGCTTATTTCGTGGATAAGTAATTAATACTTTCTGTCAGCAGTTGCAGATCCAAATTTGAAATCCGGGCAAGGCAGCATTTTATTTTCCATAATTTCCTGCATTAAAAAAACATAATGGCATTCTGAAATGTTCTCGTAGTACAGTCTAGCCACCTCACATTTCTCAAACATTGCATCTCTTATACTGGAGCACCACTTATTTGTATTTTTAAAGACCAATAAAATTTTACATTGAGGTTATTTTTAAGAAACATGAACGTATATATATATATCTGATAATCATTAGGAAACAACATGGCAACTGTTGTGTTGACAAACTTGACATTTCCTATTTTCTCTTTCACCAATAAGTTACAAAGCATTCCTATTTCCCAAATAAATAACACGAAGAAAGTGAAAATTTAAGATCTGAGTGAATTTTAGTGATACAGACTCTTGATTTCGGTGTGCAAGGACTCAAAATAGTTTCTTATGGCTCCATAAGTATAATTTGAAAGAGTCTATCAAGAACCGAATCATCGACCGTTAAGAAGCAAGGCAGACGAACATGCAAGTAGTGAAATATGGGGAAAATCTCTAGCCTATGAAATAGAACTTTTGTAAGGAAGTCTGGATAAGATCGTAAACTAAACACAAATGTCGTAACAAGAAGTTTACTGCTCGGCAGTTCATAGCTTGCAGCCGCCACCGGAACTATTGCATCACTGCAAACTATACACAGAAAGTAGAATTAACAAGATCTTTATACCAGAAAGCAACTTTTATGTGTTTCACTGTCTTCGCAACAAAGGAAGATAGCTTTATTTCGTTGAAAGAACATCAGAAATGAAGTGAACATCAATGATCGCATGTTCTCTTTACTGATGCGTCGAGGTTTAGTTCAACATCTGATTCTAAATGTGTTTACATTTAGAGGCAGCCAGAAACGTGAGATGGTCCTTCAAATGTTATGGTACATGACGGTTCCGGTAATGCAGGTGAGTTGCTGTGGGGAGGAATAAAGATCAATGAACGTACGTCTCTATGCGTTTTTAATGGAGGATATGTGAAAGGCCAGAGATATCGATATGAGGTCTTACAACCTTATGTAAGACGTTCCAGAGGTTCATATTGATCTGACGTTTAATTTATGCATGATAATGCTATTTAAAACTAGCAAACCTTATGGATTATTTCCTTGGAAGTAAAGACATTGAGGAAACAGCGTAGCCAGAAAATACTCTAATCTCAACACGATTGAGACCTAATCGAGTAGAATCAGATGTTCTAAGCGGCGCATCAATAAAATGTATTAGAACGCATCAGTAAAACGAATGTGGATCATTGGTGTTCTCTCCATTTATGATGTTCTTTGCACGTAATAAAGCTATTTTTCTTTGTTGTGACGACAGATAAACACATAAAAGTTGCTTGCTTTCTGGCATAAAGACCTTTTTCATTAACATTCTAAATACAGTTTGCAGTGATACGACAGTTCCAATGGTAGCTGCAAAATGCAGCTTACTTAACTTAGATGTAAGTACTTAGATGAACTTAGATTGTAAGCACATTAGAATCAGATGTTGAACTTACCCTCGATTCATCAGTAAAGCGAACATTGGATTCTTGATGTTCACTCCATTTCTGATGCTCTTTGCAAGAAATAAAGCTGTCTCCCTTAGTTGTAAAGGCAGTGAAACACATATAAGTGGCTTTCTGGCATAAAAACCTTTTTCATTAAACCCTTCCGTATACAGTTTGCAGTAATACAACAGTTCCGGTGGCTGCAAGCTCTGAACTTAACTGCCGAGCAGTAATCTTGGAAAAGCAGTTACACGGAGGCATCCTGCTCTTGGATATATAAATGCCTTGAAAACCGCATTGTTGCATGTGTGGAATTTAATTTACCAAACTGTGGTTATCAGCGTTATTGCCAGCATGAAAACAAATTGTGATATCCCGTTGTAAAGTTAGGAGAGATGGCATTCCGTATTAAATTTTATAAACCTTAAATTTTTCTCAGTAATGTTTTCCTGAACTCTCCTTGTAATATATTTTTATCATTTTTATTGTGTCATGCTAGTGTTTCATACCTTATGTAGTGCTCTTAAATTTGTTTCCTTTGTGTTTATATGTTACTAGAAAGCCCGGCGGTCATACGAAATGACCGCTGTTCTAGATATTATAAATTGTAATTAAAATGATTTGTGCAAAGGTGTCTGCTAATTTAAACTGAATTACCCAGGCCAGGCGGCCAGGACGCCCCTTTGCTTACTGTCCCACAGGGTTCCCCCTTCTGCTTGCTTAATTGCTTAAAGTAGAGTGCAATGAAGGAAACTACTGGCGGTCCATTTCCTTCAGAGCCACCGCTAGCTAAATCAACCAAGGTGATTTAAATAATGAAATGTTAATTCACATGTCAAAGATCTCTTTGTACACAACATTTCTTGAGTAGATCTTTCCATCATTTTTAAGCTCGCCTTGCAGAGGACCATCCATTATTTTTAATTTTACGTCCGTTCTTTCACGAACTCTTGAACAGGCAACATGAAGTTGACCGTGTCCAAATGCAGGCTCAGGTAAAAAAATGCCAACACGCTTAAACGTTTGGCCCTGAGACATATTGATGGTCATAGGAAAGGCAAGTTTTACAGGAAATTGTCTACGTCTCAATTGAAACGGCAACCCTGTGCCGTGGCAACCTCTCACCCTACTGGCTAGTACAGTTACACAAGCAACCAATAAACTATCGGCGGCAAACAGACAGTTAAGCCGCATATAATAAAGATATTTATTTACTTCATTTTATTTGTTTTTTCATCGTTGCCGGTTTTTGCCGGTTGCATATTTCCGAATTCTATTATATATAGATGTTAAATTTATTTATTAAATATTAAATGCACGTGCTCTTGTATTTTTATTTTTTTCGGCTTTCTCATAATATTCGTCACGCGCTGCACTACACGGGGAATAAAACAATTTACAGTTACGCAAGCAACCAATAAACTATCGGCGACAAACAGTTAAGCCGCATATATATAAGATAATGTTTTGTATCATTCTATCCTCATTCATAAAAGTATAGTTCACATTTTCTGTGATATCCATGATTTTATGTGCATGTAAAAATAATCTTGGACATGAGTGGATAAACGAATAACATTAAATAACATTAAATGAATCAGGAAAAAGTATATCATCAAATGAATAGGGACTCAACATCACTTGAATTACGTGTGACTACTTTTACGTGTCCTTTTCCAAACATATAAAATATTTTAAAAGGTAATTTAAAATACTGATTCAATAAAATCTAATTTTAGAATTCCAATTTAAACACTTCTCCAATAATATTTTCTTTTGATAATATTATCTTCCAGTATACTAAATATTGATTCTATGGAGACATAAAAGAGACTATTATTTATTTTATTTATTTTTTTTTTTTTTTAAATTTTAAAGGAAAAAGAGAAACAGCTTTCCTTATGGAAAAGAAGACAGCAGCTTCTCTGGAAAATGAAAGCAGGATTCGAAAAACTAAGTACGCATCAATTTTCTGTATTTTATTATCCTATATTCTTAAGCAAGTGCAAGGCTGAAAGTGACATAAAAAATGATATAAAATCTTTTTTAAAAATTCCAGGCTTATACGTGATGTTTGTAAATCCTGAGACTTTTTCGATTCTTCTTTAGATATAGGACTGAAATTTAACAGGTTTTCATAAACCTGTCTTTTTTCAAATGAATAGATGATAAAGGAAAATTGAATTTACTTTTATCCGTGTTTATACCGCATTATTTTATGAGAGTCGGACTCATTCAACAGCGATCCTCTTGCTTATCTTTACTTTTTGCCTTGTTATCTAATTATTATAATATATTATTTAAAGCTCTCGTTTTCATGTTTGCTCTATGGCTGGTGTACTTGCTTTTAAATTGTGAAATGTGGATAACAGTTACATTCTTCAGTCCATTCAGGTGCTAGGATATTTTAAAATCAGCCGGTATATCCCCTTAAATTATGAATTCTGTGTTTCGCAGAGGGGTGTTTTAAATGGCAGGTATTATAAAGGGTGTTTGAGAAGACAAAAATGTACAGGAATAAAATCAAAACAAGTCGTTGAATTTCAGTTTGCAGTAAACGTTTTGCGTGAGCTATAGGGATAAATATTTTATACCCAGCAAAATGCCCAGTTGCGGTGAGGCAGCTTTACCCAAAACAGGGTTAGGGTTCCCATGAAGTGGCAAGAAAAGACAGGGTTGTCACATTTGAAGCAAAATCTCCCATTAGGCGATATTTGGCCACAAAATTGGCGAAATGTCACTGGCTTATAATGAGCTGGCAAGCGAATGTTATACATACTACAGTAAGAAGGAAACCGTGAATCGGTTCACTGCGCAATTCAATTTCTCTGAAGATTGTTCCACATTATAAACAGGATAAATGTAAATTATGTATATAAAATGATGCAATAAATTTTAAATATGAAAAACGGACAGATGCTGTGTTTAAGTGGATTGGGCGCATTTCATGTAGTTTTCAATATTTTTATTATTGAAAACACTATTACATGAAACTACTATTTACGAAATTTTCCCCACTGATCACAAGTGCCATATCTCAAAGATATTTTCGTATTTCTTTTAAATCCTTAACCATTCTTCGATTTGCTGTAGACCGTTTTGTAAAAAGACACAAAAGAAATATGGCTGTTTTTCTAAAGGTCCAGCATGTGCATTTAAGGGAAACTACACCATTCTTGCTTTTGGTAACTTGGCAGAAATGAACCTGCAGTTACATAGAGGCACCAATTACAGTTATACAGGGAGCAGACCCATATGTCGGCAGGTGGTCGCCAAGTTTAAAGACTTTAAACGTTTCTCTTCAAATATGGCAACAAATTTTAGTCGCCAAAGCCATCGCTAGCTTGGGGATGTCTCGACAGTTTAGAGAGATAGTTATTTACCTCAATGTTTAAGAGACTTGCCCCTGTAATCATATTTTTCCGGCAGAGCTTCGTCCTCTTCACATTATGTTACATTATGTAAACGCTAATGCAGTTTCACATATAGTTTCACTAAAATTAATTATATATGTACTGAATTAGTAACAATATGCTCAGAAACGTGTGCACACTGTCTAGAAAAAAAACGGAAAAAAGAAGTTGTAAAGATTTTGTTTTCTTTGTGGTGGATTGTGAAATCTTAGTGATTTTCAGGTAATGTAGGGCAGAATATCATTTCTCAAACACTAATATAAAATATCTAAATTTGCTGCTTCATTTATAAGAGATATTGGAACAGTTATTGGAATAAAAAATGGTTTCCTAGTGTTATTTATTATCTCTAAGATTACTTAACTATATTGATGAGAAATTATATCCCCTTATTTTATTATCATTGAGATACCCGAATTATTTAGTATCTGATGATTTCAGTATCTCTAAAATCTTGCTTTAAAATGTATTCCGTATCATAATATACTATCACCATAAAGTTTGGACAAATACATTGAACTACATACAAAGAACTTTTAAAGTCCATTTATAATGCTCATTTGCAAGGTATTTGGAAAAAGAAACTATGTCCATTCCCAATAACAAAGGTTCTTTAAATGGGGTAGAGAATTTTTTTAATAATATGTGAGCAATGCGTGTGTATTAATTCTGTGAACATAAAATTTAATTTTTTATTAAGGCCTATTATAATTAAAATTTCAATTATTTCTTCATTTAAATATAACGGTTTACTTTCTTTACATGCAAAAATGAAAAGTAAATGTTTGTGAACATATTTTATAGTTTAATAAGGTCAAACACAAATTTGATGAAGAGTAGTGTTTTTCTTACAACAGAGCCATTAGCTCTAAAACGATGAGCTTTTCTTAGTCTTTTCTTAATTTTAATCTACAATTTTAATCTACTATCTTGAATTTAAATTGTGGAGATGCTTAGCGAAAGAACAGAAAGAGAGGGAACTTCAGTCATTGAATTAGTTCTTAAATATCGTCGGGAATTTTGCCGCTAAAATTACTAAGCTTCTGGTTTTGAATTCATTCGAGTTGAATGGATGTTTTAATCTTTTATATGTTTATACAACGCAGACAGTATAAAAATTGAATTGTATTAAAGAACTTTCCCATCATAATTTTGAAATTTCTTTCATAAAATTCTCTATCCTTTTTCCTAGTAAATTCTGTGTTTCGAAGTGCAGTACTTAATAAATAAAAACACTTAGTAAACCTTTTAGAACACCATTTTGCAACCTGCCAAAGTAATCAAAATATCAGAACCCTTACCTTTGAAGTACAGTACAACTCCAATTATCCGAACTCTGATTATCCGAATCGCTTCCAGAGTTTAAGAAACGAATTAAGACGAAAACGTAGTGTTGGACAATTACCGATTTCAGACATTAAAAGGAACAAACTACACTTTTAAACTTCGTTTCATTGCTTGGAAACGAAGATGGAAGCTCTTCAAGAAAATCAGTGCAGCAACAAACAAAAATTTAGAAGATGTCATTTTCAAAGGGTTTTTGCAACAACGTTCTGTGGGGAACCCAATTTCGGGTCGCATTCTTTATGAAAACTTTTAAAGCAAGTAACGGCTGGCTAAGAAATTTGAAGTGCAGGCACGGTGTTCGTCAAACAGCTTACTTTGACCAAGATGTTCAGCAAGCAATGACGTTCAGCACTTGTAAATACTGAACAGTAAGCTATATAGCATGTACATAAAAATGTTGCCTTTTCCTTTTAATTAATTAAAAACCTCTTTTTCTTTAAAAATAAATTTTTCTCCCATTTTTAACATACGGTACATACAGTAACTAATTAAAATGTACGTAGACCCTTTCTTCGGAAAAAATCCAAATATCCGAATTTTTGATTATCCGAATAGGATCCGGTTCCAGTTGATTCGGATAACTGGAGCTCTACTGTGCTTAATAAAATATGGACGTATGGTTATTTTAAGAAAGAGTGTAAAGAAACTAGAAGCATAAACTTGTATCGAATAAACAAACATATTCTTTAGTACTGATACCAACAAAATAAATAAATAAAAGAGGAAGAAAAAGAAACGAAAAACAAATAAAAAAATATGCATTGGATTTGCACTCAATTATACGCCGTATTCAAATCATATTATTCGTATTCAATCGGCCGTAACTCAAATTCAACTGCTTAAAGTTTTTTTTTAATGTTAAAAGTGAAAATGAAAAATAGGCAGTTTTAACAACCATAACAAGTATTTAATGTTATAGCATAATTTTCGCAAGTAAGCTTTTATTAATTTACTACTGCAAAATCAGACTGTATTACTTTACGACTATCTATTAGTCTATGTTCATATTTTGTTTTCGTATGCTTTGAATGTAAGAAACTGCATTCCTATCTAGTCTACTTAAGTAAAAGGTACTTCGATTATTGTGCATTTTTCGTTTCAACTCATTACATTAATGAAAGATAATTTGGAATATGTACAGAGGCTGTTCGAACATTTTTAGACGATTTTGGTAAGCGGTAATAAAAAATCGTTTGCTGCAAAAGAAGTAATTGCAATTGTACTATGTTTTATGTTTTTAAAAGTCAAAAATATCGTCTGTGGCTTGAACGTTTCGTTTTTATTCAAAATGGCGAATTTAACAAAGCAGTGGTTCGAAGGCTACATTTACGCTCTTTCCGAAGAGAAATATGCATACTCCGTTATCCAAACACGATGTGAGAGTCATGGTTTTGTGATATCTAAAGCGTCGATAGGTAATATCATCAACAAGAAAGGAAAAAAACGTCAAATCGGAGCCTTAAGTAGGACAAAAATTCCAAACAAGTATTTAAGGAAAAAAACGGACATCTTTCGACTATTGCAAAGGTACGTTGTTTAATGTTAAAAGAAAATCCCTTTAGTCAAAGGACAGTTGCAAAATCATTAAAATGCTCGTCGATGTCCACCGTAAACAAAATGATAAACATTGATTTAAATCTTAAGAAAGCTAAAAAACGCAATGTGCATCGTCTTCTTCCAAAGCATATCGCTCAACGCAGGACACGCTGCAGAATTTCTATATGAAAAGCACTTATCCAAAGAAAAATGAAAAAACAATTGTCACAATAGATAAAGCATGAGTGTGTTTAAATGATTGTAACAAAAAAAGAGCAATTTATTATCATAAGAGAGGAGAAAAAAATTTAAGTACATGGTTAAAAGAATCGAAAGGAAGTTTTTCTAAGGGATTCATGATTGTTGCTGGTTTTTCTTATAATGGCAAGTTAAAAATAAAGAGAGTGCAAAAAATGTCAAAATTAACTCCAAATACTATCAGGAACATATTTGATCGCCAATTTTTCTGAAGGAAATACCATCGCTTTACCCACAGTGCCATCCATCTGTGAGACTCCATTAGGCGAAAGCTAGCAGTTACACATCAAAATCCACTGTAAAATTCCTAAAAAAAAAGGAACAAAAAAATGGTATCAAGGCCATACCCTTCACTGGTATCCCTACTAAATCTCCCGATAAGGGATATCAAATGGAACATTTAAAACACAAGAATTTTATGTAATTTAGTTTTGTGAATACAATATACATCGTCTAAAAAATATGTGAGCAGCCTCTGTGTTATTATATGGAAAAACAAGGCAGATTATTTGATAGTTAAAAAAATACTTTTGCAGTTTCTGTAATTTATATTTGTATGCGTAAATACCATGTTGAAAAGTTAAGGCATTGCCTCTCAGATAATAAAGAGTATAATTATATTATTATGTGTTATTATAATGATTCTTTAGAAGTTCCTGGACCCCCTGCTTCCGTCTTGTTAGAAGTGGTTGGAACGAAAGCTCTCAAAGTAAAATTTACTGAAAATGAAACAGCGAGAGAGCCAGAAACAATCGCTACCAAATACAAAGGTTTGTAGCACTTTAAATACTTATATGAGGTTTTTTTATAGCGTTTTGCAAAACTAACACAAAGTTCTAGCGAAACTAACATCAACGTTTTCCTTCTAGATGATATTTTTAAAAATAACTAGAATGAAGTGTCACGTGCCTATTTTAAATTTTTCTTGAATTAAATAAGTTGTAAAATATTACTTTATTCTGTCAACCATACTTATGTATGTAAGTATTTCTTAATCAGTTTGAAGAGAAGTTAAATGCATTGTTTGATATTGCCCTCCCTTTTCTTTACGTATGATAATATAGTTTATAATAAATAAAAGTAAATATAAATAAAAATATAAATGTGGTTATAAATAAATAAATAAATGTGCTTTAAGCACTTTGTTATAACCTTCAATGAATTGCAAGTTATTTTGAACCTTAAATTTCCAAACAAACTTTTACTGAGGATTATTCATTCGGAATTTCTTTATTTTAATATTTATTAATAATATATGAAAAGCTATTTTTTAAATTTATAAAGAATGTTAATCAAAAGTTTAAAGATTTTCAAGGTAAAGCAAAGTTAATATAGAAATATACTAACCTTTTGAAGACGGGATGGCGATTATAGTGGCCATAGAGTCCTCTCTTTGAAAAGACGGGGTTGTCCACTTTAGTAGCCATGTCTTTTTCCCCCATTTTCTAGGCTGAAAAATAGGGTGAAATGTCAAATTTGACGTCCCTGGGGTTTTAACCACTTATCTTTTTCAAAGGCATTCCTTTTGCGACATAGATGCACCCCTCTGAGAATCCATTAAACTACACACAAGAATCTTTGTTGCAAATAGGAGGTGATTTCTTAAAGGATGAAAGCATTCGGTTCAAAATTCCCCGTCCTTTGGTAGCTTTTACTACTACCAAAGGCTTGGCCTTAAAAAGCTAATCGAAACTCACATTGACATAAAGTCAAACTTTTAATATTTGTGTTCAAATTAAATGTTTAATGTTTAAATTAAGTTTAAAATTTCCATGCTTCTATTATATCGTGTCTTTCAGTAAAAATATATGAAATTTAAATTTTATATCAACCCTCTAACAAAGTTATCAGGTTCAATGTTCCGTCTTACTTTCTTCGGGAACATGCAAGGACCTGACTCGGAACAGAGAGCTTACTAAAGCTATGTTCAATAACTGTGGGAAGTAGACAGGATAAACAAGAAGGGTATACAAAACCCTTTATTTTTCTCTATTTACAATAACTTCCGTACTTCGGAATACAAAGACCCACTACTTGTGGTCTAAACGTAAAAATATAAAAATAAAACTAAACTCATAAATAAAACTAAAAAATTTGACTTTGAAATAATAAACGTGGAAGATTGGCCTTATATTAACAGGAAGCCGTATGTAGTACAGAGAACTGTGAACACTACAATACGTTTAAATTTATCAAGAGGATTAAACCTCTGGCCTGGAAGGCAACCAGCAACTGAGTAAAACTTCTAAGGTAAGCGGCCTGCTTTGACTAACTGCTTCCTCTCTCTCTCGCTTGGCAAAAAGCCACAACTTAAATACTTGGCGTTCGCCAGACAAACTTTGCATAAATACATTAACGCTTATAATTCTGGCCGGAAGTAGAAAATAAGAAGTGATAGTAAAGATTTAAAATAAAATAAACGTTAGTAAAACTTAAGATCCTTACAAAGTGTGTTTCAAATACCTGATTTTTCTCATATTATTACACATAATTAAAAAATACCAAATTTAATATGTCATTTATTAGTCTCCAAATTTACTTGAATCAGATAATTTATAATATTTGCATTCGGTATTAAAATGGAATCACTAGAAGGAACAGGATAAACTTTGGATTCCATTGACTAAAAATGTTCGGGAGATGCTTTATTCCTCTATCATTTGGTAAGCACGTTTTAACTCAGCTATTGTCCCCGAGTTACAGTGAAAATGCCTCGAAAATGAAAGGTCGTCTGCCTGAAAGATATAAAACGGACTTTAAACTTTAGTTCTGTAAGAATTTGAAAAGAATACAAAATTTATTTTACTATTATTTTAAATATAACTGTCGAGAAAACTGAACATTCTTGTGTCAACATTGAAAACAAATGTTTCTGAAAAATGGAAATTAGAAAAAAGAACATAAGTTCGCGAAAACCGCTTGAAAGAAGTTACGTGTTAAGGTATTATATGTGGCAATTCAAATCATATTTTGATGAGGTTTTCGCTCAGTGCAACGCGTCAAATATTTCAGTGAATAAAAGACAAATGAAATAACCAGCAAAAAGGCGGAAGAAATAACATCGCGAAAGGATGGCTGCTTTTCCAATGAAAGGTTGTACACTCATTTCCAAAAGTTAAGCACGAAGAAGTAAAATGCAAAAAAATCAACAAATACTGCTTTGATTCACACAAATTTCGGCAGGAAAGTAGCATATATATATATATATATATATGAAATGTAATTTCTCATACATTATTTGTTTTGTGCAGCCGGGGCAACAGGAATGAGACAAATTTTGGAATATAAAGTGGTAGGTTTATTTTAGCATCCATCTCGTAAGCGTTCTCCTCGTACCTTGAGCAGAAGCCCAATTTATACATATGTGTGCATCACGAGGCTCACCCAATCAGCGATATTAATTGAAATCACGAGGTGACGCTATCTTCTCATCAGGAGTGTTCTTAAGGACTTTATGTAATATGACAGATTTAGGAGTTTGGCGATTTGGCGGGCGCCAACAGGTTAATATATTTTATACTAAAGAAAGGATTTCGCCAAAATTTAGGAACGGGGATGCAATTTAGGTAGAGAATCGCCAACACATTATTAAGCAATATTAATAGAATTTAATTTAATCAATTGATTTAAAAATATCATTACATATATATATATATATATATGCATAAAACAAAATCAATAATTATATACGGAAATAAAAACAATATTAAATTTTTGTAAGTTATCAGATAATGACATACTGGAGACTTAAACAGAATTATGTATAAAGTTAAAATAAACAGCATAAAATGAAAAAAAGGATATTAATAGGGTATTTGATCCCCCCTTATCTGTATACAAAGTTTACACCTTGTAACCATGCTTTCAATTAGTTGGTTAACCACCGCAGAATTAAGCAATCGCCATTCTTCTTGTAGTGGAGTTTGCAGCTCAATAAGAGCGGCTGGAGGTGGGAAACGTGAAGATACAGCACGGACGAGAGCAACCCAAAGATTTTCAATGGGATTAAGTTCGGGCGAATATGCTGGCTACGCCATGCGCGCATTTCTTCACTCTCCAGGTAGTCATCGACGATGTCAACTCTATGGGGACGTGCGTTATCGTCCATTAAAACAAAATTAGGGCCAACTGCTGCAGCGTACAATCTCACAATGGGTTCCAGGACTTCATCTCGATACCGGACAGCCGTCAAAGAACACCTCGTTTAAAATTGTGCAGGTCGGTGCGGTATCCTAATGAAATCCCAGCCCACACCATAATGCTTCGGCCTCGGAATGCGTGATGTTCGGTGATGTTTTGGGACTGATTGCGTGTTCGTTGTTCACGCCATATCCTTATATACGCTTGTCATCTGGCTCCAGAGCAGATCTTGACTCATCAGTAAACATGACATTGCCCCAGTCAGACGCATTCCAATTGACATATTCCCGGCATCACTGTAATCGTGCCACTCTTGATTGGACAGATAGAGGAACACAAACTCGAGGTACCCTGGCGTACAGTCCACTCATATGTAATCTTCGGCGTACATTAACTGCGGATATCGCCTTATCAATGGACGCTGTAAACATAGATGTCACACGTGTGGAGGTCGCTCTGCGATTCCGCCTTTCTGCAATAGCAATATATCGATCTTCCGCGGGGGTTGTAACTCTTGGGCGACCGGCTACAGGTCTTCGGACAACTGTCTGTGTGGTTTGGAATTGTTTCCATAAACGTGGAATTACAGAATGATGAACGCCGAAGGAAAGAGCAACGTCTGTGATCGACTGTTCTGCTTTCATGTTCCCCACAGAACGCCAGCGCTCAGAATCTTCCATTCGTCTTCTTTAAGTCATAGAAACACGTATGTCTTGAAAAAAATTATATGAAAGTTTTAAACACCTATCAGCACTTACAATCATCTTCTGTAACCCTTCATAAGGCTGGCTTCTTATAAGACTGCCTTTTGTGCATATTTCTTGACATGAAAACTCGATTGGCTGTTACCTAACATATTTGCATACTTCCATCTACCTCTGCTTGGCTTCCGGAAATTAGCATTTTCCTCTCCGTGCTTACTTTTCGAAGTGAGTGTATAAGTTTAAATTACAACCATTGAACCTCATATCACATTATAAGTAGCGAAATTGAAATGCAAGAGTCATCAATTCATCGAAAAATGTGTATGGATATCAGTTTAATTATTTTCATTATTGATGAAACTATTCTTTTCCTTCATCTCATGTTGACAAAATCGCTTCACTATTTAAATTGCTGATGAAACGGATGGCGACGCCTTTACTCATAAGAAACGCAAAAAACAGGCTGTCTCAAAAATGAACATGTATACTGTGCAAAAAAAAGGAGGGACAGTTCTATATCTCCGTTTTACTGGGCCGATTGGCGAAATTCAAACTGCGTTTTCCGTATCTCGAAAGCTCGACTTGGGATATACATATATTAGATTTATGTATAGCTTTGTTCTAACATAGATATTTTGACACAAAATCGGATTTTTTCTGAAATAGCATACGATGTTTTTCCATATTTCGATTTTACGACTCAACTTATGCCTAGATATTAAATTTTGTAATTTTTGGTGGGAAATCTATGGAGAAATTTAAAAATTTATCTTGGCGAATATTTTTTAGCTTGTGCCAAGGACAATTCCCTTGGCGAACTTCTATATTTATAGCAACCTATTTTCCTATCCTTTATCTTCATTGTCCACGAGCGGAAAAAAAGTGATCGTTCATACTTTCAAATACTTTAACAAAATGCGTAAACGACATTTTCATTATTATCGCTTATAATAAATAATCCAAATTTGAAAACGCGCTAAAATGTAAATTCAAGTACATCTTAGCAAATTTTGAATAACAAACTCTAAATTTTTGCAGGTATGCTTAGAAATACGTCTACTTTAAGATGATGGCAAAACTTTTATAGGTTATAAAACTTGTATAGGTTATAATTCAAAATCTTTTTCGAAAAGTTTATAAGAATTATTTTAAAATGCAAGTTTTAAAAATAAATCGTAAAAAATAGGCGAATTTTAGTTGGAATGAACCTGAATTTCGAAATATGAAAAGAAGAATCAAATATATATCAAATTCAATTAATATTGAGGAGCTAAACTTTTGAGAGCTAATTTTTTAAAAACTACTCACGCGATTTTTACAAAACTTGGCAGTTTGGCGTAATTTGAGTCGTACAATCGAAATATGGAAAAACTTGTCACGTCATTTCAGAAAATGTCCGTTTTTGTGTCATAATACCTGTACTAGAACAATGCTATATATAAATCTAATACATATCCCAAGTCGCCCTTTCGAGACATGAAAATGCAATTTGAGTTTCGTCAATTGGCCCAATAGAACGGGAGATATAGAACTATCCTTTTTTATTGTTGTTTTTGCGGAGTGTATCTTGACAGTGACCTATACAGAGACTGAAAAGGGAAGGCTATTTGTGTATATATCTGCTGAACACCTCAAATTGTTAAGGTATTAAGGTTTTCGTTAGTCATAAGCTATTAAGGAGGAAAACTTTAAGGAATTTAAAAAATATTTATTAATTATTTTTAACTTTAGTTATTTATAAGTTATTTTAAACTTTTAAGCTAAATAAAATATTTAGTTAGTTATTTTAAACTTGAATTCATTCAAAAATATGGATCATATTTTTACAATCAAAATTTATGATGATAAAATTGAGTAAAACAATAATGGCACAGTAAATAAAACCACGAAAATGTTTTCTTATACATCTCATTATAAATTAAAATGTAGATAATACAACTTTCTTATTTGTATCTCAACAGGCTATTGAAAAACGTATTAACCGTGTTTTACAGTATTTTCTCTTTTGATGCCGAATGCAATTTTCAAGAGCATCATGATAAATGCGAACGAAATTATGTTCAAATAAGTAAAATCAAATTTGTAACATTTATATGAAAAAAATAGGTTATGAGTATATATTGGGAATGAATAAATATAAATTTTTAAAATAATTATTTGAAGAATTGTAATTCAACAACGCAACTGAAATGATATTCTCAAAAGAAAAAGAAATAGCATAGAATAACAACTGTGATTTAAAAATATAATATGAAATAAAAATATATGCAAAAGAGAGAAAAACATTTTTACGCTAAAGCAGAAGGAAAGGGGAAAATGTTGCCGTAAACTGAAAAATTCGCCAAATGAGTTATTCGTGGCACAAAGTAAAAAAAAGTACACCAAAGTACTTTCCCGAATGACTATACAAAATATTACAATTTTTCGTTTTAAGCATAATTTGAGTCATAGAATCGAAATATGGAAAAATTGGTTAGTCATTTCAGGAAACGTCCGATTTTGTGTCAAAATAGCTATTTTAGAACAATGCTGTATCTAAATCTAATATATATACTCAATCGGGCTTTCGAGTCATGAATAAGGCAAGTTGAGCTTTTCAGTCCGCAGAGAAGAATGGGAGATATGGAACTGTTCGGTTTTTATTTATTTTATTTTATTTTATTTTGATTGATTTTGTGACCAAAGTTCCACCGTAATTTGGAGATGTTATTAATTTTTTAAAAAATTCCAGGCTTCCATTGTAATAGCGTTTCGTACCTTGTTACCTTGTTTTACATAAAGTTGTCAAAAAGATAAAAATACAGATTTCAATAGTAACTTTGATTAACTTATACAAAATCGTTTAATAAGTTATAGAATGATAGATTTTTTAATAGGTAATCGAATGAAAACCAAAAAATTCATTTTAATTCTCTAAATTATTTAAGGGCATTTTTTGCAAACTTCATAAAATCCTTCACATAAATTTTACACTTTTTTTAAATGTTTTGAAAATATAGTTTAATAGTTTCTAAGCTACTGTGATATTCTGAAATTCTCTTACGCAGTTGAGTGGAGCGTAAGGCCAGATTTTCACCCCCTGTCTGGTTCGAGAGAAATGATGAATCTTCAGAAACTGGAAATGGTTCTCTCAGACCTTATCCATGGTGTCCCATACTATGTTCGAGTGGCCGCAGGTAATTCGAAAGGTTATAGTCAATACACTGCAGCTACTCCTCCAAGTGCGGCTCCTTCCAGTAAGTACTTTTAAGAACCTATAAGTTTTCAGAAAAACTTTCATCAAATATTAATGCTAACTATAATGTTAGAAATAAATTTTGAGTCATTTTACATTAACTGGCAGAGCTTTTGCTTTCATGTTTTCTGAAGTCTCACTGTTTAATTCTGCTAAATTTTTTTCTGAAATCGTGTTTTGTGTGCTACTAGAATGAACGAAGCATTTGCTGAAGTATGTACTGTATTATCGCATTTCGTTATCAAAGTATCTTATCTTGGTGCAGGCTGATTTAAAGATTAAATTTTAAAACTTTTTGTGTATTTTGTTTGTGACAATTTTGCAAACTAATATGGCAACATAATTAAAAACTTACCAACGCTCCATTATGCAGAAGTGCCAAAACACTAATAGTCAGTTCTATGTGCGTTCAGAATTTTTCATGAATATCAAGTTCTAGTTGCGGAAAAAAAAGTTTGATTTAGAACAAAATTTTTAACTTACCACTAACTTCATTAATTTCAAAAGTTTTGTATACAAAGTTTCCTTTAATTATATTCCTAATTTTTGCAGGACTTTCTGCTATTTTAGCATGGCATATACTTTTAAATATTATGTAAATCAGTGCTCCGCAACCGGTGTGCCGCGGCACACTGGTGTGCCATGAGTAGGATATAGGTGTGCCGCAATCAAATACATGTATTTGGCATTTTGCAATTTTTTATCATGTATTTAATACACAATGACATTTTTTTCCTTAATAATGTCTATTTTAAATGTTTTTATATATTTCACTGTTGTGTGGTTGTGTGTGTGATTGTAAGTGTGTCAGCATTTGAATTTTTTTCGGCACTTCCTTGATAACTCGGAACTCTTTGGTGTGCCACGAAATTCCAGAAAGATTTTTTGTACGTCGCAGGTGAGAAAAGGTTGCGGAGGACTGATGTAAATAGTGGTCTGTTTTCTGAGGAATATATGTATTTTATGTTTTATGTACTATGTAATTCTGTAAAATGTGTTTTTCACATCCCTCACGTGACAAAGGAGTCACCAACTTTCAATCCT
This sequence comes from Stegodyphus dumicola, assembly GCF_044657685.1. Lineage (NCBI taxonomy): Eukaryota > Metazoa > Arthropoda > Arachnida > Araneae > Eresidae > Stegodyphus > Stegodyphus dumicola. The sequence goes on along the minus strand of NC_140776.1, from coordinate 158,264,450 downwards.
GTCTTCTAGACTCGCTCAAGCATTTGTTTACTTGCATCGCTCATAGAAGCGCCTATGTTACGATAGCCGGTATACAGGTTGCATACTTAGCAAGCTAGACGCAGCGACTGCGACAACTGTTACTGTAACTGGAAATTATACTCACGATGAACTCAGACAAATAAAACAAATAATGCTCCCATACCTGTAACATTTCCCCCCTTTGTAAAATTAGCAGCTATAATATTTATTTCATCCAAGTAATAATGAGAGTAATTATAATAAGAGCCATAAAATCAATTTTATAAAAGAAATAATATTTGAATATTATCTCACAAACTCTACTTATTATTCACATTTTTTTTTTTTTTTTTTTTTTCAGGCGATGTTGTTTCTCAGTAATCGATTAATTTAAGTATAGATTATGAAATCGATTCTACTTTCAGTGATTAATCACCTTGTTATGTAGAACGTTTCTTCCTGAATGTACCAATAAAGGCTGATAGAAATTTATCAGTAAACCATTTATTCCTGTATCGCTGTTAATTGCATAAAAATAACAAATAACCCTCATTGAAAATCCAATTATCTTATTACTATAAGCTTAATATACAGAATAATTAACATACTAAAAGCGATCTGGATAATTTCTCATCTTTTAATTTAGCTCCCTTTCGAAAACATCTGCAAACACAGGTGAAATCTCGAGATTTACATTAGTCTTCTAAAACTGCGTGCTTTCAAGAGTGATTATGATAAATGTTTCTGTTGAAATTAATCCTTTAAGAATTAAGGTGAGGGAATATGAATTGGTCCACAGTTCAGAAATGAAATTAATCAGGAAGCGAATTTAAATATTTGAATATCTATATTTGTTCTAATGTTTACTCTTAATTAGCACCTTATCTGTTCTTAATTGCGTAGTTTAAAAAAATTATTTTTTATTTTTGTCTTTAATAAAACATGCTTTAAATTTATGCGCTTCTCGTAGGTTCATCGAATTTTTACCTTAATCCACTTTTTATTTGTTCATTCCCTTTTTTAGCCAATTGCTAATTAGTTTCCTAATTAAAGAGAGCATTTTCTGTATTTATTATTTTAAAATTATTTATGTGCACTGCATTATATGTCTGAATTCTTGTAGGTTGGATGGATGTGGATGGCAAAAAATCTAGATCATTAGGCCGTCTTTGCCAACTGGATTGCGTGTTTCATCAAATTATATTTTCCAGACCTCCATGTTCTTCTGAAATCAAAGGTTAGTGTCCCAATCTCAGTTCTTGACGTACGAAGTCAAAAGCATTGAAAGGTGCTTTGACATTACGCGCAAAATATTTGTTTAATTTCTGTGATTATTTTTCGAAATCCTGTTTAAGTAATATCTGCTGTAACTGGAATTAAGGTGGAAGGCAAATCGTCAACGGAAAATTTAAAATGAATAAAAAGACAGCCTCAGTTTAGCGTAGATGTTTAATAAAATAATCGATTTTGACTGCAGTCAGTTTTTACTTTGCCCATTGCTTTTGATATAAAAACGACTATCGTCCCTTCAATTTTGCAAACATGTTTCACTTCTGGAGAAAACGAACTTATATCTTATCGCCCTCGAAATCCATGACGTCTTAGTCTACGCTCAATTCATGTTGCTTTTTTATCTAATTTTAAAGAACCCCAATCAATTTATACTGCATGTTCTAAACTAAAGATGTCACTATGCGTACTAACATTTCTGTTTAATGTACCCTGCGCAAAAAAGGACCAATTCTCTATCTCCCGTTCTACTTTGCCTTGGCGAAATTCAAATTACATTTTTCATGTTTCGAATTCGCGACTTAGGATATATATTAGATTAATATATAGCATTGCTGTAATCCAGCTATTCTGACACAAAATCGGATTTTTTCTGAAATGACATGCCAATTTTTTTCTCCGTATGTCAATTCTACGACTCATATTATGCCTAAATATTAAATTTTGTAAAATTTGGGGCGAAATTTACGGAGAAATAAAAAAATGTATTTTGGCGCATTTTTTATCAGTTTCCGCCAAGAATAATCGAATTAAATAATGATTTGGCGAACTTCTTAATTTAGAGCAACCTATTTTCTTTTCCTTTTTTTTTTTTTTTTTTTTTTTATTGTAAACGAGCGGGGAAAAAAAGTCATCGTTTATTATTTCAAATAATTTTAACATAGTGCATAAACCACATTTGGCGTTATTATCGCTTGCAACAAATATGCCACAATGAAACAGAAGGCTGTTACTGAGGATATTTTTAAAATGTGTGATATGTTACTCTTATGGTCTAGCACCTCAGCTGTATTACAGATACGGGTTTTCTCGTTTATAGTATGTATCATAATTAGTTATTGTTGTTATTGTAAGTAATCTCGCTGTGTGTGATATCAGAACAAGCCCATGAAATTCTTCGTGGCAAGAAGGCGAGATTTCAACTGTCGTTGGCAAACGTCTTGAGCACCATACATGTGACAGTACGTCTTTACTCAGCTCCGCCCGCCCCCAATTCTGAAGGAGAGCACTTCCGGGGGGAGGGGGGACAGATATGAGGGTCTTCCACATCTATTCCCCTACCCCCAACCTCTCCAGAGGACTTTCCGTTCGCCCCATATTTAAAGTGCTCCCATGCCGCAAAAGCACTTAACATTTACAAACATCCATTATACATCCTTCTACGGGATTCGAACCTGGGACCTCGGGTACGGCAGTCAGAATCGCTAACCGTTATCCCGGTTGAGCGGCTCATATATATACACAGCTTAAAAATAAATAAATAAATAAATGAAAAAAGAGAGGCCAGTTTTATACCTCCCGTTCTACTGCGCCGATTGATGAAATTCAAACTGAATTTTTCACGTCTCGAAAGCTCGACGTAGGATATATATTAGATTTATACATAGCATTGTTCTAAAAGAGGTATTTTTACACAAAATCGGATTTCTTCTGAAATGACATGACAATTTTTTCCACATTTCGATTCTACGACTCAAATTATGCCAAACTGCCAAATTTTCTAAAAACCCCACGAGTAGGTTTTAAAAAAATTAACTCACAAAATTTTAGCTCCTCAATGTTAATTTAATTTGATATATATTTATTAATATCTCTTTTTTTATTAAACTTACTTGATTCCTACTTCCAGAATTCAAAATTTAGGCTAAATCCAAATATAATTCGCACATTTTTTTTGATATATTTTTAAAATTTGTATTTCTAAATATTTTTTTTTAATTTTTACAAAACAATTTTATATTACAAAATATAAAATTTTTAACATCATCTTAAAGTAGATGTATTTCTAGGCACACCTGCAAATAATTAGAAATTTTTATTCTAAATTTTCTAAGATATACATAAATCTACATATTGGCGCGTTTTGAAATTTGGTATATATGTTATAAGCGATAATAACGCCAAATGTGGCTTACGCACTTTTGTTAAAATTATTTGAAAATATGAACGATGACTCTTTTTCTCTCGTGTACAATAAAATATCTGATGTGTACACCGCATGACTTCCTTGTACGGAATATTAAATTATATGTATTTTTTCTTGCATTTCATTTAAACTTATTGGATTGAATTAAATCTACTTCGCCGACAGCGCATAAACCACAATAGAATAAATGCATTCTTTAAAATTCACTATATTTGTTTATAGCTACACTCTGGCGCTAGATTCACTTAACAGTATTATATTTCGTTCATATCATAACTCATAATGCACAAATTTTATATCATTTAAAGAACAGAATTATCTAATCGTTGCCACATGTTCTGTTCAAATACTATAATAAAGCTAGAAACGAAATTAAGCAAACAAAACAAAAAAGAAACAGTTTTTCACAGACGATTGAGTATTTCTCATTCAATCAACTCAGGTCTCACTTCGCCAGAAGGCAAAAATACATAAAAACTCAAAATAGCTATATTAAAAACTACGAAGTAAATTTTCAGCACTTATTTCCTCGAAAAAATTCCAGAAAGGATTAAGCATGATTTAATTGAAATAATAAATGAAGGCGTTATCTTTGTTGTTGCGAAGCTAAGTTTCTCTAAATTGGCAACAAATCCACTAGTCTGCTGTTTCAAATGTAAAAAATCAATGGCCGCCGTAAAAAAAAGGCTTAGCGGCACTTAAACAACTTTAAAATTGTTGATAATTCTAAAAATATTGCACACAGATTTACTAAAGGCATAAAAACCTTAACCGGAAGATAAAAACAATTTTTCAGTCATTTTTAAAGCAAAAATGTACAATTTACAAACATATACGAGTAAAACTCAGATTCTGAGCCGGGTAACAGAGTGGATATATATATATAAATATATTTGTATACGTTTGGTGCGGCCGATTGCAACCAAAATACTAAGTGCACATCTACGTGTTATAGCAGTTCTATACACAAAATTTCAACGTTCTGAGGCTACTCGTTTTTGAGTTATGCGAGATACGTACCTACATACGTACGCACGTACGTACATACGTTCGTACAGAAGCCACGAAAAATTCTCTTCGGAATTAATATTAAAGCAGTTTTATAATTTTTTTGGAGGAAACGAGGCTTTTATTCTGTCCTTACGTACAGATATCACGCAAAAACATCGTTAAATTGCATTCGATAGCGGTCTTTTTGTTGAAATATGCTGCCTGAAACTTTTCGCAATTACAATACTTCCTTTTTACTTCGTACAAGGAAGTAAAAATGGCATGTCATTTCAGAAAAGTCCGATTTTTGTGTCAAAATACCTATAGAATAATGCTATATATAAGCTTTCTTAACTTGATCTAACAATGTATTTTTATAAATTGTCGCATCAGGGCCTCTAATCTTGTTCATTTTAAGTATGCCTCAAATTTCTCTTAGAATGCATTCGAATTACAGTACAGAGGATCCATTCTTGTACTGATGACTAATACTTATCTTCTCGGCTTTTAAATGACAAGAGATCCTTCTTGAATTGGTTGGTTTTACTTGAGCTCTTAAAATTGATTGAGCATTAAAAGCATTTTTCCTTTCTGGTTATATATCTAAGGTTTTAATATTCTCAATTATTTTTCATTTCAGATCTTGTTTTCACTCACACGCTAGAAACACCTCAACAGCAACGGAGACAAGTTAGGAAGAGTATCAAAAATCTTTTTACTCCTACTCCTAAGTTCCAGAAAACTATGAAAAGGTAAATGTAATTTCTGAACATTATAGCTAGATTATTAAAAAAATAATTACTATTCATAATATAGTCACAGTCATACTTTTAAATATGTGTACAGTAAAATAACTTACTGTGTGCAGAAACCGTTTCTCAGAATAGGATAAAATTCTTTGCAACTATCTTAATACTGGGAATGAGTTTTTTGTTTTCCTTTTTAAATATTTGGTTACTCAATTACACATGTATTACCTAAAGGTTTATATAAATTACATTTTATCTATCTGTTCATATCCAAGGCTGTTCACACATTTTTAGACGATGTATATTGTATTCACAAAGCTAAATTACATAAAATTCTTGTGTTTTAAATGTTTTATTTGACATCCCTTATTCTGAACTATCTTTCGACACCGCATTTTCCAGAATAATAATGCCTTTTGAAGTGGAATAAGTAAGTAAATATAATCTTTTGAAGTAAGAATACCAGAAGAGGTATTGTATCCCATTCCTTTCGAACAGCTTTCCAGAGTCCTGTTAGGGTTTTGGGACAACGTTTGCATAATGCAGTTTTTAAAAGTCCGAAAGCACAAAAATCCATAGAAGACACATCGGAAGATTTAGTAGGGATATCAGTGAAGGGTTATGGCCTTGATACCAGTTTTTTGTTCCATTTCTTTTAGGAAATTTACAGTGGATTTTGATGTGTGACTGCTAGCTTTGTCCTGATGGAGTCTCGCAGATTGATTGCACTGTGGGTAAAGCGATGTTATTTCATTCAGAAAAATTGGCAATAAAATATGTTCCTGATAGTATTTGGAGTTAATCTTGACATTTGTTTGAACTCTTTTTATTTTTAACTTGCCATTATAAGAAAAACCAGCAACAATCATGAATCCCTTAGAAAAACTTTCTTCGATTCTTTGAACCACGTACTTACATTTTTTTTCTCCCCTTTCATGATAATAAATGGCTCTTTTTTTGTTAAAATCATTTAAATACACCCATGCTTCATCTATTGTGACAATTGTTTTCCATTTTTCTTTGGATAAGTGTTTCTCATATGGAATTCTGCAGCGTGTCCTACGTTGAGCGATATGCGTTAAGCGATATGCTTCAAGACGATGCACATTGCGTTTTTTCGCTTTCTTAAGATTTAAATCAACGTTTATCATTTGTTTACAGTGTACACCGAGCATTTTAACGATTTTTCAACTGTCCTTTGACTAGGGGGATTTTCTTTTAACATTAAACAACGTGCCTTTGCAATAGTCGAAGATGTCCTTTTTATTCCTTGGATACTTGTTTCAAATTTTTGCCCCACTTGAGGCTCCAATTTGACGTTTGTTTCCTTTCTTGTTGATGATATTACCTATCGACGCTTTAGATATCACAAAACCATGACTCTCACATCGTTTTTGGATAACGGAGTATGCATATTTCTCTTCGGAAAGAGCGTAAATGTAGCCTTCGAACCACTGCTTTGTTAAATTCGCCATTTTGAATAAAAACAAAACTTTCAAGTCCCAGACGATAATTTTGACTTTTAAAAACATAGTACAATTGCGATTACTTCTTTTGCAGCAAACGATTTTTTATTACCGCTTATTAAAATCGTCTAAAAAATGTGCGAACAGACTGGTATTTATCAAAAGCTGGAACTTTGGCTTTCCAGTATTCATAGTTTTGTTATCAAGTCGTATTAGGAATAATTTCATAAAACACTACATTTTAAATGCATTTTTCATTACATATTATATCCCTTCTAACTTCAGTGTTCGTATACTAAAACTATTCCTAATATTTGAAACGTATTTCAAAACTATTTATGTAAATCTTATTCAGAACCTCCAATTAATTTTCTTTAATTGCATTTCAATGAACTCTTGGTAAATTTTTTTAATGTATCAGCAATCTCAAAATGGTGGCAACGAAGCGAGAGCTTTAATTATGGAGTTGTGTGGTAACATATCAAATTAATGTGGAAGTTTCTTAGCTGCATTTGGTGATTCAAACATTTATCGAAGTCAAGAGTATTATAAGGAGGTGTCTTATTTCGGTCCAAAATCTATGAGTTATTTTGCTACAAGTCAAGTCGCTTTCTTCAATTCAAGTCGATTTAAGCAAACAACTCAAAACATGCTGAATACATGCTTTGTTATCAATTGTGCCAATTATTCAAAATTCATAATGTATAATGTAATGCCAATCCAAGGAAACAGACAACATTGCTTTGATATTTGTTCGACGTTTTATCTTGCTCCAGTTACCGGGCACCATTCATTTGATTATACAGAAGCTTTCTGCATCAAAAGTGTATGTCTATATTTCATTACTATTAATAATGAGGTTTTAGAAGGATTTACTTTACGTAAGCCTCTTTTAGACAAATTAAACTCGCTGTTGTTTTTAGATGGAAATTCAACGTTCTTTGGTCCAAGTCAAAAAGCGACGGAATGCTTAAGTGAATTTTCAGAATTGCTTGATAGGAGGATAAAAATTATATCAGAACTTGCTTAATAACATATTCTAATCGCTAAGAGACATCGCTATGCGCCAACACTCTGAATCCTAAAGAGACCTTGACGTAAAGGCAGCTTTACCTATTCATTAACTGAAGTTTCTTGAATCCTCAGTTCGACAAAAGGAAACTTCAATCTCAGTGTGAAAACAGTAAAATGAAGACTTCAGAAACATACCGCTCATTAGTTGAAAACATTTTAATATAGGTTATTATAACCTGATGTACCGAATTATTTTTAATTATGTCTAAATGATGCAATATAAAACATTTATGGACATTTGGAGAAGCATTGGTGTTCTTCGTATATCATTTATAATATTTTCTTTAAGATATATTTTCAAAACCTTGGCTAATTTATAGATAGTTACTACTCATGGAGGTAGGAAGTAAGATGGAGTCGCCCTAAAGAAGTTTCTCCGTACCCTGCTCTGAAGCACCGGCCATCCCTACGTGGTGACCAAAACATTGGGTCATTTACCATTGAGTTCTATGGGATTTGACGCGTTCGGGTGTAAATATTTTGTAATTGCGTCGCAAATATACATATAAATGTATATATTTTCTTTTTCTACAACACTTCAGAGTCCTAAGTATGTGAAAACAACATATTTTTAAACAACATTTCATTCTGAACGGAATTAAATGCTATACTTTTCACAGGACAGTTTTCTCAGAATGGTTTAATTTGAATGAAATATTTTCACAAGTTTTCGTTAATTACATTAGAAAAAAAATTAAGGTAATTCGATTTTATTCGGTTAAGGTACAAAAGTTAAGATCAAAGTTTATTGTATTATTAATATTAAAATTATGCATTATTTCTTTTCTATTTATAGAGCTTCTTCCTAAAATACTTTCTTAAATATGACATGATTTTTTGGCTTCTTTTAAATCGAAAAATGTAAGTCAATTTATAATTAATGCTCTATTCGGTTCATTTTAAATTAGAGAAATATTAGGATAAAGTATTTCGCTAATTCCTAATAATTAAATAGGTATTAAATAGTATTTGACTTTCTCTGAACATTTCTGAAAGGGAATAAAATAAGTTTTTTTTTTTTTTTTTTTTTTTTTTTTTTTTTTTTTTTTTTTAAGTATTATTTAAAACTTGTAACTGAGTTATTATAAAATGTAAAGGGAATAATTCTTTTAATTATACTTATCATATTTTTTTACCCTTCATTTCAACAATACATATTCCAAAACTCTTTATTACGTTCTTAAGTGCGCATCTCATAGCATTTGCTTTACAATACTTTTTAACAGATTGCTTTCCAATACGAACAATTCTTGCTTAAATAGTTTTATAACGTATTTGTCAACAGGATTTCAATTTATGTTTACAATTCAATATTAAGGTTATTATATATTTAGATAACATTTATAATCATTATAAATTAGATACATTTAATCATTAGATTTCTTCACAGTACTTTCACAGTTGTTTATAAGTGAATAAATTCTTCATTTCAAATACATTTATAAATAATTTAATGAATATTTAAGTATTTTGTCAAAGGCAGATGCATGCTTTTTGTAAGCACATGCATAAATACCCATACATATTTCCTATTTATCATTTCCGGCATGTGCAAATCTTTAATTTCTGTGCATTCACTATATTTTTCGTGTAAAGTAATTTACACTAATTTAGCATACACCCGAAAGTTTTACATAAAAAATATATATGAATATAATTTGAATGAAAATTATAAGTATTATTTTTAATACCCACTCAAAAGTCAATTTTTCTTCAAAATTCCTCCACGATGGCATCTCTCTCTTTAGGCAGATAGCCCTTGCATGCGTTACTCTATTTAATAAAAACTTAATCTGACCTATGTGCCTAATTACAAATATTTTAACATACATAATTTTATATTTACATTTAGCCATCAAGTTTCAAACTTTTCAAATCTTCTAGAAAATAAATTTTGGCAGATCTCTTTTAGCAATTTTTTTAAAATCTATATTTTTGTAGTGCAACAGCTTAGAATTTTATTAAACAAATTCATAATCAAAATCGCTGTTGTTAGTTATTGAAAAATAACCAAGATGTGATTTTTGCGTAAATGTCAGTAAACTATACAAATTGCTATTATACATTACACTATGAATGTTTCTTTCATGCGAGAGTGTCCCTTTTTCGATTTCTATGGAACTGTCGCGTGTCGAAATACTATCAGAATCTTGTCAAGTGAGCTTCTGAATGTAAACAAAGAACACCCCGTCTGGTGACCCAAGCTTCAAAGCAGTGCTTCACTTCTAGCGCGGAATGGCCCCTCCTCCCTTTCCTACCTCCATGTTACTACTGCGAGTATCCACAAACCCGCACGCAGGAGTAAGCATCTAAAAATAAACGTTTATAACTGATCCTTGATTGAAGATCTCTTGAGTCTTTTTTTAGGGATACGTAGAGAAAATTGGACAGTTTATCCAGATTAGTTGATTTATCCTCTTGAGATACTTAACGTAGAGCTGTAGCAATTATCTTAATTATCAGACGGATCTTTTCTGATGTTTCGTGTTTACTAACTCTAATTAATGCAAGCTACTTAGAGGAAATGAGGATTTTAGACTCGTTAACGCATACCACTACCAAATATATTTTGTCTGCAAGGAAGAAATGTTGCCGAAAGAAAATAACGCATGTTTAAGTATATAAATCTCCTTTCTTGAAATTATTAAAATTTAGTATGAATTTGGATGTTTTTTATAAATACATACGTTTTATTTTCTTGAAATAAAGAAAGTATTCTTATCGCGAAAATTTTCGGGTATCATATTTCAATGGAAATATCCGTTCTGAACTTTCCCAAATCCATTTGGATGCTTTGTTTTTTTCGTTATGTACAGACAGAATACAGGACGCTTTCTTCCAAAACGGATTGTAAAATGAATTTTTTCGTGACGTCTGCACGTATGTAAGCATGTATCTCACATAGCTCAAAAACAATTAGTCGTTAAAATTTTGTATATGGGAGTACTATAACGCCTAGTTGTGCACTTCCGTCTTGTATTGTAATCATGCAATCAACAGCACCAAATGTCTGTGTATCTGTATATACATACACCCTCTTACCCTCCTTATATACCGGCTTACCCTCTTACCAATATATTTATATATTAATACATATATATGTAATAATAAAATTCAAATTTAAAAAAATTTAAATTCTTAACAAATACGTATAAAAGTAAAAAAAATTTAAATTCTAAAAAATGGAAAAAGCCAAAATAATTTAAAATAATTTTTAAAAATGTGCAAACATGTAAAAGATTTAATTCTCGAACTAATCTACAATATCATTTAAATTCAGAAGCATAAGCAAATCAAGTGCAAAATCTATCCATGAAAATAAATCTACTAATTTAATAAATTAAAATTAAATATTTTTTTTTTAAATGCATATGTGAATGACCGTAGAGTAGGCAAGAGACAGACTTATCAAGGGGAAGTTGCCTCCAAACCTAACTCTCCAATCATTCAATTCGTGTTTCGTCATTCATGCAGGCAAGGGTAAAAGTCAAAACCAAAAGTAATTCCAATAAAGTGGTACCCTTAGAAATTAACATTTAAGTATTAACATTTAAGAATTAAAGTTCAAAAAGGAAAGTCTTTTGAATAACAAGCAAGTTAAGTCAAGAATTAAACTTTTTCTTAAAAAATTAAATTTTTTTAAAATTAGTTTTTTATAAAATAATAAAAAAAATCTAGAAACCAATCTATTTTAGAAATCCTTGTCTACAGAAACTTCCCCTACACGAATATGCATATCAATAAAAAGAAACTATAAAAGAACTATACATAATCCATATAAACCAATAAGAAACAAAAAGAACTAATTCACAATTTTTAAAAAAATATATTTATTTAAAAATATAATTTCATATTTAGAAAATACTTAGATACTACATAAAAAATTTTAAAAAAATACTTAAAGCAAGTAAATAGTAAGTTTTAATTCTAACTTACCTACTATATGAGTGCTGGGGTCTGCAAAAGTGTTGTGAAAGAGAAGTAAGTGTGTTCTTCAAATTATATAGATGGCGCTTATGTAGGTAAAGTTGAGTGTCAAGCTGCTATCTTTTTTATAGTAAAAAAATTTTTGTAAACATTAATATTAAAAATTAAATTAAATTAAATTAAAAATCCTAAAGGTAGTAATATCAATTATTTAGGGAGTTAAGTAACTGAGCCAATCAAGAGATGTAAGTTTGCTTTGAAGGAAATTAAAGTGTAGTGGTATGGGAAAAAAATGTAAATTGTTTGTAATTTGAAATGTGTGTTCTGTTGAAAAATTGTGAAAATTGTTAAAAAAATTAAGTGAAAGATATTTTGTGTGAAAATTGCAAAAATTAAAGTAATTAAGAAAAACTGAAATGTTTTAATATTAAAGTTTTAAAGTAAAATTTCCCAAAATTTTTTGAAATGAAGTCCTTAAAAAACCTCTAAAAATTCCCAGAAATTTCTCAAAAATTCCTTTAGGAAGTTAAATAAAACTTAAATTTAATGAAAGAAAATATTAAAAGTTTAATGAACTTGATTTCAATTGGTATATCAAAATTTAACTAAATACTGGCTTATTATATATTTAATTAAATTTATATTTAAATTTAATTTTTTAATTAAATTCAATTTATTCTTATGAAATAATAATAAAATTCCATAGTCAAGAATGCACTTAAAATTCCAAGTGTATGTTCTTTTTATTTTTAATGGCGACATTCTCTTATTTGAAAGTACGTGGAATTAAATTCACAGCCCCGTAGTCAAGTTGTTTTTCCCGCCTTTTCTACACGTACAGTTATAGAATATTCTGAAAATATTTAAAGCGAACTGGATTGGCTGACGTCATTTCTTGGAAGCTCCGCCTTTCCAGAGGCTATAAAAGGACTCGCCAAGGAATATCGGGGCCTTTTTCTTAAATGTCACGATGCAGTAAACTTCATACAAAAATTTATTAGTAATTCTTCTTATTTACTCCGGATATCTGATTTTGTATCTGCTATTTCTACTGAATAATAATAAATGGATCCTGTTTTTTTTAAACTTATCGTCTGATAATTTAAGTTACGACTAAAGCTGGTACATCATATATATATATATATATATATATATATATATATATATCCATCCTCTTAGCCTGCTTAGAAGTCCTTACCCGGTCTTTATTTTTGCAATTGTTGGCTGTAGTTATATACTTCTAATCATAAAAGCGTTTTAAATGGCGTAAATACCCATGTTTTTGGCAATGTAAATTTAAAAAAAAAAAAATTCGAAAATAACAAATTCTAACTTTTAATGCGATCTCCTTGTTCCTATACTTATATTTGAAAATTTTTGTATTCATTATGAAAAAGTAAAGTTATAAGAAGTTAGACAGCCGCACGACAAAAATTGTCTGAAATATTTAATTTCATTATTTACAGTTTTTGATGTCGTTTTCAACTTGTCTTGAAAGATTGGTTTATTAAGTTAGAATAATTCGAGGAAATAAGTTTAAATGAAGTGCAGCTAAAAATGTGTATAATTTAATAGGCCGTACAAGTAAGTCATGTGGTATCCAAATCAGATTTTTTATTAAATAAACATAAATGCGATAAATAGTGTATTTCTTTGCTGAAACGAATTCTATTTATAAAGGAATTCTTTAAAAAAAGTTGCTACGCGATGATTTCAGATAGAATATATGAACTTCATCAAAAGGCGCATCCGAGGTAGAATATGTAAGATTACTATATAAAATTTGCAAATGTGCTGAGATCACTTTGTAAGGAACTATCGTATTCCCCTTACATGCTGTCTTGAAGTTAGTGTTTAGCTCATTCAGATAAGCAAATGAAAGATCAATGGTTTGAGTCCCGGCGAAAGCATAGTTTCGCTATTTCGGAAAGTGTCAACTTCTCTTTAAGTGAAAATGCTTGTATTTATCTCGGGTTCAGCTTTCGGCAGCACATACGAGCTACTTTCCTTTAAAAAATCTTCATCGAAGGCATCCGAATCCACAAGCTCGAGTACAGTGCTGTGATTAGTAATATCGGCTTTAGATTTTGAAAGATTCTTGCGCAGCTGAACCTTATCTCGGCTGTATGATCAAAATTTACAATAATTATTTTGCACGCAAATGAAAGCCAGAGAGTTTAAACATATATTCTGCCCTTTTTTTATTTTTTATTTTTATTTTATGTTCCTTTCTCAGAACATCATTTAGCAGCAGGATAATTTTAGCTGCTTTTTATTAGTTCAAAGGACTATTGTTTTCGTTTTGCGATATTGCGTTGGTTCACTATAAATGTCCGTTTCAGTTTTCAAACTGTTGCCACCAAATGTTAGAGTCCTGCATTATATTTGAAGAAATTAAATAATGAAAAATCATTATGTTTGAAGAAATTAAATAATTAAAAATCATTATATTTGAAGAAATTAAATAATGAAATGTCTTGCATTTTGATAAACCAACGGTACCTAGAGCCATCGAATTTTGAATGACGTAATCCTACTGCGAATATGGGCATGTGGAAGCCCAAATTTGAAATTTGGAATTTGTTTTTATTATCGATTTCATATTTTGTAAAACTTTAACGAATTTTTGATTAACAAACTCAAGAATTTCAAAGCGAGCCATGGCAACGTTGTATAGAAAAAACCTTTTTATCTCCAGCGAACGAGTCTCTGTATCGGAAATTCTAAAGATATGCTCAGTTTAAAACTAAACTATTTTGCGATATTGCTGTTGAACTGAATTTTAGAAAGTGCAAAGAACATGGTTTTTAATAAGTAAATGTAACACATAAAGTGTTAAAAAAACGCCGCTAATCTTTGGAATATGGTAACAGGTAGTTTGGCGACATTTTAGTAAGGCGATAAAGGTTACTAGCTAGGACTTTAGCAATAATCTGAGAAGTACACAGTTCCAATCACAGATTATTTTGTCTCAGAGAAATGAGAGATCATGAGACATGTCACGTGACATCTTCCGGAAAATTCCAATGGTGATTTTAACTAATAAGCACGTAAAAACAATTTCGCACCTAATCTTCGTCATGATTAAGCACTTTTGTTCCATAAACGTTCTAGCATAAGCGTAATTCGCCTAGCAGATTGTTGGAAAAAGTGTTGAGTAAAAAAAAATGCTTTTACTTATAAAAAAACATTTACCTTAAAAAATGACAACAAAATGGCGTCCAAAAAAAACTAGCAGGTTGCTGTAGCAGGGTTAGTCGCCAAATTTTCGCCAAAAAATCGCCAAGTTGCCATAATCCGAAGATTCACCAAAAACGCTTCTTTGGATTCAGATTTTAAATTACGTCCAAAGAAGCGGTTTTTTCTTAACAGTGTTTTTCAGATTTTGAAGTATTTTTAAGTTTTATTTATGTGCTGTTAGGAATGTTTTACAATAAAATATTGCAGAATGGATTTTGATAATACAAATATTTATTACATAATGTCCTTCTAAATCTGTACGCTTTCTTTCACTCGAATTTCTTGTACATTATATTACATAAGTCCTGTTATGAAATGATATAATTCAAATAATTATTCCCACATTTTTTTTCCAGAGGGGTATATCTTGCCTGCCTTATGTACACGGACCACAGGGTATTGGTAACAACGGAAGATACGTTACCAGTGATGGAAGTAGATGAAACTTGTCCAAGCTGTTTAAACAACGACTTTCACTGGTTAATGAAGGTAACGCTGATTTCCGTTCAGTCCAGGAAAAAATTTCCACAGTTTATGAATTTTAATTACTTTATAAGGAGTTATTTATTTTACCTAACTAGTTATTTTATCATAAGTAATTTTACTATTATTCTCCTTTTCCATTTCCCTGCCAGAATGCTAAATTTTAGTTCGCGCGTATTCAAATGAGGTAGGAAAAAATGCATTTAAAGGAAGGTTATACATTACTAGAAAGCCCGACGGTCATACGAAATGCCCGCTGTTCTAGATATTATAAATTGATGATTATAAATTGATTACAAACAGATGCTTGCTAATGCAAACAAATGTTCACGTTCCCTCTGACTCGCTCAATTTGCATTCAGCTGAAAACTCAGTTTCAAATGCAATGTCCGAATAAAATCGGGCGAAATTTTAAACTCTTTACGCGAAAGTATATTTAGCATAGGAGCTTAAGTAAACCTACCTGATGAGATGTACTACGCACAGCTCATTAGTTGATTTCGTCTCCTTTAATTTCTCAATGTTTGCAAGTTTCTAGGTAATTCATATGCAAATATAGTTAAATGCATAATAAGCAATAATTGTATGAATTAAAAATATTTAAATGTTCTTAAATACAATGATAATTTAATTAAAACAGTGATGACTGCATGTATGGTATCAATGTATATGGACTATTTGAATGCCGTGGCAACTTCACCCCATTGGCTAGTACAGTTACGCAAGCAACCAATAAACTATCGGCGACAAACAGCCACTTAAGCCGCATATAATAAATAAGATTTAATCAGAACATGTTCCGCCTGCTGTTGGTTACGTTGCTAGCTGCTGGTAGTGTTACTCTTGTCAACAGAGCTTTTCACGCCGGTATAAGTTTGAGCCAATTTACGCATTTATCAGTTCAGCGTAGCCCTTGGCTAATTTAAGATTTATCTTAATTTTAATTTGAATTCACTACTTCTGAGTTACGCCATAAATGCTGACTGTTTCGTAAGCACAACAAGTTCTTTCTGTTTCAAAAAAAAAAAAAAAAAAAAAGATCTTTTTCAGCCTTCTTAAGTCCTATTTCATTTTAAGTCGGGGACAGTCGATATAATCGATAAGTCGCTGATATATCTGTTCAAGTATTTGCCCCAAGTTACACGTAGTTACAAGCACAGTCCCTACAACCTTTTCATATTAGGTTTCCTCTACGCACAAACTGCAGTTATCACAAACTACACAGTCCGATGTTGAAAATTAGGTAACTAATGTCTAAATTATATAAAGGATTTAACGTAGAATGCTTATACAAAAAAACCCAAAGGCAACAATTTCAAAAGGATGGTTGAGCATCCAGTGTTCTGTAAGTTTTGCTACTACCACTTTTTGTGTTTACAAGTTTTGGTAGCACTGTAAATTGCATTCCTTTCTTTCCAGTATAGCAGCATTTCTATTCTTGTGGGATATTTAAAGGTTTATCACCTAATAATCATTGATCAACATCAAAAAAATCTCTAATGATTTCATTAGAATTACTGTAACAAAGATGTAAACTTTCCAGTTTTATATTTTATTTTTCTCATAACTTCCAAAATTACTTTCGGATTTGCAAAATGTCGCAGAACATTCATTAAGAAAATTGTACAAACAGAATATAATCTATTCTCAAGTTATTATTTTCATGACTGGTGGACCTGTTTGAAAGACTGCCGAAAAATAAAATATTTCACATGAATAATTTTATGTAGCAGACATCTCGAAGCATTCTTATTAGTTTAAATTTAGGAAAAAATATATCATGCAAGCATATATGAATTTCAGACATTAGAGTAGGAGTTTTATCACCTTTTGTTGCCTATTTCCCAATGGATTTTAGACAAATCGGAAAATAAAATTTGGGTCTGTCAAAATATGCAAACAAATTATCTTAAATAGTATTAATGAAAAGATAATTCATTATGAAGGATAGATGTAAACAAAAGGCTTAACGCATTCTTTCCAAGGCATACTACATTTACCACTTTTCCCTTAAATAGGCATTTTTTTAAAATTTCTCATTATAATGTTTCACATAATTGATTCCCAGAAAGAAATTAAACTAACGGATACGTTAATAACAAATCTCATTCGGATTTGTTATTAACGTAATTCATAAAACGGAAAATTTTAATGGATAACATTTTCTTTTTTAAAATTTAAACGATAAGATTTAAAATATTAAATATTTGTAAGATGATGGGAATTAAAATATTGGATATTTGTTAAGTAATGCTAAGGCTGTTTGTACATTTTTAGACGGTTTTTGTTGTATTTACATAAATATTTTACCTAAAACTTTTGAGTTTTAAATATTCCATTTGATAACCTTTATTCTTCACTATCTTTTACCTCCATTTTTTAAAAGTTCAAAAGCGAAAACTACGCGATTGATACATTTAAAGATTTAGTAGGGATATATGGCCTTGATACGTGTTTCTGGTTAATTTATTTTTCCAGGGAATTAGCAGTGGATTTTGACGTGCTTGTTTTGTCTTGATGCTGGTCTACTGGTTGATGGCACTGTGGCTTATGGAATCGGTGAGATTTTAATAAGGAGCGAGGACTGGCAAAAACACCTTTCCCAACTAAAATCTTCCATTGCTGCTTTTAACACTGTTCTTCGAGTTGGTGAATTTTTCTTTGATTGAAATTAATTCTCGTGGATTAACAAAGCCAAACTGTTAAACTTTGTGGATAATCTCAATCTTTGCTGTCTCTCCTACCCAAAAGAAACGAAAGATATTTACCGCTTTTACTTTCCTGTTACTTCAAACTGAAGTGATAATAAATATTTCAGTTTATTGTTTTTAGTTACATTTCGATTTTTAATGTTTCTTGAATTCTAGCATGCTAAAGTAACTTTAACATTGTAGATTTGAATATAAAGATGGGACGATAATTCGTGTGAGTCTAAAAAGATTAGCTTAATATTTAGACTTAGAAATCAAATTGAGTTTAATACCTCACAAAAAGGCTAGCAATGATTCATCCAATTCCTATGTCACCATTTTATTTTGTTATTTCTTCCATGACGAAAAATTGTAGCATGACAATTTAAGTGTTCCATATCTGTACAGTTGATACACTAGACATCGTTCGCCTTCAGCTTCGCACTGATTTGTCTATAGCCATAGTCATTTCATAGCCTTCAGCTTAAATCAAACGAACTAAAGTATTCAAATTAAACTCTCATAGCTATTTTAGCAAACTGAAGCTGGACCAATCTCTTAAGATGGTCACAATCTGAATGGTAGTTACTCCTCTGGATAATGACACGTAGCCTGCATGGACTCAAATGAATCAGTTAAAATTGTCCTTTAGTAACAGAAACTCTTTCTAAAATTCTCCCGCAAACTTTTGGAAGTCTTTATCTTCTATTTCATGTGATTTAATTCGACGATGATATTTTTTACTTTAATCTGAGTTTATTCCGTTGCTATTTGCCTTTTTAGGTGGCTTGTACATGGGAAGATGCTAAAGCTCTTCGCATGGAGATGGAAAAGACGCCCAGTTCTTCCGCCATCCACTTTAGAAGTAAACTGCTGCAAGCAGCGGAAATGATGCAGGTGAGATCATTCATTACCACTGTACCGGATGAAGCGGTTACAGTTGAGTTTATAGGAAGCTTTTGCTAACGTTTCCTGATAACGTCTGAAGCGAAACTTGTTCTTAAAAATATGTCAGCGACCTTCTATCTTAACAATTTCCTTTAAGAGCTGAAGATAAAAGATAATATATATATATATATGAGTCTAAAGACCTTAAAGAATCACATGTATGTCTAAATACAGGAAAATTACTCTGAAATTTTAATAAGTGATAAAGGAATTTTATCGAAGTAATCGATAAAATTAAGCTAAACTTATACAGTGGAAAACAGAAGTTAGCATAGTTCTTCCCTGTTAATTAAGTAATCGTATTTAGCTTCTGTCTTGCACTAAGTCATTATCTTTAAACATAGTCTGAGTAAACCAACTTAAACAATAATATAAATTATTAACATTTCTTGGTTTTAAAAATTGAATGTAAAATATCTCTGTAGCTTCGAAAATAACAAAATGTTACATATCTTACGAAAATGCAATTACTTACGAAGTATATATAGTATGCAAAGTCCGTTTCAAGTAACCTAAATTTATTCTTAATGAAATAATTAGAAGCACATTAATGAGATGAAATGACTAATAGGCGAGGATGAAAATAATGGCAGATATCCTGGTGATAGAATTTCAAGTTAAGTAAAATTTTAAGTCAATACCATTATCTCAAGTATTGCTTCTCCTTGCAAGGTCATAGATGTACCTATATATAGGGTGAAACGTGAAATTGTTGTATATTTTGTATAAAGAACATTAAATGCTTGTAAGCGTCGAGGCTTTGATGGAAAGAAAGATTACAGCGGCAAGTTTATTCAACATTGAAGAAAATATCTATCTCTCTAATTTGGCAAGAAACTGTCATCTCTCTCTGTATACAAAGGAAAAAATCTGTATGTATGTGTTTGTTCGCTAAATAACTCAGTCGCTAACTACTATAGCCATCGTCACCAAACTTTCTACAATTCTTTTCTGGGTCCTGTAAAAGATCGACATCCACTTTTTCCAAAACAAAAATTAACTAAAATCAGAGATATTTGTACAATTTGTTACTAAAAAAATTCTAAGTTTTACAATGAAAAACATAAAGCATTGCCAAACATTAAATACATTATTCCCGAGTCGAAAAATACTTGGGAAGCCATTTCGACTATTTCCATCATCGTATGACTTTAATCAGCCGAGATGTTAATTAAAAACTCTGAAAACACTAATTTTCGCCCTCATTTTTCCGAGTGGCAACAGTCCCGCACGCTGGAGATAAAAATCTGCTTTATTTCGTGTTGCCACTGCTCGCTTTCAAATCGTAGAGTTAGTTAATTTGTAAATTCTACAAAATATATATATATATATATATGTAATAATAAAATTCCATAGTCAAGAATATACTTAAAATTCTAACTGTATGTTCTTTACATTTTTAATGGCGACGTTCTCTTATTTGAAAGTACGTAGAATTAAATCCACAGCCCCGTAGTCAAGTTGTTTTTCCCGCCTTTCCTACACGTACAGTTATAGAATGTTCTCTAGATATTTAAAGCGAACTGGATTAGCTGACGAGACTGACGTCATTTCTTGGAAGCTCCGCCTTTCCAGAGGCTATAAAAAGACTCGCAAAAGGAATATCGGGGCTTTTTCTAAAATGTCGCGATGCAGTAAACTTTATACAAAATGTTATTAGTAATTCTTTTTATTTACTCCGGATATCTGATTTTTGTAACTGCTATTTCTCCTGAATAATAATAAATGGATCCTGTTTTTTAAACTTATCGTCTGATAATTTAAGCTACGACTACATTTAATGATTCTTCACCAATCTATTTATTTTTGACAAAAGCTGGTACATATATATAGAGAGAAAAATGTCTGTTTGTGTGTTTGTTCGAGCTATTGACTTCTGATCAATTCTGAAGAATTTTTTGCCACATTTAATCGACTAAAACTGAATATAGGTGAAATATTGGATGGAACGTAAGCTTTTTACGACCATTTGATTAGAAAGACGAAAATCATTAAAAACTGCATGCCATTGTTGCTGATATAATGAGAGAGAATTACTAGTTTATTTGTCTATCGAAATCTTTTATGTTAGTTCCATATCGCATCAGACTGAAAAATGCATGAATATGAATCGTATTTTTTGCATCATTATTAAAGAACGATTCCAGCGGTATCATTCTCTCTGTTATTAGATACATTACTCTCAATCTAACTTGAATGGTATCGGGTGCTTCCGCTAGTACTATTATAATTTGTCTGCCAAAGGTTTAGACTAAATGACTGAGTTTCACTAAATTTGTAATACTATAATTGATAAGTTTTTAAACTTTTTATTAATGAATTTTTAATTCAAGTATGAGAAAGCTGAAAGTTTCATTAGCCCTTATTAATCAAAGTCTAAGGAAGTAAATTCATTCTTCTTTAGTTTTTGTTAGTCAAAATACATTTTTACTCCTTAGCTAATTTATTTTTAAATGAATTACAATTTGCCAAAAATATGTTGCAGAGACCATTGGGAATTTTTTTTTTTTATATCGAAGCAGAAATCTTGAAAAATGTGCAATGCTCTCACCGCTTTTTGAACTCCGTACTCGCTAGAACGTGCTTAGGGTATTCCGGTAGAACGTGCTTAGGGTATTCCGGTAGAACGTGCTTAGGGTGCTGGTAGAAGGTACGTGATAAAGGGAGAGAACATACCTTAAATTCTACGCCATTTATAGGGCAACTGGGGTAGTGGGGATCTAATCGTCAAATCTTGGTGGTGATGAATTATCTTTTCCCACATTTTAGTTCGAAAGCCACTAAAGGGTCTTCCTTTTTCTCAAGCCAAAATGAACAATTTGCTTAGAAGGGCTATTAATTTCGTTTTGGCATTTTGCATCGGTTCACTATAAATCTCGGTTCACTTTTCAAATTATTGCCACCAAATATTAGAGCCCTGCATTATATTTAAAGAAATTAAATAATGAAGAATCGGCATGAATGTGTGCATGTTTTTCGCATTGTGAGAAAACCCACGGTAGCTAGAGACATCAAATTTTGAATAACATAGTTCTCCACTCGAATATGGGCATCTGGAAGACCAAATGCGAAGAACATGATATTTAATAAGTAAAGGTAACACAGAAAACGTCAAAAATTGTCCCTTTGGACGTAATATCAAATCTGAAAGCTTTCAGATTTTTTTTTTGTTTTAGTCCAAAGGGTGCTTTTTCCCTGAAGTACTATTGTTTTCGTTTTGCGATTTTGTGTTGGTTCACTATAAATGTCCGTTTCACTTTCCAAACTGTTACCACCAAATGGTAGAGTCCTGCATTATATTTGAAGAAATTAAATAATGAATAATCTGCATCAATGTATCTATGTTTCTAGCGTTGTGATCAAACAACGGTTCATAAAGCCATCGAATTTGGAATGACGTAATCCCACTGCGAATATGGGCATGTGGAAGCCCCAATTTGAAATTTGGAATTTGTTTTATTATCAATTTCATATTTTGTAAATCTTTAACGAATTTTTGATTGACAAACTCAAGGATTTCAAAGCGAGCAATGGCAACGTTGTACAGAAAAAACATTTTTATCTCCAACGCCGGAGACTCTGTATCGGAAATTCTAAAGATATGCTTCAATTTTAAACTATTTTGCGATATTACTTTTGAACTGAATTTTATGCTTTAAGGCCGAAAACGTGATATTTGATAAATAAAGGTAACAGACAAAATGTTAAAAAAACGCCCCTTTGGACGTAATTTAAAATCTGAACTGAAACCTTTCAGATTTTTTTCAGAAGACCTCAGCAAAACTGCGCCGGGACTCGACAGCCAGACCTTCCAAATGCTATCCATTCATGCTTTCTAAACATACCACGAAGGCATGCGGTAAAGTGGGAAAAAATACCTTTTAGTGTGTATTGCCAATAATGACCGAAGACGTATAGGAATATATTTATCTTAATCTCAAATTTGTTAATATAATGTCGGTCTAACACTTGCTTCTATATTAGATTCTACCTTTCTAAGAACGCGTTTTCCTTACTTGCAGGCACTTTATACCACTCTTTCTGAATCTAGTGAATAGGGGTCTTGTTTCTAGGAGATTTGGTTTAGCTCATACTGCTAGTAGATCTAGCTTTTAGTTATACTTCAACTCAAACATACTGAATTGGTTCGTCTTTCCTGAAGATGCTCTTCCATTGATCCCGTGACTTCTCACGTTTTGCTATATACTTCCGTAGTCCACGGACAGCACCCCATTTAAGCATCCACTGGGTGTAACTAGCCCATAGAATTTAAGAGAGAGTTCATCTGAATGGATACCACGAGAAGTGGCATCGGTTTCTGAAGACAGTGGTTAATCTTTAACTTAGGTGTAACTAGCCCATAGAATTTAAGAGAGAGTTCATCTCAATGGATAACACGAGAAGTGGCATCGGTTTCTGAAGACAGTGGTTAATCTTTAACTTGGGTGTAACTAGCCCATAGAATTTAAGAGAGAGTTCATCTCAATGGATACCACGAGAAGTGGCATCGGTTTCTGAAGACAGCGGTTAATCTGTAACTACAGCTTGTAACGATGTTTGCGAGTTTGATTTCATCAAATGTTGGAGACTTTGATAATTTTCATGTGCTAAATTTTTCTGCTTTCGGAGTGTATAAATTTCCATATTAATATAATACACAGTATTTCTAACTTGCCAGAAATCTCAGGTATAAAATACTGAATCAGTGGGCACCGATAGTTTTAGCTCAGGCTCTGCTAAAACTAACTAACTCACTTAGCATCATGAGTATATCTCGATAATAATAACACTTACACAAGTCTGTTATGGCTTTGAGGTCTTTTTGCTGAACAAAAGCTCGTTAACATACAGATCACACTATTTACATTTCTAGTGGATACCTGTTATTAATGGTAATGTATTATGAATGACAGCAGTAGAGTATTGAGAATTTACGGTTTAAAATAATAATTTTATTTAATCGAGTCATTCTTTACCAAAATGTATTCCAATCCCACCTTAGATCTTGAAGGTAATATGATTCCTTAAGACAATAAAGTAATTCCTTATCATTAAACTCATTGGTAATATCATTAATATAGCAACAAGTAATCCATTACATGGAGCTGTAGCTGAATTACGGTATGATCTTAACCAAAGTAGACTTCAGAAATTTGAAATATAATGTAGCCTAAGACAGCATGTTCTTGGTATCTCTTCCATATCCATTATTTAAATATCCATGATAAATATCTAAATTATTATGATGTTTATTCTTTAGACTGCCTTAGGAGTTCAAGATCTCGGTCAGTTTTACTACAAGCCCATTAAGGATTCCGACGATACTACGGTACTATGTACTGTAAAATATGTTCCAGATGCAAAGACTGTAAACAACTTATCCCTTAGATGGGTTCCTCTTGCGAAGTTGCAGCGAAAGTTGAGCATCAACACTGAAACGTGCCAGGAAGTTTCCACTGTCAATAGCCTATTACTGTCATCGACACAGGTAAATAAACCATAATATTTATAGCAATTTTATTTGCATGTGAACAGTGTAAAACGATATCTTTATGTAACATAAGTTAATATCCCAAGTCGTCAGATTTTCATAAAGAATTTTTATAAAGGTATTGCTGAATTTTCAAGTGATAGGCTGTCTAAATACTTTCATTATTTCTATATTGCTTAACTTTTACAAAACTTTTATACGTATTTTTTTTTCATGCGTTTCACTTCCTTATACGAAATAAAGGAATTATTGTTATCACATTTCAAAGGAAATATCTATTTTGACCTTTCCAGAATCCAGACGATTTTTACGTGACATCTGTACTTATGGAGAGAATTACGGACTGATGTTATCTACGTATCGACGAAATTACATATGTGCGTAGATACGTACGGAAGTTAAGGACTGTTTATCTCAAACGGATTGTAAAAGGGATTTTAAATGAATTAAAAATGGGTTTTTTTCGTGAGATCTATACGTATATCTATACGTATATCTGTACGTGTGTATGTATATATGTATCTCGCAGTTAATTAAGTTAGAATTGTAGAGTCACTAGTTTTTTATGCGGGTGACGTTAACATTGAGCAATGCTCTCGTCGCGACTCGAAAATGGACCCCTCGAATACGCGCCGAGTGTGCTATCTTTACACCACGAAGACAAGCTCAAAGGAGGGAGAAAATACATTATAGAACAATTTTAGACAATACGTTTAAATGAAGTGCAGCAAAAAACGTATATAATTTAATAGGAACAAGGAAATAAGAAAAAGAAGTCTTGTGGTATTCACATCAGGTTACAATGTAAGGATCTTAAGTTTTACTAACGTTTATTTTTATTTTGAATCTTTACTATCACTTCTTATTTTCTACTTCCGGCCAGAATTATAAGCGTTAAGGTTTTTATGCAAAGTTGTCTGGCGAACGCCAAGTATTTAAGTTGTGGCTTTTTGCCAAGCGAGAGAGAGGAAGCAGTGAGTTCGAAGCAGGCCGCTTACCTTAGAAGTTACGCAGTTGCTTGTTGCCTTCCAGGCCAGAGGTTTTAATCCTCTTGATAAATTTAAACGTATTGTAGTGTTCACAGTCTCTGTACTACATACGCTTCCTGTTATTATAAGGCCAATCTTCCACGTTTATTATTCTAAAAGTAAATTAGAGTTTAGTTTTATTTTTATACTTTTACGTTAGACCCCAAGTAGCGGGTCAGTGTATTCCGAAGTACGGAAGTTATTGTATATAGAGAAAAAATAAAGGGTTTTGTATACCCTTCGTCTGTATCCTGTCTACTTACCACAATTAGTGAACATAGCTTTAGTAAGCTCTCTGTTCCGAGTCAGGTCCTTGTATGTTCCCGAAGAAGGTAAGAAGGAACATTGAACCTGATAACAATATCTCTGAAAAACGAAAACCTACATCTCTACAAAAAAATGAATGATAGAGCAATTAATTTACGAAATAAAATGTACGTTGTCTAAAAAAAATATTTTATTATTGGCAGTAATGTGAAAAGGGGAAATAAAGAAAAGAGAATTTTAATGAAATTATTCGCGAATGGATTTATATCTTAGTACTTATTAACAAAGAGTACTTAGATTTATATCTTAGTACCCGAGCATATATTTTATATCTTATTACCGAGATTATAGATTTATGTCTTAGTACTGAGTATATACCCGAGCAAAGAGTACTTATATTTATATCTTAGTACTCTTTGCTCGGGAATCCTAAAATTATATTTCATAATAACGTCTGATCTCATACTGACTGCCACTGTAAGGCTGTTCATAGTGACTGCTGCTGCTATAAGGAATTTGCTAATAAACTGGCACGTGTCTAAAATATTCTCAATGATTCCCAAATATGAACTTATGCGAACTTACGCCTCTACCCCCAAACTCAAAGAACACCAAATAGGGAAATATTTTCAAGCGCAGAAGGAACCCTCTGAGCTTTAACGTTCTCGCAAGCTAACATTCCCTCTTATTCCTCTAATTCAGTGTTTTTCAAAAGTTTAGTATAGAGTTACTTATGCAGTAAATAAAAGTTCTATTGAAAGGATATAATCGTAACATGGTCTTAAGGAAATAATTAGTTGCGTCATATTTTGTCTTAAAGGAATATTTATCCTCGTAAAATAATCTAAATTTGTTCACTAAAATATATATATATGTATATATAATGTTAACCATTTTCAATTTTAGGCTATGATGGCGTACAATCACGTCAGTCGAATACCTCTTCCAAAAGGACTTTACGTCGCTTATGTTAAAATTAGTAGTTCCGTGGATCTCATACGTGTTCTGGTGCCCAAGAAAGCTCCTAATGTTCTTCCTTACTACAGAGTTCGCGAAAATCCACATGTTTCTTGGTGAGTTTTTCCTTATGAGGTCTACTTTATTTAATCTGTGATACTTAACTTAATAACAGTGGAAATTGTAATCATGTAACAGTTATAACAACTGGCTTTATTCTGCTCTGCTTTAAAGAATTTAAAAATAATGAAATACTTTCATGCATTTGCATGAAAAGAGGCTTAAAGTTTTAACCTCAGGATGCATGGAATTGAGTATTTGTGATTTAAATTCCCTGCTTTAAAGAAACGAAATTTAGAAAACTCTTATTCAGTATCACTCAGTCTGTTATCCTGTATTCAGATTAAGACAAAATTAAATTTTACATTGATAATGGTTTGGGAGAGGAAGGTATCTATGAATTTTGAGCGAACGGAAATCTATGAATTTTGATGTACCTAGGAGCAAAAATATTTCGAGCCATGAGGAGAACAATTTCTGTAAATTTAACAAAAATAAATACATACTAAAAATTGAAGCAGCATGCATACCATCTATCGAGCAAAATATAGATCAAAGAAATACAAATTGTAAGATAAAAAATGCAATTTTGAGGAAACTTTGATTAAATGTTTAGTTATTAATTAGATCTCTAACAATTTGATGCATGGTGACCGTTTAGGCTAAATTAAAATTAAATAATAAAGTTAGCAAAAATAATTGATTATAAAATAAATTATTAAATATATTCATTTTCATGTAAGTAATCCTTGTCTATCACTTAATCTGAAGCTATGAAAACTAATATCAATATTCTTCCTTGAATAATATTTAGTATTAAATGTTAATATTAAATGTCATTCCTTGAAGAAACGGAGAATCCACTTCTTTCCGTCTCAAAATGTATGGATTATGTTTTGAATTTGCCCCATGTGTATGTGCGTGTTTATTATTTTGTAACTGGTTCATTTTTGGTTTTGCAGCTGAATATATTATATCACATATTATAAATTTTTGTGTCATTTTATAGCCTATAATTATGTATTTTATAACCCAATTTATAACCTATTATTATATAGTTTATAGCCCATTATATACAGGGTGCTTCAGCTAATCGGTCACAAAATTTCAGGAGGTATAGCTTTCAACTAGACGATGGAAAATCACACAGCAATGCATGGTCGGAAACGCTTTCCTGGCGCGGTTCTGACAACACAAAACACTACAACAAACTTGGCTGCCCCGCCCCGTGAACTAAATCACATTACGGGTCCACTCTGCCTTCGGGCACTTCGTGGAGGTTCAACCACCGCTATTACCCTTCCAGAGGAGCAGCACATCACCTGGATATGACACTAGGCAGCACTGGTCGTACATTGCTCCTGCCAGTCGCATGGGCAAGCCCGTGGCAGTGGGCCGTTACCCAACAAGCTGAGGGGAACTAGCCCTCCGGCTACGACTCCACACCGCTCAGGACATGCCAGACCCCGAGGCCAGCCAATAAGTGACCTTTCCCAGGGCCTTCAGAACCACCAAGTTCATAAATTTTATACCCCCGTGGCCGAGACTGCCTAGGTACAGATCCTAGGCAGTAGCTTCGCAGAATTCTCTACGTCGACCCCCGGGGGGACAAAACACTACAAAAAAGAACACGAACAAGGTCATAAAACGTGTTTATTATCCTTAACACAGGTGATAGGTGAGAACAGGATCCGGACGCCCGGTCGGCTTGTAGAGACTTTTGAAGTATGGTCCGGCTCCTGCAACTGTCTAAAGCACTCCCGGCATTCACCAGATGTTCTTGTCCTTCTTTTCTTGTGTTTTCTGTCTTCCCTACCGCTCCAGGAAAGCGTTTCTGACAATGCAATGCTATGTGATTTTCCGTCGTCTCGGTCTGTCCTGTAAGTTTGTAACCGATTTTATGAAAAACCCTGTAAATTATTGCGTAGTCAAATATATTATATATGATATCAGAAACTTATTTCCTTAACAATAAAAATTGTATAAACTTTTATAGAAACTATGAATTAACTATGTTATAAGTATAAAATAAACATGTTAAAAAATAAAATTAAATTAAGGCTAAAAATTTTTTATTTCATATTTTTTAAATCACTCAGTAGTTCGTAATAAAAGTATAGTAAGCAGATACGCAGTGTGCTTTCATAACATGAATATTAATTAAAAGTCTTTTTCCCGAAGATTGGTAATAACTGCCATAATTAGTAATTAACCAGAAAAGATAAGCACTGCAAAATGACGGTGATGCTAAACAGGAGTTAACTCAGCTGCACTTCCTTAATTCCAGTCACTTAATTTGCAAGCTATCTGCTGGAGGAAATAAAATGAATGAGAGTAATAGGTGGGCATTAAGGAACATTCGGGTTGATGACATTTTGAAATGTAAGTTCGACATACTTTCGAAAAATAAAAGTATTTAAGATTATAAAAATGGAGTTTAGCCTTCGTTTATAAAAGGCACCAATATCTGCAGCAATAATTGGCTGTCCAAACAAGAAATTTTAAATTATTTTTGTGAGACCTATTTTTCTCTATCTCTCTACCTTAATAAGAGACGATACTTAATTAAAATTAAGCGCCTACGATGTTCTTACTTTTAAGCCACAGATGTGTTTTTACTTATAGTGATGAATGGGGGTGGGTGAAGTCGCAAGGTGGCGAACAAAAGATAGCAAATCCAACTGTAGCGCAACTGAAGTTCCAGAAAGCCCTATCTTCTGCAATAAGGAATTTATTAACACTCTTAGAAGTGCCGTCGGATCAGACTGCAGATCACAGGTGAGTAGCAATGTTGTTTACCTATCCCCTTTCAGGATTTATTAATCTTTTACTGCTGCAGTGATCTTATTGACTTTAGTCTTGAAGGTCTTAGCAAGTATCAACTGTTGTCAGTGTCAGGAGTAGGGTATTAGCTGAAGTGTGCTCAGTAATGTACCAACCATGCTCACTCCCTTTTATTATTTTTCAGCTTCTTTGTTGGAAAATATACTTGGATGTTTCATGACAAGCTAAGATCCGTTTGCTCTCGTGCTTTATAATTTTAGAATATTTATTTTCATTAGTATAGGATTTGAGATGCCATTTTCGTGTAATTTCTAATTATAGTTCTACAGGTAAAATATCCGTTACAGTTAGAAAGACATAAGCTTTACGATGTTTGGAAAAGAGACAAGTTACTTGTTACGGAAAATCTCTCATTGTGCGGTAATAGTAAAGAAATTTGTCTTACATGTGTGAATGGCGAAATATGTTTGTCAGTCATATATGGTTTGTTTTATTCTATTTGATTACGGTAGAGACTCGAGAGCCATCTTCCAAGGGGCGGAATGCCTTCGTGGAGGACTTTCTAAAGGAAATTGGCTCTTTACTCGTGACACATGGGAAAACCACGAAAACGCCCATGCAACCAGCCTGTTCGCCGGCATTCGAACACCGGACCGAGTACCAGTATTCAGCGGTATACTGGTACCAGACCGAGTACCAGTATACCGCTCGGTCGCTGATAGGCTGTCATTAATACAATGGAACCCGATTCGTCAGAACTAATCACAATGTTGAGGACATTAGATTTCTTAAAATAACCTAGCGTGATTTTTATAAAAGCCTGAAGTCGTTTATTTTTATACACACATTTTTCAACAATAATGTTTCTTTATATGTATTTTGCATCAAATATTGTTCAAAATTTCTCTTTGAGACTAATTTACTGCTAATATACCTATTTAAATAACATCGCATGTGTAATTTTTCAAAACATATTACCTGCATTATATTTAATATCTTTAAATCATTATAATAATATTTCACAGATGAAGTCAGGAAAATTTATTAAAAAAACTTTAAGTGACAGAAAACATGAAAATTTAAGTAAAGCCTTCGCAGAATGATCTAAGTACAGTCCACCAGTGCTGGAGTTCGTACGTCATCAACAAGTGTAGTTTCCATTACTTGTAAATTTCCACATGTTTAACACGAATGCGAGCCAGTTTTCCTTCTCGAATGCATTATTTCTTTGCTTTACACAGATAATGCTATGTACTTTGCCCTAACCAAGTCAAAAACAAATGACAAATCGCAGGGGATGGTTTGGCTGAAAGTGTCTTTTTGTGGTTTTCTGCATCTGTAACTTAAATGCCAGGCAGTTTTTCTTTGAAAGCGCTTCCTAAAGTCATCTTTTCACATAAATTTCTACGGAGTATCTCAAATTTCTACGAAGAAATTATCTTCGGATGTTATCAAATTTCTACGAAGTATCTTGATGATATTGCTCAAGGGATACAAGCACATCCTCAAGACATCTTGGTCTATTTCCTTAACATATCGTGAGTGCTTAACATCACAATACAGTTTATCCTCATGGCATCGTCGCTAGGTCCCATCAATAGTGTACGGGACGTTACTATAATCGACATCTACCTTATCACATCCTCAGGACATCCCGGATTATACCCTTAAATTCATAAATATATCCGCTTAAGTGCCTAAAGTCTACAGGTTATTCCAGCAAGGTCGCTTCGACAGCCCACGCGAGCCGGTTACAGCCGAAAACATCGAGGCAAAAACATCGCGGACGAAAACGTCGCGGAGATAATAACGCAAGGCGGAAACGTCGTGATAAAAAACATCGTGGGAGAAAACATCGCAAAGAGAAAACATCGTAGCTCTAAAACATCGTGATACAAAATATCGTCGTCCAAAATAAAGCGGTTCAAAAATTTCGCAGTTTAAAAACATCGTCGTCGAAAATATCGTGGTAAAAAATAAAGTATCTACAAATCATCGCATGATGATAACATCGCAGACATGCTTTTTTCAGGCTTTAATAATTGTAAATGGATATTTCCATAATGATTTGTGAGCGCAAGATGGAAAGAAGGATAATCTTTTCTTTCATATTTTTTATTAACTAATAAATTTTTGCTGAAAACGTAAGAAGGAAATTTAAGCATAGAAAATTAAGGCAAGTTATGGCACTTAATAGAATTTTAAACTGACATAGTTAACTAACAAAGTTCATTAATAAATCATTTTTTATAAAGTTTTTACTGGTAACTTTTCATTAATAGTGTAATCTAAAAATGTTTAGAAAAAGGAAGTTACGTAACTGCATGACCTTATCTATAAAAAATTGCTAATTATGAGATTATTTTCTTCACTTTTGTCAATCTAATACTCTTATAATGAAAATTATTTCTTGTTCTGCTTCAATTTATTCTTAAGTATTAAAATTCCTTCTTACTTTTTCAGAAAAAAGTTATTAGTTAATAAAAAATATGAAAGTAAAAATTATCTTTCTTTCCATCTCGCGCTCACAAATCATTATGGGAATATCCATTTACAATTATTAAAGCCTGAAAAAAGCATGTCTGCGATGTTATCATCCTGCGATGATTTGTCGATACTTTATTTTTACCGCGATATTTTCGACGACGATGTTTTTAAACTTCGAAGTTTTTGAACCGCTTTATTTTCGACGACGATATTTTGTACCACGATGTTTTCTC
Source organism: Stegodyphus dumicola (assembly GCF_044657685.1). Classification (NCBI taxonomy): domain Eukaryota; kingdom Metazoa; phylum Arthropoda; class Arachnida; order Araneae; family Eresidae; genus Stegodyphus; species Stegodyphus dumicola. The sequence goes on along the minus strand of NC_140776.1, from coordinate 158,232,140 downwards.
TTTGCGATGTTTTCCTCCACGATGTTTTGTAGCATGACATTTTCGCCTTGCGTTGTTTTCTCCGCGACGTTTTCGCCCACGATGATTTTGCCGCGATGTTATCGGCGGACACCACACGAGTCTTATGAGGTCTTAAATACTTAATTATCAAACCTCAAGAATACAGTCAGGTCATCCTTCCATGATTACTACGGGGCAATCAGACAGGATGTGAAGATTAATGTAATTATTTTTAGATTTCTTTAATTTGAATCTCTGTTAATTTAATGATTTCAATACAGATGTATTTATTCAAAATAATGAGGCATTAAGTAGAGTTAAGTTAAACAATAGTTGCAGGGTAGGAGATTTCTGGATTCAGTGTGTATCAATATAGAGGTCCACCAGCGGCCAAACGCCAAAAGCAGTTCAATACTGGTAGTTCGAACCAAGGCTCGAGTCTCGGTAAACGGGCTGGCTACATAGGTGTTTTCGTGGATTTTCCAATGCGTAACGGGATGCGAGCCAGTTTTCTTTAAAATGTCCTTCACGTGGCATCTCTCCCTTTTCCTGGAGTGCCAAACGGTGGAGCACGTACCAAATAATAAAATAATGTAGCAGTACCTCATTTTCAGACATTTCACTTAACTCATGTGTTGGTTAAGCCTGATGTAGTTGGAGAGGCATTCATATGTAAGTGGTACCAGGACAAATTCCAATACTTTGGTATTAACCGACACCCACGGACTGCATCACCAAAAAATCTGTCAGCGGGTATGATGATGAAATATGTGTTGAACATCAACATGCCAGTTAAATGCATTTTTGATTTCTGGAGAGTATTGTTTGGCAATAGCATTCAAAATTTCATCAAAAAGATTGTTATTCTCCGAATCTTGTGTCTATTTCTGTATGAACAATGTTAAATACGATGAGTGTGATTTTCTTCGAACCACTTTCTAGAAGAGTTTCTTCGCGTGAGAACTGAAAAAAATCACGATATCTTCGCAAAATACTGCATGATTGAAAGAATGGATTATCTGCGTCATTACCAAAAAGGGATACATTGCAGATATTCATTTGCTCTATTTGGCATGAAGTTAATGATGAAACTTTTTTTTTAACAAAACCGCATTCCTCCCGGCGAACAGGCTGGCTGTATGTACTTTTTCGGAATTTATTTTTATGTTTAATTATAATGCTCTTGTAAGTTTTACGTCCTTAAGTGAAATGTTTTTTAATTGTGTTTCGGAATTAAAATTTAATTGTGTTTCGGAATTTAAAAACTCAAGGTGAGTCCCTTGTTTAGTTAGTATTCCTTTAAATCTACGAGTATTTAGATGTTAACCCTAACAGTCTTAGAATTATGGCGTCCTGGCTACATTAATATCTTTCATAAAAAAGCATTGTATTTAAAATAACTGCATAATCCATTAAACAAGTTTAGTATAAAATTCTAAATAAAAACAACAATGTTTCCAAAGAGGGCAACTTTGTTATCACTATTATAATGTGAGGCTACCCAGTAAGTCCAAAACAGACATAAAACTTTGCATGACATTCTTTTATGAAATAGTACTTTAATCGAATCATGCTAATGTATAAAATACTACTAATTCTCCAAATGTATAAAATGGTATTTTAATCAAATGATGCTAAATTGCCTCACAAGGAATATCGAAAGTTGTGAGCCTTTTTTGTCTTCAGTAATTTTATTTTTAATAAAAATAAAACCATTTGCTAGATTTTCAAGAATATTTGTGTTTCTTGAAAAGTGATTAAATTTCGATAAATATGAACTGCAAGTGAAGTATACAGAGGGATTCTACGATCATGGAACAAACTTGGAGAGGTGGCTTAGCGTACTAAAGCATGTATTTTTGTACAGGAAATTAAAGTTTTAAGGCCGATCGAAAAAAAAAAAAAAAGACACGGTAGGAAAAATGTATTTATTTTTTACAAAATCAACTCAAAGTGCATCTTTACAACAATACAGTATTCACAAGAAATGTTCAAAATTGCTACCAACAATAGTAATACATTCTTGGTAGCGTCGTAGAAGGGATCAGCGAACATTTTGAAAAATGGCAGGCATTTCGCGCACGTCTATAGCCACAACGGATAGTCGTGCAACGACGTCCACCGGTGAGTCAAGGTAAGTCTCGTAAATGATGCCCTTCAGATGCTTCCATAAAAAGAAATCCATGCTAGATAAATCTCCCAAACGAGCTGGCTCTCGGACTGGTCCACCATATCCAATCCATCACAAAATTTGCATTCAAGTAATTCCGGACCACCAATTTCGTAATGGGCAGGCGCACCAACATGCTGGCACCGCATGCAATCAAGAGCAAAAGCCGGGACATCCTGAAGCAATTCCGGTAAACTCTCTTGCAGAAAAATACGTTAATGTGAGCCATTGAGAGTTGTAGGTAAGAGGTATGGGCCTATGGGGTCTAATAACAATACAAGCCCATACATTCACAGAGAAGCGGATTTGGAACACATGTGGATTATCAGTTGCCCACACGTGATTGTTGTGCATACTAAAGACGCCTTTCTGTGTGAAAATTGCCAGTTCCGTGAATAACACATCCAAAAGGAAAATCCTCCTGCGCCGCATACTGCTACAAGAACCAAATACAGAAATCAAAGCGCAGAGACTAATCTATCGCTTGCAAGGCTTGGACTCTCTGCAGATGGTATGGATGTAAACTATTTTCATGCAATACTCTCCAAACGATGGGCTTACTCACATGCAGACGACGTGCAATAGCTCTGGTACTTCTGTGGGGTATTCAATGCACAATATTCGAGAGGGATTTTTCCATGCGAGGTTGTCGTACAGTTCTTGTTACACTCTTACTGTCAGAGTTGGCAAAAATGACCCGTTTTGACACAGGAACAGATGTAATCTCTCCAACATTGTGTGCTTCGGCATATACTTGTTCAGAAACCGTTCATGGTACAACCGTAGTGCTGCTCTGCCGTTCTCATTAGCAGGGCCATATCTCAGACGCATGTAAGCATTTTCACTATGCGTAAACTCATCCATCACGCTAGAAATCACAGTTCCGAAAGACATTCTTCCGCTGATGCATCGGATTGTGGTTTGCCCGGCTCACTACTGGCAAAGAATCTCCTTAGAGATTCTTTGCTACTGGCCTCTACCCTCTCCACTGCCAGCCACTCAGAGCTATAGTTTTTATTATTATTAGTGGTCGCAATTTTGAACATTTTCTGTGAATACTGTATTGCTAGAAAGAAGCAATTTGCATTGATTTTGTAAATAAACACATTTTCCTCGCGTGTTATTTTTTGCGTTCGTGCCTTAAACATGTCAGTTTAGTCCCTAAATTTCTATACAAAATATACATGCTTAAATACGCTCAATGGCCCCTTCAAGTTTGTCCGTTGATCGTAGACACCTTGTATATAACAAAATGAAAAATAAAAGCGAATGTTCTCAAATTAATATTACGCAAAAATAACACAACTGAAGAAAACTTATGCGAGAGAGTATTAGAGATATTAATACAGTTCCGACACTGTACGAGCAATAGATTCTCGAAAAACGTTTTATTGCTTACACGCTCTGGCAGGATTACTAAAGCGAGTTAATAACTACGGACATCCCATTATTGATACTGATTTTTATAAATGAGAATTCCCAGTCTCTAAGATATCATTAAAAAAAAACCAGCATTTGGAAGTATATCCAGTAACAATGCTTTTCATGGTGTATTGTCTTCTTCTATTTTATACTTTACTTATATTTTATTTTTTATTATTTTTTTATCTCTGTGTGCTTCGAAAATATATTTGTTTTTCCTTCCGGAAAGAATATGCGACGTTGAGGTGATAGAGTTAAATCCAGAAGTGTCGCTCATACTTCTACTGCCCCCTGTCGACTCTGTTTGCTCAGCACCCGGACAGAAAGATGACGTCACAGACAGGACAGACTGTGTCCTTCTTCCTTTACAGATTTTCGAAATGAGTAAGTATATGCTTTTAGTAATAAATATAGCAAGTGGAAATTTAAAGACCAGTTGACTATTTTTACTGATAATTAGCAATATCCAGATATTTCTTTTCTAAACTGAATCTGCAAGAGACACTAGTATACCATTTTAAAAAGTTTAAAAATTGCCGAATCGGCAAATAGTTTTGTACTTTGATGTAGACTTTTTAGATCTGTGTCAGTTGTACAAATAATATTTGCGACTTATTTAGTGAACTCACTGTTTCATCTTTGTATATTATTTGAATAATCTCTTTAGTTTATAGAAGTGAGGGGATTTTTTATGCTGGAGACTTGAAAAATGTGCAGTGCCTTAGCCGAGATTCGAACTCCAGACCTCCCGAATATGCGCCGAATATGTTTCCAGTTATACCATGAAGGTATGCGGAAAGGAGGGGAGTATATATACCCCGTTTTAGGGGAATATATATATATACCCTATTTCCCGTTTCAAAGGTGACTGAGGATGAGGAAACCCAATCGACAAATCCTGGTGGTGATGGTTTATCGTCCACCCCCTTTTTGTTCCGGCCCTACTATAGAGTCAGTAGATTATATCGATGACAAGAAATTGAAGAAATCCGCTATACTCTAGACAGGATTCAAGCGCCGGACCTCCCGAATCTGTGTCGAGTGTGCTTTCAGTTACGACAGGAAGGCCTTACAAGTCGTAATTTATATTCCAAGGATGGAAGTGAATAAAAAAGTAACACTGTGTGTGTCTCTGAAACGATGTTTAATGTGATTATATTTGGCTTCGAACGGAATCAAATTTTACTCTATTTCCGAGTAAAGTGCTTCAAAAAAATTTTGTTTAAATGAAAAGTCGTAGTTTGCATCTGAAGCCCTACAGCGATTGAGTTTGTGAGCCAGTAGCCTAATGTTTTCTCCAACGTAAATAAATTTCGCTTACTTTATCTTAAAAACAATTGCTTTTAATTTATTTGTTGTCTTCGAATTCTGTTATCTAATTTGTGTAAAAGATGTAATCATTATCATATTATTCGCTGAGCTGTAGCAGCATTATATCATTAATGTGTAAATTCATTGGAAAATTGGGAGAAATGAATGAAAATATTTATCTCGGAACGTAATAAAGGTATCAAGTTAATGAAGCTCTAATATGTCCGGTATTATGTATTTCCCACAGAAGTGTTAAATATCTTCTCTATTAAAATAACTTCGATGATTTCTGGATAACTTTGATGATTTCTCTCTTAAAATAACTTTGATGATTTCTGGTGAGAAAAGAGAAGACATTTAACAACTCTGTGGGCACAGAGTTGTTAAATGTCTTCTCTATTCTTGCCAGAAATCATCAAAGTTATTTTAAGGATTTAGCACAGAAATCAATATGAGATTTTTTATATATGTCTTGTAGCAGTGATATCTTCCTATAAATTTTAGCCGTTTTATTCCTATGGATATGTAGATTACTTTCTTGCAAAATTAGTAGGTCAGTGAAAGAAAAAACTAATACTTAAAACTTCCTTAAAAGGATTCTATAAAGCTCTGAGTTTATCTACGTTAAATCTGTTCAAAAGTGATGCTTTGCATTATATTATACAGTAAACCCTCATTAACACAGACCTGAAGGGACCAAAAATCAAGGCTCCGTGTTAAAAAAATATATATAAACCAGGGATTCGAATTTTATTTCTGAAATAATTTTTCTACTACTTTAACCATTTATACCATAGTATATAGTTACATAAGCCATCAAGCACAATAATAATGTTATGCATGTCGTCATTCAAAAAACACTGTAGTACTTACATTATTTACTGTACTGTGACTTGAAAAAATGCATTCAAAGATAATTTTTTATGGGAAACTCCTGTATATTGAGCTGTCGCAGACGGGAAAGAAAATGCCTGGATGGTTCACGCCCAGCACTCATGCTTCCTTAAAACTATCGGTCAATTCGGTTGTTGCTGTAAAACATTCAATCTTCTCCAAGGATGTAACATTTCCTAGTGTTGGGGCGGAATGATATATTGTCTTTCTCACTTCCTTCTGATGACATTTCTTGCACCCTAGACACAACTGCTTGTGTAATTGATTCCACTGGAGCACGCACGGCAACACTGTCATCTGCACTAACAAACTCCTTAAAACTAACACAAGGTTTCGCAACGTCTTGTAGACTGTCAGCAGGATTAGCGTTTTTATGTCCAGGCTATGTTAAACCATTTATGTATATGTTATGAAGACACACATTTCCAGGATGGGGCGATAGCATTTATTGCATCAAGCACACTCCAAGTTGTCGTTTTCGTCTCATTTTCAACAGCGTGAATTGCAGCTTTCACAAGTCCCTTCCGATAACATCTCTTCATAACTGTAATAATGCTTTGACCCAAAGCCTAAAGAATGTATATGTTATGAAGACACACATTTCCAGGATGGGGCGATAGAATTTATTGCATCAAGCACACTCCAAGTTGTCGTTTTCGTCTCATTTTCAACAGCGTGAATTGCAGCTTTCACAAGTCCCTTGCGATAACATCTCTTCATAACTGTAATAATGCTTTGACCCAAAGCCTAAAGAAGACTTTTTGCATTTGGGAGGAAAAGTGAACCTTTACGTTGGTCAAATTCAGTTCATGTATGTTGATGGCCGTGTAGACCTACCTGCCAAGTGCCATAAGAGGTTTTCAATTAAACGGGACGTAACATTTCTGAACGCATTCCTAGCATAGAAACAAGAGAAAAGAAATTTGAAAATTTGGAAAGTTCGTGCTGATTGTATTCATTTTAGCAGAGTGATCGCTTTAAGCGAATTTGTGTTTTACTGTATATGGAAATATTTTTAAAGTAATTATTTAAAATTCAAAAACTATAAGCAATTTAACTCTATAGACTGGTACATGACTCACAAATATAAACTTAACTCATTTCTATTTGTTAGTTTGAATAGTTCATGAAATTTTTCATATAGCTAATTTTGAAATTTCTTCTAGTTCACATGAGTACTTATCAACATATTTTCATATCAAGATACTCTAGAATTTCTTCAATTTTGGAAATGGACACTATTGTAGCGCAACATGTGCATCGCCAGGTAAGGAAAATCGGTTTATCTTCATAATATTTTTTTTTCTTTTTCCTTAATAAATGTAATCTATTTTCTTTTAAACGTCCCACTTACATTATGTTTAATCTTTTATTTCTATTTTTATTGGAAATTTATATATAGCTTTTGAAATAACGATCAAAAGCAAAAATCTTTAGTAATATTGGTTTCTACAGTATCTGTTGTAGGTTTCTTTTTTATTTACATCAAAATTATTTTAAGTCTGAAATTAAAATAAAAGTTAACAATGCGTAGGAAGCAAATTATAACTTCATTCAATACTCATCGTGTCTGCTTCAGTGTTTCAAAATAAAATACAGTTAAATATGCAAATTTCATCGGAAATAAGTTTTAAAAAAGAACTTTTGTAATAATAAAAACTGAAGTTTATTTTATAGACTTTTCAACTTCCTTAACCTCTAATAATAGCGGGATAAAGATGCGTAAATAAGAATGAAATAACTGAGTAGCTAATTATTATTAAAATGATGCCATATTCGAGATTGGATTTGAAAAACAGTTAATGTTTTTATATCTGTATAATACTTCATAGGAAAATGCTTCGCTTGTTTAATTTTTTACAGCATATCGAAATCATTTTATTTGAAACGAACGTTTCTGTCGAATTACTGTTATGAAAATAGTTTAAGAGAATTATTTCGAATTTTATAAAAATTATTGTAAATTATTTCTTTAGTATCCAAATCTTATATTAGAGCAAAATTTGTTTCATTAAAATTTTGCTTTTAAATCGTAATTTAATTTTGAAAAATCGTTGCTTTTAATTTATTTTTTTCAAATAGTATTTTAATTTCTCGTAAGTGTTTTCAGGTTAAAATTTAATTTCTTATGCTATACAGTGTAATTGTCAAAATTTTCGAAAGTAAAGCAAATTTATAAATTTTAGACACTTTTACATTTTTATTAAATTGCTAGGAAAATCAACCATAAGTTTTAAATTCATAAATGAACAATCAATCTTTAGATACTTAGTATTTATTTATCCACTATTGTAATTATCAGTATTTATTTATCCCTATTGTAATTAAACAGTATTTATTTATCACTATTGTAATTATCACTACTGATCTTTTGTAATCATATATCTTCTAATCGATTGCTATAAAACTCTTTAACGAGTTTTTCTGAATGCTTAATACTAGAATTGGTTTAGTGGATAAAACTCATTAAATATTAGAATTCAAGTACTCTGTTAAGTTAATATATTATAATTTTTAATTTAATTTAGGTCATATTTCAAAAATTTCTTTTCAAGTAGCATGTATTTTTAGGGCAAAGATTTATCTGTTGACATCACGTGCCTATTTATTTTAAGGGGCTCATACACTTTAAACCCCTTAACACCCTTCGAATATGTTATTGTTGCAAGAGTTGAGATATTTTATTTATTTTAAAATTAATTACTTCCAACTTTTTACAGCTGACTACATAATATAGCTGCTTTGGAAACTAGCAACCAGAAAGTTTGTGTTGCCACAAATATTTTTGTAATTTAATCCGCTTTGTGACAAAATTTTTCGTCACGTTTCCAACTTGCGCGCACGATATTTTAAAAATGGCTAATGGAACATACTTGAAATTTGATGGAATTCTTTATATGAGCCCTATTTTTTAACTTAACCAAAAAGCTGATGAATATTTTAATATTAAAAAATTTTATGGACGAAAATATTACAGATTTTTTTAATAAAATACATTTTATAAACTCGACTCCAAACAAAATAAAAATTTAACATGAAATTCTTAGAATTTTTGGTTCACGGTAGTTTCTAAATGTTATAAAAGCTATATATTAAATATGGAAATAAATTATGCAACAGAATGTTTTAAACTTTGCGCGCAAGGTGGAAACACGACGAAAAATTTTGTCATAAAGCGGATTAAATTATAAAAATATTTGTGGCAACACAAACTTTCTGATCACTATTTCAGAAAGCAGCTATACTATGTAGTCAGCTGTAAAAAGTTGGAAGTAATTTCTTTTAAAATAAATAAGTTATTCCATTCTTGCAACAGTCACATATTCGAAGATCTTATGGGTTTTAAGGTGTACGAGTCCCCTTAATGTTATACATTCATATAGTATTATTAAATCAACTTAGATTACCTTTTTATCAACTTGAATCTAATGAATTAATACTGTTCTGTTTTGAAATATTTGACAAACTTTACAAAATTTTTCTTAAAATCTCTGGCTACCATAGCTATATAAATTGATATGTAATGCAGCTGAATTACTAGGTATTGTACACAAGTAACACTTCACTGCGTTTTATGATCAGTATATCGTAGTTCATCAGGAACTCAATTCTTCCTACTACTCTCAATATGTCTTACATTCGTTGTGGCATATTCAGTAGCATACTTTAAGCTTTACAATAAGATTGATAGTCTCCGTTCTGAATGTATTAAACATGCATATTATTATACTTTTATCATACAAATCAATAAATAATGAAAGAATGTATGACACCTATAAAGCAGTAGTGATTATTGCTCTTATTGCATTAGCCCTGAAAACACTCTAGCTTCTCAGTGCTGTAATCTTAAGTTAAGATTAGTATTAGTGATTAGTGATGCACTAGTGTTTGGCCTAACTGATTTCGATTTCGATTTCAATTTTGAATTATTAGATGTAGTAAAAATTAAATACTATGCTTTTTAATACTAAAAGTAATTTTCTGATCATAAGTATTTCGTACATTATTCGAAATGAGTGATTATGTACCATCAGTTTCTGCATTAGATTAATTCATATCTGTTAAAACATGCTTTAAAACATATGTCAGCTGAAGAAATGTTTATATCATATATTGTATAACTTCAAATGAAACATTTTTAAAAGTATAATTGATATAATACATAATACAGGTACATTTTGTTTTCAAGAACGACATTATAATGTGCATTTTTAATGTATTACAGGCATTTTCTACCACAGAACTCGCCTCTGCTAAATCAAGACTCAGGCAACTTCAACAATTCCAATCTCAAGTGGACAATACCTGGCGATCAGTGCGTTGGCTTATGGACGTCTTAAATTTTGCGCGAGAAAAACAGCCACCAGGTGGCATTTTGTTAAGTAATATTCTTATCGATATAGCCGATTCTCCTTCTGCCAGCCCTTCTCAGTCACCTCATCATGTGCAACCACTTCATACGCTTCAAGTACCTACCGAACTGCCTGGTCTAAAATCTTTCCATGGCATGCCTCCTGCAGTGTCTATTAGGATTACAGGTTCAACTTCAAGTTTCTCCTTAACAGATGCAAATAATAGTTCAACGGAACCTGCGTTGAACAATTCAGAGATGAGACGTTGTGCATCAACTTCTGGTCTGCTCTTAGTAGCTGGAACCAGTGATGATATTTTAACAGAGGATTATGCTAGACAACCTCAACCATCTACTTTAATGCTCTTGGACGATCGATCTAAAGCTTACAGCACCGAAACATTGAGTGTAACATACAAGGTAGATAGTTGTGCAAGTGGTAGGTATGACACCACATCCGCGGCTGCAACTCCAGTCAACGAGGACGAAGAAAGCTCTGAGAAGGGTCAGGTAGACGAAGATACATTATCCCAAGAAGGGATTGTCATCAACGTAATGCCTGATCATGGAAGCAATCATTCATTATCTTCCAACGAGGCTGTACCAGAAATGGAAGAGTTTGATGATGACATCAGTGATTACAAGGAGCAACAAATGGATGAACTTCTACAATTGCCCCACGATGACAGTAGAGATCACCCGAGTGAAGATGAAGATAGCCTTACCGACTGCGGATTGCAATTTAGAGTGCTACACAGTGAAAACGAAGAATTTAGAGTGCTACACAGTGAAAGCGAGGATGATTATGCTTTCATTAGGGCTATTCTGGATTCTGAACTACCTTGCCAAGAAACAGATATTGATTGTTCCGCCGATGTACTTAAAGTAGCCGTGGATTATTCGGACGAATTACCTCCGGACACGAGTGTCCGACTTCATATTAACCCAGATGCAAGCGCGCGAGAGATTGTTGATTCAGTGATTTGCCAAGTAAACGAAGCTGTGATGGAAGGGCAGCAGAAAAGTGAAGCATACATAAGCGATCAAAACATGGGTGATATTTGCCTTGTAGTGTCCTTCGACAGTACGGAGCGATATCTCAGTGATTCCTTCCAACCTCTCAAAGTACAGAATCCTTGGACCAAAGGCAGACTACTTGTAAAACGAAGAACCAATGTCTGTGCGTCCGGTCTTGGACAGTAACAGCAAAGAGCTTTCTTTTATTTGACATTTTACATTCCCACCAAAGTACTGAATCTCTCCTCCGAATCAGAGGGTAGATTCTCTATGTGTAAGATGGCTCTTTAAATATCCATAAGTAATATTACATCACAGCTTTCAAAGGTTTCATACAATATTTATTTTTTCCTGCTGCTAATCGTTAAGTATTCTTCGCAGGCTGCTTTACTTCCGAGATAAGTGTATACCTAACCCGCACAATAATGCTCATTTTAAAATAATAATGCTATTCATTGAAATACTTTTAAATTTTCAGAATCTGTCTTTCACTAGATGATTTTTATATGGCTTTAATTCAACTGTTTAGTTTTTTAAGTTTCTAATTATGCGGTAATGAAGTATTTTGCTACAGCTGACGTACTTCTATTATCACGCTGTGCAAAGCATTACAAACTTTAAAGCCAAATCGTTTCGCTGTTTATGTCCGAGACCTTGAAATTGATTTTTTTATATAATTTAATCTCAATATTTTTGAAGGCAGTAATAGCAGATTCTAAATGACAACATATCACAGAATTAGATGTGTTTTAGAACTTAAAAATGAAATTTATGTTAAAGTATTTAAACTTATTTTCGTTTTTATTTAGCTGTAAACTTTTACATTAGGCTAAGGCTATGCGAAATAAATTTGGTAAATATTTATTTTTTTTCAGACGTTTCGTAAATGAATAACTTCAAAAGTCCCATTAAATCACTTCTTAAAATTATTTCAGGTGGCGTTAAGCTAAACTTAATTTCAAAATGCTGAAACCTAATTAAGATTTAAAGTAGAAATAAACTTATTGTGCATATTTCAGCATGTAAATTGAAAGTGAAATACGCCGATATAAAAATTAAAATTATTCAAAAAAGCAGCTTGAGACTGACGTAGATTATGAATAAACTTCTAATGATTTCGAGGGCTATCTGACGTGGGTCTATCTTTTTCAGGAACGACAAAAATTGAAAAAAAAGTGTTTATAGTCATTTGAAATTTTTTTTATGTCTGAGTAAGAAGTATTAAGTCAGATTCCGTTCAATATTAATAGAATTTTATTCAACATCTACGTCAATTTAAGGTTGCCTTTTTGCCTAATTTTTAATATTTTTTAACATATCATGGTTTATTTGATTTCTTCGTTTCCTCATATGAAGATGTCCCCCAGCCCCTCCGCAAGATTTCTATATTAGTGCTGAATGTCAGACTTCACTAAAAGATTGAAATGGAGTGTTAATTATTTTAATGGAATAAACGTTGTTATTTTGGTTCTTATTAACAAGTGAGAATATTAAACTAGCATGTTATGGCTTTATCAGCATTTATCAAACAATCGTGTTCTATATGCAGAAATTATTTCCATTTAGAACACTATTGCTTGGTGCTTTTGGATAAATTTTTTAAACGTCTGGCATACTTTAAATTAAATTTTACTATAAAGTGAATAACATTGGCCCAAAAATAATGGAATTCGCTTCTGAGAATTTTATGTAATATTTGTAAAGTAAAAATACTATTTTTAATATATTGACATTTTCACACTTTTTAAAATAATATGCATTTGTAATTTATTTTATTTTATGATATTATACTGCAACGCAAATGATTATTTATTTAAAATTGCAATTGCTTAACTAAATATGAAGAATAATGTCCACGAAATATACTCTTAATCCTATTGTTATTTTACATCCATTTTTTGAGAATGTATAAGCTAGGTTTGCATTTTCCAAATATTTGGAAATAAGACTTATTTTTCTTGCGAGTTTTAGATTAGAAACCTTTGAAAGCTCAAAAATAGGTGCTTTTCTAGTAGGTTAACTTATTAATTAACAGTTGTAAATGGTTTTTGTTATATGTTTTGTGTTTCGATTAGTGTTGTCTTGTGCTGTGAATACTTTTTTCGAATTGCTGAAAGAATGTGTAAATAATGATTTGAATTTTCTTTGGAAGCTGTTACTATTATAGAGATTGTACGGAAGAATAGAAGAATAGAATTAATCGGTCAAGAAACTTATAAATAGCTGTAAAGATAAAAGTTTGTAGAGTTATATTAATAAATAGGCTAAAATTATGAAGTTAAATTACCTATAACAAGAGGAAAATCTATCACGAAATTCGTAGAATTCGATACATCGAAAAATGCGTGAATATTTCTAGAAGGTTGGTAAACATTACAAATGATAAATAGCAGATAGTTTATAAACTTCTTAAATTACATTATCGTAAATGCAGATAGTTTCTTAGATAAGAAATATCTAAAATAATATTGCATTATTTTTGTAAAAGCTTTTATACTCCTTTAATTTGCTATGCCTCATAATTGAAGTAAACGTATTTGAGATACCAAATTTTATATCATAATTCTAGAAATTTTGGTAATCATCAGATTAGATGCGCTGAAAAACTAGAATAAAAATTTGCTATGAAAATAGATCTGTTATAATTTTTTTCCCTCTATAAAATTAGCTATGTAATGTTTGTGTATATACGTACAAATCAGTGGTTCTCAGCCATTTTTACTCTATGCACCCCTTTTACCATTGCTAAACGTTCATTTCTCTTTCCCTCATTTTGAAAACTCAAAAAATACATTTATTTCACTTTAGATTACTTTTTAATGTATGTCCCGAATCAAACAAGGAAAAGTATAAAAAGTGTTGATAATTACCAAAACTTGAATCAAAATAGTTTTTTATATCTATAAATTAAATAGTTAACAGGTAAATAAAAGGCTGACTGCGTTCTTTCCCACCCCTGAAACAGTAAAATTCATTCCCCAGGGGGAATTCTTCCATGGTTGAAAACTCCTGATGTAAAATATACTCAGCAAAATTCCATTCTCTGAAATTTATATGCAGATCGGTGCTGCCATCTATTGCACTAATCTTGAAATGTAAATAAACGGCAGAAATTAAAATTTACATCTTAATAAAAGAAAATATGAATCTGACAGTGTTATAACTTTTTAAATAATTCAGAATAACCTGCAGTATTATAATTTTATCATAAACATGCCCAATTTCTTTACTGCAATATATTTGATGTCTTATTTTTTTTTATTCTTTTAAAATTATTTTGACATAATAAATATTTAACTGCATTAAGGTTATTTTGACAAAACAGTGAAAATAAATGATATTTCTTAAATATTACTGATGATATTATTAATATAATCGTAGAAAATAAATATTTTTAAATGGCAAATCAACTTCGGGAAATGATTTTTAAACGAAGTTTTGTAAGTCTAAAATATTTAGTAATACTGCAAAAGGGAATTAAATTTAAGATGAAAACAAAAAACGCAACGATGGTAGCAAGGGAAAGGACCCAGCATATGCTATAAAGCTGAGAGGAAATTATATGATATGATTGCACTTTAAAAAAAATGTAAAGAATGTGAGCTAAGCAATCATGTGTTTGATTGAAATAAATTCATAGCTGCTTTCTCTTAATATAGTTTTAATAACACACATCTTTTACAAGCGTGCTTAACTGTACCTGGTAATTTAAGAGTTATAAATAGGGAATTGGCAAAGAATGTATTTATTTCTTTGCTAACCTCATGTTTCAATACTTATATTAATTCACAAGAAGGTTAACTGTGAAGTGTCATTCTTTTATGAAATGCTAAAGATTGCTCATTATTTCATGTGTTTTATGTCCTTTTATTACACATTAACTGTCATAATCTATTATTGTATCCTGAAATTGAAACATTGAAATATGGAAGATTTTAAATCTTAAGAGTGGAAGAAACGTTATTTTTGAAATGTATGAAAAATAATAAATAATGCAATTTCTGTTTATGATACTACTACATTGCCATAAAGAAGTCTTCACAAGTGAAGATGCCATATGAATGCCATGAACTTCATGGCTACAATGCCATGCAGAAGTCTTCACAAGTGAATATTAGCAGCAAGAAACAGGTATACTTAGGAGAGATGCTGAGGAGAGATGTCTATTAAAAGCTGTAAAATCCTTTGGTACATATTTTATGTATAAAAGAAAAAGGAAAAGTGACTGCTATATAATCATAATAGACTAATCGCAGCAGAGTACAGTATAATAGATTTCGGAAACTATTCTTTTGTGAAACTGTTTATGCTGTTATTCTTTCCATCAGTTTCTCTTCATTTAATGCTGTAATTCCTCCCATAATATATATCCCATTTTATGCTATAATTCCTCCGATATACAAAAAATTGTTAAAATTTATGTAGCTTTCATATGTAAGTTTTTAATTCTTCAAAAGTTAAAAGAGACTTATAAAAGTAATATGTACCTCTCTTTATAGATATTAAAGTAAACAAACTGAAAAAAACTTGAGTGATGGATCGTTGAAACTCATGAGAGTAACAAAAAGGAGACTAAGTTTTTTTTGTCCAAAAAAGTGTGTCTTGTGCTGTGAAAAAAAGTGTGTCTTGTACTGTCCAAAAAAGTGTGTCTTGTGCTGTTTGTCCCTGAAGGACTATAGTTTTCATTTGCGATTTTGCTTCGAATCACTATAAACGGCCTATCACTTTTCAAATTATTGCCATCAAATGTTAAAGTCCTACGTTATATTTGAAGAAATCAAATAAGTAAGAATCTGCATTAATTTATGTATGTCTCTCGCATTGTGATAAAACAGCAGTACCTAGAGCCATCCAATTTTGAATGACGTAATCCTACTGCGAATATGATCATCTGGAAGACCAAATTTGACAAATGTATAAAAACACTTCAGTATGAATGAAATCAGTTTATTCTTTCCAAGCAACAACCAATTCGTAATTAATTTTTTTTTATTTCCTAACCAGGAAACTAAAACTTTTGACACTCCAGGTTAATACATATAACATCATTATTTAAATTTCATGTAATATAACAACTTTTTCTCAATATCAATAAAGGAATTAACGTCTCAATAACATATCGTGTCAGTTATTCTAACCTGAAACAAAATTGTTTCTAACAGCAGATATTTATTTAAAATGCTGATATTAAGGAAACATTTTCTACATACAATGACGCCACATGCAATCAATCGCATGCTTTCTTCTCTCTTCAACGTCAGGATGTGATCTTATATAATAACAGCCCGACGGTCATACGAAATGACCATTGTTATAAATTGACCTTTGTTTAATATTATAAATTGATGATTATAAATTGATTGCTAATGCAAACAAATGTTCACGTTCCCCCCTGACACACTCAATTCGCGTTCACTTGTAAACCATTTCAAAAATAGATGATTGCTAATGCAAGCAAATGTTCACGTTCCCCCTGACACACTCAATTCGCGTTCACTTGTAAACCATTTCAAAAATAGATGATTGCTAATGCAAACAAATGTTCGCGTTCCCTGAATTTTCAGCTGAATGTCGGAATAAAATCGGGCAAAATTTTAAATTCTTTACGCGAAAGGATATTTAGCATAGGAGTTTGGGTAAACCTACCTGATGAGATGTACTACACACAACTCGTTACTTGGTGTCGTCTCCTTTAATTTCTCAACGTTTGCAAGTTTCTAGGTAATTCATATATAAATATAGTTAAATGCATAATAAGCAACAATCGTATGAATTAAAAATATTTAAATGTTCTTAAATACCATGATAATTTAATTAAAACAATGATAACTGCATATATGGTATCAGTGTATATGGACTATTTGAATGCCGTGGCAACTTCACCCCATTGACTAGTACAGTTACGTAAGCAACCAATAAACTATAGGCGACAAACAGACACTTAAGCATCATATAATAAAGTACGCACGCAACCAATAAACTATCGGTGACAAACAGACACTTAAGCCGCATATAATAAAGTACGCAAGCAACCGATAAACTATCGGTGACAAACAGACACTTAAGCCGCATATAATTAAAGATATGTCTAATGTTCGGCAATGCTATTTTTATTTCATATTTTGTAAAACTTAGAAATTTTTGATTAACAAACTGTACGATTTAAAAGCGAGCAGCAGCAACAGTTTCGAAATAAGGCATTTTTATCTCCGACGAGCGAGACTGTTGTCACTCGGGAAAATTAGTGTTTTCCGAATTTTTAATTAATATCTCGGCCGATTAAAGATGCAGGAAGATGAAAATGGTCGAAATGGTTTCCCAAGAATTTTTTGAACTCGGTAGTACGTCTCTGGAAACTCAACTCTTCGCCGTTCCGAGGGAGATCATTCCATAAACAAATAAACAAACAAACAGACAAAAGAGCACAGATTTTAATAGTGAAGAAGGTTGTCAGAAAACATATCAGATTCTGCTTCTTTAATTGGAATCCTCAGATAGCATTTTAAGTTTCTGTTCTATAAAGTTTCAGAATATAGGAAAGCATGTTTGTATCCAAATATATATTTCAATACGAATTTACCTTGTACACAGCTGAAAACATTAAATTTCTCTTCTTCTCCTCTTTGTTACTCTCATGAATTTCAACATCCATCATTTACTTGCATTGAAGTGTATTCATTTAAATTATTTTGCTACTTTCTTAATGTGTACTGTACTGTATTATTTTTAATATTTTTAAATCAATGAAATTATTTTAAAATCTCACGTAAATAAATTAACATTAAGCTTAAGTTGTCCTAGCTTGAGAAGCAGAGTAAGTCATCTGAAAAACCGGAATTGTAACTCCTGTTAATTGATTATGATAATTAGTACAGTAAATTAACCTGCATCTGGTTAGTTAGAAATTGGTTATAAATTGATAACAAACAAGTACTGAAATAGCTTTGCCGCTTTCACAGTTTTAACTTTTTAAATTCAACCACCTTCCTCAAAGTAAGTTAAACTCATTTTTAATGATAAGGTTGAATTTTAAAATTGAGCCATAGCCTCAGATACGAGTTTTATATCATGTGAAATATTTTACATGCTTCCAAATTATTTATTTTTTAAAATTCTATAGGTTATCCTGTGTTTAGTGTAAGTCAATCATAATGATCAAATATAATTTTACTTTCAAATTATTAGTATACATGTACATGCAGGCTTTTTTTTAAATGAGATACATTCCGCAAGAGAAGAAGAGGAAGAATGACCTTGCTTGTTTGCATTAGCTGTACATAAGTCACGTGATCTCTGAGGTCATCTGCATTGTATGTTTATAAAAGGTATACATAAGTCACGTGATCAATGAGATCATCGGAATGTATCTAATTATTAAACTGAAAAGACCATTTTTATGTTTATCGTAAACAACGATTTTGTTTAATATGAAATAAATCACTATTTCTTTCATTCCAAATACTTTATGAGGAATTATAGTATAAAATTTCGTAAAATATTATCTTAAGATATTCAATAAAATTATATTTATTCCTCCCTTTCATTTTACAACGTACATCATTTTATTAGTCTAATAAAATTAATGTATTATTTTGTTGGATTATAAAAAGAAGTTAAAAGCTCAAAAAAATAGAGAGAGAAAAATATTATATTCATTTAGAATTTAGAATTTAATTTTGTTTATTAGAGGAGAAATTTATTTTTACTGAAAGTGAAGTACGTAATGTGTGATAAATATCGATACTAAACAATCAATGTCGTTTTGCTTTCAGAGATATTATAATGCATAGTTTCCTAAATAATTTTTATTCAGTGCTTATAGTCTTGTTCATCAATCACAAGAAACTATTATTTCTCATGAATAATAAGTTTCATTAACACATTCCTTTTTAACTAAAGGTAGAAGAACAATCAAGAACACTTCGGATGTAAATGTGCATAATATATTTCGGAATATTCATCTGTTAAAAAGAGTTAAAGTATTTATTACTCTTTCAAAGTGTTACTCATTTTTGTTTCTGTACATGGAAAATTTTATGAGTATATATTATTGCATTATGGTACAAGCAGAAAACAGATCTCGAAACATCACATTGTAATTAATTTAATTCCTAACTCCTTGGAAAAAACTTCGCTACCTTTCGACGTTCAGGGATCAAATGGAATAATTTTTTATGAAATTTATTTTCGAAATCCTATAAAACTGAAAATAAAGAAATATAGTGTAGACACCATATGACTTCTTCGTACAGTTATTAAATTATACTCATTTTTGCTGCATTTCATTTTAAAAGTTTTACACTCATGTCCATAAATTAAGGATAATTCGGAGTCACGCGGAAATTGAACTCTAAAATAAATATATCACCTGTAAAATCACTACACACATCTTCAAAATATATGCAAATTTCAAGAAGTAACCAGATGACACGGATGGTACGTCACAATGACGAGAGTGTAAGAGAGTGATATATAAGGAATACAGGCAAAGCAGTAAAATTGTTCGCAGGCGCTTTATAAGCATTTCAGTGCAATAACCGAATAGTTATGACACAAAGGACGCATTTGGATGATTTTTTACGTGGTAGAATTATCGGCCGTCTGGAATGTGGGCGTACCCAACTGGAAGTATCAGACGAACTTGGAATTGCCCAGAGTGTCATCTCCAGGCTTTGGCAACGATTCCAAGATGATGGTAATGTGAGTAGACCTTACAGCACAGGTCGCCCCAGAGTTACAACGCCGAATGAGGACCGGTATTTAGCAGTTACTGCCAAACGAAACAGGCGGAGCACAGCCTCAGACCTGTCTCGTTAGCTCTCTTCAGCCACTGGTACAACAATTTCAAGGCAGACCGTGTACAGACGCTTAGGGTAGATTGGTTCTATATGCTCGTAGACCTGTCAGATGCGTTCCACTTACTGCAACTCACTGTCACCTGCGGTCAGCCTGGACACCGCAACAGTGGGCTTATGTGATGTTTTCCGACGAGTCCAGGTTTAGCTTGCAGTCTGATTCTCGCCGGACTTTCATATGGAGAGCTCCAGGTACCCGTTACCACCAAGAAAACATCATTGGACGACACCGTTACGGTGGTGCAGGAGTGCTCGTTTGGGGTGGAATTATTCTGGGTTCCAGAACTGACCTGCATGTTCAAATTGGAACCATGACAAGCCATATCTATCGGGACGTCATTCTGGAACAACATGTACGTTTGTTTCGGGGCGCCATGGGCGCACAATTTGTGTTTATAGATGACAACAACCGTCCTCACCGTGCAAACATCGTAAGCGAATGCCTTCAAACGGAGTATATCACCCGTATGGACTGGCCAGCATTCTCACCGGACTTGAATCCAGTACAGCATGTGTGGGACATGCTTGGCCGACGAGTTGCAGCCCGTCAACCTCCTCCTACACGTCTACCGGAACTTCGGAGAGCATTGCTTTTTGAGTGGTGTAATATCCCCCAAGATCAGATCGATAATTTTATACTCAGCATGCCTAGGCGTTGTACGGACTGTATTGCATCGTCTGGGAGACATATAATTTATTAACAATCATACCAACCATGTAATATTGGTTTTTCGTAAATAGTCTTTTTTTTTTTTTTTTTTTTTTTTTTTTTTTTTTTTTTTTTTGTAAGTTGCTTTAGGGAGAAAACATCGCTAATTTTTTTAATAATATCAAACATATAGCATCTTCTTTTGCTTTTTACTTTTTTTTAATAAATAAGCTTTTCAAATAAGTCAAATTTGTTTTGCTTCTAACTCTTCTTCTGCCTGATTTTGCATTATCCTTAATTTATGGACATGAGTGTATTTAATCCAATGGCGGGCTCTCAACCGACTTCGGCTTGGCCGCTACTAAGGCCAGAATTGGTGGTCAGTTTATTATGCAGGCACCTAATAGGTGGACTACCTTTTCCTCCTACGAAGGTACGAACAGTTACAACCATGCCTTCTCCGTTAATCGAAACCGGGCCCTTTGATATCGCAGTTGGCGACTCCTAACCACTGTAGCATCTTCCTAGGATTATTCTAACTTACTTAACCGATTTCTCAAGGTAAGTTGAAAATGACACCAAAATTTTCAAATTTGGAATTAAATATCTTCTCAAGTTTGTCGTACGGGAGTCAAATTTGTTTTTTCATAAAGAGTAAAAATTTTTCCAGATATCATTATAGGAAAAGGAAGACCCAATTAAAAGTCATATTTCGTCGTTTGGCGAAAGTTAACTTTTTTTAATTTGACACTGCCAAAATCTGAATATTTCTGTCATTTAATACACTTCTATAACTGGAAGTATATGTCTAAGACCAACGATTGTGGAAATAAAAGCCGGGTAAGTACTTTTGACCCGTGTAAGGGGGTGGATGTGTGTATATATATATATATATACGTTTGGAACTGATGCTTGCAATAAAAATGTGAAATGCAAAACTAGTTGTTAAACTAGTTATACAAAATTTCAAAGTTCTGTGGCTAATCGTTTTTGAGTTGTATACAACTTTATGTACGTGAAGACGTCACGAAAAAAATGCCTTTCGGACTCAGTTTAAATCTATTTTGCAATCCTTTTCGGAAAAAAAGGTCCTTTATTTTGTGCGTAATTATGGATATCACTCACAACAAAAATTATTCAAATAGATTCGGAAACGGTCAAAATAAATATTTCTGTTGAAATATGTTACCCGAAATTTTTTGAGACTAGAATACTTCCTTTTAGTAAAAGTAAGTAAAAAGGGTAATTTCTAACTTACGTTTAATATAATCGATTATCAAACAACTCTTTCTGATATGAAAAATTATAAATCTGACATTTGATTATCTAACGAAGCTTTAAAAGGCGAGATAAAAACGGTATTTTCAAGCTTACATGTGTATTTTGAAACATCGCGACAGTTTTACTTAATAATTATGAAATGTTTTCCTAAATATATTACATCTAAATGCTTTTAATAACTGCCAAAAACTGTTAAGTAACAAAATATAACAAAAGTAACACTACACAACAGTATTAAATAAAGGTATAATTTCATATAATGGTTTAACTTTTGAAGTAATTCTTGTTGTGAGACAGAAAGTTTCTATTGCAACAGCTTGGAAGTTATCAAAATTATTTTTTTATAAAAAAATGAAATAAATTTGTATAATAAACATTATTAATAAATGAAAATTTCCTACATATAAATTTTATACATATGTAGGAAGCAGAATTAATTAAATTTTTGTAATAAATAAAATAACTCGTCGTAATAAATAATTTCTTTACGTGTTCAAACTCCAGCAATATAAATTCCGTTAATATAAAAATTTTCGTAACTTTGACGCAATATCTTTGTTAGTGTCATCGAATAAATCGCATTGGAATGCAAGTATGACAGCAAAACGAGTTTAAATGGGTTATAGATATTCATCTAATTTATTATTTAATGAAATTCCAGTTTAAGAAAAGAACAAGCCTGTTTGAGCACATAATTGCCGTTTATACAAATGACACCAGATGGCATGACATGCGATGTTTATAGAATGGTCAACGCATTAATGCTTAAACCAAATTAGTATTTCTTGAAATAAATCTTTTTCTAAAATCTAATCTTCTGAAATGTTCTTGCATTTTAACGAAAGCAAGGAAGAAATTTCGTATATTTAAAACATTTAACACTGCTTTAACACTTCACAGTTAAAAAAAAAAACATTATTGTTGCAATTTAAATAAAATTTAGCAAATTTTTCTTTGATGCTTGAAAAGTACGTGTAAATTTTCTCTGATTAATTTTCACTTTATCTCCGTAGAGAAATTAGAAATGTTATTTATTTTAACTATATGGAAATTTCTTTATAGTACTAGTCGAGAACAACTGAAACTCACAATTTGATATTCTTCTGAAAATTCTATACACGAGACTTAACTTAGACTCAAAGGAAAGCATTATTTACATTTGATTAACTTGAGAATTTTAAAGTAAGTTTCTTCTAATTTCAACACTTTTTAGCAATAACACTAGAATTTATACACTTGATCTAAGACTATGTATATTCTCTGGGATGAAACATGGAGTAGAATGACGTATTCCTTCCTTTGAGAAACGTTAATCGTCCGTGATTCTAAAATATAAAACTCTAAAGATACCTGACTTATTTTAGTTAAAGCGTAAGTTTAATCCATTATTGTTACTTCCTTGTACAAAGTAAAAAGGAAGTATTGTAATCGCGAAAAGTTTCAGGCAGCATATTTCAACGAAAGTATCCATTTTGACCGCTTTCGAATGCAATTTAACGATGTTTTTGCGTGATATCTGTACGTAAGGACAGAACAAAAGATTCTTTTCCTCCAAAAAAAATATAAAACTGCTTTAAAAGGAATTCTGAAGAGAATTCTTCGTGGCGTCTGTAGAAACGTATGTACGTACGTACGTATCTCGCATAACACGTACAGCCTCAGAACGTTGAAATTTTGTATATAGAACTACATTAACATGTAGATGTGCACCTCGTATTTTCGTTGCAATCGGCCGCGCCAAACGTATATAAATATATCCACTCTGTTACCCGGCTCAATGATTTCAGTTTCTTTACTCTTATATGTTTGTAAATTGTACATTTTTTGCTTTAAAAATGATTGAATTATGTTGTTCTTGTCTTCCGGTTACGGTTTTTATGCCTTTAGTAAATCTGAATGCAATAGTTTTAGAATTATCAACAATTTAAAAGTTGTTTAAGTGTCGCTAAGCCTAAATTTTTTTTTATGGCGGCCATTGCTTGTTTACATTTAAAACAGCAGAGTAGTGAATTTGTTGCCAATCTAGAGAAACGTAGCTTCGCAACAACAAAGATAATGCTTTCATTTATTATTGCGATTTAAATCATGCTTAATCCTTCCTGCAATTTTTTCGAGGAAATAAGTGTTTAAGATTTACTTAATTTTTAATAATTAGTAATTTTTAATACAGATATTTTGAGTTTTTATGTATTTTTCCTTGTCGCGAAGTGAGTACTAAATTAATTGAATGAGAAATGTTCAATCGTCTGTGAAAAACTGTTTCTTTTTTGTTTTGTTTGCTTAATTTCTTTTATACATCGTTCTAGCTTTATTTGAATAGAACTTGTGGCAACGATTAGATAATTCTTTAAATGATATAAATTTTGTGCATTCTGAGTTATAATATGGGCGGAATATAATACTGTTAAGTGAACCTAGCGCCAGAGTGTCGCTATGGTAAACAAATATAGTGAAATTTAAAGAGTGTATTTATTCTATTGTGGTTTATACGCTGTCGGCGAAGTAGATTTAATTCGATCCAATAAGTTTAAACGAAATGCAAGAAAAAATGCGTATAATTTTATATTCCATACAAGGAAGTCATGTGGGGTACACATCAGATTTTTTTAATTTGCGGTAACCGTAATGCTTGTAAATGCAAATAAAGTCGCGCTTTCTAGACACCTAAAACGCAAGTTAAATTTCGGACCGGGAGATACAAAAATTGTCCCTTTTTATTGTTGTTATTGCTGTTATGTAAGGTGTACATTCTCATCTTCTAACTTCTGGTTAGTTTTAAAGATATCATTCTTTCCTACGCCATCTCTTTCTTCGTCTTCGTCCTCATTTTCCGTTTCTTTAAAATTTATTAGAATAGCTTTATGACGTATTTATTTATTCTGACTTATTTTTGCTTCTAATTCCAGGATCATATTAATTGCATGCATTTTTAAACTCTGTAATTGATAACTAAGTTTCCACATCGAATGATTCTTCCTTCTATTTCAGTTATAGCTGTAATATCCGATTGTGAAACTCCATCAGTTTCTGCCTTCTATCGCTTTATTCATAATCTTGATTAATTTTGGTATTTTAGAAATAATATATTCCATTCGAGACAGCAAGATGACAAACGTCTTATTCAAAGAAGCAAACATATACATAGATGTTTTCCAAAAACGAAAAGCCAAATTAAATTTTAGCTTGCCTAAAATGAAATTACAAACAGATATTTTTCTTTTTCATGTCATTAGGCTATTGACAATTAGAAACTTATTAGACAATTGGTAACCTATAATTATTTCTCCCACCTTTTTAGCATGCCTTTGTGGTGTAATGGCCAGCACACTCGGCGCTATTCGAGAGGTCTGAGGTTCGGGACCCGGCGAGGGCATTGCTAATTTTTTCATTTTTCCTGCTTCGAAATAACTTAATGTCTCTACAGTGGCCCCCAACTGTAAAAGGTGGTGAATGATGATTCTCCACCACCAGGATTTGGCGATCACATCCCCTAATTCCCTGTCGCCCTTTAAAAGGGCAGTATATAAGGTATTTCTCCCGCCTTCCTAGTACACCTTCGTGGTGTAATGGCCAGCACACTTGGCGCGTATTCGAGAGGTCCGTGGTTCGAGTCCCGCGAAGGCATTGCTAATTTTTCATGAATCCTGCTTCGAAATAACCTAATAACTCGGCAAACCTTACAATGAATATTCAGATTTATACTTTACTTAATTGTTTGAAAATAAAAAAATAAAAACTTATAGTTATTTACATTATCTACATCAGTAGTAGCATGCATAATACTCAGCATTCGGCAAAGTCGACTTTAAGCACTGAATATGTATATTTATTGTTCCAATCTGAATGTAAAGTAAACGTGTATGTAAACAAGATAGAGAATTGTTGTTATTTACTGAGCTTCGCTTGTACACTATTAATTTCAGGTGGAGAAACGCTACTGATTATGTTTTGTTTCTCTTCAGATGTTGGGTTCTTTATTGTGTATATAAATTAAAGACTATTAAAATATTTTGAAATGACTTTTTCTCGTGTGATTTTTAATTCAAATACATTTGGCAAAATTTTCCCATTACACACTGTACTTAATTCGAAGGTACTGGCAGTATTTTTACTTTACACTTCCCAAAGTCTTACAGAAATTC
Source organism: Stegodyphus dumicola (assembly GCF_044657685.1). Lineage (NCBI taxonomy): Eukaryota > Metazoa > Arthropoda > Arachnida > Araneae > Eresidae > Stegodyphus > Stegodyphus dumicola. The sequence goes on along the minus strand of NC_140776.1, from coordinate 158,206,048 downwards.
AGACATTTGGAATAACTCAGACTAAGTCTTATCCGGAAGCTCTTGAAAAGAAGCAAAAAGGAAAGTTTGGCTATTTATTAATTTATACGCATTAAATTTTTTTAAATCATTTTTTCGTGTCATTTTAAATGCAGCTTTTTTTCGTTTCTACTATAAATACAGACAAAAATTCCGAATTCCATGTTGTTAATTAGGTACGGTTAATTAGGTTAGATTAATTACTTTGCTAATTAACCGGATTAATTACTGTGCTAACAGGATGTTAGAATGAATTTAATGTAAGGTTTATGTAAGCATGTAAGCATTTCAGTGTTGTATTTTAGATTAATTCATTACAATTCGGTTATCTTACAATGTGAATTTGAGCAATATTCCATAACACCTGTGGTATAATGAAATTTTACTTTATTTTATCGATTAAAAAAATCTAAATCGAATTTCAAAAACTTCGCTTCACCACATTACGTCATTGTCATCGACAGTGTGTGTACAAAATTTGAACTCTACAACTTATTAGGAAGTAAGTTAGCGATCGATAACACAGTTCCGACTAGAGAGAAACACCATCAGGGAACTAAATATAAATTTAAACAAATTATTCTTATTGTAGTTAGCATATTATTATTATAGTTAGTATACCACATTAAATTAAATTTTCTTTACGTAGGTTTAAAAATTCAATGAATAATTTTTTACTTTTACTAATATTTAAAACAATAAGCTAATTATTAGGCCAAAGACCCAATTTTCCCATAAGAGTTTTTAATTTTGTTTTGGCATTTTGCGTTGGTTCACTATAATTGGCGTTTCACTTTTCAAATTGTTGCCACCAAATATTGGAGCCCTACATTGTATTTACGGAAATTAAATAATGAAGAATTTGCATGAATGTATGTATGTTTTTCGCACTGAAAAAACAACGGTAACTACAAACATCAAATTTTGAACAACGCAGTCCTCCACTCGAATATGGGCTTCTGGAAGCCCAAATTTGGAATTTGTTTTATTATCTATTTCATATTTTGTAAACCTTTAACGAATTTTTCATTAGCAAACTCAACGATTTTAAAACGAGCAATGGCAACACTGTAAGAAAAAAAAAACTTTTTTATCTCCAGCGCGCGGGACTGTGTATCGGAAATTCTAAAGATATGCTATTTTTAAATTATTTTGCAATATTGCTCTTGAATTGAATTTTATGGTTTAAATGTAAAAAACATGATATCTAATAAATAAAAGTAATACACAAAACGTTAAATAACCATATTTTTATGATTTGCATAAATCATAGCATCTATTTCAATTCAACTAAAGTTAAGCTTGGATACCGTTAAAGCCGGATGTCCGTATTCTGGTTTACTCGGCTTATAAAGAAGAATAACAGATTCAGGTACAAGTAATTTAATTTCCGAATATACGTGTTCTAAGAAAATAGTTTATTGTATTCATAACAAAAAGAAGAAAATATATGATTTTGCTCTCTAAAGACAAACAATTACACATCATGAAAAGAAAACAAAATCTGAAACACCTTTCAGATTTTGCATTACGGCTAAAGGGGCGTTATTTCAACGTTTTGTGTGTTACCTTTATTGATTAATATCATGATCTTCACACTTAAATCATAAAATTCGGTTCAACAGCAATATCACAAAATTTTTAAATGAGCATATCTTTATAATTTCCGATACATAGTCTCATGCTTTGGAGGTAATTTTTTTCCGTAGAGTTTTGCCATTGCTTGATTTTAAATCCTTGAGTTTGTTAATCAAAAATTTATTAAAGTTTTACAAAATTTTAAATAGATAATAAAACAAATTCCAAATTGCAAATTTGAGTTTCCAGATGCCCATATTCGTGTGGAAACGTGCGTTATTCAAAATTTGTTGCCTCTAGGTACCGTTGTTTCATCACAATGCGAGAAACATACATACATTTATACATATTCTTCATTATTTAATTCCTTCAAATATAATACAGGGTTCTAATTTGTATTTAATATGAAATATCTTGGCGTTAAGATTCATAAATTAAATTTTATAGAGCATTTTAAGTTGGTACAAAGACGAACTGCTCAGATTTTATTAAATTATAGAACTTTTTCAGCTGAGATTTTAGCCTTGAAATTCTCCATTCTGAGAAAGATTTACTTAAATGTAGCACTCCCAATCATCATGTATGGAACTGGAGCCTAGAGATCCAGAGCAGAAGAACTAGTTAGGTTACGGGATGAAGCTAGACAGTATTCAGAGAGCTTGGGGTTTAGCTTTAACCGGATGTTTTAAAACGGTGCCTACCAAAACCGTCTTTGTGTTGACTGGGCTGCCGCCTCTCTCTCAATTTTATACGAATTTTATTATGAGAAATTTTTATTTAAATGGAGAAATGAAATTGAAAATGTATGATAATTATTTGGTTCCAAGGAATGTTTTTGAAAAAATTAATATTCATATAATACATCCTTCCAATAGATTTGTTTTTGTTTTTGATAAAAGTAATCCAACTGTTGATGTATTTGATATTTATACATTTGGTTCTGGGGTCGGGGGAGTGTAGGAGCTGCATTTTTTTTTAATATGGAATTGAGGAGGATTGTAGAATGTTTAAGTTGAACGCATATAATTCAGTTTTCCTGGCAGAAAGTGAAGCGGTCAAACAAGCCTGATTATGGATTAAAAATACCTTGTTTATACCCACGTCTGTAAATATTTACACTGACTGCCGTTCACTTCTTCATGCGCTCTCTCGCTCAGACAGTTTCAATCCATTAATTGTCGAAATTAAGAGTCATTTAGAAACTTTGAATTCATATTTAAATATTAATCTAAATCGGGATAAGGCCCATATAGGCTTTATTGGTAATGAGAGGGCCGACAGCCTGGCCAAGCAGGCGGTCTCAAATGCCAATGTAGTGGATATTGAAGTAACAGGTTCGAAGAAAATTGCTATTTGGTATTGGTAAAATGGAAAATACAGTGGTTCTCTTCACCTAAAAACAAAGGATTTATGGAACTAATTAAAATCACGAATAAAATGAAATGTATGAACAATATTGACGTTAATCAGGTTTTGACTGGGCATGGTAGGTTTCCGTTCTATTTCAACCGATTTAGTCTGCAGAAAAATAAACTATATAATAGTTGTCAGGTTAATGGTAATGCTAGGCATTTTGTGGTTGATTGTAGTTTAACAGCCCCTATGAGACATATTTTTAACATTACTGATTTTGATGTAAGTGCCATTAATATTAAAATTTTTAAATCATATACCATTGCTCTAATGAAGTTATCAATGAAAATAGGGCGCTTGTAGGAATCTTCTGTGAAAATTGAATTCTGTATTTATATGGGTTTTAGATATCTGTGGTGTTCTATGTTGTGAATTTGTATTTGTGGTTTGTAATTTTGTGTTAGATGTGCTTACTTAATTTTAATTTAGTATTTTTGTTTGTTGTTTGATGGTGGTTGAGTTGCTGGCTGCCCTCGTTTGTAGAGAGACGGGGCCCCTTCTTTTGAGCTATGGAGACACTTGTGTCCAGGTGGGCTGAATGAAGCCTCCAATTCTTACAAGGTTCTAATATTTGTGGCAAGAATTTGAAGAGTAAACCAACATTTTCAATGTAAAATGCGAAAGCGAAATTTATAGTCCTTCTGGGCAAATTGCCTCTTCGAACTAAAAATTACACGTCATGCTATTCTTAGTTAACTGATAATTATTTTTTAATTTAATTTAAATATTACGTAATTTTCATTGCCGAAATTGTGATTTTGTCATTTACAAAGTTAGAAAAATAATTTTAATGGCGAAGTTTTCAGTGTTACATTTTAGCTTTTTAAAATAAGAATCAGAGTGGGATTATCCTCAAGTTATGTTTAAAGAGCTAGACTCTAGTGTAGTGTCTATTTTAAAATAAAAATTATAACATCTTTTATTCATTAACGTAAGACATCCAAATAATTTTAGCTGGAGAATAATGTGAGATTAAGAGAAATAAATTAAGCATTACAATTTAGTAAAAATTCGTAAATCTCAAATTAAAATTAACTGACAGTTTTCTGTTTTAAAAAAATGCTTCAGATATGATAATGATAATGATTCTTATGGCTTTCGATTGAAAAATAGATGAGACTAAACTAAATTAAAATATAATTATTAAAACTTTAAAATTAATTCTAATAAATTGTAAAAATATATTTAAACAATTTTGAGGCATGTCAATATCGATTCGGTATAACTAATATCACGTTTATTTAAAAATCTATAGTTAACTTATTTATCCCACAACTTCTTTAAAAATAACTACAAATCATTTCAATAATAATTAACAAAATAAAATCAAAATCAAGAAAATAAAATTTTTGATAAATAGTCTCTGATTTTTTTATTCCTTGAATTTAGATTTGTATTGGTAAATCATAAGATTATGTATGCTGGAGCAATTAATAACAATTTGCGAACACCAGTATGCAACGTTAGGGAATTATTCACTGTCTCAGTTTAAAAATATGGTTAAGAAACAAGTGCGCTTATAAGTTTTAAATTAAATCCCACATACCCAGCGATAAAATATCTCTCTTCTCTGTTTTGTAACAATAGCTGTTCCCTAGTATTTTGTAACAATAGTTATTTCCTAGTATAATTAATCCTAGATTTCCAGCAACAGAATATCTGTTAAAAAATTTTATCAACTTTGTACTATTAAAATTTTTTTTGATCATTAAATAGATAAGTGAAAGTTCACTTACCTTCTAAATAGGGCTGCCCTGAACTGCCTTCTTTCCTTCTTGTCGGTATCCGTCTCTATAATGAACTTCGATTCACTTCGAAACACAGCTATAAACTTTTTAAGAAATTTTAATTCATATGAAAGATATCTACAAAATATTTACAAGTTATAATGATTACAAGCATAATTTATACGGAGACGGTCTATCGTTATACATCTGTTAGACGCGTCAGCCGTTCAACTGACTACTTTTAGTCTCTTACGCCAGAGGGCGTTCGTGGAAGTAAAGTTCTAGTAAGCAAACGCGACACTCCCACCTTGAGGTCCAGTATCAACAGAGGATGGACCTCAACTGACCTGTAGTTCAAGTCTTTTGAGTTTTCGTCATACGTCGAGTTCTGTACCTCACTAGCATATCCGACTCAGGTGTAAAGTTGAGTTCAAGAGGTATGAGGTTCTTAGTAGGTCTTATAATCTCCCCTTGTACAGTTTTCAGTTTCACTAATCTAATGTGTCCGTCGTGGGATGGAAAAATTTCCACGATTCTAGCTAAGGGCCAGTTTATCCTTTTTTCGTTGTTGGACACAATTACAAGATCACCAACTTTCACAGAAGATGGTTCGCGGATGAATTTTGAGCTTTGTTTTAGTTGCCCTAAATATTCTGATCGAAATCTTTTTCGTAAATCTTTTCTCAATTTGGCTCTGTGAAGGTATCTTTTATTGATGGATTTAGAATCCAAAAGATCTAATTCAGGAACTCCAGTCTCTGGAATTTCTGTTAGAAACATTGCTGGGGTGAGAGCTCTTAAATCCTTTACGTCTTCTGACAAATACGTGAGAGGACGGTTGTTCATAATGCTCTCGCAATCACAAATGATTGTCAACAATTCTTCGTAGTTCAGAGAAGATTTTCCTAGTACCTTTCGAAGAATTCTCTTTAGTACTCCAATTAATCTTTCCCACCATCCTCCCCACCATGGCGAGGAAGGGGGTATAAATTTCCATTCAATTTTCTTAACTGTTGCATTTTCTAAGATAGAATTCCAATCTATGGTCTTAAACAAATTATTTGATCCAACAAAATTGGTTCCATTGTCAGAGTATACAGTGACAGGTCTACCCCTTCGAGCGATGAATCGCCTGAACGCGTGCAGGAAACTTTCAGTTGATAGAGATGAGACTAGCTCTAAATGAACTGCTCTATATATTGCGCAAGTAAAAATGACGATCCATGTTTTTTGGCCTCCTTTTAAAATTAAGGGACCGTCAGATCAACACCAATAATCTCAAAAATTAAAGCATCTCTTATTCTGTCTTCAGGTAGTGGCGCTTGAGGAATCTTATATGAATCAGAGTGGAACCTTCGACATCGTACACAGTTTTGGATAACCTTGCGTACGGTCTTTCTACTCTTTATGATCCAATATTTTTCACGCAAAGCGCACATAACGAATTGTACTCCAGCGTGACTTAGCGTTTCATGTTCAGATTTGATCAGTTTTAATACTAATGGATGTTCTGAGGGAAGTAAAACTGGGTAACGAAAGTCAGCATCGTCGTCTCTCTGAAAGATACGTGTTTTCACTTTTATAAGGCCATTGGAGTCCATGATAGGTTCTAGAGCACGTATTCTTTTATCTTTCAATCCTTCGAAAGATTCTCGTTGGATGAGTCGGAAAACCACTGTTTCAGCTCCTTTTAGTTCTTCGACTGAAATTCTCCCATGAGTTCTTTCAGATGGTGGTGTTGTAGCATTTTTAACGAATCTAAAGATCCAAGATATGACCTTTATGATCTTTTCGAATTTTGAAATATTGTCAAAAAGTTTAAATTTATCTGCATTCGTGTTATTGCTGGCTGAAACCACAGTTCGTTTTCTCTCTCCATTTACTATATCGAAGTCAGGATGTTCTCCATCTGCAATAGGCCACTCTTCTGGAGGTCGATAAATCCAATCTGGTCCTTTCCACCATTCGGATTTCCTCAATTCTTTTGCAGAGCAACCGCGTGATGTCAAATCCGAAGGATTAAACTTTCCGGGAATGTGATGCCAATGATCTGAGTTACTCAATTTTCGAATCTCATTTACTCGATTGGCTACAAAAGTGGACCAATTTTCTTTCTGTTTTATCCAAAAGAGATCATTTGTGGAATCCGTCCAGTAAAAAACTGGAACCTCTTTTAATTTCAAGTCTTCTCTTATTGTATGAGAGAGCCTGGCTCCAATAGTGCAAGCGAGTATCTCTAGTCGAGGTATGGTGAGTGCTTTTAGCGGAGCAACTCTTGCTTTAGATTGTATCAATTGACAAGTGACTCCACTCTCACCGCTGTGTCTAAGAAAAATGCAGGTCGCATACGCGCCCTTGCTTGCGTCCGAAAATACATGCAGAGTCGTACTTTCGTCTATTTTGGGAAGCAATCTAGGAATTTTGATGTCTTTCAAATATTTTAACTGAGATGACCATGTGAAAAATTTCCTTGCTAGATCATTCGGCAAATTAGTATCCCAGTTAATTTTCTGTTTCCAGCACTCTTGCAGAATCAGTTTAAGCAAGAGAGTAACTGGACTAGTAAACCCAATTGTGTCAAAGATTTTACTCAATTCGGAAAGAACAGATCTTTTGCTCAATACAGGGTTTTCTTCATATTTTACGTGACAAGACAAAGTATCGTCAAACAAGTCCCATTTCAATCCCAATACTGACACAACATCTTCATAATCTTTATCAGAAAGGTTTAGAATTGAAGTTTCATTTTTAAGTCTATTATGTTTCCATCCTCTTAGGTCAAATTTTGCAGTAGCCATTATTTCTCTAGATCCTTTGATAAATGAGTTTAATTCTTCAATTGATTCCACGCTCGCTACGCAGTTATCCACATACATGGCTTTCTTTAGCTTTGAAGCTATTTCCTGATGATGTTTTGGTACATTTTCCAAATGGTAGTTAATCGTGGCAGCGAGTAAAAAGGGGCTGGCGTTTACGCCGAATACAACCCTTCGGTGCCGATATATAGTCAGTTTTTCAGGCTGTCCTTTCTCCCACCATAGGAACCGGAGAAAATCTCGATCCGCTGGGTTCACACCTATCTGAAGAAATGCTCCTTTTATATCCGAAATTACTCCATACTTCCCCTCTCGAAATTTTGTCAAAATTTTGGGGATCAATTCAAGATAATTAGGACCCTTTTCCAGGCAGTCGTTCAGAGATACTGAATTTTTCTCCTTTGCAGTTGCGTCGAACACTGGTCGAATTTTGGTAGTCGAATTTTCCCGAAACACGGGTCTATGTGGCAGATAATGCCCTTTGATCTTTTCTGCCTCCGAAATATCGACAGGTTCAATTATTCCCTCTTCTACCCAATCCATTAAAACAGTTTCGTAGGCTTCTAAGGAATTCTTTGTCTGAAGGGTTTTCACGCAAGACTTCAGACGCTTTTCTGCAAGGATTCTATTATCTGGCAACTCAGGATGAATTTGAAGCCATGGCAGTGATACCTGATACCTTCTAGTGTCATCTCTTTCTAAAGTACGGATGAAATAATTTTCTGTAGCCTTTTCTATTTCTTGTTTTGTTTGAGAAAGAGCTGGTTCAGTTATTCCGATAGAATCAAGAGACCACAAGTCACAAATTTTTCTGTCACTAATGTGTAGTGATAAAAGAACTTCATTAAAATTTTTTCCCTTTACCTTCGTTCTCCCTAATATTGTCCAACCAAGGTGTGTATTCATCGCTACTAAACTCTCCGTTACGTGTATTATTTCCCCTGTAAAGAGTTTTCCGGCATAATCTGCTCCTACAAGCATGTGTATTTCGTTAGGGTGGTTTTCAAATAAACAAGAATTCTCATTAATTACATCACTGGGAAAAATTTTGTAACCTCTTAGTTTCTTTAAGCATTCCCTATCCTCCAATTTTGGAATATGTGAGCATATGGTTTTTTGGCTCAAAACCTCCATTTCGCACGTGAATCCTGTTTCTGGATTATTTAACTTAATCAGATACTTGTTGTGATTTTCCCTTTTTTCTATTCCTCCAAAAAGCCCATGAGTCACACTTTCCTGACCTAAAGATTTTAGTTTTAATTTCTCCGCAAGAAATGTGCTGATATATGATCTGCTACTTCCGGTATCCAGAATTATTCGTGTAAAATTGCTTTCACCAGCTCCGTAAACATTGGCAATTAAAGTTTGCAAGATTACACTTTCATAGGATGAATTATTCGTTAAGGCCTTAATTTCAATTTGTTCTTCCTTAATTTCTCCGTTTTCGGTTTTAAAACACATTATAGTGGCATGTCGTTGTTTACATAATTCACACCTTATTCTAGAAGTGCAAATAAAACTAAGATGCCGTGGGCGTAAACAGCGATAACAGATCCCTTTCGCTTTGCATTTCTCCCTTTTTTTCTCAGTAGACCATAAAGATGCTTGTTTACACGTTATAGACTCGTGATCAGAAGAGTCGCAGAAAACACATGGTGTTTGTCCCCCCCGCAAACTTGCGTTCGTTAACTCCGAAGCTGTGTGTTTCGCAATAGGTCTGGGTTCACTCAGTTTGTTATGCTTTTGCGGCGCCGCCTTTGGCTGGACCGTCTGGAATGTACGTTCCCGCGCAACTAACTGTTCAGAAAGAAATTCCACTAGGTGATTCAAATCGTAATTTGATTTTCGAACTGTTTTATTATACTCCAAAACCAAATCTGCGGGCAATGTTTTAAGCAAAATAGGTGTTAATAAAGCTCCATATGTTTCTGGGGTCATATTTAATGATTCAAGACATCGAATATGTTTCTGTATATAATTGAATAACTTACGGAAATTTTGAATGTCATTAGAATCCTTTAGAGGTCTTATTTTCAGTAATTTATCTATATGGGCGTTGATCAGTACATCTTTATTTCCAAATCTTTCTGTGAGGAGTTTGTAAGGATCTTAAGTTTTACTAACGTTTATTTTATTTTAAATCTTTACTATCACTTCTTATTTTCTACTTCCGGCCAGAATTATAAGCGTGAAGGAGTTTATGCAAAGTTGTCTGGCGAACGCCAAGTATTTAAGTGTGGCCTTTTTGCCAAGCAGAAGAGAGGAAGCCGTGAGTTCGAAGCAGGCCGCTTACCTTAGAAGTTACGCAGTTGCTAATTGCCTTCCAGGCCAGAGGTATTAATCCTCTTGAATAATTAAACGTATTGTAGTGTTCACAGTCTCTGTGCTACATACGCTTCCTGTTATTATAAGGCCAATCTTATTCTAAAGTTAAATTAGAGTTTAGTTTTATTTTGATATCTTTTAAGTTAGACCCCGAGTGGAGGGTCATTGTATTCCGAAGTACGGAAGTCATTGTATATAAAGAAAAATAAAGGGTTTTTGTATACCCTTCGTCTGTATCCTGTCTACTTACTACAATTAGTGAACATAGCTTTAGTAAGCTCTCTGTTCTAGTCAGGTCATTGTATGTTTCCGAAGAAGGTTAGAAGAAACATTGAACCTGATAAGTTTAACTGAAGTTTCGTAATTTTCTTCGGTTAAATCGAAACCGTCAATGGTGTTATAAGCAGTGCCTCCCAAAAAGGATTTCAAATAATTAAATTTGCTTATATCGTCAAGCGTTTTATTTTGGTGTATGGCTGATGAAAAAGTGTTCCAAAATGTCAGCCATTCGCAGCTCTCGCCATAAAACTTCGGAATCGTAAGTTTAGGAAGCTTCACATTATGACTTTCGATTTTAACGTTTTCTATAATACTTTCACTTAACTGTTCAGTGCTTCGTAACACATTAAATTTTTGTTGTTCTATATTAATTTCTTTCAATTTTTTGTTAGCTTTGTATTTAAATGTAGTTATTCTTTCACGATATTCGTCAACACCGTTTAATTCCTGGTCAAGATAATTTATGTCTATTAATTTTTCTATATCGGCATCTATTTGTTTTAACTCGTTCGATTTTCCATTTAAGAGTTCTAAAGAAATTTCTAGTTCCTCTGCATTCACTTCTGTTTTTGGTAATTCAGTTTCGATTCGGCCAATTAATTTTGTAACGGCAGCCCTTATGTGGCCGCGTTTCCTTTTCAATGTGTCGATGAATTCCGTCATTATTTAATATTCAACAATTCAACAAGTATCAGCAATTCACTAATTATTTATGCTTATGTATTATCTATATAACTGATATCAATTTAGACACTTTCAATAGTTAGGAAAACAGCAGTTACTGGCAGTCCCTGTTCGGGCGCTATGTTAAAAAATTTTATCAACTTTGTACTATTAAAATTTTTTTTGATCATTAAATAGATAAGTGAAAGTTCACTTACCTTCTAAATAGGGCTGCCCTGAACTGCCTTCTTTCCTTCTTGTCGGTATCCGTCTCTATAATGAACTTCGATTCACTTCGAAACACAGCTATAAACTTTTTAAGAAATTTAATTCATATGAAAGATATCTACAAAATATTTACAAGTTATAATGATTACAAGCATAATTTATACGGAGACGGTCTATCGTTATACATCTGTTAGACGCGTCAGCCGTTCAACTGACTACTTTTAGTCTCTTACGCCAGAGGGCGTTCGTGGAAGTAAAGTTCTAGTAAGCAAACGCGACAATATCTTTCTTCTCTGTTTTATAACTCTCTATTCCCTAGTGTTTTTAACAACAGCTATATCCTAGTATGTGATTTAATTTCAAGTAGTATTAAAATCTTTGAACTGTCTAAGGGTTAAATCACTTCAATAAGCTGCGGAAATCCATTATAAGCACTGTAGCCTAGTATAGCGTCTCTAAGAATAAATGATGAAATTCATACAGTCTCTGCGATGTATGTATGATGTAAAACGGTGCCCAGACGGCCTATTAGTCTCGAAATGGCATTTTACGCTTCACGTTTTAGATTGTTGCCACCAAATATTATCACCCTGTATTATATTTAAAACAATAAAATAATAAGGAATCTGCATGAATGTACGAGGTTGTACTCGTATGTAGGTTTCTCTCACTATGAAAAAACAATAGTACACAGATCCATCAAATTTTGAATAATGCAGTCCTCTACCCGAATATGGGCAACTGGAAGTCTGAATCTGAAATTTATTTTATTGTCTATTTCATATTTTTCAAAACTTAAACGATTTTTTTATCAACAAACTCAACGATTTCAAAGCGAATAATGGCAAAAGAGCTGCACGGGGGGGGGATTTTTCATATCCAGCGGGCAAGACTGTCTATCGGAAATTCTAAAGATGTACTGTTTTTAAATATTTTCTGCCCAAAGGTATATTATCCGAAATGATCTCGAAACGGGTATGTCTGTGTATATAAGAAAACGCTCCTTTGGGCGTAATATAAAATATACAAGCTTTCATATTTTTTGTCGTTGTTGTGTTTAATTTTAATTTCAACTCCTTGTGTTGCACAAAATATACCACGAGGCTTACACAAGTGAGTTATAGCACCAACAAAATAAATAAACAAGTGTACGATAGCACTGAAAATTTGGGGGAAATTATAAAAGAAAATTAAATAAAAGTAATAAATAAATACAAAGAAATTAAAAAGTAATAAAATAAAAAAAAATCTGAAATGTTTCAGATTTTAAATTACGTCCAAAGGGGCGTTTTTTAACATTTTGTGTGTTACCTTTCTTTATTAAATATCATGTTCCTCGCACTTAAACCATAAGATCCAGTGCAACAGCAATATCGCAAAATAGTTTTAAAACGAGCATATCTTTAGAATTTCCAATACAGAGACTCATGCGCTGGAGATAAAAATGTTTTTTCTGCACAACGTTGCCATTGCTCGCTTTGAAATCCTTGAGTTTGTTAATCAAAAATTCGTCAAAGTTTTAAAAAATAGGAAATCGATCATAAAACAAATTTCAAATTTCAAATTGGGTCTTCCACATGCTCATATTCGTTGGAGGATTACGTTATTCAAAATTCGATGACTCTATGTACCGTTGTTTTATCACAATACGAGAAATATACATATATTTATGCAGGTTTTTCATTATTTAATTTCTTCAAATATAATGCAGGACTCTAACATTTTGTGGCAACAGTTTGAAAAGTGAACCGACATTTATGAGTCCGACGCAAAATGCCAAAACGAAACTAATAGTCCTTCGGGATTCAAATCCCTTTGGACTAAAAAATCTCAATAATCTAAATTGAGAAGAAATTCTGAAAAGCAAAGGTTGTCTCTTTAATCTGAAAATTTTCCGAAAAAAGTGGTGGCCAAGATAAAGACAGTCGCATCAAAGGGTCCAGAAATATGTTCTTCTGCTAAACATGATGAAAGCACTCAAGAAGGGTATGCTTTACAACTTCATCACCGCTCTCGCAGCTGCTCAAAGCATATGAAGAAAGTCCAGAGCTCTTAAAATTGCCATCTCTGAAAGTCTGCGTGTTATACTGATTTCAGAAAAACTTCTCAGGTAAGGCTTAATGAGTAACAAGGTTTTAGATCATTTTTTCGTTTCCTAATGCTAATATTATCTTCACTGATCATTTGAGCATGCTGTAGACAGCGGTTCTCAACCCTTCGACTAACGCGTACCATCTAAATAAAAACTGAACATCTTATGTGCCACCTCTACATTTTAAGATGATTAGTTTTCAATTTCTAAATAGAAATAGTAAAAATAAATATATTTTGCTATTTGCACAACCTATTAGTTATTTGTATTAAATATGCGTTCACAAAAATGTTTTAGATTAAAAATGGGTTACCATTTTAATTATCAAAATTTAAGTTATAATACTTTAATTCTAAAATTTAGTGCAAAATTTGCGCCTGTTTAAAAAATACAGACAAATTTCTTTGTGTCTGGTCTTGCTTAACTCCGTTTTAACAGGAAATTTGGACCCACTTTTAATTTTGTTCTGCATTTAATTTTTAAACATAATCCTGGTTCACACAAATAGGTTGTGCAAAAACTCAATAAAAATTTAATAGCTTTGTTTAGAATGCCTTTAAAGTTATTTTTAGGTTCAGGAAAAGTTTGAAAGTTTTTTTATTTTGAAATCTTCAGTTCAAGTTCGACCACAGGAAATTTCTATCAATTTTTCTTTTTTTTTTCCACGAGATTTTTGAATTTAATACTTAAAAATAGTTTTCTCGCGTACCACCTATTTTTCTCTTGCGTACCACCAGTTGAGAACCACTGCTATAGACTTCTGTGTTCTCTCAAATCGAACAAGTGGGAAAGGAAGAACTTAAAGCGCAGATCGTTTTCCAAGAAGATGGAATACTGTTACAGACCGAGAACCACGTGCGAGGCGAGTTAAACTGTTGGCTTCAAAGACCACTGATTGACAGAAATGGATCTATTCTATGGCATGCAAGAAGTCCTGGTGTTACTTCGCTAGACTTATTCCACTGAAGTTTGTCAAAAATTAGGTTTACAGCAAAACTATTGATAAACTTGATCGTCTCAAGAGGTAATCACTGAAGAATTACACTAGACTTTCTTGTTAGAGTATGAATTGAATATCATTATGACATCAATCGTACTATTAAGGGGCTACCAGTGGCTAAGCGGCAAAAGTTGCTGAACACTGGTAGTTCGGTTCCGGTCTCCTGGCAAACGGGCTGACTGCATGCGCGTTTTCGTAGTTTTCTCCATGTGTAATATGTATACGATCCAGTTTCCCTTTGAAAGTCCTCCGTCCCCTTAGGCAGATAGACCTCTAGTACTTTGCCATAACCAAATAAAACAAACCGTGCCATAAAGGAAGCATATTATGAAATTTTTAGTTTTATATGTGGTTTTTTTAATGGCTGAATTATGCAAAAGCACTTTCAATCCATTTAACGAAGTGCGTACTTTAAATTACTGTTGAAAACCCATTATTCATTCTCGGAAATCCCACTTATTATAAGGTATTTCTTCCTCTTTCTTAACGTGCCTTCGTGGTGCAGTGGTCTGCATGCTGGGCGTGTATTCCAGAGGTCCGTGGTTCGATTCCCGGCGAAAGCGTTGCTAACTTTTCATTTCCTGCTTTCTAAAAATTATCTCATGTCTCTACAATATATCTAGGAGACTTAACAGATAAATTTTGTCGTCACTCTTTTAGTACTAAGAAGATTTCTATTAAAAAAAAGGAAGATAAAATGTGCTTTGTTTGGCTAATTGAATGCGAGATATCATACAAGGGTTCGCCTTAACATAGCTGTTTAATCCAAAAGAAATTTAGTTTTATATTAATTAGGATTATGATTTATGATTATTAAGCGATTTTCGCCCTGTATTGACATATGAAGGATTTTTCACACGCACATATGAAGGGCATCCCACATATGAAGGAATTTTGGTTTTATATTAATAATTACCATTGTTGAACACCTCGAGGTATTGTGATTTAAGGGTACAAATCAGTGACATGCTGTGACTTACGATTCTCACTTTTCTTTAATTCCGTTCCTAAAAATGGTTTATGCCTAAAATAGTGTGTTTCTTTCTCCTGAATGCAGTTCTGAAATTTAGCTTTTGTAATCTTCAATTAGAAGATAACTCTATCGTAATTACGCCTGTCCGTTATGTCAAGCGCCATGCCTAATTTAAGCAAGATGATACAAAGCGCAACAAAAAAAATGCTCCCATAACTAGTCTAATTAAGTGAAAAAAAAAATAGGGTTTCTATGCCAAACTAAGTATCAAATAAGACTGTGAGGTAATAAAGCTCCATTTTTAGAACAGCTCTCACTGCTCAGATGCAGGTAAAAAATTGCTCGCTGACCTGTGCCTTAAATAAATAATCTCGCTTATTCAAAACATGTTCACGCTGCGGAGATCTAAGGGCTGTGCTAGTTTTCCACATATAATGTGGGCTCGCGAAATCAAGGTCACCAAAGACAATGTCAAGCACGGGATAGCTCTCGCAGTAGATTCTGAGGTGGGTTCAAAGATCAAGGAAGAAAAACAATTCCCGTTCTATTTAGAAGAATACTGGTACAACATAAAAACATAGCCGAATGATTACCTGCGTCTTTTTCCTGCTACAAGACAGCCACATAACAGCGGAAGTTTTACGTAATACGATTAGGTAAAATGTTTGCTTATTTAACTTATGCTGTCTATAAACATCTACTCTCCGTTCAAGTGCTGATATTCCCTTTTATTTAATGAAAAACTATGTAACAAAATAAATTATCAAAGACAAGTACATCCATCCTCAACTGCGATTGTAACTCTTTCACAATATAACCTGCTTGGTTATTATTGTCCGCCATATTCAATCTATTTTAATCCACAAAGTGTGTTTTCTAAGGAAAGAGAAGAATTTTAATCTTTTTAATTAAAAATGGGACATTTTGGTCCTCAAATTCCACAAATCATCTTACAAAAGATTCAACATTCGAAGTTTTGAATCTTATATTAGTTTTACTGATAATCCAACCAGCAGGGACCGAGCGGTAAAAGTCGCTAAACACTGGTAAGTTAGGTCCGAAGTTCGAATCCACCGAACGGGCTGGCTGCGTGGGAATTTTCGTGGTTTTCGCAATGTGTACGAGCCAGTTTCCATCAGAAAGACCTCCGCAAAAGCATCCCACTCCTTAGGCAGACAGCCTTCGAGTGCTTTACCATAAATTATTTAAAATTTATCGTATTTGGTTATTTGGTAATCAAATAAACAAAACCAAACCATTTACTGATATCTAGTATAAGAGTTCATCGGGGGGAGGGGAACATGATTACGGCAGTTGCATTTATGTAATATTTTGAACGGCAGGCACTGGAATAACACAGCTTGACGATATAACTGCATCATAGTCCGGTAGTTGTGGCTGCGTGGAAGGCTGCAAAATGACGACAAATAAGACTTTTTAGATTCCACATCTTTACTCAGTTCTCACTGCAGATCACTTTTCCTTTGGATGAAATTCTCCAAATTACATATTCGATAGTGATTTAAACTAAGTGAGATTAAATTTAGACTTAAGAAAGCAAAGACAGATGGGAAGAGCAGCAACAAGGTTTGATACCAGCAGTAGAAGAAAAATGGCGAGCGCAAGAATTTACACTAGCGGTTATATAATATGACAGAATGTTCACGAAAATACTGGTCTAGGGGGAAGATCCTGAAATTGAGGAAAGTTAATTATAGGTTGCCTGTTCGCGCAGAGCAAAGCCATCGTATTTTTTATACTTTACATCTCGCGCAGAGTAATTTTATATATTTTACATTTCGCGTATTTTATATATTTACATTTATACGCGTACATCCTTTTTTCTACTTCCTTGTATTAAGTAAAAAGGAAGTTTTGTGATCGCGAAAAATTCAGGCATCATATTTCAACGAAAATTTCCATTTTGACCGCTGTCGAATGCAATTTAACGATATATTTGCGTGACATCCGTACGTAAGAACAAAATAAAGGACTCGCTTCCTCCAAAAAAATTATAAGACTGATTTAAAATTAATTCTGAAGAGAAATTTTCGTGGCGTCTGTGTGTACGTATGTATGTACTCGCATATCTCAAAAATGAGTAGCCTCAGAGCGTTGAAACTTTCTATATAGGATTGCTATAGCATGTAGATATGCACCTCGTATTTTGGTTGCAATCGGCTGCATCAAAAGTATATATATATATATATATATATATATTGTTACGTTATCCCACTTCTGACACCAGTTGTTGCGTTATTTTCTTCCTTCAGGTTCGAACGGAGTTTGTATGGAGTTGGAGTGAATAACGATGACACTGGATGAAGTATTGAAACACACTTTATTGGCCAGTATTGTCAGGAGAGCTCCAAAACACGTTTCACAGTCGTCGATGAACTGCTGTAAATAGGCTGACACAATCAGCGACACAGCCTTCCGGTTATCAGGCTATCACGGTGGAGACAGCTTCCTGCAAAGCACCCGACTCTGCTTTCAGGAGTACAGCTCCCGACTCTACTTGGTCGTTCTCGGAACTCCACGTACTCTCGAGACTCTCCATACGATGCACTCGAAGATACAGAAGAGTATAGCTCTCGACTCAGCACAGTCTATGACGAAACTCGACGATGCACTAATTTGATATGCAGTAAAAGACGCTCTCGATGCACTCGACGACCACCTCGGCGCTTGATTTCGCTCAATGACTGACTATCAGCTCGCTAGACGAGACACACACACTCTCTATGAGAGACACACACTAACTGACTGCGGACCAGCATGGCTTATATAGCTTTTGGCTTGTGTTCGGGAACATTCTGGGCTAAACTGGTAAGAATTCGTTCCAGAAGGTTTTCCAAGCATCTATGGTATATCGCCAATTTTGTCGCCAAATGGGCGATTTATCACCAAATGTGGAACCCCTGCCTTCTCTTGCTATTTTATGGCAATCCTAAAACTGCTTTGTGGGGAAGCTATCTTACCGCGCCTGTACATTTCGTAACACTGCCCCCTCCCAAGGACTGCACGTCCCGGGCAGTACAACCCTTGGTCAGAAGCATAATTCGATACAAACAATGCGTAATTAAACAAACATAAGGTATAAATAAATAACATAACTAAAGAAACAGATATTTACAGTATGTACAAGCCATATACACAAATTAAACGCATAACTATTTTAAATTATTCAAATTAAGGTCTCAATTAAAATATAAAATTAAATCTAATCTCTAATTAAATTTAAGATCTATTATCAAATTAAAGTCTAATTTCAGTCTCTGTCTTTCCATTAAAATATACCCGGGTCAAAAACTTTTCCACTGCAGTTCTCAGATGCATTTCTGTTTTTCATATCACAGTATGAAGATTCAGTCCTTTCAGGCTTTTCATCCACAGGAAGATCTGAAAGAGTTTGTTCACTACTCTGAAGTTGGTTCGCATCACGTGTACAGTTCACCGCGATACTCTTAGCAGATGGTACATACTTATTTTTCTTCGTTTCCTGGGAACCAGTTCCGACGTTCGCACCAGGGTCGCGAACAGAATCCGATCCTTCACAAGCAGAAGTATCCGGGTTTAGAATCAAGTCCCTGTCTGCAAAATCTGCACTATGAGACGCACACATAGTTTGCAAAGTGGGTGAATTTTCTTGCAATACTGGAGCGCACTGCTTAAGCTGCACATAGGCTTCTCCCATCTCTGCATCACATGGACTTTCAGATGTTTCAACACTTGCTGCCTGCGACTTCGTAACTTCGCTATTTCGCAGTTTCGACGAACTTAACAATAGCATTTTCACGTTCTTCCACTTCAGGCACTTGAGAATCAAAATCTTCTTTCCCGTCTTTTATTTCTTCATGTTTTCGTTCTTCTTCTTTAATCCCGTTAGATATTTCATCGTTCAATTTCTGGATCTTTCTCAGGCAGTTCGTTAGTTACTTCTTTCATTTCTTCATCCTTTGATTCTTCAGATGCCACTTGTCTCATTTCCACATCGTCTTTTATGCCTCCAGTTTCTTCTGCAAGTTCCACTTTCAGCTGTTGGAGTTGCTCTCGCACCTGTTCTCCGGTGGCTTTCATCTTTTCTTGTCTAGCTTTCATATCAGCTGTCATCTCTTCATATCCAGCATTTATCTCATCATATACGGCTTTTATCTCAGCATATCCGGCGTTCCATCCGGCTGTGATCTCGGCTAAGAAGTCCATCAAAGTCTTCATCTCCTCCGCCATGGCTTTCCTCTGCAGGCGGGTCACTGGCATTCACTGGCAAATCCCACTTCTGACACCAGTTGTGACGTTATCCCATTTCTGACACCAGCTGTTGCGTTATTTTCTTCCTTCACGTTCGTACGGGGTTCGTGTAGAATTAGAGTGAATAACGAAGACACTTAATGAAGTATCGAAACACACTTTATTAGTCCGTATTGTCAGGACAGCTCCAAAACACGTTTTACAGTCGTCGATGAACTACTATAAACACGCTGACACGATCAGCGACACAGCCTTCAGGTTATCAGGCTATCACGGTGGAGACGGCTTCCTGCAGAGCACCCGACTCTGCTTTCCGGAGTACAGCTCCCGACTCTGCTTGGTCGTTCACGGAACTGCACGTACTCTCGAGACTCTCCGCGCTACAACTCGCGATGTACTCGACGACACACAGAGCACAGCTTCTGACTCTCGGTTCAGTCGTTTCCGGAGCTCAACACGCTCTCTCGACGATGCACTAACCGCAATGCTCTACGCGACTCTTTCGGTGCATTCGATGACCCACTCGACACTCCCTGGCTGGCTGTCAACGCGATCGCTTCCGCAGGGATTGACTCGCTAGACGAGACAAACTCACTCGATGAGAGACGCACGCTCACTGACTGCGGACCAGCAGGGCTTATATAGCTTTTGGCTTGTGTTCGGGAACATTCTGGGCTAAACCGGTAAGAATTCGTTCTAGAAGGTTCTCCAACCGTCCATGGTATATCGCTAATTTTGTCGCCAAATGTCGCCAAATGGGCGATTTCTCGCCAAATGTGGCAACCCTGCCTTCCCTTGCAATTTTTTGGCAATCCTAAAACTGCTTTGTGGGGAAGCTATCTTACTGCGCCTGTACATTTCGTAACAATATATATATCCACTTTCTTACTCAGCTCAGTAATCTCAGTTTCTTTATTCTTATATATTTGTAAATTGTGCACTTTTTGCTTTAAAAATGATTGAATTATGTTGTTCTTATCTTCCGGTTGATTTTATACCTTTAGAAAATCGGCATGTAATATTTTTAGAATTATTAACAATTTAAAAGTTGTTGAAGTGTCACTAACCCTAATTATTTTTGCAATTTCGGCAATGTTTGTTTACATTTGAAACAGCAGATTAGTAGATTTGTTGCCAATCTAGAGAAAGTAAGCTTCGCAATAACAAAGATAACGCCTTCTTTTATTATTGCGAATTAATCATGCTTAATCCATTCTGGAATTTATTCGAGGAAATAAGTGTTTAATATTTACTTCATAATTTTTAGTACGGATATTTTTTGTTTTTATGTATTTTTGCCTTGTCGCGATCAACGTCCATCAGTGTCTCAGCGCGTTCTTCCTTCAAGTATTAGCTCTTGCACATGTAACAATGTATTTGTATTCATTATAACATTTGTTCCTGGAATTTATACGAACTGCGCAAATTCTATAATACTCAAATTATCTTTGCAATAGCATCTGCGCATTATATATATATCCATTGTACTTAAATCTTTAATGCACTATCTTCTGTTTTGTATTCTATTAATACCTTTGTATACGTATTCCGCTCTGTCCATCACATTGTGTTGTGTACTATTTCTAAAGTTGCATCATGTTTCATGTATTTTATCAATGTATTTCATGTCTCTTGTATTTTATCAATGTGTTCCGTGTCTCATGTATTGTATCAATGCATTGCATGTATTTTGTCCTGTATTTTATCGAGTATCATGCTTTTACTAAACTTTCGTTCACTGTCTGTACACCCTGTAGTAAGTATAGTATCTCTAGATACCTCAGTATTCCCAATATACAACACCATCACGCATTGGCAATATGCTTAAGTTTATGTATTGAGTGAAGAGTATTGGTATCTAATTACGCCTTATGTTTATGTGATTAATGGGTTGTTTTCGTTTTTTTTTTATTTTTTATTTTTTATTTATTTATTTATTTATTTTTTTGTTAAATTTAAGACCCTTTCTCTTTATGTCTTGCACTTGACTATTTATGACATGCTAATGTATCCTGAACTGCAATGTAACACAATCACTCATCTGCTCTTGTTGCACTGTAAATACTTTTATTAATTTAAATAAAGTTGCTGCTTCTACACAGGGGAAGGCGTGGGACATATGCCTGTTTACCGCTGTTAAACACCAGGCGTCCCCGTCTTCCGTCACCTGTCACCTGCCTTGTCGCGAAGTGAAAACTGATTTAATTGAATGCGAAATACTGAATCGTCTGTGAAAAACTATTTCTTTTTTTATTGTTGTTGTTGTTTGTTTGTTTAATTTCTTTTATACGTCGTTTTATATTTATTATAGTATTTGAATAGAACATGTGGCAACGATTAGATAATTTGTAAGATAATATAAATTTTGTGCATTCTTATTTAAAAAAATTAATGAAATGTAACGCTGTTAAGTGAACCTAGGGTCAGAGTGTCGCTATGGTAAACAAATATAGCGAAGTTTAAAGAGTGCATTTATTCTATTTTGGTTTATGTGCTATCGACGAAATAAATTTAATTCAGTTCAATAAGTTTGAAGTAATGCAAGAAAAAATGTGGATAATTTAATAGTCCGTACAAGGAAGTCATGTGATGTGCACATCAGATTTTTTTATTGATTTTACCATTTGGAAGCTCTGAGGAGAATATTATACAAATATTTTAATTTTAAATGACACCGTTAAAGAATATCTAATGAGATATCTTTATCTATACTTCCCTGTATCCTGAATTTCTTATAGTTTTGCACTGCTATTCTGTCTATTCTCTAGTCCTCAAATCATTTAATGCTACTAGAACTTTTGTCTGTGTCTACAGCCTACGAATCATCGGCATCATTACCACTGTCACCGTCTTCGTCACCATTCAGTCTGTCTTACCACTACAATGATCTACAGAACCATCGAGATCATAATGTATCTCCGTTTTCTTGGAGTTCTTTATTTCTATTGCTTCATCAATCAGAAATCCTGCACCCAAAATCCATGACCAAATCTATCAGCAAGACGAAAACAACTTCTACATGGACGATTTCATTTAAAGGTTTATGGGATCTCGCTTTCTGAACGTCTTGAAGAAGTTGAAAATGATGTGTATACATAAAATGTTAACAGAACCTGGTGCTAAAATGCTAAGAAAATTATGCCAGGCGGGTATACTCGTGTAACTAAGGTAATATCGTAATATCCTCTGAACTGATTTAAAAATTTCTTTAAAAAGTAAAACGTTTGAACTGTTTAAGGAGACAATGCTCTGAAATGGAGTCTTGAGATTCGAGATTCATAATCGTATACTCTATTTACGAAATTTCATCGTTATCTTCTCAGTAAATATGCTGGTATTTTCAAAATCTTTGTTCCTAAAATTTGTTTCCCGTTAAACGATAGTTTTAATTTTGGGTTCATTAAAAACTTTTAATATGTGGTATTTTTTTCTTCTTCTTCTCATACTATTTTGAAGGATTTGAGAGACCAGAGAATCTTTTAGGATACGGATACGGAATCAAGAAAATTTAGGATTTATTTCCTCGTCCCCAATCAGTATCGAAGTTAATTGAACAAAATCTTTTATTCTAATACGTAGTTATTTTTTCTCAAAATTACCTGCCTTTTTATTAATGTTTCATGAAAAACTTACTAACTTAAACTAAAATTTTGGCGTAAAATTGATTTAAATAAGTGTTTTTCATTTTTAAAAAAGTAGAATTTTTAAAGCAATTATCTTGCTTAATTGCTCATTTCATGCATCTTGAAATGCGAATTTTTTGATTTCACAAGTTCTCTCTCTCTCTCTCTCTCGTTTTTTAAAATTTGGGTACTATTCGGTTTCGAGGGCCGTAAAAAATCGCCAAACTATTGTTGATGCCAATGCTGCCAAAAATAATTGCGGCAACCCTGATAATTGCGGCAAGAAAGGAAGTATAATAGTAAATACCTATCTAAAATTGATGTTTTAATTTAGATGAAAGGTTAATTTCATATAATACTTTTTATTATTATAATTTATATGAAAAAGGCTAAACATGGCTGAATGGAAGCATAAGAGTAAATAACTATTTCAGATCATTATTATAATTTATATAAAAATTGCTAAACATAACTGAATGGATGCCTGCATCGCTATTTCGCTACCGACTTATCGCTAAAGCATAATTTCATCTCGTTGGATGTTCAAACGTAATTTTCTATAATGAATGATGGCTTTTCTTTGAAAATATTCTCGGTAAAGTGCAGAATCGCTCACTTATTTGTTCGCCGCTTTTTACAAGGGTAAAAACAACTGGATTTTTGTCAATTTTCTTTTACTTTTTAAGTGAAAAGAGGTCGATGAGTACATAGATAAAGGGTGTGCGCAGTGCCATTTTTGTGCAATTCTAGTATTTTTTTTAAAGTGAAAATAGGTCGATGTGCACATAGATACCGAGTATGTACAGTTCTTAAAAATGCGTCAAGCAGTGGATGATTCTGCACTTTACCCAAAATTCTATTGCCGACTTTTCGTCGTGGACACTTCCCAAGTTCTTAAATCCATAGGATATAAAAAAGAATTAAATCAAAAAACGATTTAAAAATTAAACTAGTATTTCAATGGCGTTTTAAATGTAGAAAGAAGTATATAAACTTACGCAATCTGAAATCAACGCGTACGCTAGATTTGGCGCGCTGTTAAATAGGCGCGTTTGCTAGATTTGGCGCTTTTGCGCATACATTTTCGCTGCAATTTTTTTACGGCCCTCAAAACAGAATAATACTAAAATTTCTTTGGTACTCTTTGAGAGCGCACAGTTATTTTTTGCAGCTGTTTTCTGTTTTAACAATTTTTTTTTCTGTCATTTAACTTTCTCTCTAAATTTTCGGTATTAAAATTGCATTTAAGTATTAAAATAGTAATTTTCGCTTTAAGATTGCAGATATGTGAGACGTATTTGCCTTGTGTGCTTACATTTATAAAACTAAATGTGAGCATTTGAGCATTTTTCAATATTTTTCCGTTAAATGAAATCAATAAAATTGAGTCTTTCTGTATAAGATGATAAATTAATTATAGCGTCGAGGACATCATTAACTGGAATGCTTATAGAATTATATTATTCTAAATTATCCGTAAAATTTTCATTTATTGTCGAGAAATATATCTAAATTTGAAATCTGAATTTTGTTTTTACCTTTATCGCTTATGTGAGATTGCTAATCATGTGTGATGAAGTAATTTGAATTTCTGCTTCGTAGTTCTATTTCTGAATCCTCTTAATTCACATCAACTTCATTTAATCACTGATTCACCATTTTATCAAATTGCTGCTCTATCTTAATCCGCATCAACTTCTTTTAATTACTGATTTGATATTTCTTCAAATTGCTGCACTATCTTAATCCACATCAACTTTATTTAATCACTGTGTAGAGACATTAGGTATTTTTTTAAAGCAGGAGATGTGAAAAATGAGCAACGCCCTTCTGGGACACGAACCACGGACCTCTCGAATACGCGCCGAGCGTGCTGACTACTACACTACGAAGGCATGCTAAGAAGGTGGGAGAAATACCTTATAACTGATTTGACATTTCTTCATATTGCTGCTTAATCTAATCTACTGTTACGGATTTGGTATTTAAATAGTTAATATTAGTAGAATTATAAATAAAATTATTTTATTCCCCGCGCAATGCAGCACGTGACGAATATTAAAGGAAAGCTAAACCAAAAAATTAAAAAAATACAAGAGCACGTGCATTTAATATTTAATAACTAAATATTTCTTTCGAGAAAGTTCCATAAAATCCTCGCTCATTTAAAAAGCTTATATAAGGGGCATGAAAACCTCTCAATTTGCTATTGTAGGATTCATTAGTTAGTTTGTTGTTATTTTAAGAGTTTGTTTAGAAAACTGCTCTTGTCGACTGTAGCGAATTCGCGGATTAGCTTTCTTTAGCTGTTTTGAATTACGTTCTCTTGAACCGTTTGAGTAGTTAAAAGATAACTACTGTGAGATATCGTTATATCTGAGGAAATTTAAGCACTTTTGTTGTGATAATAATAAATTTTGCTCATGTTTCATTGGACTTGTTCATTCATTTCATAATGAACCCGTACGCACGCAACACTACATTAACTTCCATCAATCATTGATTTGCCATTTTTTCAACTGTTGTATAATCTAATATAACGAACTTCATTTAATCACTGATTTGCCATTTCTTCAAATTACTGCTCTAACTTAATTCACACGAACTTCATTTAATTATTGATTTGACATTCCTTCAAACTGCTGCACAATCTAATCTACATCAACTTCCTTTAATCATTGATTTCCCATTTCTTCAAATTGCTGCACTATCTTAATCCACAACCAACTTCGTTGAATCACTAATCTGCTATTTCTTGAAACTGCTGTACTTTCTTAATCCACACCAACTTCATTTAATCCCTGATTCGCCATTTCTTATAACTGTTTCAAAACAACTTTTCTGCAACGAACGCAATCAATGTTGTGAAGTCTTCTTCTACCTCAAGGAAATTTAAAGCATAAAAATGAAGGAAAAATGAAAAAAATAGAAGCAATTAAACTTTCAGATTCATATCTCCAAAAAATATTCTTAAGCTAGATTTAAGAGATTTCGGAAAAAAAAATTAATTCGCATGCTGTTAGAAAAAAAAATATTATGATACTAAATACGAAAAATATGGAAAACGGCATCATCAGTTAATCATAA
Organism: Stegodyphus dumicola; assembly: GCF_044657685.1. NCBI lineage: Eukaryota > Metazoa > Arthropoda > Arachnida > Araneae > Eresidae > Stegodyphus > Stegodyphus dumicola. Next base: position 158,179,975 of record NC_140776.1, on the reverse strand, counting down.
ATTTTAAGTAATTTCCGACACGAATGCCTACCACATTTTAAAAGCTCCTAATTTTGACATTACAAATTCTTTGCATCATTTTTAAAGTCATTGTTTGAAGTAAATTTCGTATGTGAACTTAATAAAAAGATTTAAATGTTATAAAATAAAAGAGTTATAACTATACTTCTTTCAAACATTTAGCTACACATTTCTTCACCATAAATAATATCTTCGTAAATCTACCTTAGATTATGAGGACATGAAAGGATTTCTTAATTTTTTTGGGGATTATTATATTCTTAATAGACCAGATCACATTATATTGGCGTGCTGGTATGTGTGTGTGTTCTTCTGTTATGTTTTAGTAAATATTAGGCTTTTATGGAAAAGTTCGCATTTTGTATTATATTACTAAGCTCAAGTCCAAAAAATATTCCTGTTTATTTAAATTACTTTTTGCATAAAATTCCTCAATTGATTCTTGAGTACTGAAAATCTGAGGAATCAACTTCTTCTGAAAAAAATCTTAATAGTAATTTTAAAAAATATATGGTTCAAAATGCGGTAAATTTTAAAATCTAGATCTATCCAAACCGTGCTTGGTCTTCATTTTTACATAATCTGTATGTTGTTGTTGTCGTCTTGTCCGAGAAGTCAATACAGAGGAAAAAAATAGGACCGAAAATATCCAGAATAGCAGCAGCAATTTCAATAATCTTCGAAGAATAGAGAAGTTGGTGCGAGGGATCTACATCTATACTGAAGAGCTTGGGCAAAATAGCAGGACAGTCGAAGAAATGGCCTGAAGAAAGGTGGATATCAGTACATTGAGGACAACTATTATAATTTCACCGGCCATCAGACGAAGTGTTTTGTTCTCAGTCTGGCTATGGTATTGGAAATGACACGGTTACAATTTAGGGCACGAATGGAATTCTTCTTGATTGATTGGGAGGTAAGTCTTCGGCTGCCTATTGTTTCAGCATCGGTAAGAGTCAAGCTGTTGCAAAGTTGAGAAGTGTTTCGGGCGTCTTTGGAAAGGCCATCAGCCTGCTCATTTCCATAAATATCAACATGCGCTGGTATCTGCTGCAGTGTGCAGATGTTTGGGGCTGCAGTAGTTTTGTTCATGAGCATGATAATATCCTGGGTTAGTTGAGAGTTGCCCCTTAGGATGGCTTGGAGCTCAGATTTAGAATCAAAGAATAATAAGAGGCTACGGAAGTTCTGGATTGCCTTAGAAAGGTAGATATCTAAAGCTTTTTTTAATATCCACGAACTATCAGGTATAGTTTAAGACAATTTTACCAACAAGTGCCAACATGATCTATGTAGAAATCAGAAGTTAAATGTGAATTTTCTTCTTAATTCCAGTGAAGCATATACGAATTTTTGAAAATGTTTTCAAACAGAATTTCTTATTTTAAATCATAAATAATATAACTGAATGCTAGTAAAGGGACGAGAAATAAATGTCAAACTATTTAAATTTATTTTTAACAGAGCCCTCAAGACAAGCCAATAATAACTTTATTGGCTTGTCTTGAGGGCCAAAATTTGGCATTAAATGTTTCGATGTTCTAACCTTTATACAGGGTGATTCAGAATTCATTACCAATATTTGGTGTGGAGGTAGGGAATGGAAAAAGAAGGAGATGATGGTGTAGAGGGCGCTGTGTGTACACAACTTCCATACATAATCACAGATGTGCAGCCAGTCGTCATTCGACTAGGAGCAGTGGTCCTCAAAGTGCGGTTCCACAGCCGCATGTGGCTCTTTGGCTCCTTAAGTGCGGCTCATGGGAGTCGCACTTAAGGAGCCAAAGAGCCACATGCGGCTCTGGTACAAGTATGTACCAGAGCTCTGGTACAAATATCCACGAAAGGCGCAATAATATTTTCATTTTAAAAAAACTTGATAAGAAAAATATTACATCTTATTTTGATAAATTAAAATTCTATAAATCGAGAACATGCATAATTTTTTGTTTGAGTAAAAAGATAAATAGGTAATTAAAATTTTATATTGTTGTAAAAATACGTAACGAACATCGAGTTTAATTAGTTTTCGTAAAAGTAAACATAAACCATGTACAAGCTACCGGCATGTGCGCGCATGCTTTTTATAAAGTAGTGAAGGTACAAATTGGCATCACAGAGTAGCAGTTGCAGTGTGAACTGTTTTGTCTTATCTACCGTGTCTGCCGTTGTCCTGTCTTATTAAAAAGTTGTTGTATTTTTTAATTTAGCTGCACTTCTTGCAGGTATTTTTATACGATTTTATTACACCTGCTATGTATGTTTGTGGTTCAGATACAAAATTTGTAATCGATTTTTCGATAACTTCTATTTGTTCAAATGTTGGAAGTTTTCTTCCATTTTTGATCATATTAAAAGTTTTGTTACTCTGATGATGGATTTTTTTTTCTTTTTAGTGCAGTTACATACATTAATAAAATTGTATTTTTTTAAAAGATTTTTTTTTAATTTTTATTTTCATTAATTTAATAATAATAATAATAATTTTGTACTGGTGGCTTTAGAAAAAAATATATTTGAAATATTTTTATAGGCGATTAACATGGCTACCAAAAAAAAGCAAAGAAAAACGGAAGATGAAAACCGCGAATTTAAAGTTGTGTGGACCGAGAATTTTGCGTTTATTCAAAACTTGAATGGACTTCCGACATGTCTTATTTGTAAGGAGAAATTCGCGCATAATAAGTCAAATTTAGAGAGACACTTTATAAGAAAGCACGCGTCATTTAGCACTAAATATACTAGATGCAAGGAATAAAGCAGTTGAGGAACTTCAGAAGAGTCAAGAGTCGTCAACTTCTGTGTTTAATATCTGGATGCAATCTTACAGCAATATTAATATGGGAAGTTTTGTTTGTAGCCAAGAGATTGCTAAAAGAGATAAACCGTACACAGACGGCGAATACATAAAAAATTGTTTTATGAATGCATCCGAAGAGCTATTTCGGGATTTTAAGAACAAAGCAGATATATATTCATGCAGGTCCCAGTCGCGGGACCTGCAGGAGGAGGTCGCCAAAAATTTTAGCAGTTTTGATATTTACTTATTATAATCCTTTTACAATTACCAAATATTTTTACACAATGTATCTGAAAATAGATAAAGATAAGACAATACAGACAAAGAAAAAACGAAAACGTTTCGACGCATTTTTTTCATAATATAAACGTTCATTTTATTTGCTTTGCAAGTGCCGTTGTCATTTCGTCTGTTACTTATTTAAAATTTTCTTTTTTTAATTTTAAATCTTAAAATTAGAAATTGAATTTAATGACCTAAAACTGCAATAGTATATTACAGTACAAACGAATACATTGACAGTTTCACTCACGCCTGTGCAGGATTTGCGCAATGCTTATGAGGTCCCACGAAGTTTTCGTAAATATTATGGTGTCCTAAAATCGCGAAAAATTCTCAGTTATAAAAAGGGGTAGCAAATGCAAACAGTTTAAGAAGCCCTGTACTAAAGCGTACAGAACCAAATTATTAGCATTGTATCGTTATAAATTCTCAAACATAGCTTCTCTAAAACGTAATATTAGGAAAAAAAGGAAATGCCAATTTACGAACTGATACATTAGAATCACTATATGTATCCTTTTTTTATCTAAACACGCTTGAGAAATTTTTAAGGAAATCAAAGTAGATGTAGCAATATCATAGCAAGCATACCACAGGCGTTTAAAAAAAGAAATAAAAATTTATATGCATTTTGTTCATCGGACTCAAACCATTTTCCTCTAAAAAGAGTTTTATTATGCATAAAAAGTCGGGTGATTTGCGTTGAATTGCACGGGCATTATTCCAGCCCTCCTGAGGCACTTGGGCTTCAGGGTTAAGCACTTGGGGTTGCTAAGAAAGTAGGTCAACTGCGTTTTAATTCTGGAAAGAGTAGAGGTGTTTCAAAAGCGTAGACGTCATTTTTCGTGAATGGATCGCGCATTTTGATGCCATGCGCTCCTTTCACCTTAATGTAGCATGTCTGCAGAAGAAATTTGCAGTCAAAAGTATAAATAACATTTCATTTGACATAATAATTCGTGGACATACAGTTTTGATGGCTAACATATAAATTGGAAAGAAGCGAAAAGGTTTTAGATCTGTCGTATAATTAATAATTAGCGACATATGCAGCATTATCAGACAACAGATAAGGTAAAGGGAAATAATTTCATTAACAAAAATTAATTGATCAAAGAAATATTTCCTTTATTTGCATTTACGTTTATTCGTAGTAACTTCATTTCAAAAGAATGGAATATAGGTTTACTATTTAAACTTTAATATCAATGCACTGTCAAGATTTCGAAAGCTAATGATCATAATTTACATTTCAGAATTTGACAGAAAACAGTAAAGTTTTCATTAAAATTACTGTAGTAAAAATTATAGAAAATAGGGAAAGACATTAAGCCATCCAAACTGATATGTATCGATTGTCATATGTCAGTTTTATCAGTTTTCAAATGCTGAAAAGGGTCAAAAGGGAGAATGGTAATGACTGGTTACCCTGTTCGAAACAGACGTCAACCACCAATTACGAAAACTACATGACTTGTTTGACAATTCATCATATATCCTATGCAAAACTAAAGTTAAAATTCCAGATTGGTCATCCTATTTTTACTCTTTTTAATAGATATTGCTGCAATGATCACTGCTATCTGCATTAAAATCAGTTCCTCCATCTTAAAGTTTGCAAAATGCTGAAATTAAAGTTCCAGTCAAGATGCACATTGCATTTTAGACACCTATGGGAAGCCAAAGTTTATTCAAGTCATTGACGAGCTTTTTCAAGGCATATTTCTGTAGGTCTTCCTAGCAATTGTATAATCAATATAAAATGCAAATGTATTCCTTGAAAAAACAGGCGCGTTTGCCCGTCGCATTGTTTCAGCACTTTTGACAAGTTCGACAGATTTCGGGAGACAATAGCTTTGCTTCCAGTGAAGGTATTTCCTCATTTTTAACGGTATTCTCTCAAATGTAGATTTCGTCTTACCTTTGTAGAATTTACTTCTTTTAATTAACCTTCTGTGGTTGGTGTCTACACATAATACACCAAAGTGGCTCTTTAACTAATATATCTAATGAAGATTATCAACAATTCAATTACATGTGTAGATGGAAATGGATAAAAATTATGTACAGATGTACAGAAATTCACGTATTTTCTTCACAGAACACCGTCTTCAATAGCGTCTGCTTTTTTATCACAAAACAATTCGATTTCTTTGCTTTCTTGCTTTCTGTTCTCTGCTTCGTGAAGTCCGAACTGCTGTTCTCTGCTTTTGTTCGTTTTATTTATATATGAAACTTTTAATGTTTTAGTTAACTTACTTTCGTAAGCCTTGTATTGTACATCTATGGCGCACGGGGAGATTGTATGTTTTCAAATAAAAAAAATATAAAAAATCTGAAAGGTTTTAGATTTTAAATTACATCCAAAGGGGCGTTTGTTTAACGTTTTCTGTGTTACCTTTATTTATTAAATATCACGTTATTTGCACTTAAACCATACAATTCAGTTCAATAGCAATGTCGCAAAATAATTTTAAAATGAGCCTATCTTAAGAATTCCGATACACAGTTACGCGCGCTGGAGATAAAAATGTTTTTTTTTCCCGTTGCCATTGCTCGATTTTAAATCGTTGAGTTTGTTAATCAAACATTCGTTAAGGTTTTACAAAATATGAAACTCATAAAACAAATTCCAAATTTCAAATTAGATCTTCCACATGCCCGTATTCGTAAGAGTATCGTCATTCAAAATTCGATGGCTGTATGCACCGTTGTTTTATCACAATGCGAGAAATATACATATATTTATGCAGATTTTTCATTATTTAATTTCTTCAAATATAATGCAGGACTCTAACATTTGGTGGCAACAGTCTAAAAAGTGAAACGGACATTTATAGATTCAACGCAAAATCGCAAAAGGAAAACAATACTCCTTCAAGGACATAGCCAATAAACTGTTATATCCAATTTAAAATAACACAAGCGTATGAAATAATATAGAATAAATAAAAAAAATTTCACAATTAAACCCATACAATTCAATAACCGACTGAGATTTTAAAACCAAAAATATGCTATTAATATAACAAAATCAAGAATATTAATTTTTTTATTCAAAGTATATATATTCTTCATCTGTAACCTGATAAAGCCGAAGAGAGAACCAACTGCCATACATTTTTAATACTCGGATAAGGCTGAGATAATCCTCTCCAGCAGGTGTTTTAAAGTCCTAATAAACAAAATTGCATTGACAATTTGTCTCTAAGAAAAAATATTCATTATTTACAATTATTTACTGTCAACCAAATCGGCCAACATTATTTTCATATTTGACTTTCGATAACGACTTTCATACCTTTTTACTTCCTTACTTTTTACTTCTGTCAGTAATGCAGCTCATTGAAAAATGATAGAGAAAATTTATAGAAAGATCGTTCCTTAGCTCTGAGAATGATGAGGTTTTATCGTGCTAATCAAGAGATATTTTATCAAAGTTTAGTGAATGAGTGAGAGAGGAAACAAGTAATTTCTAGTTTGTGTAATATTATTTAGTCGAGACGGATGAAGTGCTCTATGTCCAAAAGACATCTTTCCAAATTTTTAGAGAATTAAAATATATTTTTGCGAAGCATAAAATGATATTTTCTCCTTGATTCAGCTACTAAACGTCGAAAATCAGAAAGAAGCCAGCATTATAGCCAAAACAAAATCTGATGTGTACACCACATGACTTCCTTGTACGGAATATTAAATTATACGCATTTTTTCTTGCATTTCGTTTAAACTTATTGAATTGAATTAAATCTACTTCGTTGATAGCGCATAAACCACAAAAAATAAATGCGCTGTTAAAAACTGTTTATTTTTTATATGTTTAATTTCTTTTATACATCGTTTCAGATTTATTTGAATAGAACAGGTAGCAACGATTAGGTAATTCTTCAGATATATATATATTTTTTTACTTATAAAATGAATTAGATGTAAGTAAACCTAGCGAAAGAGTATTGCTATGTTAAACAAATATAGTGAATTTTAAAAAGCGCATTTATTTTTTGTGGTTTATGCGCTATCAACGAAGTATTGTAATCACGAAAAATTCCGGTTACCATATTTCAACGAGAATATCTATTTTGATCGCTATCGAATAGAATTTAACGATGTTTCTGGGTGACATCTGTACATAACGATAGACTAAAGGACACTTTTTCCCCAAAAGAAATTATAAAACTGATTTAAAATGGATTCTGAACAGATTTTTTTCGTGGCGTCTGTACGTATGTATGTATCTCGCATAACTCAAAGATGAGTAGCCTCAGAAAGTTGAAATTATCTATGTAGGACTGTTATAGCATTTATACCCTTTTTGGTTGCAATCGGCTGCACCAAAAATATATAAATACATTTATATATATATATATATATATATATATATATATATATAATCGAAATAGAAATTGAAAAGCTAACAAGTAATGTGACGTAAAACCTATATGGTCTTAATATTTCTTCCTATTATATATATATATATATATATATACATTCTGTTACTCGGTCAGTGAACTCTTTCTTTATTTTTATATGTTTTTAAATTGTGTATTGTTTGCTTTAAAAATGATTGAATTATGTTTTTCTTATCTTCCGGTTAAGGTTTTTATGCCTTTAGTTAACCTGCACGTTATAGTTGTAAAATTATAACGATTACAACAATTACGATTACAACGATTACAACAATTTAAAAGTTGTTTAAGTGCGGCTAAGCTTAATTTTTTTTTACCATAGCAGCCATATTTGTTTGCATTTGAAAATTGGCAGAATAGTGGGTTTGTTGTCAATCTAGAGAAACTAAACTTCGCAACAACAAAGTAACGTCTTCTTTTATTATTGTGAGTTAAATTATGCTTAATCCGTTCTGGAATTACCATTTAAGCTTTTAAATTATCCCATACATTGACTCAGCATAGCGTCCACAACACGCGTCTACGTCCGCAACACGTTTCTACGCCCGCAACACGTTTCTACGCCTTCAGTGTCTTTTTGCCTAGTGAGACCAAATGTGAATTTTCAGTTTTGTGCACCGAAGAAATTTTCTTCTCACCCGCTGGGCGAATTGTTTGTTTTTGCGTCCAACCTGTAATTTTAATTCTAATTTTTTATAACTGTTTTAACTGTATTTGGTGTTTTATGTTTTTCTATACCTTTCAATTTTTAATACAGATATTTTGAGCTTTTTTTGTATTTTTGTTTTGTCGCGAAGTGAGAACTGAAATAATTGAATGAGAAATACATCTCTAATCAACTTCGAGGAAATAGGTGTTTCATATTGCCAGAAAATACTGTCGCCAATCTGTTTCGGTGTGTGTTGGTGTATTTAATTATGGCAAAGCGCACTAGGGCTATCTGCCTAAGGGGAGGGATGCCTTTCGTGGAGGACTTTCTAAGGGAAACTGGCTCGTATACACGTTACACATGGGGAAAACCACGAAAACGCCCATGCAGCCAGCCCGTTCGCGGGATTCGAACCTCGGACCGAACTACCAGTGTTCAGCGTCTTTACCGCTCGGCCGCTGGTGGGCCCCAATCTGTTTCGGACAGAGGAGAATGTTTACGAGTGCCGCACACGCATTAAGTAAGCATCGCTGACTCGTTTGTGGAAAACTGTTTATTTTTTATATGTTTAATTTCTTTTATACATCGTTTCAGATTTATTTGAATAGAACAGGTGGCAACGATTAGGTAATTCTTCAGATATATATATATATATATATTTTTTACTTATAAAATGAATTAGATGTAACGCTGTTAAGTAAACCTAGCGCCAGAGTATTGCTATGTTAAACAAATATAGTGAATTTTAAAAAGCGCATTTATTTTTTGTGGTTTATGCGCTATCAACGAAGTAGATTTAATTCAATTCAATAAGTTTAAACGAAATGCAAGAAAAAATGCGTATAATTTAATATTCCGTACAAGGACGTCATGTGGTGTACACATCAGATTTTGTTTTGGCAATAATGCTGGCTTCTTTCAGATTTTCGACGTTTAGTAGCTGAATCAAGGAGAAAATATCATTTTATGCTTCGCAAAAATATATTTTAATTCTCTAAAAAATTGGAAAGATGTCTTTTGGACATAGAGCACTTCATCCGTCTTGACTAAATAATATTACACAAACTAGAAATTACTTGTTTCCTCTCTCACTCATTCACTAAACTTTGATAAAATATCTCTTGATTAGCACGAAATCCTCAACATTCTCAAAGCTAAGGAACGATCTTTCTATAAATTTTCTCTCTCATTTTGCAATGAGCTGGATTACTGACAGAATTCGGATTTATGGGCCCAATTTCATCTGCAGTAGTTTTTAAGCCACCGCAAAAACCTCGCACTAGATACAACATACATTAAGCATTATATTCCCCAGCATTAATCTCATTAGGTGTCTTAGTTAAATTTAATACGTTCAAACAGGGAGCTCATATTCGCTGTTTTTTCTTTGCTGCTTGTATAACGTTTTCTAACTAATTAAAGAAAATGGCAAACATGACACATAGTAGGTGGTATTTAACCTATCCGGCACGCTACCTTTTAAAGTTGGAGTTTTGATTAAAAAAAAAAAAGTAGGCTGTTTAATTAGGCCTAGAGGAGTACACAAGGAAAATTTTGTGAAAATAGCACTTATCTTTTAATTCTGTGGATGTGCCCAAATTGGGCACACTAATTGAATAGAGCTTCGAAAAGAGTGCTGAAACGAGCATTGTTGTCAATGAATTGACCGATGAGATTAGGAGAAACAACGACTACAGACTCCTAGTTGTCCTAGATCATCGGTGAGCCCGGTCTGGGCACACCTAGAGTTCGCCGTTTGATTTTAGGCAAGATTTCAAGGTAAAAATTTAAAACTAATATAATATAAGGATGTTAGCATACAGCCAAAAAAATAACACAGAAAGTTCTTTTCAAACAATTCCTTTTACAACCTAACAAAATCTGGAAGACTTCTTTGAAAAATGAGGGTCTTAAAAACGTAAACCTGGCTAAACTATATGGACTGGTTTGTGTTCCACCGTTAGTTACACCACAAAAACATGCTGAAAGGAGGGACAAAATACGTTACAAGTTAAAATTAAAATTGCAATAAATGATTTTTACCAGAAAATTTATCAAACAGGAAAAACAAAATATTTTATATAGTAATTCTTAAAACGTGTTATAGCTGGATACAGTGTATGTAAATGCGATCAATCATAAAGCAGTTTAATAGTATGGAAACAGAGGCAAAGGAATAACTCTCGATAACTCAAGAAATTTTGAATATGAAAAACGGAACAATTTGAATAATAACAACAGGCATTCTTAAATCATACTTTAGATAAATAAAATATGTTGAAAGGTGATCAATCATAGAACATCTTAACAATATGGAGATTGCACCGAAGGAAGGTTTCGAGATGATAGAAGGAGGGAAATTAGGTTAAAGGTGAAACATTGAAGGCATAAAAAGCAAATAAGCTTTTTCGGATTGTCCTTTATGATTCTCTTGAACGTAAAATTTAGATAATTATATAAATATAGCCTTGTGAAAACACGTTTCTATTAATCCAAAAGCAGTAGATTTTATATTCAAATCCTAAAGAATAAACTAACATACTAAAATTAAGCTTGTTTTTATAAACATTTATATTTCAGTCTGATATAATAGATCCGAAGTATGCTTATCTCAAAATTGTACGATTATTTTGATATGATAGCTTTATATTAATCTTGCATTAAAAGATTATACGATATTATACTGAGTAATCTTGTTAGTTTGACGGGAGGATTTTTTTCACTCTGAAATTAAAAAACTACCAAACAAATTGTAACAACACACATTTAAAAGCAAATAAGAGGTCCAATGCTTCTTCAGCTTTTAAAGTTGCAAATAATGAAAACTGCCAAACTTATATTCGCTTCTTAAAGTTAAGCCTTAAAACGTAATAACCTGACTCTGCTACCCAAGTAACTACAAATGAAAATCAAACTTGAAAACAACCAGAGCAGCTCATCAGCAAAGTTCAACAGAAATACCCCTTACTGGGCCTATGATGCCAAAACCGTCTCCCTAAACTTATATAGATTCACGCGTATTGTTTAAATTACCTTAATTTATATTTTCATGTAATTTTAGTCGGTGGTCTGAAACTCCAATTCCAAGATCTGTTTTAAACCAAAACCAAAACGTTTTTAGCAAAACGATTTTTTTCAACTATGATACATTTAATAGTGCAAAAAATAAACCTGAATACATGACAATTTTTCAGAAAATCATGCGATATTCATTATTAATTACATAAGCACAGTGATCAGACAGAAAGACCTCCCAAACCAAGTATTGGTGACTTTTGCGCTATGTTTACGTAATAAAAAACTGGAAAATTATTTTTATAATGAATTCCATAAGGAGATATACCCAGTTAAATATGCCCTAAGGCAATATTTAAAAATACTTTGCTGATATTTCTGTGTAAAATAGAAAGCAATTAAAAAACAGGCAATGGTTTGGTTTGGTTTTATTAGATTACGGCAAAGCACTCGAGGGGGACCTGCCTTAAGGGAGGGATGCCTTCGTGGAGAGCTTTCTAAAGGAAACTGCCTCGTATACACGTTACACGTGACAGGCTGTTTTGAAACTTTATTGTTTTAAACGAATATTATATTCCCATTTTAATTCTTCTTTAATAATACCGAAGCTGGGCGCGTTGACTTGAGTGAAAGTTCTCATCCGGAAATTTCTGATACGAAGTAATGATACCAATTGTCAATCTGCTTGCTAATGGGCACTTTATTTATTTGCTCTTTAGGTATTAAAATTTGCATATTTTACCCGTTTAATTTATTGGCTTCTCCGAAAAAACATAATGTAAGTTTTAATTATTTATCATAAACATAGCATTGGGGTCAGTATGCAATTACATTTCAATTATACAAAAGATTGGTTTGGTTTGGTATATTTAATTACGGAAAAGCACACTAGGGCTATCTGCCTAAGGGAATGGATGCCTTCGTGGAGAACTTTCTAAGAGTAATTGGCTCGTATACACGTTACATATGGTGAAAACCATGAAAACGCCCATTCAGCCAGCCCGTTCGCGAGATTCGAACCTCGAACCGAACTATCGGTGTTCAGCGACTTTACCGCTCTGCCGCTTGTGGGCATTATGCAGAGGAAGTACTGCAGATATTTGTATTCGCATACGGAAAAGAAAAATGAAGTCTGTTGGTCATTTGAAAACTAATTCTCCCATGCTTTCTTATAACAATATCAGTGTTAATTAACCTAAAGGAGTGTCAGCTTGAAAGGGTTATTCGACTCAAAACGGCATTTTGCGTCGGTTCACAATAGATGGCGCATCACTTTTTATATTGTTGCCACCAAACATTATCGCTCTTCATTATAGTTAAAGAAATTAAATAATGAGGAATCTGCATGAGTATATGCATGTTTCTCGCATTGTGAAAAAACGGCGGTACCTAGAGCCATCATATTTTGAATAACGTAATCCTCCACCAGAACATGGGTACCTGGTAGCCCGGAATTTGAATTTCGAATTTGTTTTATTATATATTTCATATTTTGAAAGACTTTAACGAATTTTTGACTAACAAAAAATCAGTGTTATATTTTCAAATTTTCACAGGACTAGTTTCGATGGTTTTATCGAACCATCATCCTCAGCTGCAAAAGCGCAAATGAACAGGTAAGGTATAATGATTAGATAAAATAAGATAAGAAAGCTTGGACAGGAGATAAGCTACTGTCGCCATCTGTTGATGAAACCAGAACTAAAACATAATTTCTTTAAAGGCTGAAGGTAAAGTTGGATTGGAATTAGGGTCGTTAACTAGAACAGAAAGATTTTTTTTTGAATGTGAAATGCCTCTATCAAATCCAGTTCATCAATAGAAAATGCTTTTTTGAATAATTTTGGCAGCAGAAAAATTGAAAGTGTGATTTTCGGACCAACAATGTTGGGCAACAGAAGACTTCTGTGTTTCCTTTTTTCTAATATATGCCTCCTTAACACTAAATTTTAAGGCTGTCTTAGTTTGGCCAATGTAAAACACAAAATGTGTGCCAAAAACGTCCCTTTGGGAGCAATATGACGTCTGAAGGCTTTCAGATTTTTTTTTTTTTTTTTTTTTAATAACAGGGAAAGTTATAAACTTAATCTTAAATTCTTAAACACTTCAGAATTCCTTTACCAAACCCAATAAAAAATTTACTATGCTTATTTAGAGTATGTTTGAAGAAACTGACAAAAATTTATAAATGTCAGAAAACAAAATTGTTTCTAGCAATAACCCCATGGTTATTTATTTTCTGTTCTACGCAACTTACCATCCATCCCTCTAGTTCGGATTAAGTCGCCCTTGTTATTCCTGATGGTCTCAACCCTTTTTCGCTTGCTGTCTTTCACACGATACCGACACGTTCGAAGTGCCTGGTGTTTCCCAAAGACATAGGAATCTCAAAACTATTCAGGATTTGGATCATAAGCCAACTAATCGATACATTTTAATTAAAGCGATTACGTTATTATTCGAAACGTAAGGAATTGAATGTAGCCAATATTTTTTTAACGTAACTTTACATTACTGCAAACGTAAGCATATTTTACAAATAATTTTCAAATTCTAAGGCATATTTCTGCTTGCGTCGTTGAATTATTCATCCGATTAAGCAGGTGTCCTAATTTGGAGTATGTTGTTTCTGCCTTGAGAGAAGCACGCGTAGAAAAAACACCGCATCTTCACAGCTTCGTGAGGTAAGATAACACTGCGCAAAATGCAAATGTAGAAGTCATTGACCAAAAATAAAAACATTAATGCAACTTTTCGCAGAAAAGATATTTGTGAAATATTTTCAAATTACCTCACTGAAAGCACGGTAAAATAAAATGAAAGTTTATGCATGCTAATGACGTGAACTCTCAAAGGAACCACCGTGCCATATGAAAACCTGTTATTTTGTAAAAAAAGCATAGTTTTTAAACTCTTTGTATCAAAAGATTACGTAGTAAATTGCATGTTGTGACTTAAAGCGTACTTTATTATCTCCGCATTGCGCAAATGATCACCGCATTGAATAAAATGAGCTCCCTATTTCTTGCCTTGTATCAAACCTTTTATCAAACTGAAACTCTGATAAAAGACATACTATACTGCTCAAACTCAGTTCCTTTGCAGAGTTCAAAAGCTTCCTTTATGCTTCTATCTTATTGGAAATATTTAATGGCCATAGCTATGGTGCATAAAGGTCCGGTGGCGCAGAGGCCTCGTACAGCTGCACCACAGGTCCGGGATTCGATCCCCGGGCTGGACAAGGTTGACTCAGCCTTTTATTCTTTGGGTCGATAAAATGAGTACCAAGTTTGCTTGGAGACTAAACACTGGGATCCTGTGACAAGCTGATCGCTTGTTCAGGGCATATACTTACGCACCCCGGGGCCCACGGTCAAGAAAGCAGATTTCGGAGCACTGCAGGCATTGGCCCGTTAGGGCTGTTACGTTTAGTTTTTTTCCCTAGCTTTGATGCATGAATATCCGCATATTTTCTGCTGATCGTAGATAATTTGAGGCCCATAACTACTGTTTAATCAATAAAAGCATTTGGTATTTCTTTCGTACTTGAATTATTTATATAATTACACGGATTAGTTCAGGAGTTACCACCTAGGATATTCTGCTTCAGGAAATTGCTGGAAATCTTGTATAAAATGACGGAAATGATATATAAGGACAAAACGAAGCAAAAAGAACAAACGCGGTGTCAGTTCGTTCAAAACACCAGTAGACATTACATATCTACCATGATACCTATCGTATGATGAGTGTCCCTAATAATCCTTAGTCTTAAAAACAATGACTACAGGATACAGTTACCAAGAATGGTTATATTATGTATTAATCGTTATATTTTTTTTAAGCTTAACTTGTTTTGCTTATTTCAGTTTTGATTTGTAATTGAAGTTCTAATTTTTTTTGTTGTTTAAAGTTGGTTGTAAATTTAAATTGTAACTTTTGTAAACTTTCAGTTTTTTGGTTAGGTTGCTTTTAAAAGTTCTGAGTTGAAATTGTTTAATTTTAATTTGAGTTTAGGGACTTAAGATTTTTGTTTTGTTCTAGTTGTTTTGACCCTTAAGGTTGTTTAACTTTTAACTTTAATTTTTTATTTTAAAACCTTGCTGTTGCACCTTTGTGTGTTATTTTTTTTTCTTAACTTTGAGTAATTTAATTGGCATCCCTCTTTCTTTTAACGTTAAACGAATACATACTTTCTGACTGGCGGTAGAAGAAAAATAATTTGATTCTATTTGTATTTCTTTTGGATAAATTGTGTTTAGTCTCAATTGGTGGCTGAGGAAACAATTATTACAGTGCTGACATTTTTATTATGTATTATAATGTTGTGTAATTAGCAGCTTCATTTTTTTTTTAATTTACCAAAGTCATTTTGTATTAACTTAGTTCAGAGATTTTTCACCCCTTGCCCTCTTTCCTTCAGCGGAAATTCTTATCAGCAATTGTACTGCACCCCAAAATTCCTTTCTGCTAAGCGTTCCACCATGTGTGGGGGGCGAAAGTGTTTGATAGTTTTACCATGTCGTTTACACGAAACGAGGACCCTGTTTTGCTGGACAAGGCTAGCAGGGTGATGTTCTACAGCATACTTATGGTGGGGGAAAATATACGTTGAGACAGAAGATCTGCATTATCGACTGGGACCCTGGAGCGAGGCTAGTTTCTTCCCCCTTGTTTCCGCCTGCAGTTGTGATGACACATTGGTGTGGCCTTGGAAGTTGAACGATGGAATGGATGGAATGGCGAGAAACGGCTCCTTTTGGTAGTCGGGAAACCCTTTCCCGTCAAGATCCAGAGTGTGGGTTGCCTTTTTTTGGCTTCCTGCTAGTCACCATCTACGCCAAGTTTTCAAAAAACGCCCCAGCTACTAAAACGGCTGCGCAGTGTTTTTCGAGAGGCTTCAGGAGACAGGGAGAGACGGAGACGACAGAAGAGAGACGGAGAGGAGGATTGGATCGACGCTGGCATTTTTTTTTTCCTGAGGCTTGAGGACTAGAAGAGACCTTCTTCTACCTTCTGCCTGGCAGACCCCGAAAGTTCGGGACATATACATCATACTCGATATGCTAAGCCGTGAAGGGAAACTGAAGAGACTACAGATGATAACCTTGTAAGGATCTTAAGTTTTACTAACGTTTATTTTTCTTTTAAATCTTTACTATCACTTCTTATTTTCTACTTCCGGCCAGAATTAAAAGCTTTAACTTATTTATGCAAATTTGTCTGGCGAACGCCAAGTACTTAAGTTGTGGCTTTTTGCCAAGCGAGAGAGAGGAAGGAGTTAGTCGAAGCAGGCCGCTTACCTTAGCAGATTTACTCGGTTGCTGGTTGCCTTCCAGGCCAGAGGTTTAATCCTCGTGATAATTTTAAACGTATTGTAGTGTTAACAGTTCTCTGTACTACACACGGCTTCCTGTTAATATACGGCCAATCTTCCACGTAGGGCCTTGTTTATTATTCCAAAGTTAAGTTAGATTTTAGTTAAATATTTTTATATTCTTACGTTCAGACCACAAGTAGTTGGTCTCTGTATTCCAAAGTACGGAAATTATTGTGAAGAGTGAAAAATAAAGGGTTTTGTATACCCTTCCTGTGTATCTTGTCTACTTCCCACATTTATTGAACATAGCTTTAGTAAGCTTCCTGTTCCGAGTCAGGTCCTTGCATGTTCCCAAAGAAAGTAAGGCGGAACATTGAACCTGATAACCTCATCGAACCTTCTTGACGGAATTTGCTGTTTGAGCGGCAGAACGGAGCCAGACCGCGACGATGTTGATATCATATCTTGTTTACCTTCAGTTACGCTGACTTCTATCTTTTCGTTCCCATAGTTATGCCGAAATGTTTGTAAAGATATCCCGAGTCATATTACCTTCTAAGTCTCAAGATTTTGTGTGAAATTTCCTTTATGGTGTTCCTTTATGGGGCCCCCTCTAACCCTGTTTGTTTAAAGGTATGTTTTATTTAGTGTTCTTCAGCTATGTTCAATTACCAGCCACCACGTTTTAATTGTAACACAATAGTGAATGTCATGACTCTCATTTTATGTTTTGTAATCGTAATATATTCCTACCTTAAATAAACGTAAGTTGATTTTATTCTCCTGTTTGTATTTATTGTAATTATCTTTTACACTGGACCTTAAACATAGAACGGGTTAACAATATTTTCACAACGCAATTATTGATTTGTTTACATATTTTTTATTTATGTTTCACTATGACTGCTCGCAATACTTAGTATGTTATTGTTAAAATATTGATTGATATGTTCAGTTAAGTGACTTATACACACAGTTACCTACCGCATAATACAGAATGAACTTTTTCTCTAGTTGTTTCACAAATATGGTGTTCATTTGTAATTATTAAGTATGAATTTATGTTGTTTATAAAACAGTTATATATGACGTACCCCTTTGTGTATACAGTTAAATGTGTAGTCTAACATTCTGCATGATAGAAAATGAAATTCTTGAAAACCTATCACATTTAAGAGCCATGCAGTATTCATTCAATATTTTCTTGATGGTTTTAAACCTGCTAAAAAGAATGGCCCACTAAAGCTATACTACATTCTTGGATTACGAGTTAATCTTTATCTCGTTAGATCTGCTAAGGTGAGATTTATCATCTGTTAACTTGAATCGAAAACCATATGTACTAAGAAATACCTCGCATATTAATATAAAATGTCAACAGGGAATTAAGGTTGTTAAGATGTTACAATAACAGCTAGCATGCACTATGACAGCATATAGTAACATATGTAGATTTGTATGCGACTCTAATATGATGCCAAGCCGCTCGCGAACTCCAGAATTTCCATAATGATCGTTTTCGATGTAATTATAGAAGTTCCAATATGCACCGGGAATGTAACGTTAGCAAATAGATCTCCAAAGGGAATGGTCGGCAAGCATTACACTCCTCATTAATATCTAGTATGCACTAATTTGTTGAGTATGTAAAGTATATCTGATGATATATTCTGGAAATTGTTTAATAGATTATTGAGTTAGAGAATGGGTACAATAGGCCATCTTGCATACAAAGAAGCCTCATGTATCACATAGTAAGCCATTTAGTGACGGCTAGGATCAATTGGTCATTCCTGTTGTGCACTTAATGACATGTGGAGGATTTTATCCATATTACTTTAGATCATTCTTACTTACCATCATCCTTACTTACGATCATCCTTGCATGCTTTCGGTCATCCTCATGTATCACATAGTAAGCCATTTGGTGTCGGCTAGGATCAACTGGCCATTCCTGTTGTGCACTTGGTGACATGTGGAGGATTTCATCCATATTACTTTCGATCATCCTTACAAGCTTAAGTTCTCCAGAAGTCTGTCTCCAAAACTCTGTCGTGAGTTACGGGTATCTTGAGCCAAATGTTTCTTGTATTGAAGATTTTATCATATATAATGCTGTCGATATGGCTTTTCTGTGCCAGGATTATTGCTTATGAACCATCTCTTGTAGCAAGGCAGCGATGACGATATTTTTGATGTAGAAATCTCAGGGATACAAGAACGCAAACAATTTGCACAGTCTGAAGCCGATGTTACAGCCATATTATTTCCATTCTCATGGAAATTTCTAATAATCCTCTTACTGAAAAAAGCATCATTAGCTTTATTATACAATAGAATTGTATCATACATTCTTATTGATGCTATTTTGTGCTATATAAATATATGAAATATTAGAATATCCGACAGCATTTCTGAAAAAAATTATACATAAACAAAAAAAAATTATTACAACAATGATATTAATGATAATAAAATAATGATGAAGCCGGTTGTCTCACCTGAATATGCAAGTTACCTGTGTATATATAGAAATTTATAAATTAATAAATTTAGGGAAATCATAGCCATTTTATATTAATCTGCGGATCGAAAAGCAACATTTGTGTTGCAAAATGCCGTAATTCTTATTCTTGCAATTACACATGTTGCTGCTCTTATTCTGTGGATAGCTCTGTTTTTATTCTGTGAGCAATGGAAATTTGACTAAACTAATCCTGGCAAATGTAGCTGAAATATTTATTTATTTGACAGAACAATAGAATATTATAACGCGATTTATCATACCAGTGCCAATTCCTCTCTTCATCCTTCGTTTGAAGAACTCATTTTTTAAATGTTCTCTGAGAAAACTGACGATTATTTCAACAGACAACTTATAAGTTGGCATTCCTGCATGAAGACAAACTATGACGCATTTCCGTTAGAATGGAACATTGGATAGTAGTACATCATGCATTCACAGTTAAAACTTCTTCCAGTGATTCGCATTATTACGTTATTATCTTCATTCACGTTCTTGTTCGTGTGGATTTGGAGTGAATAACGACGACACTTGATGAAGTATCGAAACACACTTACCAATATTGTCAGGACAGCTCCAAAACACGTTTTACAGTCGTCGATGAACTACTGTAAACACACTGACACGATCAGCGACACAGCCTTCCGGTTATCAGGCTATCACGGTGGAGACAGCTTCACTGCAAAGCACCAGAGTACAGCTCCCGACTCTGCTCGGTCGTTCTCGGAACTCCACATACTCTCGAGACTCTCCACGCTACAACTCGCGATGCACTCGACGACACACAGAACACGGCTCCCGACTCTTCGGTTCAGTCGTTCCCGGAGCTCAACACGTTCTCTCGACGATGCACTAACCGCGATACACTAAGAGACTCCTTCGGTGAACTCGACGACCCACTCGGCACTCGCTGCCCGGCTGTCAACTCGGGGGATCGACTCCGCAGGGATTGACTCGCTAGACGAGACACCAACTCGATACTAACTATCACGCACTCGACGATGCTCTCTCACCCGCCCTCTCGACGAGGCGCACACTCTCGCCCTCGACGAGGCACAGTAACTGACTGCGGACCAGCAGGGTTTATATAGCTTTCGGCTTGTGTTCGAGAACATTCTGGGATAAACAGGTAAGAATTCGTTCCAGAAGGTTCTCCAACCGTCCATGGAATATCGCCGATTTTGTCGCCAAATGGGCGATTTCTCGCGAAACGTGGCAACCCTGTTTCCCTTGCCATTTTATGGCAACCCTAAAACTGCTTTTCGGGGAAGCCATCTTACCGCGCCTGTACATTTCGTACCAATATGTGTTACACAAGAATAGGGCTAAATACAAGAAGTGCAGAACACAAGAAGTGCAGAACAAGAAGTGCAGAACGGGCTAAATGTTTTGTTAAAAGTCAAACGTGTTCTTAAGTATCCTAAACCTTATAAGGACTGTTTTCTCATTTTTCGCTAAATTTTAATTTTTATGAAAACTATAAAATCATAAATTTAAGAAAATTATATATTATGACTACTTTGATAAACATCATTCTAATATACAAGTAACGCGCTTACATACTTGTTTTAAAGCAGAAAGTGGTAGTAGCCGATGTATTTATTACCGTGCAATGTTTGTTCTAAATATCTGATAAATACTTTTCTTAGATGAATCACATACCAGTCGCTTACAGATATACAATATGTGCATTTAAGTTAAGAATACTGAAATTTACATTTCTGTGATACACGAAAAGTTAGCAGATGGTCATACAGGGAAAAATGGAGATAAACCAAGAAGCTGAAAATAATTATATTAAATAGAAATTCTAACGTTTAGTAAAATACAACGTTGGGATGACTTTTATTTTATGAAACGCCTCTGCATTTTGAGAGAAATCTGACACAAATCCTTTTTCTTCAACTAGCAAAAACAGACAAAACACTTTCCTTCAGTATCAGACGGCATGAAGGAAAAAATGTACAGAACAAAATTTTCGATTGTTTTAACAACGAAAATTAAGTATAATTATAAGGTAACTAACTCCTTTTCATTTTTCCTGGAAAAATGGTAAACATGTAATTACTCAACACTCGGCTTTTCGCATATGATCCATCATCGTTAACTTCAGTGATGAATACATTGGCACTTAGAATTATAGTCACATCTAGCCTTTTCACAACATTAATAGTGCCGATAACCACCGCTTCGTTGCAATTTAAAGCGAGCTAGAAAGAAGTAAATGAACTTTGCTGGTAAAGGAAGGTTTTCTATTTATTTATTTTCTATGGAACAAAAATAAATATCATCATTTGGAAAACAGAACAGAATGGAAATCAGCAGCATCCTTTCTATTATCTCATCAAAATGTTAACTGACCCAGTTAGAAAACAGATTTGAAAAGTGTGAGCAGGAAGCCATATTGTTCAGCAGTCTAGAATTATTACTTTGTCTCTTTCTTTTATTTAACCACTAGATTTCAAGGAAAGACCGGATCAGAATGTTAACAAAGAGTATTTGATTTGAGCCTGGAAATAATTATACATGTATAATTGAGGTTTCGTGAAAGTTTAAAGGAAAGGGATTTAGTTTTCTTTTGCAGAAAGCAGAATGTCTTCATTTCGTAAAAGCTGAAAGTAGCTCTCAATAAAATTATTTTCAAATATTAAAAAAAATTAATATCTAATTATATTCCTTGATTTAAAGCTTTTCCTCGCGTCTCTTACTATTTTAAAACTTTTGTACAAGAAGATTAATATTTAAATTTTTTTGGGATGTAAAATTGCTTTTTTTATAATATCCCTACCTTTTGTTACCTTTTAATGAAAACTGCAACAGAGCATTGTGCTCATTATAAGGGAAGGGTTAGTCAACAGTTTTAAAAGTTATTATCTGAGAAGTTTATCATAAGTGAAGTTTTTCTCCTAAGCGACTTTTGCTTCAATATTCATCAAAACTTAAGGAACATTAACTAGCTCTTTGGGTATTCATGCTGTTCATTTCTAAATTACCTCAAAGCAGATAACTTTGCTTAATGTTATTCATTAGATTCTTGTGTAAACTAGAAATTAACCTATTATCTCAATGCATTTTATCTTAGACTTTAGGAGTTATAAAGTAACAATTTTAAATAGCATATTTTGAGAACTACGAGATCGGGGACATCTCTTCAATAATATGGGACACGAGGGAAAAAGTCGACTATTGAAAAAAAATTACAATTTGTATAAAGACGCAACAGCTAAAAATAGCCCAAAGAGAAGAAAAGAGTTAACGCAAATTCTTCTTAGCACAAGAAGAATATCGTAGATCTCAAACATTTATCACAGAGCAAACTATAAAACAGTTATGAATAAACAGAAGTTCACAGTCATATGACCTTGAACTGAACTTTCAACAAACTGAAATGACTCTCGGCTGCAATATGGGCCCACCAGCAGCAGAGCTGTAAAGCCGCTGGAAACTGTAGTTTGGAGCGGGTTTCGAATTCCGGCAAACGATCTGGCTGAATGGGCGTTTTCGAGGTTTCTCCCGTGTGTATTGTGTTATACAAACCAATTCCCTTAGCAAGTCCTCCACAAAGGCTTCCATCCCTTTAGGCAAATAGCCCTCGAGTGTTTTGCCGTAAATACATAAACCAAACCAAAACAAAACAAACTAATCGGCCAATAACGTAATCAATATTTATATGTGGCACTTCTGAAACTTCGAAACAAGTCACTCAAATATCTTCGAAAATGATTTTTCAAGACATTTCCAGAACTTCGCTAAGTTGGGAAAAAAACCTGAAAGTCCGTCAACGCCCATTGGAAGAGTTTCTGCCCATATCTCAGTTCTAACAGAGTTATCTTTGCAACAATTCCAACTTTCATTGATTAAGAATTACAACACTTGCAACATAATACACGAGCCGTTAAAAGCACACTAAGTTGTCATAAATTCGACTATTTAAAAATCACTGCATAAACTGCCCTAAATAGATAAATAAATAAATAAAAACAATACATACGTTACAAAAATGTATAAAAAAAACCAAAATACATTCATTTATATTGTAATAAATGTGAAACAATCTAAATATTGTAATAAAGCGGTGGTTATAATGACAGAAATGATAAAACCTCTACTTAGGAGGCAATGCTAGTTGCTAAAAGCTGCGTGCTACGTAAGGGAAAATCCGAGCAACAACCACAAGTGTTATTCTTATGAGGTGTGCTACCAGCGGGTGAACTGTAAAGTCGCTAAACGCTGGTAGTTCGATCCGGGTCTCAAATCCCGGCCAGCAGACCAGTTGCACGCGTGGGAGTTTTTGTGGGTTTCTCTATGTGGAACTTAAGATACGAGCCAGTTTCCTTTAAAAATCTCCTCAGGATATCCTTCTCTTTGGCAAATAACATTGTGTAGGATGCGGTAATAATTTTTTTAAAAACGACACTTGTAAGGGGTGGTTTCCGATTAATCGAGTTGGACTAGCTCATGTGGTTTATGTCTTTCCTAATGGTTTTGAAGTGGAATACAAACTCTTTACAATTTTCAGTGCGTGCAGTGTTCTCCAAGCTGAATTACTGCGCATTATTGAATTAATTAAGTAGATATCTAAGCATTGTTCATTAAATTTTACACGGATTCTCTTTCATCCTTAAATTCTCTTATGAATATTATTGCGAATTTTGTATAATATAACATGAACGGCCTCAAGAAATGTAAAGCTTTGCTGGAAAACTAAGAATACAGAGACAAGTCTATTTAGCATTGAAGTAAATTGTTATCTTACTAAACTAGCGCAATACCGGCAGTTGGCGGTATATTTGGCGTTTTCAAGCAATAAACTATGTCTCAACTTATGACTAAATGGCAAGACGAGTGGAATAGAAGCGCCACAGGACGAAGAATATATAAGTACATCCCTAGGGTCTCT
Organism: Stegodyphus dumicola; assembly: GCF_044657685.1. Lineage (NCBI taxonomy): Eukaryota > Metazoa > Arthropoda > Arachnida > Araneae > Eresidae > Stegodyphus > Stegodyphus dumicola. The sequence continues at coordinate 158,156,058 of NC_140776.1, read as the reverse complement.
CTAGACAGACATATTCCGCCTTACTATATCATTCACTTTTTGACAGGCCACGGCTCTTTCCTTCTTATCTCTACCGCTTTAAGATTACAGATAATGCATCTTGTGAATGTGGTGAAGAAGGTAGCCTTGACCATTTTGCATTCAGTTGCAATCTACTTAGAGATCAGAGAACATCATATTTAATATATAAAGCACAAAACATTAAAACAATGCCCCTTTGGACGTAATTTAAAATCTGAAACCATTAAGATTTTTTTATTATCTATTTCATATTTTGTAATACTTTAACGAATTTATGATCATGAAACTCAACAATTTCAAAGCGAGCAATGGCAACACTTGTACGGAGAAAAAAACCCTTTTATCTCCAGTAGGCGGACTGTGTATCGGAAATTCTCTAAATTTTATGCGTTAAGTGCGAAGAATATGATATTTAATAAATAAAGGAAACACACAAAACGTTAAAAAAAAACGCCCCTTTGGGTGTAAATGTAAAATATGAAAGCTGTGTGTGCAGTGTTCTCCAAGCTGAATTACTGCGCATTATTGAATTAATTAAGTAGATATCTAAGCATTGTTCATTAAATTTTACACGGATTCTTTTTCATCCTTAAATTCTCTTATGAATATTATTGCGAATTTTGTATAATATAACATGAACGGCCTCAAGAAATGTAAAGCTTTACTGGAAAACTAAGAATACAGAGACACATCTATTTAGCATTGAAGTAAATTGTTATCTTACTAAACTAGCGCAATACCGGCAGTTGGCGGTATATTTGGCGTTTTCAAGCAATAAACTATGTCTCAACTTATGACTAAATGGCAAGACGAGTGGAATAGAAGCGCCACAGGACGAAGAATATATAAGTACATCCCTAGGGTCTCTCTAGACAGACATATTCCGCCTTACTATATCATTCACTTTTTGACAGGCCACGGCTCTTTCCTTCTTATCTCTACCGCTTTAAGATTACAGATAATGCATCTTGTGAATGTGGTGAAGAAGGTAGCCTTGACCATTTTGCATTCAGTTGCAATCTACTTAGAGATCAGAGAACATCATATTTAATATATAAAGCACAAAACATTAAAACAATGCCCCTTTGGACGTAATTTAAAATCTGAAACCATTAAGATTTTTTTATTATCTATTTCATATTTTGTAATACTTTAACGAATTTATGATCATGAAACACAACAATTTCAAAGCGAGCAATGGCAACACTTGTACGGAGAAAAAAACCCTTTTATCTCCAGTAGGCGGACTGTGTATCGGAAATTCTCTAAATTTTATGCGTTAAGTGCGAAGAATATGATATTTAATAAATAAAGGAAACACACAAAACGTTAAAAAAAAAACGCCCCTTTGGGTGTAAATGTAAAATATGAAAGCTGTGTGTGCAGTGTTCTCCAAGCTGAATTACTACGCATTATTGAATTAATTAAGTAGGTATCTAAGCATTGTTCGTTAAATTTTACACGGATACTCTTTCATCCTTAAATTCTCTTATGAATATTATTACGAGTTTTGTATAATGTAACATGAACGGCCTCAAGAAATGTAAAGCTTTGCTGGAAAACTAAGAATACAGAGACAAGTCTATTTAGCATTGAAGTAAATTGTTATCTTACTAAACTAGCGCAATACCGGCAGTTGGCGGTATATTTGGCGTTTTCAAGCAATAAACTATGTCTCAACTTATGACTAAATGGCAAGACGAGTGGAATAGAAGCGCCACAGGACGAAGAGTATATACGTACATCCCTAGGGTCTCTCTGGACAGACATAGTCCGTCCGCCTTACTATACCACTCACTTTTTGACAGGCCACAGCCCCTTTCCTTCTTATCTCTACCTCTTTAAGATTAGAGATAGTGCATCTTGTGAATGTGGTGAAGAAGGCAGCCTTGACCATTTTGCATTCAGCTGCAAACTACTTAGAGATCAGAGAACATGATATCTAATATATAGAGGTAACGCACAAAACTTTAAACCAATGCCCCTTTAGACATAATTTAAAATATGAAACCATTCAGATTTTTTTTATTATCTATTTCATATTTTGTAACACTTTAACGAATTTTTGATCATGAAACTCGACGATTTCAAAGCGAGCAATGGCAACACTGTACGGAGAAGAAAACCCTTTTATCTCCAGCACGCGGAACTGTGTATCGGAAATTCTCTGAATTTTATGCGTTAAGTGTGACGAATATGATATTTAATAAATAAAGGAAACACACAAAACGTTAAAAAAAAACGCCCCTTTGGGTGTAAATGTAAAATCTGAAAGCTTTCAGATTTTTATTCTTGGGTCTTATATATATATATATATATAATGCGTACAAAACTTTCACAAGCTTAAACAGGGACTGGGGAAACTTAAAAAAATTAAATTATATAATATTTAAGGGGTGTTGGAATCCGAAAATCTTCAAAAAATGATGATTTCGATTTTTGCATTTTCAAATTCTCTACAGTTTTATCTTTCTAAAAATACCATTCTTTAATCACTATGAAGACTATAACTGTAAAAATCGATTGCTTTTGATAAATGAGGATTTTTACATTAAAACACGTTTTTCTCCAAACGTGACTTTTTTATACTCGATGTACCTTTTCTCAGGAACTACTGCTCACATGTATCTGAAATTTTTACGGCCTATTTATTAGGTTTCCTAATATTTACTGAAATGAGTTTTTTGTGATAAACTAAGAAATTTTTTTTGTATGAGGAAAGTGCTAAATTTTACTATGCCTAAGAAAATATTCTGTAAATTATTCTAAAATTCAAAACGTTTCAAAAGCCCATTTCGGTATAATCAGGTAAGTATACTTTAATTACACAAACAATTTCAAGCGTGTATTTACAGCAGATTTTGAGAAAAAGTACATCGAAAATGGCCAATTTAACATTGCCGGTATAGGGGTTGCTGATACCCCTTAAAAAAAGAGGGGGTTCGAATCTAAAAATGACGGAACGGGAATCTTTGCGTATTTTTTTTAGTTTGAAGTCTATGCCTGCGATGAATGGTTTCGAAAATAAGGGCCATTGAGTGTATAATGAAAATAAAGGCTGGTAAGTGTATATCTTTTTACAACTTTAACCTGTAACTCCTAAAGCAAATTTTTGTCAATTTAGTAAAAACACTTAAAGGAGACAAAGGAAAATTTCTTTAAACAGCATAAGAATATGAATCAAGATAGTGAGAAGATATGAAAATCCATAATCTCGTTTCTTATGCAAAATTACTCTTTTCCTCTATATATATGTTGCCCATCTAATTAAAAAAACGGATGACAATGACGAAACATTTAACCAATATTTCTTTTATCTTCGTGAATAATGTATAGATTTTCCTTCTGCATAGCCTGATAAATATCTTTCAGTTATTAATGAATTATTCAGTCACTCCAGCTATAAATAAGGCAAGCTATAAAACTGTGTTAAACACTTGGAAAATGTTTTGTTAACAGTTTTATTTAGAAATACTTACAAAAAGCCCGAAGTTAAACGGTTGATTAATTCTGCGGTATTTACAAGCTTGTATTCCAGTCTCATTCATTTAGTTTCGCAGATTAAATTCCTGGGCTAATAAACATGATGTAATTCACGATTTTTTACCAGTTCTAAATCAAGCATGCTCAGCTCTAAGTAATAATTATTTAGTTTGTTTCATTTCAATCATTTCCTTAAAGTTAATATTTTTACATCTTCATTTAATCTGTGGCACTTATGTTGAAATTTTATAAACGAAAAAATATTTAAACAAACCAATTAACGAAAAAAACATTAAATTTAACGAAAAAGTAGACATTATTCTTATTTGCGTCATTTTGCCACGAATCTGCTCATTCTACAGTTTATGTAGATTTCAGTGGCAAGCAGGTTTTACTGTAAAGCTAGAAAAGTTTCGCATAGCTTATGTGAATTTGTTTATTTAATTATGGTGAAACGCTCAAGGCTATCTGTCTAAGAGAAGTGATGCCTTCGTGGAGGACCTTTCTAAGGGGACTCATACACCTTAAAACCCATAACATCTTCGAATATTTGACTGTTGCGAGAATTGGGATAACTTATATATTTTAAAGGCAATTACTTCCAAACTTTTACAGCTAACTACATAATATAGCTGCTTTCTGAAACACTAATCAGAAAGTTTGAGTAGCCACAAATATTTTATAATTTAATCCGCTTTATGACAAAAGTTTTCGTCATGTTTCCACCTTGTGCGCACAGTTTAAAACATTATGTTGCATAATTTAATTCCATATTTACACTCATGTCCATAAATAAAGGATAATGCAAAATAGGCAAAGGAAGAGTTAGAAGCAAAACAAATTTGACTGATTTGTAAAGCTTATTTATTAAACGAAAGGTAAAGAGAAAAAAAGATGCTATGTGTTTGATATTATTAAAAAAATTAGAGATTTTTTTTCTCCCTGGAGCAAATTACAAAAAAAACCTATTTACAAAAAACCAATATTACAAGGTTGGTATGATTGTTAATACATTGTATGTCTCCCAGACGATGCAATACAATCCGTACAATGCCTAGGCATGCTGAGTATCAAATTATCGATCTGATCTTGGGGGATATTACACCACTCAAAAAGCAATGCTCTCCGAAGTTCCGGTAGACATGTAGGAGGAGGTTGACGGGCTGAAACTCGTCGGCCAAGCATGTCCCACACGTGCTCTACTGGATTCAAGTCCGGTGAGAATGCTGGCCAGTCCATACGGGTGATATACTCCGTTTGAAGGCATTCGCTTACGATGTTTGCACTGTAAGGACGGGCGTTGTCATCCATAAACACAAATCGTGCGCCCATGGTGCCCCGAAACAAACGTACATGTTGTTCCAGAATTACGTCCAGATAGATTTGGCTTGTCATGGTTCCAATTTAAACATGCAGGTCAGTTCTGGAACCCAGAATAATTCCACCCCAAACGAGCACTCCTGCACCACCGTAACGGTGTTGTTCATTAATGTTTTCTTGGTGGTAACGGGTACCGGGAGCTCTCCATATGAAAGTCCGGCGAGAATCAGACTGCAAACTAAACCTGGACTCGTCGGAAAACATCACACAAGCCCACTGTTGCGGTGTCCACAATGCATGCTCTCTACTCCAGGCTAACCGCAGGCGACCGTGAGCTGCAGTGAAACGCATCTGACAGGTCTACGAGCATATAGACCAATCTGCCCTACGCGTCTGTACACGGTTTGCCTTGAAATTGTCGTACCAGTGGCTGAAGAGAGCTGACGAGACAGTTCTGAGGCTGTGCTCTGCCTGTTTCTTTTGGCAGTATCTGCCAAATACCGGTCCTCATTCGGCGTTGTAACTCTGGGGCGACCTGTGCTGTAACGTCTACTCACACTACCATCATCTTGGAATCGTTGTCAAAGCCTGGAGATGACACTCTGGGTAGTTCCAAGTTCGTCTCATACTTCCAGGGTACGCTCATATTCTAGACGGCCGATAATTCTACTACGTAAAAAATCATCCGAATGCGTTCTTTGTGTCATAACTATTCGGTTATTGCAATGAAATGCTTATAAAGCGCCTGCGAACAATTTTACTTCTTTGCCTGTATTCCCTATATATCACTCTCTTACACTCTCGTCATTGTGACGTACCATCGGTGTTTTCTGGTTACTTCCTGAAATTTGCATATGATTCTTGAAGATGTGTGTAGTGATTTTACAGGTGATATATTTATTTTAGAGTTCGATTTCCGCGTGACTCCGAATTATCCTTAATTTATGGACATGAGTATAGTATATAGCTTTTATAACTTTCGGAAATTACTGTGAAGCTAAAATTCTAAGAATTTCATGTTAAATTTTTATTTTATTTGGAGTTGAGTTTGTAAAATGTATTTTATTAAAAAAAATTCTGAAATGTTTTCGTTCATAAAATTTTTTATATTAAAATATTCATCAGATTTTTGGTTCAGTAAGAAAATAGTGCCCATATAAAGAGTTCCATCAAATTTCAAGTATGTAACATTAGCCATTTTTAAAATATCATGCGCGCAAAGTGGAAACATGGCGAAATATTTTGTCACAAAGAGGATTAAATTACAAAAATATTTGTGGCAACCCAAACTTTCTGGTTACTCGTTTCTAAAGAAGCTATATTATGTAGTCAACTTTAAAAGGTTGGAAGTAATTGCTTTTAAAATAAATAAAATATTCCAATTCTTGCAACAGTCACATATTCAAAGATCGTGAGGTGTTTAAGGTGTATGAGCCCCCTTAAGGAAACGTAGCTCGTGTACACGTTACTCATAGGTAAAGCCACTAAAACTCCTATGCAGTCAGGTCGTTTTCAGGATTCGAACCCCGAACCAAACTACCAGTGTTTAGGGACTTTACCACACACCTGCTAATGGGCCCCCATAGCTTATATGAGAATTTTGGCTTTTATGCAATCACTTCATTTTCGTAGAAAGTTTGTTCCCTCTTGGCAACACTAGTCTTGAACTAAATATTATAGCTCAAGTGTACATTCGGTTTGCTAAATTAGAAAGATCGAATCTCTGTTGTGGTTTTAAGCAAAGCTTGTAGCTAGTGGTAGAATAATTTTGAATTTATAACCATTTTGAAGGAAATTTGCGTGTCAGACAGATCCAGATGACTAGTAATTTTGGGTTGTATATTTTTAACAGTGAGGTAAAATAAATTTAAAGTTGTTTCCAAAAACAGAAGTGAGAGAAGTTCTACAAAATTTAGAATTCGGAATATATAAAACGAATTGCATTTTGATAACAACCATTCAGAAATTAATCCGGTTAAATATGTATTTCAAATTATTGCTGCATTTTTATAAAAAAAAAGATAATGATGTAAATATCATTTATTATGATGGATTTGAATGTTTAAAGATAGGTTTAGAAAGTGATGCTAAGGAGTGGAAAGGAAGATTGTGTTTCCTCTTTAATTATTTCCTTGACCTACTAATGTCTTTTAAGACGATATATAAGCACATATCATTCATTCTTTTTTAAAATAAGATTTAACCAATTATATATTCCCGTGTCGTCACCACAATGGCTCTTTTCATTGAAACTTCATGAAATATTTAATTTCTGCAAATATCTAATGTTAATAAGGTAAATTTGCATTAACGTAAACAGTAAATGGGAAGAGGTCAAAATAAATAATTAAAGAAAGTAATTTCAGCCATTTATAAGATTTAAGTTTATTCGTCAAAAATGCAAGGTTTTGCAAGGAAAGAAGAATTGGATTTCAAACAGATCATGACAGGCATTCATTATTTTGTACTTAATTAGTTAAGGTAAATTAAATTTCGTATTCTTCTGAAGAGCTGTTTTTACAATATATTTTATCTCTCTAAAACTGTTTACGGAAATACTGTTCATGAAACCAAAATCCCTTTTTTATAGTTGATAAATTTACATAAATATTTTTCACACGAAGGTTAGGCTTTCAAATACTTTAAACTTGAAAATTTGAATAAAATAAAAATAGTTCTTTCCAAAATTAATTTTTCTCAGTTCACATCCTCAAAGAGTAATTTCTTAATTTAAATAGCATATTTTTTTCGTTTTAATTAAAATTTAAATCTCTGCTTTTAATGAAATAAGTTTTGATAAAACAAATAAGCGTCCTCTAAATTTCAGAACTACTGCACCTGTTGTTGCTACGAAGAGTAAAATTGCGTTAATAATAAATATTTGGCATCAAACTTTTGAACCTTATTTTAGGAAATACGGTTCCTGAATTTCTTATTTTGAATTTAACATAATTTCTTGATTTCAGTAGAAAAAAAAAATAAATTGTGTTATTTTTATCTTTTTAAATACTGTTCATTTAATGAACAAAATAAAATATTTGAAAATATAAAATTTGATAAAACAAAAATGTCTATTTTACTTGCGCATGATTTGTTCTCTCTTCATGTGGAATACAAATATAATCAATACGTGCTAAATAAAAATTAACGCAGTTATTTGGAATCGAATATTGGAAATAAACTTATCTACATACCATTTTCTATATCAAGTATTCAAACATTTTATCTTATTTATCATTTTATCTTTCTTTATCTTTTCAAAACTGTTTACCGATACCTAATCGACTGTAACTTAGACTTCCTTTACTTTCTACCTTCTCAACAGAAGAGTATTCTCAAAATTAGTGACATTAGTAGAAATTTTATCTTGAGAAATTCTTGACGTGCAGAACTGAGGAGTTTAATTTTCTAACTTATAAAGAATTATTGGAGATCTCTTCATGAGTGCTTTTGTAGAATAAGCGTTGGCACATCAAGAAGATAAGTAGAAGATGCGTGGTTCGAATGTCATAGAAATGTCATGTAAAAACCTCAAAATTACCTAGAACTGTTTGGGTTCATACCTGCGTCTCTTCGTCTTTTATGTGGAGCTTTTAAGAAATTATTACATGTCCCCAATGCGTACTTTTTCCACAAGTAGTTAACTAGTCTAGCTAACAAGTAAAATATCTACATTCCGAATCACGGTGCGGACACAGTTGATTTCTCACGATTTTCAACTTCGAAATATTTAACAATCTTCAAACAAATTATCATAAATGGTGTCTTAATTTTTGTCTTATTCTTAGTTCAAGGCTGAAATTCCGAAATTAGTGTTGATTTTCAATTAATTTCTCCTAACAGCTTGAAAATAATTACATTCGATATGCTCCCGTTTCAACACTAAAAATTAGACACTGATTAAATTTCGTATAGGCGGGGCTTAATAGATAAAATGACAGATCGCATATATGAAAATATTCGCTTAGTTTTTAGCTACATAAATAGCTTAGGGTAGTGATCTCAAACCACACTGCAAGCGGGTTGCCTACACGATTTCAAAGCAGTTGATGGGCCAGACTTTTTTTTTTACAAAATTAAAAATTTTCTTAACAAAATAAAAAATGTATTTAAAATATAAAAATTTAACACTGAGCTTATTAAGCATTTATCAAATCCTAATATAAATAATGACAATAATACTATAAAAAATTCAGATTTATATTTATTTCCAAGTTTGGTACGGTGGAACTTCGAAATACGAGCACCTCTATGTACGAGAAATTCGAGATACGATGAAAGCATGAGCGAAAGATTCCTCTCTAATTACGAGCATTGACTCGAGTAGCGAGCAACGAGCCAAGCTGTTGTATGAGTGCCGCTCTTCCCGATCCGGCTCTACTCGGGGAGCCCCTCGTCAGATCACTCATTGTCCTTTGATCTACGTGTTTTTACGCTTGTGAGTTAATTGTTTTATACTTTTAATCAGTTCACAATGCCTACCAAGAAGATTGTTGCCCTAGAGAGTGCTTCAAAGAAAACGAAAGAAGCCATGGCCGTTGAAATTAAGAAAGAAATCTTAGATAAACATATGCGTGGTGTAAGAGTGATAGAATTGGCGAAGACTTACGACCGCCTACGACATCGATGATCTGCATTATTATGAAGCGAAAGGAAGAAATTATGAAATTTTATGTGGAAAAGAGATACGATGAAAGCATGAGCGAAAGATTCCTCTCTAATTACGAGCATTGACTCGAGTAGCGAGCAACGAGCCAAGCTGTTGTATGAGTGCCGCTCTTCCCGATCCGGCTCTACTCGGGGAGCCCCTCGTCAGATCACTCAGTGTCCTTTGATCTACGTGTTTTTACGCTTGTGAGTTAATTGTTTTATACTTTTAATCAGTTCACAATGCCTACCAAGAAGATTTTTGCCCTAGAGAAGGCTTCAAAGAAAACGAAAGAAGCCATGGCCGTTGAAATTAAGAAAGAAATCTTAGATAAACATATGCGTGGTGTAAGAGTGATAGAATTGGCGAAGACTTACGACCGCCTTCGACATCGATGATCTGCATTATTATGAAGCGAAAGGAAGAAATTATGAAATTTTATGTGGAAAAGAGAGTTACCGTTATATTCAAGCGTCCAAAACTTCCAGAAGATGTTGAGAAGCTGTTGTTGGTATGGATTAACGAGAAGCAAAATTAAAATTAATTAACGAGAAGCAAAATTAAAATTAAAAGCAAAATTAAAAGGAAATTCAGTGTCGGAAGCTGTTATTTGCGCTAAGGCTAAGAATCTTTACTTGGACCTTCTCCGAAAACCACCAGGTACGTCGACTGAAGATGGGATGGTAATGAGATTTTTTTGAGGGGTGCGGTACGGATTAACTGTACTTCCATTACATTCATTGGGGAAGTTTGTTTCTAGATATTCGCTATACGAGCTCAATGCTGGAGCAAATTAAATTCGTATTTCGAGGTTCCATTGTACCTGCAAGAAAACTTTGTTGGTTACACTTAGAAATCTAAGTACACCGAGAGCTAAATATTAAATTCTTAGACTGAGGTTTCTTTCAAATAATTCTAACGTGTTTAATTTGTCATAAAATAATATAATTTAAACTAAAAGTAAATTAAAAATTATGGTATGAAATTAAAATTTTTGGTTTGCAGAGAAACATTTCCAGATGGGACTGACTTGAAAATAAATAATAACAATCTTGATTTCTTTCTCCTGTTGATTAAATTTTTATTAGGAGCATAAATAAAGATACATCTATTTGTATGTAAATAATGATAAACTTCTTTATATCCTACCATAGCTTCGCACTTGATGGTGTTTAGACTCTGATAAATTTTGTGGCCATGGAGAAAAGTTACTGGAAATAACTTCATCGCTGATCTTAAACGCTCATCGATGAATCGTGTTCCTTTTTTGCCAATTTTTAGTTGCGAAGAAAACGCTGTTTACATATAAATGAGTTTCCAAATAAAACGATTATTCCTAATTGTTCAGAACTAAATAACTTCTATGATAAGGATGAGAGAGCGTTTATTTAAGAATTTAGTAACTTTTTCTCCATCAGTGTTTCATTATGCAATATAAAGAGGTATTCAAAGCAACTGAATTCTAAAAATTTTGCCTAATAGGCTAAACATGTATTACGTTTAAGAATTTTGTCTTCCTCTTTATTGGTAATTCTGCTTGTGCTCACGATAGATTTTGCTTTTTGTGATTCTCACAGGTTTTAGATCTTCGATTTTTAATTGCTTCTCCGTATGTGCCTAGAAATTATTTATAGTCAAAACGACACCCTCTAAAATTCAGTTACTAATTTTACAGATTCAGATAAAAAGTATTGCTCTGAAAATGGGCAAAATGATCATTCACTTTCTTTCAACTTAAGTTTCCTCATTAGTTTTCTCAATTTATTGAGTGCTTTAATTTGTTACAATTTGTTTAAATATTATATTTTGCAGAATAGTTTGCTTATGAATAACTCTACTTCGTCGATTTTTTTTTCAAAAATTAAACTTACCTGTACTACTTTTCAATGTACTGTAGTTTCCAACGTGATGCATTAAACAGCAAATTGCATTGCATTTCTTATTATTTTGTTTAACGCAGGTGGAATAAAGCACCGTTTGCAAATCGTATTTCGAAACCAACCACAAACGCAGAAGGCTTCAAAGCTCCATGTAACGCCCAATGTCCTCTGAAATTTGTGGAAACAGTTTCAGGACACTGGGATCATATCGAGAAGACCTGGACAAGGTCGACCACGATCCACGTTCATGAATGGAAATCGTTATCAGGCAACAATGCTACTCCGAACTGCTACAGATTTAGAGCTTGCACGTGAGATGTGTGCTGCCACTGAAAACCGAGTTTTATGGTCTACAGTTGCCCGAAGCCTTCACAAGATAAGACCCTGTGCCAGAAGATACGCTGTTTGCGCCCCACTCATAGCGCATTTGGCATGGTGTATATAACATGCACCTTGAACCAGACCTCAGTGGAGCATTATACGTTTTGCAGATGAGTCGAAATTCAGCCTGGACACTAACTCTCCGCGTGCCTGTATCTGGAGAGCAACTGAAAAACGATATCATCCCTCCCTAATCAGGAAAATGGGAGCGGTCACAGTAGTCTGGGTAAGCATTATGTTAGACGGCTGCACACATGTGTTTAGCAAAAGCTGGCTGACTGTTATAAAGTATAGAGAAGAGAGCGTAAGGCCCTATGTCGACTTTTCAAGGGCGCTGGACGACAACGGTTGTCCATATAGAGCTCAGTTGATCGACGCTTACCTGGAAGGTGAGGATATTCTCCGCATGGATTGGCCAGACAAATCACCTGACCTTAACTTATAAAGCATTTCTGAGGCGTTGTTGGGAGGACTAGTATATCATCTCGCCATCCCCTTCCGAGTATAACCCGAAGTTGAAACCTGCCTTGCTGCAGGAGTGCAATCAACGACCACAGGGATTCGGATTCTTCAAGTGCTACCTGTCCAGTATACGGTATGCGCGACTTGTCTGGATGTGAAAGGGAACCGTACCCCATATAAGACTTACTTTCAGTTCGATATCACAAAGTGGACTTTGGTCATCCCGGCATTATGAACTTTAATGAAATCATATATATGTAAAATGACTTTTGAATGGTATATCTAAATGTGTATTCATACTTAATTTCATAAAAATCCGTCCATTAGTTTTTTAGATATTAGAGATAACGTACAAATTTTCTTGATGTTGCGAATGAGTATATTTTGCTCTGACTGCAGAAAAATATTTGAATCGAAATAAAAAACGTTTGTGTAGGTGAAAATTTGGAAATTTCAGAATCGTTTACAGAGCTCGGTACGTTTTCTAAGACATGTAGTGAAGTTGGACATTACATTAACATTAGATTGTATTGCCAGATCCAATACTGTAATGGCAGAAGACACATTTAGTAAACAATAGTAAAACGAAATTCTATTAGGAAATTTGCTGGACGGGTTCCTTTTGCATAGCAAATTGCAAACCTCCGATGAAAGTTGCTTGGTTGCTGTAGCGAATGCTTTCACTTGAATTTATTGAATTCTTGTTATTTGTATTTCTTTTTCTGCTCTGAGATGTTAATCTAAATTCGAATGAGTAAATTCCTAATTTAGCATTTCTACTGGCAAACCATCATACTTTGTGTACATTAGCAAAGATAATTAGCTCATTTTCAGAATGATGAAAAGTTCTGCCCGTGCAGAAACTGACAGAGGCAGTTATAGCTTTGGTTCTATGCATTTCGAAACTGACTTCCAGCTTGAACAAAATCAGCTTTGTTTAGATATTCATAATCGTGCTTTATGCCTAATTGGGAGCATTTTGCCTACATTGCAACTGATTACTTTCTAATAAATATTCCCGAGTCAAGGAAGGAAATGAAGATTAGGAAGAGGTTTGATGATTCTACGCTTTATTTTGTTTTTTTCCTGCTTCCCAAAATTTCAGAAGTAAACCAGTTCTGATTCCTGTCCGATGATTAGAGAGTGGGTTGCAGGTGGCGTAACAGACGTCATTGTCTCGTTTTGCAGATGAAGGACGTTGACTTGAAGTTCCATTTCCACATGCAGGTTTTGTTTTTAATTTTTAAATCAGCCTTTGCAAGTGTTAAATTATTCTAGAAATTCCAGATCTAGATCAATTTCGAAAACAATCACTTTTGTGCTATTAGGTAATATAAACATGATTATTTCACTTATGTCTCATATGGTGTCAGCTAAGAATGTTGAAAGTAATAAAATAATGCAATGAATGATTGTATTGCTTATCAGTCTCGGAAAGAAAATCTGTTAGACAGCAATCGGAAAAAAAATATTTAATGAATAACATTGTGTAGATACTCCTTTTTTAAATGAAAGAAAGTGTTTTAAAATTTAACCACTTTTTTTACATTTCAGAGATAGCTAATAAATGCAAAATAAAAATTATTAACTAAATACACCCGTTTCTGTTTCAGCGTAGATCTTTATTTTGCGTCATTTTAGATTAAAATGTCTTGAGATAAATTTCAGTTTTTCTTTTAGATAATTTCTTTTTATTTAATTTTTCGTAATTTTGATTTAACGAGATTTAAAAATCATCTCGTTTTTCCATAAGTATCTACTGAATTAATTTCTGATAGAATACCTTTGCTCATTAAAAATGTTTAAGAAATACACTGGTTTTTTTATGAAGTCGTTTTACGTAGTTTATACTTTGAAAATTTATTAGCGATACATTTAGTCCACTAAAGATTTTAAAAGAACAATACTATTATTATTATGCCACACTGACAATTGAAATATAAATACAATGGTCAGGGTCAATATGAATACAATATATTTTAATTTCATTTACTACGCAGAAAAATGTAAGTACTGTCAGAAGTTGGCAACGATAAAAACATTTGTATTTTCTCTTTTTACTCCCTTGTACGAAGTAAGAAGGAAGTATTGTAATCGCGAAAAGTTTCCGGCAGCATATTTCAACGAAAATATCCATTTTGACCGCTATCGAATGCAATTTAACGATGTTTATGCGTGATATCTGTACGTAAGGACAGAATAAAAAGACTCGTTTCCTCCAAAAAAATTATAAAACTGCTTTAAAATGAATTCTGAAGAGAATTTTTCGTGGCGTCTGTACGAACGTATGTACGTTCGTGCGTACGTACGTATCTCGCATAACTCAAAACGTTGAAATTTTGTATATAGGACTGCTATAACATGTAGATGTGCACCTCGTATTTCGGTTGCAATCGGCCGCACCAAACGTATATAAATACTATATTTATATATATATCCACTCTGTTATTACTTCCTTGTACGAAGTAAAAAGGAAGTATTGTAATCGCGAAAAGTTTCCGGCAGCATATTTCAACGAAAATATCCATTTTGACCGCTATCGAATGCAATTTAACGATGTTTTTGCGTGATATCTGTACGTAAGGACAGAATAAAAGACTCGTTTCCTCCAAAAAAATTATAAAACTGCTTTAAAATTAATTCTGAAGAGAATTTTTCGTGGCGTCTGTACGAACGTATGTACGTACGTGCGTACGAACGTACATACGTATCTCGCATAACTCAAAAACGAGTAGCCTCAAAACGTTGAAATTTTGTATATAGGACTGCTATAACATGTAGATGTGCACCTCGTATTTTGGTTGCAATCGGCCGCACCAAACGTATATAAATACTATAATTATATATATATCCACTTTGTAACTCGGCACAGTGATCTCAGTTTCTTTACTCTTATATGTTTGTAAATTGTACATTTTTTGCTTTAAAAATGATTGAATTATGTTGTTCTTATCTTCCGGTTAAGGTTTTTATGCCTTTCGTAATTCTGGAAGCAATATTTGTACAATTATCAACAATTTAAAAGCTTTTTAAGTGCGGTTAAGTTTTAAATAATATGGCGGACATATTTGTTTACATTTGAAACAGCAGAATTGTAGATTTGTTGCTAATCTAGAGAGACTAAGCTTCGCAACAACAAAAATAACGCCTTCATTTATTATTGCGAATTAAATCATGCTTAATCCTTTCTGGAATTTTTTCGAGGAAATAAGTGTTTAAGATTTACTTAATTTTTAATAATTAGTAATTTAATTTTTAATATTTAGTAATTTTTAATACAGATATTTTGAGCTTTTATGTATTTTTGTCTTGTCGCGAAGTGAAAACTGAATTAATTGAATGAGAAATACTCAATCGTCTGTGAAAAACTGTTTTTTTTTTTTTTTTTTTTTTTTTTTGTTTTTGTTTCCTGAATTTCCTTTTTACATCGTTCTAGCTTTATTATAGTATTTGAAAAGAACATGTGGCAACGATTAGATAATTCTTTAAATGATATACTTTTTGTGCATTCTGAGTTATAATATGAATGAAATATAATACTGTTAAGTCAACCTAGTGCCAGAGTGTCGCTATGGTAAACAAATACTAGAGTGAATTTTAAAGAATGCCTTTATTCTATTGTGGTTTATGCGCTGTCGGCGAAGTAGATTTAATTAAATCCAATAAGTTTAAAAGAAATGCAAGAAACAAATGCGTATAATTTAATATTCCGTACAAGGAAGTCATGTGGTGTACACATCAGATTTTTTGATAACAATCACATTCCTTTATATCCAAGTCCCAGTATGTAAGTCATATTTTTTGCACTATTTCATTCTTGAACTAATGAAGTATTATTTTCCTTACTGAAAAATGATTTGCTTTATATATAAGTGTGTATAATGAAAAAGGCTTAGCAGTGTTAATGGCGTAGAACATAGAATGTTTAGTCCGTAACGAGCACCAAAGTGAAGGCGGATTAAATATTGATCTTTATTTCAATTGGCATTTGCGGCCACAATTCATTTGGCACTATAATCGTGCCTATTCAAGACCATTTACCTATTTGATGCTGCTGTGATAGGAAAAGAGCACTAAGGCAACATCCTAGCGAGGACAAAGTTAGAAGCAATAGTGCACAGTTATTCAATATGGCAGCTTATTAACCTTTTGAGGCCGGGGCTTTGGTAGCAGTAAAAGCTACCAAAGGATCGGGAATCTTGAACCGAATGCTTTACCCTCTTTAAGAAATCACCTCCTATTTGCAACAAAGATTCTTGTGTGTAGTTTAATGGATTCCCATAGGGGTGCATCTATGTCGCAAAAGAAAGACCTTTGAAAGAGATAAGGGGTTAAAACCCTAGGGACGTCAAATTTGACATTTCACCCCACTTTTCAGCCTGGAAAATGGAGCCTGGAACTATAATGGCCATCCCGTCTTCAAAAGCTTAAGACAAGGCTTCGGTTCAAGCTCCGAATTTTGCAATAAAGCAAATTTTAACCACTTAAAAGCAGTGATGCCTTAGAGAAATTTATTGCATATATATATTCATAGAAGGACAATTCACAAACAGACACGGCTGACGTCAGCGGGATTTTATTGTTGAATAAAGCAAATCTACAGATATGGAGACAAGAATGGCCGGACAATCAAAAATGTGTGCAGTTATCAGTTCTGTGTTTGGACAGTTATCATAGTTTCTGTAGAAGTTCCTATTCTCTCTGTCAGTTTTCAATCCTCTGTGATGGCCAGGTCCAAGCCTGACTATCATTTTAGTTATAAGTCGATCTCCATTGAAGTTAGGGAGCTGTGGTTAAAAGCACTTTTTATGAAGCTATGATTAAATCTGTGCTTAAAAGTAGAATAAGAAACACAATTAGGAAATATTTAACATAGGAAACTTTAAATTTCGAGCTATAATAAAGCCGTTATCAAACAAAACGTGATTAAATTTACAAGTATTGCAAGGAAATACTTACAAAGGACGTTTTGTCACAGAAATAAAATAAACACCAATCTTTCGCGTTGCTGACCATGCTTACTATTCTGTCCACCCACTCCTCTATTAAGGTCTATCATTATCCGCCTTATCAACCAGATCTCTTTCAAACGCACGTTCAGGTAGCTAATCATTTGAACAATTTTCAATCCCACGTGCAACCTACCGTGAACTTTCACTGCCGTAACCGTATCCGGAAATGAGCAATATCAATATCAGAAGTATTACTAGTCTAGGAACCCGTTCACTTCCGTTTTCCTTCAGTTTCCAAAAATGGTCTTAATTATCATATAAATCAACCCAATATGGCAGAAAATTACACTAACAGACCACAACAGAAGGTTTGGCCCACATGTCTAAATCATATTTCTTTAATTATTCTGATCACGACAGCACTTGTTATTTTGATTTTTCCTATTTTCAAGGGATTTTGTGTTCAGTGTCCGAAAGAAAAATATTTTGATTTTCAAGTAATAGAGTCATTTTTAAGGTTTGTCACTTTTAAAGCTTTTGGAATTTACTGTTTTTTTGCTTTAAATTCTTTCTTTACTTTGATCATCTTTCGAGCATCAAAAATCATTTAGAAATGCGTATTTTATCGCTTGTTCGCAAACGTATTTAGAACCTACTCATCACAGAAAGTACTGAAATCAATTTTAATAAAATTAATGTTGTTAATGTGTCTATTGCGAAATATTTAGGTTTTTTAATATTTGTTGAAGTTTCATGTAATTCAGATATAGTTAGATATGATTGTACAACTTTACTCTTTTCATAAGTATCAAACTGCAACTAATTATCAGATACAGTTTTATATAGTTATCTGTTTGATGGGCTGTTAACAAAGAACTGGATTTCTTGAATAATGGTAAAATAAAAAGGGCTATCTTCCTAAGAAAAATGGTGCTTTGTGGAGAATTTTTAAGGGGAAAATCAAAATGATTTATAAAATGGTTTGTTGAAATTCCGAAACTGAAGGGTTTATTTACAAAAGCATATTGGACTTTTACCATCACATCAGAGTAGAAGCTAGCACTTAATAGTTTTTAGGGTTTTTCGGAGGCTTACATGATCATCTTATTCAGCTTATTCATGCTTGCATTCAGAAATAATAGATAATGCTTTACGTGAGCTCTTCCACGACTAAAATGAACGTAGAAGCTGAAAACTACTACTTTTATATTTCAATTTTCTCCCCTTTTTGACAATATCTTGCCCCTGATCTATTCTTATTGCTGAAATGGTGAACGTCTGTTTTACGATAAAAAAAGCTTATTGACTAGTTTTCCTGCCTCGAAGAAATTTTTATTGTAGCAAATTGCAAATTAGAGAAACGAGCAGCCCAAAAGAAAGGTATGTTTTTTTATTTTAATACTGTGCTAATCAAAGAAGTTTTTTCTTTAAAGCAAGTGAAGTGATATAAGGTCTTTTGCATATGAAACCAATAGCACGCTAGATCCTGAACTTGAATGAGTATCTGCGTGCAATGATGGTTCCAGCAGTGGTGATTATGTAAAAATAAAATTAAAATGTGTCTTACGGTTACATTTCTTACACTTTATTGATGGAAAACAAAATTAATTTTGAGGAAATGGTCCAGGAATATATCTTGCTCCTGCATAACTAGCATGACGCTTGAATGAAATCTTTAGGATAGTTGTAAACTGTAACTCGAAAACAGCTTTACAGACTTTTGATCGGGTAGGACAGAGTGAAAGAATCTTTTCCTCCAAAAAAATTATAGAACTGCTTTAAAATGAATTCTGAAGAGAATTTTTCGTGGCACCTGTACGTACATACGTACGAACGTATCTCGCATAACTCAAAAACGCGTAGCCTCAGGAGTTGAAATTTTGTATATAGGACTGCTATAACATCTAGATGTGCACCTCGTATTTTGGTTGCAATCGGCCGCACCAAACGTATATAATTATATATATATATATATCCACACTGTTACCCGGCTCAGTGATCTCAGTTTCTTTACTCTTATATGTTTGTAAATTGTGCAATTTTTGCTTTAAAAATGATTGAATTATGTTTTTCTTATCTTGCGGTTAAGGTTTTTATGCATTTAGTAAATCTGAAAGCAATATTTGTAGAATTATCAACAATTTAAAAGCTGTTTAAGTGCGGTTAAGTCTAAATTTTAAATAGCATGGCGGACATTATTTGTTTACATTTGAAACAGCAGAATAGTAGATTTGTTGCCAATCTAGAGAGACGAAGCTTCGCAACAACAAAGATAACGCCTTCATTTATTATTGCGAATTAAATCATGCTTAATCCTTTCTCGAATATTTCTGGAATTCTTTAATTATTTCGAGGAAATATGTGTTTAAGATTTACTTCGTAATTTTTAATACAGATATTTTGAGTTTTTATGTATTTTTGCCTTTTCACGAAGTGAGAACTGAATTAATTGAATGAGAAATACTCAATCGTCTGTGAAAAACTGTTTCTTTTTCGTTTTGTTTGCTTAATTTCTTTTATACATCGGTCTACATTTATTATAGTATTTCAATAGAACATGTGGCAACGATTAGAAAATTCTTCAAATGATGTAAATTTTGTGCATTCTGAGTTATAATATGAATATGACAAGATAATTCTTCAAATGATATAAATTTTGTGCATTCAGAATATAAATTTTGTGCATTTAGAGTGTCGTTATAACGACTGTTCTTGATTTTTGGTAAATATTATTTTTGCTTGTTCTCCTCGATATGGCCAGTAATAGCGAACCACCAGATAGAGGCAAAATTCCTTGGCATGCTACTTTCAGCGATTATGATAGCGATAATGATTCTACTTATTCGAATTATTCAAGAAAATCGACTACATCCAAAGAGATGCCTGTAATTGCTTCAGATGATCCGGCGCTTCAAAGTGTACTAAATTCTACTAAGAAAAGAAAATGCGAGAGAAAAGAAAAGAAAACCGCAGGAAGTCCTAAGAAAATAGCCGATAATACTAAGAAATTCAAAACCTCCCCTTCAAATTTTGAAGCAGTAGTTAACAAACACAGAAACGTTTTTCCTAATTTAACAGAAGCTATCTCGCCAGAATATTTTAATACTCAGCTTCGGACAAACCCAAACGATCTCTCACTCAAATTAGAAAACAAAATCGCCGATAAATTAAACTGTATTGAGTCTATGAAGACATTAACCTCCCCACCACCGATAGAAATGCATTCAAAGTTACAAGAAATTCAACAGAATCAGTTCATTTTAGCAAGCATTCAGAACACCCCGAAGCTCGCAAATTCTAAAACAGATGATAAAACAATAAATCAGAAGGATTGGCAAACTCCAAAGAAAACCGCGAAAAATTCCGAGTCTATCCCACCAGCAGCTATTCCGCAAAATAACAGATTTGAAACTCTTAACGAAAATAACGAAGATATGGAAGTTACAGATGAAACGCAGATGACTGCAACACAGAATAAAGCAGAAAATAAAATGAAAATTTCCCCATTAGTCATTCCAGAAAACGATGTTGATTGGCCTGAAATTGACAAAATGCTCAGAAATATATGTAAAAACGAATTTGAAGTTACAATCAAAGCCAGACAGATTTTCCATTACACTACAACCGAAGCCGCTTATAAAGCTACAGTTGATAAATTCAAGAAAGCACAGATAAGTTTTCATACGTACCAAACTTCTTCAGCCTCTTCAATTAAAGTTATACTTAAGAATATCTCAAGATCCTACACAGAGCAAGCAATTCACGCAGACTTCCCTATAATTAAAGTAAAGCAATTGACGAAGAAAGCAGAAGACCAAATTATCCATTTACCTATATTTTTCCTTGAACTAAAAAGAAATTCTGCAGGAGAGAAAATTCATCAATTAAACAATATGTTCGGATTCAATATCACAATAGAAAAATATCAGCCCAGAAAACTCCCAATTCAATGTTTCAATTGCCAGGAGTTCGGGCACTCCCAAAATAACTGCTTTAAAAAGGTCTGCTGTAAGTGCGGACAAAATCACAGATCCAATACCTGTAAATTAAAACCAGATGAAAAACCAACTTGCATTTACTGTCACGAAAATCACGTTTCTTCTTATCGTGGTTGTAAGCTATACAGAAAAAGATTCAGTCATTTAGAGAAGATAGAAAAACCATAAGAAATTCCCACTAAAGATGACTTCCCCGAATTTATTCAAGCTTCAGGCCAAACTAATCAAGAAATGCCTAAAAACCTTTACAGTGACAAAGTTAAGCAGAAAAACCCGCAGGAAAATTTAGCAGAAATCATTAACATTTTCAAAGATCAGAAAACCCTTTTTCTCATGAAATCAATAACCACAATAGTTCAGAGAATTAAATCAGCTAAATCAAATATGCAGAAACTTTGCCTAGCTTTTCGAGCCATTGAGACGATTCTGAACTTTGCAGATCAAGATTAATTCGCAGCTTCTCTCAAGACAAGCATAGCCGGCAGAAATTCTCAAGTTGCAGATCCTCTCATCGTGGAGCCACGTTTACTTCTCTTCTAGAGACTCTGAACTGGGTGCAAAAAGTACGTTCCATCTTACTGAATTCAACTCATCATTAAAGACACCCTACTTATAATATATTGGTAAAGGTCGCACTAGGCCGATTGCCTCTTAATTGTGTTATGACATAGACATAGACATAGTTATAATATGAACGAAGTATAACGCTGTTAAGTGAACCTAGCGTTAGAGTATCGGTATGGTAAACAGATATAGTGAATTTTAAAGAGTTCATTTATTTTACTGTGGTTTATGCGCTATCAGCGAAGTAGATTTAACTCAATCCAATAGGTTTAAATGAAATGCAAAAAAAATGCGTATAATTTAATATTCCTTACAAGGAAGTCATGTGGTGTACATATCAGATTTTTAGCCTAAGATTCCTTCGCATAAACCTACAGTGGGAATTTATTAAAAAATATATTTGTGTTCCTAATGGATATCTGCTTCAAATACGAAATCAAGCTCTTGTGCATCGGAGCTATTTATTTGGATTTACTTCATTATCAATGGAAAATACTAAAATTGTTACTTTACGGTAAAATTCTCCAGTATACATATCGGAATTCCTTCTATGGTACTACTTTGGTAGACGGTTGCACGGATTTTCGGCGATTTACGTTGGCGCAATTGTTGGCGCAGTTTTGACAATCGTCAGCCATCTTGAAAAACGTTGTGTTTACGCATAGTAAAGTATTCGAAACTTAAAATAGATATCTTTAAAAGTAATGAATTAATTTTTTGTTGAAAATGCCGTTTTTTAAGATGGCAGGCAAGTGTAAATAAATACATTTACTATGAATATAAAATACTAAAGTAAGGTTATTATTACTTTCATACAGCAAAGAATAGAATAAAAACACCGCTATAAAAACATTGTGCCAACGTTTAATTCGATTAAAATATTGCTTAAATTGAATATCGAATTAAAAACATTATACCAAAATTTAAAAGAATTAAAATATTGCTAAATTCAAATACTTTAAAATACGTTATATAAATTTTAATTAACATTAAAACATACGTGACAATAATTATCTCAGCAATTTTTGAAAATAGTGCATTAATTTTTTTAACAAAAATTTAAGTGTACAATTACTAAAAGAAAAATATGTACTTACATTTTGTTGAGTCATTTAACCTGTCGTTTATTGATAAATACCACAAAAAAATCGGAATCATAATTTAGATATCAATGAAAAAATTTGAAAAATGTAAAAATGTAATATCAAGGGCAGGAATAAAAAGATTTTAAAAAAATTATAAATAGATAAAGCAATTTAGAGCCAAATTAATGGATCATAAAGATTAAAAATAAAAAAAAAAAAAATTTGGAAAAAAAAAAAAAAAAAAACCTCCAATAATAGGTATTGTTTCTAAAATTTCGAAGATCCTTTAACCGTCCCTCCCTGAAGTACAAAGGACAATTTTTTGATTCCGATACCAATAATTCTTCGTACTTACCAATAACAACATTCATCTTTGAAGGAATTCAAAGATATGAATAAAATTTTAAAATGGCGCGGTAATGCACAAATTTTCAGTAACCAATCAGGGAGCTGATTACAGCTCGTTAATGCACAAATATTCTATAACCAATCAGAGAGCTGATTACATCACACCTAGAATTAAAATTTTTTAAATAATCATACATAAGAAAACCATTTTTCAAAAACAAAATGCAAAATTAAATTGTATTTTAATATTTAACAGCTATAAATAACGTTTAAAACATTAAATTAAATTTATAGATATTAAAACTAATTACTTTTAAAGTGAGGTGACGTCATTGATTACATCATCCACAACATAAAATTTCATAAAATATCATAAACAATAAAATTTTTATTTCAAGTAAAAATGCAAAATTAAATTGATTTTTAATATTTAAAAGCCATAAATAATATTTAAAACACGGAATTTAAGCATAATAAAACGCATTATTTTTTAAATAAAATGACAACAATGTATCGGTTACCATAAATAACTTATCCAGCAATGGGTTTACTATAAGTCGTATTACTCGCCAAAAGAAAAATCGCCAAAAAATAGCCAAAATCCGTGCAACCGTCTACAAAAGTAGCACCTCTTCTATTTAACATTTAAGGGAACACAGATATGTCAATGTTGTATTAAGTATCGACAATGCTTTCTTTCATAAACTGTCCTCCAAATCAACATATGCACCGTCCACATACATACAGTATTTACTATAAAATAAGAGCTCCTTTGTTTTTCATATTTTTGTTCTAAAATCGTAAAGTTTTATAATCAGAATAAAATTCATAATGAGAGGACGATTTTAATTATCATATTATATATAATAATTACACTGTTTAAATACTTTACAAACCGGACATATAATTACCGTATATATAGACTGGATATAATATTAATAATCGTATATATTTGAGTAATTTCAGTTTAGGACTGTATTAACACTTTTGGTATGCATGGAAATATATAGAGAATAATATAACATTAGTTTTTACTAATTTTTCTTTCTATACCATAGTAAAACACAGCTTTTGATTAGACTGTTTATCTTTCATTCTAAGCAGAAAAAAATGAATTTAATTATTCCTTTATCAAGTATTCACTTACATTTATAGTTCTTAAACTTTATCCTAAAATGAGAGGGGGAGTCTTATTTTCGAATAATACGATAAATATTTTTCAAAATAATTTTTTCTCCTTCTTATAAATCATTCAAAACATTGTGTTAGAATATAGCCAATTTGTTTGAAACAGAATTGTCTATTTTACTATTACCATATGACATTTTTTATTGTTTTCTTATCATATCATCAATCTCCATTTCATGTAATAATTAAAATGAAAGAATATTCCGCCAGAATTAACAGAGCTTTAGTTCAAAAGCCATTATTTGGAACGTAATAAAACTAAGATACTTGAATTGTCAGCAATTAATTTTGATAACAACGTTACAATTTCTTATTACTCCGTTCCAGCCGAAAAGAGCTGTGACCTCAATCCTTAGACAGACTTTTTTAAATGGGCCATTTTAACATTTATAAAACTTATTATTTCGTGATGAGATGCAAAATTCAAACTCTTGAAAATATGCGCGTCATTATATTAATTTAATCTCGACAGCAGATAAATGATAGGCAAAAACTACGATATCTAAATGCAACGAAATATTAATTTAATTGCACTAATAACCATGGTTTAAATTTAAAGTAGCTCGTAAAACATCCATTACCATTTTTCTGGATTATAACCAGGAATATTTTTGGCTACTAGCAGATCAAAATCTATAAATTTGGAAAGTGTTGACCCAAAAAACTGTTCTCACATTCATCAGCGATAAACAGCTTTTAAAAACGAATCGAACTCAAGGGTGGCTGAATGAATAACCCGAAACATTCCAAGCCACCTGCTAGTTAATGGGTCATTCACTTCTTCAAGCTTTCATCGTAGATTTAATATTGCATTCGGGTAGTAAAACATGACGATTTCATGTTTTGTCCTTGAAGACGCAAGGATGAGTGAAAATAAATGGCAAAAACATCTATTCCTCTTTCTTTTGGAACTTAATGGATCTGTCAAGCTGATATATCACTCTCCATAATATTCCGTTTAAAACAAAATTAGCTGCGCTGTTTTGCACGTGCATTGTTTCGATGTTATTTCCCAAGGTTTATAGTTTCTTAAATTTGCACTTAAATGACATATAATGTATGTATCAATTATCCGAAGTTGTAACTTCAAAACATGAAAAGAAAAGTGTCCTTTCTTTCTTCCCATTCTTAATGCATCGACTTTTAACACGAAAGTTAGAAGATTTCGATTTTTTAGTGAACAGATATTTGTTCGTTGAACAGAAATTTGCACCTTGAACAGAACCATGATTTCAAGAGCTTTGATTCTTTAGACATTTTCAAGCTTTAATTTCATTATTACGGAATTTGTTCTGTTTCGTTTGAACTCCAGAGACCCGTACTCTTTTTGGAGCAGGGGACATGACAATCAACAGTGTCTTTGCCGTGATTTAAATCACCCTTTCCACTGATGGCTGTACTTGTTAGCCACTTACATCACCATATAACGCGGAAGAATGCCATAATTCATCATATTATCCCTTGTTTAAATAATGACTGCTAATGGGACTGAGAAACTGCCTCCCAAATCCAAGTGGTAATGAATTATCATCCAACATATTTTAATTTGGATATCACTGTAGATATTAATAAGTTTATTGCAGTGGAATACATAAAAATCGACTGTAGTCTCGATGAGATGCGAACCATACATAGCACTTTGTCTTCAAACTTTCTGTAATTGGCTTCATTTGTTCTACATTAAATTTTCTACATATGGTAGAATAGTTTTGATATGAATTTGTTCCTATCGGTAAAGACTGGGAATGATTTCCTGCAGAATTTAAATAAAGGTCGTACTAAACCATCTTAGAACATTAGCAGCTGAAGAATCCCATCTTCTACATTAGCTTATTATTATATTTTATAGAATAATTTTGGAAACAATATATTATTTTCCATGATTTCAGCTCATGTTCTTATCTATTATATTTATGAAGTGATATTTAAAATTATCAGTAATCTACTACGAAAGCACATGGTACTTTCTCTTGGAGCTTCCTGTCGTTACAGGGGCATTATCAACATAACGTCTGACCTATGTTTGCTACCATTACTTAGAATTCGCAGATACCTTCATTTGGGTTTAATGTTTGATGCCTAGCTCAGCCGATGAAATTCTTCTATGTGCATATCTTTAAGTAACAAGTTTAGATATCCTGCTATGTAAACAATGGCGTTGTATTGTAATGTAGGTTGTTTTCTTTAATGTCCTGGCTAAACTTTATTAGTTAAACATTCGTCAGGAATGTCGAAACCTATCAATCATTTCGTACTCTGGTCACCAGGATCCTTGTCCAATATAAGTCACATATGGCCACCGATATCATGCAAGTAAACAAGAGGAAAAGAAGAAAGTACCAACCTAACAATATCCAAGCCTAAGCCCTCATGTCTTAGAATCCCAAAAATCACTATAAAATTTGTAGTACATCTAGTTTTTTTTTTTCTTAGTATAACAAACGTGGCTTGCTTGGTAAATTTTCTTTGCATTTCTCAGTAATTATTATGCGGCAAAGGCATGTTTAAACAACATAATCTTCATTAATAAAAAACTAAACTTCAAAATCAGTTCAAATAATACAGTTTTGAACAGGAGCAGGATTTTGATAACCTTAAAAAATCTCTGAAAATGCCCTTGAAAATGGTCCGAAAAGGCACTTAAAATGTACAAAATGACCTGAAGAAACACCGTCCCAAAAATTTCAAAATAGTAATAAAAATTACAAAATTGACAAATATTAAAAATGAATTGAAAACCTAAACATTTACACATACATGAATTTTATCTTTTCTTCTAAATTTTCAATTTTACACAAATGTATTAAAATCGCACTGAATTATTCAGCAATACTTGATGTTTTCGAAAATGAAAGATGTTTCTATTTCAGTACGTAAGTTCTTTTATATCGTGAGAAGTTTCCCTCGATATTTATTGCAGTTATATGGCGAAAGGTGCATACCTTATGACTAACTCTTCTTCAGTTTCAAAAGAATCTGCTTCTTTGGTGAAGAAGGGTATTTTCATCATAGTTTGGAAGAAACAAATAGTACTTTGAAACCTAGTCAAAATAGTGTTGAGTTAGTAAATTCAATATATAAAACCTAGTCTTCGGCCTTTTTTAAAACGTAGCCTAATTTATCAGTGTAATTTATTGCAACGACATGTTCCAAATTTTGCTCTTGTTAGTATTTAATAGTTGAAATTAGGGTTTTGAAATTGGATCTGGTGTACGCAAAATGTCTTTCAATTTTATCAGTGCAGAAAACACTCTATGCAGTTTTAATCGAAGCAATATTATCCGCATCAAAGCTATTCCTAATTGACTTCACAATTTAAAACTTTTCATTATAATATGCAAGCTTTGAGCCATGTTCCCCAACGTGTTGCAACAGGCTACGTTAGCAAAGCTGAATTAAAAGCTTTGAATTTAAAACACTGTATACGCGATGGCTCTTTAATAATATTTTCTGTACGTTTGCTACAGGTTTGTCAATATCGAGATAATTTACGTGAATTTCTTAGTTATTTTTTAAACACTGACAATTAGGGAATGGTTTATTTTTTTTTTTCAGTTCGTCGACATTAAGTTGAAATATCTTGTCAACAAAACCTGGATCTAGAATGCATATCACATCGCACACATGAATATCATCCTCATCATTCGTTTCATCAATTGAAACAAATATTTGTTTTTCCGCTTTATTTTCTCTAATTTTCTGCATTGTTTCCGAGAAGCTATCAACTATATATTTTTTCTTGCAGTGTATATTCGTCACGTATCATTTATCTTTTATATTTTTCTAAAAACAAACCAAATCTAACTTTATTCTGTTTTTGAGAAGAATGTTTACAGACGCGAAAATTTCATGTAATTCTTTATACAAATTGTTTCTTTATACAAATTATTTCTTCTAAAGAATTTCGTACAAGGAAGGACAAGAACGGGGTGAGAAAAGATATTGTTGCGTTTTTTTTTACGCACGGGTTCGTCTGGATTTGGAGTGAATTACGATGAAACTACTTGATGAAGTACCGAAACACAATTTTATCAGCTAGTATGTTTCAAGGCAGCTCTAAACTCACGTTTTACAGTCGTAGAAGTTTTATTATAAACACGCTGGAACAATCCGCGACACAGCCTTCAGGTTATCAGGCTATCACTGTGAAGACAGCTTCCCTGCAAAGCACCAGAGTACAGCTCCCGACTCTGCTTGGTCGTTCTCGAAACTCCACGTACTCTCGAGACTCTCCACGCTATAACTCGCGATACACTAGAGTACAGCTTCCGACTCTTCGGTTCAGTCGTTCCCGGAGTTCAATACACTCTAAGATCAAACTCGACGATGCACTAACTCGCCATACTCTAAACGACTCTCTCGATGCACTTGACGGCTAACTGGGCACGAGACTATGCACTCGCTCACTGACTGACTATCAAACCGCCAGACGAGACACTAACTCCGCACGGACTAACCCTTCGCGTACCAGCAAGATTTATATAGCTTTTGACATGTGTTCGAGAACATTCTGGGCTAAACCGGTAAGAATTCGTTCCAGAAGGTTCTCCATCCGTCTATGGCATATTGCCAATTTTGTCGCCAAATGTAGCCAAATGGAGATTTTACGCCAAATATGGCAACCCTAAACCTTGCGGGGAAGCTATCTTACCGCGCCTGGACATTTCGTAACAATATTTCTTATTCCTAGTGCAGAAGAAGCCAAGAAACAGCGTTGATGTGCTTCTCTACCTGAATGTTGTAACGTGTCCTCAGCATAGGATCGGTATGGGATCAAATTGGATCTCTCTGGAAATACATAGGTGTGCGCACATGTGTTTCGAAACGCAGAATGTTCGAATATTGAATATAAATCGTTCATTTTTTATTTCAAAAATGCATATATTGTACTGAATTAAGAGAACCTATATAGCGAAGAGGGATATGCGTATAAACCCTCCTCAGAAACTTTAAGAAGCTTATTTTAAAAAAAGAGGAAGTTTTATTTTATAGCTTGTAAGGATCTTAAGTTTTACTAACGTTTATTTTATTTTAAATCTTTACTATCACTTCTTATTTTCTAATTCCGGCCAGAATTATAAGCGTTAAGGGTTTTATGCAAAGTTTGTCTGGCGAACGCCAAGTATTTAAGTTGTGGCTTTTTGCCAAGCGAGAGAGAGGAAGCAGTTCAGTCAAAGCACGCCGCTTACCTTAGAAGTTACGCAGTTGCTGTTTGCCTTCCAGGCCAGAGGTTTTAATCCTCTTGATAAATTTTAAAACGTATTGTAGTGTTCACAGTTCTCTGTACTACATACGCTTCCTGTTAACATAAGGCCAATCTTCCACGTTTATTATTCTAAAGTTAAATTAGAATTCAGTTTTATTTTTATACTTTTACGTTAGACCCCAAGTAGCGGGTCAGTGTATTCCGAAGTACGGAAGTTATTGTATATAGAGAAAAATAAAGGGTTTTGTATACCCTTCGTCTGTATCCTGTCTACTTACCACAATTAGTGAACATAGCTTTAGTAAGCTCTCTGTTCCGAGTCAGGTCCTTGTATGTTCCCGAAGAAGGTAAGAAGGAACATTGACCCTGATAGTGGCGCCCAACGAAGAAGAATAACCATGGCCGAGTTTCAAGAAGAACCTGTGCTGCCTGCAGAAACGGCTCAGAATCCAGAAATGCCAGCTGCCGCCCTGGAAGGATTTGGTTACATCGTCCAGACCATGCGCGCTTCGATGAAACCAGAAGCAACATTTAATGGAAACTAACCGGTAACCAGTGTTTTGGAAAAATTGGATGACCACTTCCTGCTCTACCCCGTGCACGAGTTTCAAAAAGTTACCTTAGCTACCAGCGCTTTGAGGGGCCAAGTGCTTAACTGGTTCAAATGTATAGGCACAAGTCTCTTGGGTCAAGCAGGAAGTCCCACCTATACTTACGAGAATTTCAAGACTGCCCTACTAAAAGCCTTCCCTGTTGTAAGGGATCGTGCGAAGTTAGAAACGGGACTTTTCAGTAAATATCAACAAAGAATCGAAAACCTCTCGAGCTTTATTTTAAGAAACATTCACGTTTTCAAGCTCTTGTATGGAAACCGTCCGGATCCTGAAATAATTCAAGTGATTTTGCCGAGGTTACTACCCCAAGAGCAAGACTTTATTGAATTGAGAAATCCGACTACACTGGAAAAGTTATTTGAGATAGCAATCCAGTTTGAAAGTAGAAGAACGGCGGACGTCGAAAGAAGACACCAATATCAACAGCGAAACCAATTTGGTACGCCAAGACTACAGCAAACTCAAGCACACGGGTACGGAGAAAAAGCGAATCAGTGGGCAAGGAAACCCGAGCATTCAAAAACAGCCGGCGAACGTCGACAGTTCAATAGCAACCCAGGAAAAAAGTCTCAAGGCCAGGGGAAAAAGAAGGAAAGCACGGAAAGGAAAAATAATTTAAACTAAAACGGATTTCTGCTGACGGGAGGGTGCGGAAATCCGAAGGCCAAGAAAACCCCTCTTCCTACAAGTTAAATACAGTAATGGTGAAAAATCTGACTCTTCCGAAGATTGAAGTGTTGGTGAATAATATCCCAGCCACCGCACTCCTGGATACAGGCGCGCAGTGTTCCTGTGTGGCAGAAGATTTTTTTAGGAAGTATTTTCGCAAATACCGCATATATAATTCGGATAATACGACATGTTAGCGGCACAAGGAGAAAAATGTAAGTGCGTAGGTAAAGTACCGTTGTATATCCGTATCAAGGACGAACAAGTAAAGGTGATGCTTTTTATAGTAAAGAATCTGCAAGCACATATAATTTTAGGAATAGATTTTCTTTCAGAAGCACAAGCTACGCTGGATTTTAATGAAGCGTCCCTTAAGCTGACAATGAAACCAGTTCGTACAGAAAACGCTGAACCGCCGATGTTAAAACTTGACCACCTCTCTAATGACGAGCAAGGAAGAATCCGACAAGTGGTAAGTGAATTTGCTTCGTTATTTAGTGATATTCCAGGATTTACTCAGGTTACTAACCATAGTATTGACACCGGAGATGCAATGCCAGTTCGTCAAAAACCATACCGGTATGATAAGAATAAGGAAAAAATTATAGAATGGCATATTACCGATATGCTACGTAAAAAGATCATAACGCCCATCTCAAGTAGTTATGCTAGCCCGGTGGTTTTATGTAAGAAAAATAATGACTATCCTTTGACGCATCCAAAAAGATGGAGATTCGCTATTGATTACCGTAAATTAAACTCCATAACTAAATATCCGGTATATCCGTTACCGATCATAGAAGAAATTTTAAGGAACATAAAATCAACCAAATTTATGACGACTTTAGACTTAACGACTGGTTATTTTCAAATAAGGGTTAGGCCTGAGGACGTGCCTAAGACTGCTTTTATAACCAAGTCTGGCACTTATGCATTTTTGCGTATGCCGTTTGGCCTTTCAGGGGCCCCAGCAACATTTCAGCGATGCATGGACATTGTGTTAAGACCTGTTCTTGGAATGTCCACATTTATCTATTTAGACGATATCATTATTACTAGTGATAATCTCGACCAACATGTACAGGATATAAGACAGGTGTTTTCTTTATTAAATGAAGTCGGTCTAAAAGTTAATGTCGAAAAGTGCAAATTTGCAGCCCCTGAATTAAAATATTTAGGTTACAAAATATCTTAAAAAGGGATCGAGACAGATGAATCAAAAATAATCGCTGTACAAAAGTTTCCGACTCCAAACACGGCAAAGAAGCTCTCTTCTTTTCTAGGATTTTGTTCATATTATAGGTCCTTTATAAAAGATTTTGCGGCTATCGCTGAGCCATTGTTAAAATTAAAAAGGAAAAAGGCAAGATTCTCGTGGACGGCCGAAGTCAATAGTGCTTTCGAAAAATTAAAACAAGCATTAACGCAAGCCCCTGTGTTGAAATTTCCTGAAAAGGATGAGAATTTAGAAATTTCAGCGGATGCTTCGGATTATGCGGTAGGAGCGGTACTTTCGCAAAATCAGCAGCTCGTGACATTTTTTAGCCGAACTTTAAATCAAACACAAAGAAACTATTCCGCGACCGAGAGAGAGGCACTTGCAGTTCTGTTAGCAGTGCAAAAGTTCCGAGTCTATTTTGGAAAGGCGCCGATAACAGTGTACTCTGATCATGCGGCGGTAACTAGATTGTACTCAGGGAAAAATTTATCCCCAAGGTTAATAAGATGGGCACTCAAGCTGCAAGAATATAATCTGGTAATAAAGCATACCCCCGGAAAGGAAAATATCGTAGCCCTATCAAGTAGTTCGTAGCCCTATCAAGAATTAAAATAGACGAACAAGGTAATACCGTAAAGGTGGCAATGCTTACAGCATGTACAATAAATTCCCGAGAAACTGTAATAACCGAACTGGGTAAGGATCCTGAGTTTGGAAGCATTTATGAGTATTTGAAGGATCCTGAAAATTTTAGCCACCAAGATATTGTGGCGATAAGAAATAGGGCGGCCCATTACGAACTAATAGATGATCTATTATATTATACAAAAACTACGAATTCCAACAACGAATTTCGACCTGTTATCCCAGCTAGTCTTAGATTAAATATCCTGCAGGAGCTCCATGACAGCCCTTTAGCTTCTCATGCTGGTATTCGAAAAACTATCCAACGCGTACGCGAGGCAGTCTACTTTCCTGAACTGCAAAAGTTAACAAGGGCGTACGTCCAGTCCTGCCCAACATGTCAAGCAGTTAATTATATTAATTTCCGCCCGGCCGGGTTTCTAAATAGTATTAAATCCGAATTTCCAAATGAAATAATTGGCATCGATTTATTGGGCCCTTTCCCAAAAAGTCAGTTAAATACAAGTCGCTATCTCCTTGTTATGGTTGATCATTTTAGTAAATGGACCGAAATTGTTCCCTTAAAACGAGCCTCCGCGAAATTAGTTACTGATTCTATTTTAAATAAATATATTTTAAAATACGGGGCGCCCCTAAAAGTTATATCGGATAATGGTCCTCAATTTGTAAGTAATATATTTGAAGACATGTGCCAAAAACTGGGCATACGTCATTTAAAAATGATCCCGTATGGGCCGCAATCAAATATAGCGGAACGGGTCAATAGAAATATAGTGAAAATTATCCGTAGTTATGTTAAAAATTTTCATAAAAGCTGGGATAACTATGTCAATGAATTTGCTTTAGCCCTTAGGACCGCAAAACATGATACAACGGGCAAAACTCCTGCTGAGTTATTTCTAGGCAGAAAGATTATAACACCGTTAGATAAATTATTTTATGTGCAACAAAGATCCCCAGAATTTAAAATGGGTGATATAGAAAAACTAATTAAGGAAGCAAAGAAGAATACGGAAGTAGCACAAAGAAAACAGAAGTTCTATTATGATTTAAAACGACGGGGAGGGGAGTAACTTATAAAGTAGGGGATGAAGTTTTAAAAATTAAGCATTCACTTTCTTCAGCACCAGAAGATAAAACTGCCAAATTTTTTCCACGATTTGAAGGACCATATGTTATAGAAAAAATAACTCACGCTGTAGTAGTGTTAAAAGCCAGAAATGGTGAAACCTGTTCCGCAAACATTGATCAAATCAAGCCTTACTTCGATCGTAATAAAATGCAAATATTTTCAGATCTTTTGCAGGATCCGGCACGGCAGACACCGCAGGCACAAGCTCCAGAGGTGGAAAAACGACAAGTACAAGGGCAAGCCAATAAGAGGCAGGAGCATGTGAAAAGAAAATTGCCCCGCGGAAAAATTGAAGGTAGCAAGAAAAAGAAGCCGTTCCACCGTCCAGAAAAGAGAGTTCACGAACACCCCCAGAATGAAGAAGGGAGAAGGACGACGTATGTGAAGAGAACCAGGAGAAATGACGGCAATTATAACCCGGCTCTAAAACGGAAGATCTACTCATCCGACAGGACTCTCCGCAGCAAAAGTCGCCGAACTGCGGAAGGGCCATCAGCGGCGGAGGAAAAAGTACAAGGAAAATTTGAACGGCCAGCCACGAGGTCCAAGCAGGAGCACGACAGAAGTTACCCTGTTCCGCCAAGACCAGCTGCCATCAAACGGCCAAGACCACAAGCAGAGGAGAAAAAGAAGGTATTCAAGGGTGACCGAACTGGTGAAAAAAGGAAGCTTCCAGAGGAAGGCTCTGAAGAGCGAGCCCGTACAAGAAGGAGGATAAATCAAACTACTATCTGCAATACCTTTAAAGACTGGGCCCAGAAAAGGATGTCCGAATATCACAAAGATAAGTAAAATTTTATGTTACTTTGCAAACATTAAGTTAATCTTTCATTCTTACTGCAAGTGGCAGATTTCAAGAAGTTTTACCTCATGCGAGGTCTACCTTTGTCGCCAAAAGGGCGAGAAATGAGTTGTTACCGATTTTCGTATTATGTTTTTAAATTACTCGCGCGTAAAACTAAAGTTGATGTATAATAGCGTTGTGTAAAGACTTAAATATTGAAAAAAGTTATTGCATAAATTTTATTTAAAACATTCTAGCAAGAAAGAAGTTTAGTCTGAAAGACTTTTTGAAATGTAGTATTTCAATGTAGAAAGAATTGGCACTTGCTTTGAAAAGAATAGAAGTTAACAATGTACTACTAATGTATGTTTTCAAATGTGTAAAATAAACGACATGTTGATATGTTCTTATATACAATGTGAACTGTTATTTTAAATGATAAGAAATACCGTGATATGGTAAAAGTGAATGTTAAAATGTTTTTTTTATTCGTGTGACTGTAAAAAGACTAAAGCATGGAGAATATGTGTTAAAGGTTGAATGATGTAGTTAGGCTCTCTGACGCTACACTTTAGAGTTAGCCTCTTTCAGAATAGTACCTCAGGGTTTAGAGTTGAAATTAGGGTGTGTTAAGAGGTCTTGTTATGTTGAATTTTAACACGTTAGTGTTTTGATTGTAGGAGGAAGTGTGGAACACGTAGACAGAAACACATTCGTGTTTGGTGTTCTTTTACAACACATGTCAGAGAGCACGAGGAGAGATAATTAAAATAGTCATGAATGAAATAAGAATGTTAAGTGAAATATAATTATACATGTTACTTGCCATTTCATTGTGTAACATTTCATTAAACTAGTTTTCCTTCCAGATCTCTGGAAGGAACCAGAATTGAATAAAAGCTCCTGTTTAGATGCAGTACAGATGAAAAAAAAAGTATGTATCCTGGGAGCTGCTATTGTAAAAAACGAATTTCTTTCTTTTAAATTTCCAGTTTCTAGCGAAAAATATTTGTAAAAGATTGGCCTCGCGTTAGATTCTAGAGCTAAAAGTTTTCAACAAGTTCGTTTTAGACCTCAGTTTCAAACTAATTAACTCTGGCGGGAAGTATGTAAGTATCTTATGTTTTACTAACGTTTATTTTATTTTAAATCTTTACTATCACTTCTTATTTTCTACTTCCGGCCAGAATTATAAGCGTTAAGGTTTTTATGCAAAGTTTGTCTGGCGAACGCCAAGTATTTAAGTTGTGGCTTTTCGCCAAGCGAGAGAGAGGAAGCAGTTGAGTCAAAGCAGGCCGCTTACCTTAGAAGTTACGCAGTTGCTGTTTGCCTTCCAGGCCAGAGGTTTTAATCCTCTTGATAAATTTTAAAACGTATTGTAGTGTTCACAGTTCTCTGTACTACATACGCTTCCTGTTAATATAAGGCCAATCTTCCACGTTTATTATTCTAAAGTTAAATTAGAGTTTAGTTTTATTTTTATACTTTTACGTTAGACCCCAAGTAGCGGGTCTGTGTATTCCGAAGTACGGAAGTTATTGTATATAGAGAAAAATAAAGGGTTTTGTATACCCTTCGTCTGTATCCTGTCTACTTACCACAATTAGTGAACATAGCTTTAGTAAGCTCTCTGTTCCGAGTCAGGTCCTTGTATGTTCCCGAAGAAGGTAAGAAGGAACATTGACCCTGATAAGCTGATATGTGAAGAAGCATTTTCTGTCCCAGCTCCTTGTGAAAATACTTGAACGAAATTTATGTAATCAAGACTATATATATTTAAAAATACACTGCTCGTTTCGGGGTTATTTTCGAGGTAACGGAATCGTTTGACGAAATGTGCGATCACCAAACGTCTTTTCTGATCAGAGCACATTAGTCTGATAGTTCTTTCTTGAAAATTAAAATCCCAAGACCACTCGCGATCTTATCACCGACGGGCTATACCTGCTGAGATATTTAAGAAAACAAAAGAGATTTTATCGAAGTTGAAAATGCATTACATGCAGCTGTAAGTATGTAATTCCAAGAATGTGCTTGTGGAATAGCATTTCGCCTGCATATAGTATACCTATGGAATTAAGCATGCACAAAGTGACTTAAAGAGCTAACAAATATCCTCATGGAAAAATTCTTAGAAGTGGCACTCATATCTTAAGCAAAACGCCTCTGGTGACAGCAAAATCAGTTTTATATGGCTAGAAAATGCATAGCTAGTTAAAATGAGACCACAGGATTTGAAACAATATTATTTCAAGAATAACTTTTTTTTTGTTTGATTACTAGAATATGACTCAGAATGCTCTGAAATGCCCAAAGCAAATGCCCTAAAAATACACAAAATTATCAAAAAAACAAAAAAAAAAACTTTTCTAATTCCTTAAAAGAGGAAAATGCTCAAAAAATGAAGAAGAATGCATATGCCATCAAAATTCAGGCTTTGGTGATGACTAATGTTATGGTAAGAAACACTGAATGAGATTCAAAATTAAAAACTAATTAACTAAAAGTAATTACCTATTATAAATCTAAGATTAACAAAAAAGCGAAAAGTGGATATTTGAGAGCTTTAGCCAGAATGCTATACCTGGGATTCCAGCCACTCTTAATCAGTTCCTAAGTAATACCTAGATTATGTGATGAAATTTTGGATTGATATATATATTACAAGCAATAATATACACATATTTCCTTTTCTCAATCTCATTCAAACATAAAACGAACGCTTAGAGTTTTCATATTTTTCTATTTATACTATCATACGTTGAAAAACGAAAACCTTAAAATAATTCCGGAGGCTTTTAACCCATTTCCCGTCCTCTCCTCTCCGTGAAAATTTCTTCCCTGCGGCCGTCTGTTCTTCGTAGCGTGTAATATTGTTTTCTCTGTACATCATAACTTTCCATACATAAATTTCATAGTGGATTAATGTCAATGAATATTAAGTAAAATTATAAGGATATAAAGCATAATGGGAAAATAATATCTCTGCTTATTTCTAACAGCAGGATAATTTGATAACATCTGTTCCAGGCGGTCCACTCCTCCCATTTTGTTGTACAATTATTGGTTATTTTTTTTTCACAGTTCTTTTCCGTGTTCCAGCATCAATCATCGAGTTATTATGGACTGTACTCATCATATAAGGTATTTCTCCCACTTTCCTAGCGTCCTTCGTGGTGTAGTGGTTCTGCACGCTGGGCTGGTATTTCCAGAGGTCCGTGGTTCGATTCCCGGCAAAGCGATTGCTAATTTTTCATCTTCTCTGCTTCCAAAAATCCTAATGACTCTACAATCAAACGTATATCCTTCTTGTCTTTCCAATTCACAACCTCATTTTTTCTCTTTTTCTGCTCAGTAGATGTTGAAGCCATCTCTCACTGTCTTATGTAAAATGGCGCGAATATTCATAAAACCCAGGGCAAATTCAATTAGAAATAGAATGCCTCTAGCGCTAGGAGCTACTGCCTTCTAGGAGGTATTAGAACAAACAAAAATAAAAACTCAAACAAGTAAAACTTTAGAAAGCGTTTTAAACGTTTAAATGTTTTAAAATGTAGAAGAACGCTTGCAGCGCGTTACGACCGCCCTGCGAAAGTTTCACTTGAACGTTCTAGACGCGTTACGGACGAAGAAGAGGTTAAAGCTGACATATTTTCGGTTGAATTTTAATTTCGATTAGCAGTCGTTCAGTTTTAAGAGTTAACAATAATAGATACTGTATTTATGTGTAAAACGAAGTGAAACATTTATAAAATATTTTATATTTTTTAATTTATTCAAATTTTGAAGGTAAGTACCTTGAGAGAAAATTATAACCTAAAGCTTTCAGATAGGAAATTTCGTTTTTAATTATTTTATTTCCTTCTATACTTAACAAAAGATGCTTTTAAATATCGCTATGACTGAAAATTCATTATCATTATATATATAAACTTATTTTAAAAGATTTTATCAAAGGTGCATTGTTCTTACTTCGAAGGCAAAATAAATGATATAGTATAAATATAAGGAGGAAAGATTGAGTAGAAAGATTTAATTCTACAAAGCGGAAAGTGCATTTTCAGTGTACAAGCGTAAACAGAAAGTATAAATAAAAATAAAGTTTAATTGTTTGGTTAAAAAATAGTAAGAAATTTACTCATGTAACTTTGAAACCTTTCGCAAAATAACTAAGATAAAACTCCTGTAGATTTTAAAGAAAAAGCAATGAATGATGCAACGTATATAAACGAAAAGTAATTTCAATTTGTTAGGCTTGGATTTTTCATTTATGATAAAGGACGTAAATGCTCACTACCTAAAACATTCCTTCGAAGAAATTCTTTTAGATTATTGCGTTATATCTATTACATTTTGATCAAAGTTAACTCTCTGTTTTAAGGCGGAAAATGTTCACGTTTATTTTAACAACACTGTGAAACATTTTTCATTCTATCCTCGAGGCGAGGAAAAAACATTTACATCAAACCGTGAGAGGAAATTTGTTACATACAATTTTCATCTCATGAATAAAATCAAAACTTTTAGCCAATCACTTCTGCTTAACAAAAGAGGAAAAGTTTAAAGGGATTTAAATTAGTAAATATTAAACTGTTTATGTAACTTAAAAATCATGTTTAAGGTCTATTTTATTTCTGGTGAATGAGGAAACATTCAAAGTATTTCTTTTACTTTTCTGCTTAAACAGATTTAGACAGTTGAAAAGACTGCATTCTTAGACATTTATTATTTTTTTAAAGTAGTGTAGGGGAATTACTAGACTGATCCTGGTTTCAAAAGGGAAAACATAACAAAATTTATTAAGTTTTTATTCATATAGCAATGTTGTCGGTTTTTAAAAGTAGGTTACATTGTTTGGCATATCAATGTTATCATGTCTGAAGTTCTAAGCTCTAACAAATTGTTCACTCTGTTAGAATAACATAATATATTTAATCTAACTCTGTTAGAATAACTCCATACATACATCAGAAAAAGAGTATTTGTATGCACAAATAAATCTAATAATCCAGCAAGCGTAGGGCTTTGGTAATAACAGGTTATCAAATATGCCGGATTACTGAATTATATTTGTATCTGTTAGAATAAATTAGTGTAACTTTTGTATAATGATGCTCGACAACGTCAAAAACAAACGAGCGCCAAACGATGTATAGGCGAGAGAGGATTCTACCTATGTTTTAGATGCCGAAGTCTTAAAAAGATTTTATACTTCCGCTGTTACTTGAGCTTCATTCTTTTTCCTTCTTTTTTTCGAATATACTCCTGATAACATTGCCTGATAAATAAGTCTGCAGTTATTTTAAATTTATAAATGAGTGTCTTGTAAGCTCCTTTTTCATCCCTTCAATTTAAATTTTTGTTAATACTGTTAATTTTGGTTTCTGTTCTACTTGAGATTAGCAAACTCTCTAACTTGCTAAATAAAGATTTCATAGTTCTTCTAACTTATGATTCTTCAGTAAAACTGTGCTAAATAGAGGATAGTGTTCTTAAACGCCCTAACCGTATTAAATTCAAGACATATCATTATTACATGGTAAAAAAGATTTTAAAAATTATTACTTAATGCGTTGTACATATGAAACATTTTAAACCAAACTATGTGCATAGTAATTCTGCAAATCGTTTATTAAAAATACAGTAAAAAGTAAAGAATACAATATGTATATAATTTAATATTCTTAATAAATTAATGTTTTAAAATCAAATGAATTACTACATTGTATGCAGATTTTTGCCAAAGGTGTCGATAACTGATTTAGCTATTTAAAAAGTCACTTCGAAAGAAATGGGGATTTATTATTTTGATTGCTCTGTAGTTGTTATTACATTCTGCTTATTTCAGAAACACATATAGAGTTTATTTTTGTCTGGTAGCGTAAACTAGTAACAAACTCCTAACAGACCTAGAGAGAATTATTGCTTGGTCTGAAACAAAAACAGAATCTTGAAAAGCTTTAAAACAACCTTCAGAACTTCAGCATAATATTCACATATCGTGCTCACAAATCAGCCACCACTTATGACAACGTAACTTAAAATAACAGCCAAATTCAAATTTAAAACTAAGCTTAGTAATCTAAACCTACGCAACTGATATAACGCAAAGTTGACTCAAAATATCTTACTGGCATAAGAATTGAATTTTGGCAGCAAAACGCAAAGTCGAAGAATTACAATCTTATCGAAGCTGGCGAAATTTAGTAATGTAGCCTCGAGAGGCAGAAACAAATTCTAGCTGACAAT
This sequence comes from Stegodyphus dumicola, assembly GCF_044657685.1. Lineage (NCBI taxonomy): Eukaryota > Metazoa > Arthropoda > Arachnida > Araneae > Eresidae > Stegodyphus > Stegodyphus dumicola. The sequence goes on along the minus strand of NC_140776.1, from coordinate 158,115,210 downwards.
CAAAACCCTCGATTTAAATACTCTCAACCTGATTTGCATTCTGGTGGGGAAACGGAAAGAAGATCTTATAGTAAAGCTGAAAGTATAAAATAACTCGTTAGTCTAGCTTCGACAATTTTAGTTAGAGAATGACGGTACCTTTTATTTAACATTCAAAATCAAAATTTTTATTTGAGCTCGCTACATGAAAGTTTCTAATCATTAAGTTGTTATCCTCCTAAGCATATTTTATGGAAATAACAAAGTCCTGTAATATACCAAATAATCAGGTTGGGAAAGAAAATTAAAATTTAGTAATACAAGTTTTTATTCATTACATCTACAAACAAAATATTAATCAATAAGTTGTTTCCTGTCTTAACCCTAATAAGATTTTAGAAGTAGAATATTCATAATATGCAAAATGGCATTAAAATATATTACAAAATTCATATAACCTCAATCAGCTTGTTCTAAATAAAAGAAATATGAACATATGAATTTTAAGGACATTTCGACAGGGTATTTAGACGCAAAATTATGAATTTTTAGCATTGCTTCAAATCTTACTTCATGTTTCTGCACTAATAATTTTTGCATAAATGATATAACTTGGAAATATTCATTCGGAAATCCATCAGAATTTCCCAGTACTAAACACTAAACTCAGTACATATTGTTACGTGCGTGCAAGTTCAAAATAGACTGAATGAACACTGAACCGATGATAGCTAGTTGAATTCCTTTTTCCAAAAGAAACGCTTTACATTTCTAGAATTTTTTACAAAAGAACTTCTACAGCTCTTCTCATAATAACAGAGCACAGTCGGGAGTTACCACATCAAAGTACTAAGAACATTAAACACAAAACAGTGCAAAGGACATCATAAGAGCGAAATTCGCACGGACATCTCTCAATACTCCGAAGATACTCGGAGCTGAAAATCTGAGAGCTGCATAAGGTATTTCTCCCGCCTTCTTAGTGTGCCTTTGTGGTGTAATGGCCAGCACACTGGGCCGGTATTCCAGAGGTCCGCGGTTCGATTCCCGGCCAAGGCGTTGTTAATTTTTCATCTCTCCGACTTTTCCAATAAACCTAATGTCTCTACAGTGGTGCCCGAACCTAAAGGGTGTTGGACTATGATTCTCCACACCCAGGATTTGACGATTGGGTTCCCTAAAATCCTCAGTCGCCCTTTAAAAAGAGGAGTATATAAGGTATTTCTCCCGCTTTCCTAGCGTGCCTTCGTGGTGTAGTGGTTCTGCACACTGGGTCGGTATTTCAGAGGTCAGTGGTTCGATTCGCGTTTGCTAATTTTTCATCTATCCGGCTTTTCCAATTAACCTAATGTCTCTACAACTGTGAAAGTTACATATAAGGGTTATATGGTTACTGTTACATATAGGGATCTACTACTGTTATTTAATTACAGTACCAATTACAGTTACACAAGGTCGAATCAAAATGCTCCCAAATGTTTGCCAAATTTGGCTGCTTTTGGTCAATTTCTTTCCAAATTTAGCGACAAAAATTAGTCGCCAAAACTATTGCTAGCTTGGCGATATCTCGCCAATTTAACGAGATAGCCACTTACCTCAATGGTAAATAGACTTGCCTCTGTAATCTTATTTTTCCGGCAGAGCTTCGCCTCTCTTCAGACTTTTCATGTTGATCTTATACAGAAGATACTACAATTTCACATATAATTTCACTAAAATTATTTACATTTATACAAAACTCGTAACAATGTTTTCGTAATCTCAGCCTGTATAACTTGTGTTGAAAAAGATATCGTTTCAAATTTTCATTTGAAGAAGTTCCTGCTGTTTGTGATAATTAATTTTTGCAATTTGCGGGAGCAAAATATGATCATTGAAACATCAGTCGCAGAGTTTTGGTTTATGCTTTAAAATATGAATTAATTCGTACATGACAAAAACAGCGAAATTTGCGTAGATTCCCTTTGTGTTGACATTTTGTGTAAGTCAGACTTTTAACTCGACTGCAAAAGAAACCAAAGCTGTGAGGCAGAATGGAGGTTGCAAATGATTCAATTTGCAATTTTTTCAATACTTTCTTGTCTTTCTTAGGATTAGTTAATAAAATGCAGACACGCTTTTTACTCTAACCGTTGTTTTCATTTAAATTAAAAGAATTCCAAAATATTGCCTTCTTTTTGAATTTTGTGTTCATTGATTAAATATACACAGCTATAAAATATATATGAAAAAAAATTAATTAAAAATATTTAATTAAGTGTATAGATTCCTAAAATTATACGAAAGATTTATTTAAATGAAAAAATATATAATTTCAAAGTATTCTCAAAAAATATTTATAAAATTAAAATACATAAAGCATTTTCACATTCACATATTATGTGAAATGTACCTTTGAGCCATAAAATTTTCGAACTGGGAGAGGATGTTCTAACATTAGTTCAACATAATAAGAATTATGAGAAAATTTTATAAGATGATGAGGTAAGTATGGCTGAGAACCTCAACTAGTTGTGTAAAGCTGTGGTCTCAGATTGCAGGCCGTGGGCAGTATGCTATCGCTGAAACAATTTTGCGCGGCCCGCGAATAGGGTTACAGCCGAAAACATCGCGGTTAAAACATCGCGGACGAAAACGTCGCGGAGAAAATAACGCAAGGCGAAAACGTCGTGATACAAAACATCGTGGGAGAAAACATCGCAAAGAGAAAACATCGCAGTTCTAAAACATCGTGGTACAAAATATCGTCGTCCAAAATAAAGCGGTTCAAAAATTTCGCAGTTTAAAAACATCGCCGTCGAAAATATCGTGGTAAAAAATTAAGTATCTACAAATCATCGCATGACGATAACATCGCAGACATGCTTTTTTCAGGCTTTAATAATTGTAAATGGATATTTCCATAATGATTTGTGAGCGCAAGATGAAAAGAAGGATAATCTTTACTTTCATATTTTTATGAACTAATAATTTTTTGCTGAAAAAGTAAGAAGGAAATTCTACCATAGAAAATTAAGGCAACTTATAGCACTTAACAGAATTTTAAACTGACATAGATAACTAACAAAGGTCATTAATAAATCATTTTTTATAAAATTTTTACTGGTAATTTTTCATTAAAAGTATAATCTAAAAATATTTAGAAAAAGGAATCTACGTAACTGCATAACCTTATCTATAAAAAATTGCTAATTATGAGATTATTTTCTTCACTTTTGTCAATCTAATACTCTTATAATGAAAATTATTTCTTGTTCTGCTTCAGTTTTTTCTAAGTATTAAGTTTCCTTCTTACTTTTTCAGCAAAAATTTATTAGTTAATAAAAATATGAATGTAAAAATTATCTTTCTTTCCATCTCGCGCTCACAAATCATTATGGGAATATACATTTACAATTATTAAAGCCTGAAAAACGCAGGCCTGCGATGTTATCGTCCTGCGATGATTTGTCGATACTTTATTTTTTACCGCGATATTTTCGACGACGATGATTTTAAACTGCGAAGTTTTTGAACCGCTTTATTTTCGACGAGGATATTTTGTACCACGATGTTTTAGAACTGCGATGTTTTCTCTTTGCGATGTTTTCTCCTACGATGTTTTGTAGCACGACGTTTTCGCCTTGCGTTGTTTTCTCCGCGACGTTTTCGCCCGCGATGATTTTGCCGCGAAGTTATCGGCGGACACCCGCGAATAGATTTCCCGTAAATTAATTAGCTTTGTTATAATAATTTGTAACAACCATAAAATCTGGGGAAAAAAATAATCTGAAAGTTTCAGATTTTACTCGTATATTATGTCCAAAAGGGCGTTTTTCTAACGTTTCGTGTGTTACCTTTATTTATTAAATATTATGTTCTACGTACTCAAACTATAAAGTTAAGTTCAACAGCAATATTGCAAATTAATTTTAAAATGAGCATATCTTTAGAATTTTTGATACATAGCCTCGCGCGCTGGAGATAATTTTTTTTCGTACATTGTTGCTATTGATCGCTTTGAAATCGTTTATTTTTTAATCAAAAACTTAGTTTTTTAATCAAAAATTCGTTGAAGTGTTACAAAATCTGAAATCGATAATAAAACAAATTTCAAATTCAAATTAGGGCTTCCCTTCAAATTAGGCTTATATTCTATGGAAGATTACGTTATTCAAATTTTGATGGCTCTAGGTACCGTTGTTTTATCACAATTCGAGAAATATGCATACATTTATGCAGATTCTTCGTTGTTTAATTTCTTTAAATATAAGACAATGCGATAATGTATGGTGGCAACGATTTAAAATGTGATACAACGCAAAACGTTTTGAACGCAAAATGACAAAATGAAATTAATAGTCCTTAAGGGCAAATTGTCCCTATGGACTAATAAAGCTAATTAATTAACAATGTTATATAAATCTTGTTCAAAGATTTGAAGATACAATTTATTTAACTAGCATTTGTCAAAAGATAAATATCCTCAATTGTAGAGTTATTAGGTTAATTGGGAGCAGGAACGATGAAAAATATGCAACCGTCTTCGCCGGGAATCGCACTGAAATACTGGTTCAGTGTGCTGACCACTACACCACGAAGTCACGCTAGGGAAGTGGGAGAAATACTTTATACAGTTACGTATTTTTCAATAAGAGTAATGGCTCCGCTTGGAAATACATTATCATACTTTCTAGTAATTTTCTCGAAGCTTATAAACTTTATGTGAAATGAAACGCCATTAGGTGTTAAGCTGAAAGGTTTAATAAGAAACAACGAAGTTTAAAATTATTTACAAACGAACATGTATTTTTTCTGAATGCATCATAGAAAAATGCGATAAATAAGAAAACAGTAATGAATATATTTTCATTACTTATTGTCAAGTTTTGTTTCTTGCATTGCTTTTAATATATTTCTTTGTAGTTTTAATTAAAATTACCCAATTAAAAGTGTATTGAAGGTTTGGTCATGATCGCCTCTTGAATTGGTTGTATTTGGTGCTCTTCAATATATTTATTATGATTATTTGAATAAACATCAATATGAAAATTTTAATATTTAACTGTCAATATATTCTTTTAAGAGCTGGTTCGTGACTACAGTACTATTAGTTACGAGGCACATTTTACTGTAGCTAGTATTACACCCACAGACATTGAGATTATGAACAATATTACGATGAAAGCAAGCATTTACAGGCAATCCTCATCAAATTTTCTTGGCGGTGATCTTCGAGTTTCTCTTTTGCCGCATCCAACAGGAAACCTGACCAGTTTTTGGCTATTCCGATGTTGTTCTTGAAGAGTACAAATTAATTTGTTTTACAGGTGGAAGTAAGATTAATGATAAAGTTGGCCTTCCTTTTGTTGTTTAGAAAGATAAACAAGAAAAAGATTTCAAACAGTACAAAATTAATGATAAGTGCTCTGTTTTTCAAGCTGTGTTGCTATGTTTAAACCTTGATGTAAAATGGGTTCAAAATTCTTGTAGTGGTTTGAGTTCAATGCGGATTTTAATATATAGTGATTCTTATCTTCACTATAACTGTTACATAAAATTACTGTTTCGGAGACACTTGCTTTGACATTCAGGGTTTTATTAAGACCTTGTAAGACCTTTATATCGACCTTCATTTTGCTTAACGTTCGCGGACACTGTGCAAATTTTGTAAATGAGAAAGCTGATGCTCTAGCAAAGTTGGCCGCCAAATGTCACATTGATTTAAATCTGCGTGTTCCTGTTTTTCATTAGAAGCACTTTTACAGGAATCATGCCACCTGAATTTGGAACAGAGAATATATTTACTAAACGCACGATGGACCGAAATGTTTTTCCTACAATTTTTCGCAGGATAACAGTTAATCAGTTTTCAACAGATTTTAAATTAGGTCAGTTTTTGACTCAACATGGGAATTTTAAAAGCTATAAATTATATATTTTAAGCAATTTGGATTTGCCTCAAGTGCTCTGCGCAGCTGGAGTGTAGGTGATGAGAATGCTAATCATGTTGTTTCTGAGTGTATTCCTCATCTCCAGCAGAGGAAGGTACTTGAGGCAACTTTGAAGCACCTGTCTGTATCTTGGCGATCATTTTTTTCTGAACTTTCCTGGACTAAAGAGACAATTTTCGCTCTTCGAAATTTCATTCTTAATTTAGATTATTGAGTTCTTATTATAAACCAAAAGGGACAATTTGCCCAGAAGGGCATTAATTTCGTTTTGGCATTTTGCGTTGGTTTACTATAAACGACGTTTCATTTTTCAAACATTTGCCACCAAATATTAGAGCACTGTATTATATTTAAAAAAATTGGCTAATCTTTGAAATATGGTAACAGGTAGTTTGGCGACATTTTGGTAAGGCGATAAAGGTTACTAGCTAGGACTTTAGCAGTGTACATGGATAAAGTATATATCTACGTATATATGTTACGGTGAAACACCGAAATCTGGAGAATGTCGACTTTCACCGGTGAATGTCAACATTCACATGGTCGCTTGGTGTATGTCCGAAATATTTTACAAATACTCTTATTTCTGACTTACACCGGTGAATGTCGACATTCACCATGTACTAATGTTGAATGTTGAACATATAACAATATTATATTTTCTTCTCTGTAATTCAGTCGCGAAAAAAACGCACTTGAGACTTAAAATAAGAACTTAAGAACATAAGAACTTAAAACACACACTACTTTCAAAATGAGAAAGGAAAGTAATAGAAGTTAAAAATTTACTAAATTATGTGATTCGAATCTTATTTATTGCAACAACTTAAACTATTATGACACTCTGAATTGCACAAGAGGCCCTTGCTTTTACAACGGCATTTATTTGTGGAACACTTCCTTTTGCAATGACAGCATGTACATATACTCCTCTCTTTTCGACCTACACCAGAGCATATCTGTGATTGTCGACATACACCAGTGAGGGTCCGAACGTACAATAATGTAATGAAATATTCGATCTTTCACCGACGTATTTGGTGAATGTTGACATTCTCAAGTGAAAGTCGACATTCTCCAATTTTGGTCTTTCACGGTAACATATATATAAAGAAGAAAGTCTGTTGGTTTGCTCTCTAATAACTCAATCACTACTATAGCTATCGTCGCGAAACATTCTACGATTCTTTTTTGGTCCTGTAAAAGGTCGATGTCCACCTATTTCCAAAAAAAAGGAGCTAAAATCAGAGATATTAATTAAAAAACTTGGAGAAACGATAATTTTCGCTCTCGTTTTTCCCGAGTGGCAACAGTCTCGCGCGTTGGAGATAAAAATGCTTTATTTTGAAAAGTGTTGCTACTGCTTACTTTCGGATCGTAGAGTTTGCTAATTAAAAATTTGTAAGTTTTACAAAAATCTCTCTATATATAAGTAAGAATGTCTGTTTGTGTGTTTGTTTGTTCGCGTTATTGATTTCTGATTAATTATGATCAATGTTTCGTCACATTTAAATGACTGAAACTGAATATAGGTGAAATATTTGATGGAACTTGAGCGTTTACGACCATTTGATAAGAAAGGCGAAAATTATTAAGAATGCGTGCCATTGTTGCTGATATAATGAGAGAAAGAATTAGCTTATTTTTCTATCGATATTTTTATGTCGATTCCATATCGCATCAGATTGAAAATTGTATAATTATGAAACGTAGTTTTTGCATTGTTTTTAGAGAAGGATTACACGGGTATAGTTCTCTCTGTTGTTAGATGCATTACTCTCAGTATAACTTAGCTGGCATCGGATACTTCCATTAGTATGGATATATATATTTGAATTAGGCAGAATATAAGTATAAATCTGAATTTTTTCTTTGTATCATTTTTATATGTGTATGCAAATAATAGAAATGCTTAGTAATTTTCTTAATTTAGTTACAGAATTTTACTTTATTAAAAAAAATCTGATGTGTACACCACATGACTTCCTTGTACGGAATATTAAATTATACGCATTCTTTTCTTGAATTTCAATTTAAATTGATTAGATTGAATTAAATCTACTTCGTCGACAGCGCATAAACCACAATAGAATAAATGCACTCTTTAAAATTCACTATATTTGTTTTCCATAGCGACACTCTGGCGCTAGGTTCACTTAACAGCGTTATATTGCGTTCATATTATAACTCAGAATGCACAAAATGTATATCATTTCAAGAATTATCTAATCCTTCCCACATGTTCTATTCAAATACTATAATCAAGCTAGAACGATGTATAAAAGACATTAAGCAAACAAAACAAAAAAAGAAACAGTTTTTCACAGACGATTGAGTATTTCTCATTCAATTAATTCAGTTCTCACTTCGAGAGAAGGCAAAAATACATAAAAACTCAAAATATCTATATTAAAAATTATGAAGTAAATCTTAAACACTAATTTCCTCGAAAAAATTCCAGAAGGGATTAAGCATGATTTAATTGGCAATAATAAAGGAAGGCGTTATCTTTGTTGCTGCGAAGCTAAGTTTCTCTAGATTGGCAACAAATGCACTAGTCTCCTGTTTCAAATGTAAATATCAATGGCCGCCATAAAAAAATGGCTTAGCGGCACTTAGACAACTTTAAAATTGTTGATAATTCTAAAAATATTGCACACAGATTTACTAAAAGCATACCGGAAGTCTTAACCGGAAGATAAAAACAACATAATACAATCATTTTTAAAGCAAAATATGTACAATTTACAAACATATAAGAGTAAAGATACTGAGATCACTGAGCCGGGTAACAGACTGAATATATATATAAATATATTTATATACGTTTGGTGCGGCCGATTGCAACCAAAATACGAGGTGCACATCTACATGTTATAGCAGTCCTATATACAAAATTCCAACGTTCGGAGGCTACTCGTTTTTGAGTTATGCGAGATATGTACGTACGTACGTACATACGTACGTACATACGTGCCACGAAAAATTGTCTTCAGAATTCATTTTAAAGCAGTTTTATAATTTTTTTGGAGGAAATGGGTCTTTTATTCTGTCTTTACGAACCAATATCACGCAAAAACATTGTTAAATTGCATTCGATAGCGGTCAAAATGGATATTTTCGTTGAAATATGCTGCCTGAAACTTTTCGCGATTTTAATACTTCCTTTTTACTTCGTACAAGGAAGTAAAAAACCAATTACGATGTCCGTGAGCTTCTTTCAGTCATGCATTTGGCCCGCGTGCGATCTGAGTGTGAGACCAATTACGTAAAGCAATGTAATCCTTTCCCAATACTAAATTACATTTGGTATGATTAATTTTAATCTATCTTTTCTTAGGCTCTAAATTCTATGAGCCAAGCGACTTTTTCAGGTCAGCAGACGAACAGGAGGATTCTAAACACAACATTTTTTATTCATTTCATTTATTTATTTATTTTTCTAATATTATCTACAGAAAGGATTCTAACTTCGAAATACGAACGGTTGTAAAACAAGAATAATTACATATACCATCAAGAATTATTCTTTTTAATTCCCTTTCTAATACCAGGCAACCACTTATGTGGAAATAGATGTTACGCCAGAGCGTGAAATTAAACTGCAACTCTTTTAATAAACGAGTTATAGCAAGACATGAAAAACACATCAGTCGTATCATTCATATATCGATGAGCAGGTAAGATAGTATAGTTAACATCGTATGGATGAAGTAATTTTGAGGTTACAATATTGGAAATTATTATTCTTTTTGTGCCGGTTACTTCCAAGTTTCGCACAGTTCCAAAATGCTTTGTTTTCTTTCAATCTGTAATCAATGGCTATATGCAATGCAAAGGAATAGCATTTTCAAAGCTGTAAAATACTGATAATTTTGGGCGATGAAACAAAAGGAAAAATTTCACACAAAACAGGTGCCACAGATGTATGTAGAACTTTGAGATTATGATACTAGCTTAGGCGGGCATTTATACGCGTGGAAAAAAGAAATCAAAGGATTGTACACTGCGCAAAAAAAAAAAAAAAAAAAAGGACAGCTCTATACTTTTTGTTCTACAGGGTCGATTGGCGAAATTCAAATTGCTTTTTTCATGTCTCGAAAGCGCGACCTAAGATATATATTAGATTTATATATAGCATTGTTCTCTTATAGGTATTTTGAAAAAAAAATGGTATGTTAATTCAGAAAAATCGGCCTTTTTCATAATTATCATACCATTTGTTTTTTTTTTTTTTTTTTATATTTCAATTCTACGACTCAAATTATGCCTAGATATTAAATTTTGTAAAATTTGGTGCGAAATTGTGAAGAAATTCTAAGACTTATCTTGGCATAATTTTTGTAGTTTGCACCAAGAACTTGGCGAACTTCTTAATATATCATTTTCCTTTCCCTTCCATTATGCCGGAGCGGGAAAAAAGGCACCACGTTCCTACCTTTTTACATTGTGCATGAGCGGAAAAAAAGTGACATCGCTCCTACTTTCAAATAATTTTAACAAAATGTCTAAATCACATTTGATGTTTTATCGCTTTCAACAAATATACCAAATTTCAAAACACGCCAATATATAAATTCACGTTTATCTTCGGAAAATTTGAATAAAAAGATTCCAATTTTTTTCAGGTATGCTTAAACGTAAATCTGCTTATTTAGTCTAAGATGATGGTAAAAATTGTATAGATTGTAATTCAACATTTTTTTTAAATTTTTTTAATTATTTAAAAATAAATCATAAAAAATGGGTGAATTTACTTGAAATGAAGAATCAAATAAGTTTAATAAAAAAAGAGAGATTAATAAATATATGCCAAACTCAATTATCACTGAGGAGCTAAAATTTTGAGAGCTATTTTTTTAAAAACTACTCGTGCGATTTTTGCAAAATTAATAGTTTGGTTTAATTTGAGTCGTAGAATTGAAATATCGAAAAACGTTGGCATGTCATTTCAAAAAAAATCCGATTTTGTGCCGAAATACCTATATCAGAACAATGCTATATATAAATCTAATACATATCCTAAGTCGCGCTTTCAAGGCATGAAAAACGCAGCTGAATTTCGTCAATCGACCCAGCAGAACAGGAGATATCGAACTGTTACTCCAACCCCCCCTTTTTTTGCGCAGTAACATTCTTATTGGTATTTTGACTCAAAATCGGACATTTTCTGAAATAACATAGCAGTGTTTTTTCCATATTTCAATTCTACGATTCAAAATACGCCAGACTACCAAGTTTTGGAAAAATCGCACGAGTAGTTTTAGAAATAGCTCTCAAAATTTTAGCTCCTCAGTGTTAACTGAGTTTTGTATATATTTATTAATCTCTCTTTTTTTATTAAACTTATTTGATTCTTCCCTTTCACATTTCGAAATTCAGGTTCATTCCACATAAAATTCACCCATTTTTTTATGATTTATTTTTCAAATACATCAAGTAATTTTTATAAATTCTCAAAAGCATATTTGAATTAAAGTCTATAAAATTTTTACCATCCTCTCAAAGTAGACGTATTTCTAAGCATACCTGCAAAACATTACAGTTTTTTATTCAAAATTTCCAAAGATATACCTGAATTTATATATTGGCGTGCTTTGAAATTTGGCATATTTGTTGAAAGCGATAAAACAATGTGGTTTATAGACTTTGCTAAAATTATCTGAAAGTAAGAACGATGTGACTTTTTTTCCGTTCATTCCCAATGTAGAAAGGTAGCAAAGAAGTGCCTTTTACTCCGCTCCGGCATAATGGAAGGAAAAGGAAAATTGGTTGCCATATGTTAAGAAGTTCTCCAAGTGAATTATTCTTCGCGCAAACTCAAAAAAGATACATTTTTGAATTTTTCCCGTAAATTTCACACTAAATTTTACAAAATTTAATATCTACGCATAATTTGAGTCGTAGAACCGAAAGATGGGAAAAACATTATATGTTACTTCAGAAAAGTCCGATTTTGTGTCAAATACCTATGTTAGAACAATGCTATATATAAATCTAATATATGTCCTAAGTCGCGCCAGACATGAAAAACGCAATTTGAATTTTGTTAATCGGCCCACTAGAACAGGAGATATAGAACTGTCTCCCGCCCCCCCCCTTTTTTTTTTTATCCACAAAATGTAAGAAATATAAGATATGCAATTTCGCTTTCACAACATGACCAACATAGAAGTTCAAAACCCAATTTTTGATCATATATTGGTGCGATTCTATGTACGTATCCTAAGAAATAATTATTTAATCAAATCCTTTCCTTCTCATCATCATAATTTACTGTTGCTAGTGAAAAATCCCTGTCTATGTTACGTCATTGTCGATCTTACTCACTGTTAGTCTTATGCCTGTTACTATTCTACGAATGATAAATATTCATTAATCTCCTTATCCATTGTTAAAGTTCATTAATACAAAAAAAATTTTTTTACAGTGGACTTTTGCAAGATACGACTTCTTTGATAATCCAAGTCCAAAGATGTATGGATCCGTTATGTCCACCACATAGACAGTGTTCTCATACATACAGGATACTGTTACGTCATTTTAGAGACGCTAACTTATAATGGTAATTATAATTCCTTATCTCTTTAATATTTTAAATTTAAAACTTGTAAACTAACTAATTTATATAAATCTTAGAAGAGTATTAATAATGTCAGTCACTTGCTTCTTGAAAACGAAGATGGAAGTTCTTCAAGAAAATCAATGCAGCAACAAACAAAAATTTAGAAGATGTCATTTTCAAGCGGTTTTTGCAGAAGTGTTCTATGGGAAAAGCCAGTTTCGGGTCCGATTCTTTGTGAAAAAGCTAAGATCTCAGTTCAAAAGCTGTTCATTCTTTAAAGCAAGTAATGGCTGGCTAAGAAATTTTAAGTGCAGGCACAATGACCGTCAGACAGCTTATTTTGACCGAAATGTTCAGCATGTAATGACTTTCTTGCACTTGTAAGTACTGTACAGAACGCTATATAACATGTGCGTACACGTGTTGCACTTTCATTTTAATTAATTAAAACTTATTTTTCTTTCAAAATAGTTTTTTCTCCATTCTTAACATGCAGTACATACAGTAATTAATTAAAGTAATTCGGATAATTGGAAAAAAACTCTGTGGGAAAGAAACCATCAAATGAGATCTTACCATTTCATGACGAATTGACACGAGAATTTATAAATTCTCCTATCCAGTAGCGATGGAGCGAGTAGATACAGGCTACAATCACGTAGCGGCGGACGGAGAATGTCAAAAGGTAGAGATGACCATCCACCCCACTTTAGACGAGCGGTTTTCTTCCAAGGATTGCTTAGGCAAAGCAAAAAAGAGCAACAATTTCTCCAGTTCTTGTATTTTGCAAACAATTTTGTAATCAAGTTGTACTATTTTCTTCTCAGAAATACGAAAGACGGATGCTTCTTGACAAATACCCGACTTTTAGAAATTTTCCAAAAATGGAAATTATAGAAATCCTCCTTATTGGAATCTTCATGGAAATTCCACATAAGAATATCAGAGAAATGTTTCCTAATAGAAATATCTTCAGCCATGGATACTTGTGACTTGGTACTAAACTGTGTAGGACTATTCCAAAACAAATTATTGATATTCTCGTAAGAAAGTATGTAAATGCTAAAAGAAATTCCATAGAGAGTGCTCGTTTTAATAAATATCTGAAAGAAATACTTTCAGGTATATTATTGGGTTTTCTGGTTAAGCAACATATTATTTTAATGTATTGCTATAATTACGGTTTAGTAAAAGTAAATTAGTGTTTAAACCCAAATATTGTCTTTGATGATTTAAACCCAAATATTGACTTTGATGATTTAAACCCAAATATTGTCTTTGATGAGAGAAATTCGCTGGCCTGTCAACTGAGTTATAAAGCTAAAGGTATTTAAACAGTCAAAGGTAAATTTTAGGTAGCATAACAATTATGAGTTATTTTGACTAGCATGGAAGTACGAATGTAACACAAAATATTTTTCTTTCACTTATTTTTATATAAATGAATCAATTTTTTTTAATTTAAATGTCATCAAATAAAATATTTGTGTATAACAATATGAACGTGCTGTGCACATTTCGTTTTTCAACGGACTGATATTTTCTCAACATTTATAGTCTATAGAGTCTAGACTCAGAGATGGAGCTGTACGTTTCTGTTTATCTGTCTGGCACTATGAGATCTCAAACCAGTGCCTACAGTCACTCAGCAAGGAAATCCTTTTATTTCTCCTTTAACACATTCATGTCTGTGACTTCCACAGTGAACTGATATTATCTGGAGAGTCCCCGACAGTCAAATTTTCTGCTTTCATTAATTAATGGTTTTTTACTTGGTCCTTTACACATAGCATATTACCTCCATATATGTTTCGATTCTCGCAGCTTCACCACATTTACGAGTGCTTTGACTCTTGATAGCTTCTACAGACTCCAGTGTTTTCGTCAGTTCCATTACCGCTCCAAGCTCCTTGGCTTCTACGCTGTTGATAACCATTTTCGGACGACAGATCTGCTCTGCTGTTTTACTGCGCATCTTCCACGGCCGCATATAAGCATTCTGTACCACGCCACGCGCATAGGGAAAATGCGTATTTGTGATTGGACATTTTTTCCGATGACATTTTCTCTCGCGTAATGACGTTTACACGGGATTCTTACGGTTTTGTTTTCGATGAACGACTCGCATGAGTGACAATTATCGTTTTTTTTCCTTAAAACGAAAAAAATTAGTTGCAGCGTTCTGAAGGAATTTTAATTATAAAATCTTTCAAAGATGCTGTTATTATTAGGAGCAATCTTAAGCGTTTAGATTATATTAATAGGTGAGTTCATGAATTTAGGGCAAAACCCAAAACATGACAGTCTCGATCCAACTATAAAGGCATTGTGTTATGCCTTTATAGTTTATTATTACAACAAGTATATTATTATTATTTCAATTTTGTTGCATTTTCTTCCTTTCACATTCCAGAAAGTATTTTCGTAGCAAATGTTATGTTATTTCCATGTTAATGTCCATGCCATTTCTAATATTCTGTTGCCTTAAAAGAAAGAAAAAAGTGGATTCAATATTGTCGCTGAATTTAATACACGTTTATAAGAAAAGAAACTTTCTTTTCTTACAAACACATTTTTATTCAAATGTATAAAAGATCTTACACACTAAAAAAATCGGCAATATTAATAAAATAATATTATTCAGTTTAAAATACGTATCTCTAGTTCTCCGCTCCAAATCTATATTAGTCTAAATTTAAAAAATAAATTTTGTGAATTTACTCTGTACTGTGTTAGCTCCCAACTTCGTTTTTTGCTACTTTCGAAAAGTGAACACTCTCATGCTTTCGAAGTTCGCATCTGCAGTATACATAATGAACATGAAATAATGAATTAAAAACCACAACACTTTATAAGATGAAGGGTTTTAAACTAATACATTCATTGAAAATCTCTGCACTTAATATTAACACACATTTACTGAGTTAGCACAAAAAGAAATAATACTTTATCTCTGGGAAAAAAATCGCTACATTTTTTATATTAAATTCACCACACTACAATGTTGTAAGTGTAATCTCATATCAACGGAAATACAACGCACGTAATAATTTTTTTTTTCTGTACTGCTATCAGAATGTAAACAAAAGGTAAGGAGTTGTACCCTCGAGGCCAGGCAAAACCAAGGCGTTCCCAGGCGCAGAGGAAATGATGTCATCGGAAGCCACATCCAATCACTAGGAGGGATTTTTCCCTATGTGCGTGACGCGGTACAGAATGCATATATGCTCCACGGCCTTAGAAAAGAAAACTTTTCCTATTTTCTTTGTTTGTTATTCGTAGTGCCTGTAGTAAGATAAGGACCCCTAGAAACCTTTGACTGGAGATTCGACGCGTCTTTAATTTCCTGATTGCAGTAGGAGTTATTATTTTTTCGATGTCAGTGCCTCGATATTTTTCAATGTCAGTCGCTCTTGAAGAGATTTTCCTGCTTTTTGCAAGACAGCATCTTGAGCTGCAGTCAAGAAATGTCTTGAGTTGCAGTCGGAGACGACCGTCGAGGAAATGTCTCATCAAACCGCAGTTTCAGTATGTCAGTAATTAACTTCGTTTGTATTGCCGTTATTGATAATACGTTGGTGTCGATTCTATGTCGTGTTGGAACTAGGCAGTGACGATCATACGTAATTTTAATCGCTTGCGATATCGAATCTACGCAATTTTAAACCTGTGCAGTTCCAATTCTACGTCATTTCAATCAATGTCGATGCACTGCGCAGATTCGATCACATGTAGTATCGATTCTATGCCGTGTCAATTCTATTAATTTTAGCCAAAATGAATACGTTTAATTAAGCTATAAAACAGTAATATAAAAACTGTTTCCATTCTTTTATCATGCACAATGAAAGTTGCTTTTCTTGAAAAAGAATATTAAAAAATAATGACCTAATTGTCAGCAAATATCATATTTATAATGGATAAATATTTAAGTCAGGTCTTCTTCATAACATTTTGAACAATTTGTCACGAAATGTAAGACAAAAAAAATTCCTGTTTATAGCAGGTTTTTTTATTTATTTTAAAACTTTTAAAAAAGCCCCAAAATGAAACTTTACGAACATGATTAAAGATACACTATTCCAAAATGTGTTTTAAAACAAATTTTATCAGATTATAGTATTGGGGTTAGAAGTAAGGAAATCAGGAATAGTTTTAAATTATGCTTTTCTACACTGGACTTAATGGTATTTACTTTTTTTTTGAAAGAGAATGTTAAAAAATGATGACTTAACTGATTATTAATATCTTATTTATAATGCATAAAATATTTAAGGCAGCTCTTCTTCATAATATTTTGAATAATTTGTCATGAAATGTAAGACAAAACAAATTCCGGTTTAGAGCAGGTTTTTTATTTATTTTAAAACTTTTAGAAAAGCCGAAATCAAACTTTAACGGACATGACTAAATGACGCAATATTCCAAGATGTGTTTTAAAATAAATTTTATCAGGTTTATATTATTGGGGTTAGAAGTAAGGAAATCGCAGATAGCTTAAAATTATGCTTTTCTTTACTTTATTTAATGGTGTTTGATTTTCTACACAGATTGTCAAACAATTCCACCCAACCACTTTTGCATGAAGTAGACGTCGAAACTTTGATAAAAATTAACCTATTTTTTTGCACAGTAACAAATAATGTTAGATTTCAATAGCTGTTTTGCCTATTACTGCTCAGAACAATATGAAATAAAGGTGGTTATCTGACCAAATTCTGAATAACACTGATCTGTTTTTCTTTATATAAGCTGTTAGCAGAACAATGCTGCTTAAATGTAGAACACAGTATTAGACCTTTCTCTTAGCTATGTGTGAAAGAACTTCGAAAATATTTCAACCGTTTAAGCATTGTCTTTTCTAATTACTTGCACTTTCATTAACAAAATATGAAACATTTTTAAATAATATTACATATCGCAATAATTTATCGATATAGTATTTAATTCACTTACATTGTAAAAAAATTTAAGCAAATACCATTTGGTACGCTAATGTAAAACGTTGCATTCCTGTGCTTATTTTATGGTGTTCTTTCATATTTTTATAACATGATTTTGTGGCACAGGAAACACATGAATGTTGTTACTAAAAATATACGCGTAGGCTTTATTTATATAAAATTCAATTTAATCCACTGTTCCCTTTATATCTACAAAGGGTGTTTATATATTTTTAGAATGATTTGGGGGCCCTTTAATTAATGTTTAAAATGTAAAGTGTATTTTTAAATGCTCGATTTGATACTCTTTTTTCTGAACAATATTCCTATATCATAATTTTAGCGACAGAAGGACTTTTATTAAAATTCCCAGGGGTAATAATTTCCATTACATTCCAGAGTCCATCCATTGTGGCGGGTTTGACTTAATAAGAGATTTTTTCAACAGACCAAAAGCACAATAGTCCATTGGTGAAATTTCAAGAGACTTCTCAAGAGCACGTTAAAAAGATATATATGCAGTACCTGTATCAGTCTTCATTTTGCCAAGGAATGCAGTGGTACTTTTCGAAGTATGACTCGTTACTCTGCTTTCACTCTCGAAAGTTACTGGGTTAAAGAAATGCAAATACCGGACATAAAACTTTCTCTTGATAGTACTTTGAGCTGATTTTGATATTTCTTCCACTCTTTTGTTTTTAATTTCCCACTATAAAAGAATCCTACGACAAACATAAACCACTTACGGAAACGTTGACGGAATTAGGCTTGTACATTTTGTTTCTCTTCGTCTTCGATGATGAATAGACCTTTCTTATGCCTCATCAAGAATTTCTATGTGTTTCTATCCATCTCCTGCTAATAATTTTCATGTAGGGTTCTATAAATTTTCAGCAATATGTTTCTCCACTCGGTAGTGTCATTGTGCTTTTTAGCTGTTTGTAAATCCTGGTTGTTGTTGCTACAGATGCATTTAAAGCAACAAGTTGCTATTCATTTCTGCAACGCTGAATTTTCTCTTATTATCAACAATTTAGAAACATTAGAAGTAGTACATACCGTTTTCGAGTCTTTGTTCCATGTAGAATTAAACACTGACAGTATTTTTTCTGTTTTCCGATCAATAATGTTGCTTATTTTGCTCTTAGAAATTTTAATATCATGCATTTCCCGCTGCTTTTCAATTATGGAATAGGAATATTTGTCTTCGGAAAGGGCAAAATGATATCCTTCAATCCACAGCTTGTTTATACGCAATATTTTGAAAGCAGAATAAATTAAGATATAGCAGGTAATATTTCTCTTTTCAAATAGCAAGCTATTGCCATAAATTCTTATTCCAAAACAAACTTGCTTTTCTTTTGTTCTTTTTCGAAATCGTTCTAAAACTGCATAAATAGCCTCCGTGCGAAAAGAAAGAAACAGTAAAATGTTATGTTCAGTGCAAGTTGATAATTCTCGACGCAATATTTTTAATTTAGTTTTTAAAATTATTATCACTTTTGGTGAATTATTAAAATTATCGTCATCTTGAAACAGTACCGTTAATTTACCTATTGATTATAGTATTATTATAAGTAAACGGCTTTTAATTATATTTTATATGTTCTGTACGGTTTATTTTATAAAAGAATTTTTAAGTTATTCTCATCCCTAACGTTTACATCCACACAAAAAGCAATGCCAAATAATTCTTATTTCGTTCTACTTAAAATGGAATTATAACTCTGATGAAAGTATTAAAATACGGGGTACAAACTTTCCCTACGTAGCTCATAATGAGTTGGAGTGGAGATAGACAACGTGGGAATAAATTTAAACCAATGAATTCGGTTTATCAAGAATACTCATTGACATAGGCTTTGAATTGAATTAATAAAAAAATAACAGTTCTATGTTTTTTAAATATTTATACTGATGCCCTATCTACGCTTCAGGCACTCCACCCACCGGATCATAAAATTCGACTGATTAATGATATAAAAGACTTGTTTAAAAAGGCTGAAAGAAAACATGTTCACTTGTTTTCTAATTCTAAACACGTCAAATATAAGTCCGTAGATCCCGATCTGGTCATCCAAAGGTTACTGACCCTTCTGAAGACCAGTGTATTCCTATAGTAGCCAAAATCACGAGTGACTTTCACGTACATCCATGACTGCAGCGTCACTAGCAGCAAGACTGTAGCTGCCATAAATGTGCACCTAAAATTCTTCATGAAAGGACTACAGTCCTTTCATGTAGAATGTCCGAGAAGTTTGTGCTCTACCAATTGCCCGATCTAGTGGGGCAAGAATAAAATAAGGTGCGTGATAGAAATGAGAGGGGGCAGGAAAGATTTTGTTATACTTCCAATAGGACCAGAGCGGAATTTGAGTCATTAATAAGGTTACTTAAAATTGAAAATTTCAGTAACTTGTAGGAAATTAATATTAAGGGGTGAATCAGTGTAGGAAAATGTTTTCCTTCAAAGCGAATGTGAGGAACAGCTTTTAGAAAATAAACCTTGGGGTTCTCTTATAGTACAACATTATGCAACTCCACATTGTGTTAATAGTATTTTAACTACCACTGCGTTCGCTGCATTACAAGTGCTTCGATAAAACTGAACTGATAAAATATCTTGTTCAAAGAGAATTAAAAGATTAACTTTTGGATTTAACCTCTTAATTTATTTACTAGAATATTGCACGAAGTTATTATCTCATAGAATAGTTCGCTGACCCTTTTTCATAACTGCATTGTCATTATTCATACATACAGAGAAATCAACAGTGTATCTCTCTAAATTCCTTTAACTTCAGTGAACCTTCTCAAGACGGTTCCAGATGCTTTTTGTCTTCTGGGAATGTAGTCACCTCAGTAACTTAATATCCAGTATCAATGTTTATTATGTTGTACAGACATTAGGTTATTTCGGAAGCAGGAAAAGTGAAAATGAGAAACGCCGTCGCCGGAAATCAAACACGGACCTCTGGAATACGCGCCCAGCGTGCAGACCACCACACCATGAAGGTACCCCAAGAAGGCGGGATAAATACCTTATAATGTCCTCACAAATAATTTTTTTGAAGTAGTGGCATTTGACAAAAATGTTGACTATATTTCATTAAAGTAACGTAATCGTGATGTTAGTATGAATTTTTGCTATTTTTAAAGTTACTTTGAAATATGTTCTGATCGTCATATAAATCTGCCCATGACAAATAACTTACTCGTTAACTCGTTTCTAATTAAAAATATTAAATCCGTTATTTCAAAATTAAACTCTTAATCGTTGGTAAATATTAAGTATACATTAACGATCATAATATATCGGAATGCTTGATTGCCTCTCGAAACTACAAGTTAGGCTTTCTATTCTGAGGGTTTAAGCATCAACTTAGTAAACAGCGCTAATAATTTTCTAACCAATGAATTCGGACATTCCGTTAGTGGACGCTTTTCAAATTAATAACATTAACAGGAACATTTCCTTTACTCCAACCCTTCCGAACTTGCTGTTACAACTTGCTGACTAGAGATGTCATTAAGAAAAACTCTTTCAAACTTCTCTCGTTTCCTCAATCTCTAAATACATGAAAGGCGTCACTGCAACATACTGGAATTCACTCTCTCGCTCCTCAATTGAAAAGTACCCAAACACATACTCTCAACTCACCAGCACTTAAAATACGCCCCTGAAACGAGTTATGTGGTTAGTGAATGAGAAACAGAATCCATTTAGTGAATGAGAAACAGAAAATTTGAAATCCATTTTTTAACAGTTACGAAGAAATGTCCTTCAAAATGTAATACTTTGCTGTACTCTATTACTGGAAGATAAAAAACGAAAAATCATTTACTTGCAGGATTTGATGTATCCGAAGTTATCGAAGACCTTAAATTTCCTTTTAGTAATTTTACAGCTGTCCCTTAAATAGTTACTTTTAGTAATATAATCAAAATTTTTGTAAAATTTTAATGATTTTAGCAAATTTTGTTTCTAGTCAAAGCAATCGGGCTCACAACGTATATACCTACAAGGCAACTATTCTCATGCAACCCAGCACATATACCATGCTTGAGTACTAGGGAAAGAATACTGTACAGCAAATGAAAGGCATAAAATATACCCCAAATCCATAATCAGTGCACTTTTGGTTGATTGTTTAAATGTCAAATTAACAAATGACAGTTTCTAGGTTCAGCTGTTAGCAAACGGATCGGAAAACTGCAGATCTTGTATTCCACTCAGCGTAAGCTCAGATTCATTTTCGCATACATTTTTTCGTAGAATTAAGAGAATTTGGGCTTAATGCCAAATGTATAAGTAATAGACAGATTTTAATGAAATATTTTATGTAAGTATGATTCTCAATAAAACTCATAAGGCAAGGGTTTCTAAAATCCACATTGCGATTTCAAACTGAAAATGGGTATGGAGTATATAGTCTCGTCTCACAACCAGGCAGGTCGAGTAGCATAACCCCTTAATAAACAGAAAACAGTTGAGGATCCCCTGTGTCAGTCTATCCCACTCCTACAGCAAGACAATTTTCAACCCCTAGTTGGTTCTCCGGGAGGCGAGTTGAAAATGCTCTTCCAAGAGCATCTCAGACATGCTAAGTAGAATTATGGTCAGGAGATCTGGTAGGCAGATCATGAAGAGAATATACTCACTTTTCACGTAATCATCGACCATATGAACCTTATGTGAAAGAGCGCTGTCGTCCATTAGCAATAATCCGGCACCAGCTATGCTCGTGAAAAATCGATCATAGTGTTCTAAGACCTCCGCTATATACCTTATAGCAGTCAAGAAACCTTTTCAAACACTTGCAGGAGTATGAGGCAATACAACATAATCTCTGATCACACCATTCCACATTCACTACCATAATGATCGTTTTTGCTAAAGAGGGAGGGATGGTATCGTGTTCTAGGCTCTCTCCAGATACAGGTAAGTCGAGAATCAGTGTCCAGGCTGAATCTCATTCGTAAACGGCGTGGTGCTCCTTTAAAGCCTGGTTCAAAATGATCATATTGTCTGCATCATGCTAAATGTGATCATTTGTGTGCTACAATGAACGGATCGCAAACAGGGGGTCTTCGGACATACAAACCTATCTCAGAAAGCCTACGGTCGACTGTAGACCTTGAAACTTGGGTTCCATTGGGAGCATACAGCTCACGTGAGAGCTGTGAAGTTCTGGCATTTCTGCAGTGACAAGCTGAAAGGGCCAAACAATGATCCTCATTCGTCGTTATGGATCTTGGTCAATCTTATCTCTGATCACACCATTCCACATTCACTACCATAATGATCGGTTTTGCTAAAGAGGGAGGGATGGTATCGTGTTCTACGCTCTCTCCAGATACAGGTAAGTCGAGAATCAGTGTCCAGTCTGAATCTCGACCCATTCGTAAACGGCATGGTGCTCCTTGAAAGCCTGGTTCAAGATGATCATATTGTCTGCATCATGCTAAATGTGATTATTTGTGTGCTGCAGTGAACGGATCGCAAACAGGGGGGTCTTCGGACATACAAACCTATCTCAGAAAGCCTACGGTCAACTGTAGACCTTGAAACTTGGGTTCCAGTGGGAGCATACAGCTCACGTGAGAGCTGTGAAGTTCTAGCATTTCTGCATTGACAAGCTGAAAGGGCCAAACAATGATCCTCATTCGTCGTTATGGATCTTGGTCAATCTTATCCAGATCTTTTCTGTGTGGATCCAGTCTTCTGAAACTATTTTCACAAATTGCAAATGATTCTGGGCGTTAAACTGAGCTCTGTAGCGATCTGCGCTTGTGATTGACCTGCCTCTAATCTATCAACAGTTCTGTTTCTCATTCCGCCATCCGTATGATCATGGCTACTCATTTTATCTGACACGTTATAAAATTTACCCAACTCTTGAGAGAAACACGCCAACGATGGTGAAGGAGTACGGGCGCACAAATCGCCAAAAACCCCTCTAACGCTTATATCCCCTCCGTAACGCACCTCCATGACGCGCCCATGTTTGCTTACGTATTTGGCTCTGAATATTTGCATAATTTTTGGACAGAATAATTATGGCACAGATGATTATGTATACCTCAAATTGCTGTGACTCTGTAACTCTTGAATTTTCAATTTAAACGCCGCTGGCATGCGGGGCACGCTGATGTAGAGCTTGAATACTTCCACTGACCAGGCACTAATTCCGTTTGGCAATTCTCGCAATTATCTTAGGTCGGAAACCTGTATCAGTGGCGAAACGTTCAATACCTTTCATATAAATAGATATAATCTGAATTTTTTTTTAATTTTGCACTTCAGTGCATCTCTAGTTTTTTATGATACGTCGTCAGTAAGCTAAGAACGGCTGACTTAATGTACTCTGTTCTTTTCCAAGCTAACTCTTTAATTTTTGAAGAGAACTTAAAGGTTTTTCATTTAACTATTTTTATATAAATGCTCAGATGTTCTTATGCACAGTTGAATTTTTTTACAGATGATGTTCGATATCGAATGACAGCACGATTTATTTTTAAGTATTTCTTATCCGTAACTCATCCTAGTCTCTATGATATGAAGATCTTACTAAAATATATTAAAGTAGAATGATTAGTGCATTCCTGGAAAACGAATTTTCTTTAATACGAATATGTTGTTTTGAAAAATTTACATAAAAAACAATTTTTTAATTTTTGATTTGAAAAATAATTATCAAGAATTTTTCCATTGGAAATAAAAATAGAACTAAATTTTGAGCCCCATGAAGTTATTCATAAACTATATTTATGCTTGATTACTGCTGCTGAAGAAAGAGGAAAATCATACTATTATTGAATATAATATTGGGGAAAATATTTTATCTTCAAAAAACTGTGTTTCCAATGTCAGTGCTTTACATTTTATATACTGAACGGTTAGACAGGTATATTTAATATTAAAAATTTCCTTCAGAATTCGAAATGTTAGATATGGCCTTCACCTGATCGCTCATAATTCACTCAATTAGCAATGAACGACTGCTAACAGATCAAGAAGCTATTTAAGAATAAAAGGATTTGCATTTTTAACACTTTGATTTCGGGTAGCCATTTGAATCCTTTTTGCACTCGGAGCACTTAAACAGAGAAGTAAACATGCCTGAATCTTAGGATAAATTTTACAATTAATTCGTAATCTTAAGAATTCGTAAGTGTTAGAAGTAATTCGAGAAAAATATTTAAAAGAAAAGAAAAATTTCAAATTTTATATTACTCCCAAATGGACAATTTTTAACGTTTTGTGTGTTACCTTTATTTATTAAATATCATGGTCTTCGCACTTAAAGCATAAAATCCAATTCAACAGCAATATCGCAAAATAATTTAAAATTAGATATCTTTAGAATTTCTGTTACACAGCCTCGCGCGCTGTAGATAAGAATGTTTTAATTTTCGTACAGTTTTACCATTGCTTGCTTTGAAATAGTTGAGTTTGTTAATCAAAATTTTCTTAAAGGTTTACAAAATATGAAATAGATAATAAAACAATAACGGAGACTCAAAATTTGGGCTTCTATGTGCCCATTTCGGGTAGAGGATTACGTTATTCAAACTTTGATGGCTCTAGTTACCGTCGTTTTTTCACAATGCGAGAAACATACATTAATGCACATCCTCCTCTATTTAATTTATTTTAAAATAATACACGGCGATATCATTTGGTGGCAACAATTTGAAAAGCCAAACGCCGTTTATAGTGAATCAACGCAAAATGCCAAAACGAAATTAATAGCCCTTTTGGGCAAATCTAAAATTACTGAAAGGAAATCTGATTTCTTTAATCACTACATCATTCATATATCCCAAATTCTGTGAATTTCATTTTTAGTGGCAAGAAAGTACTACCTTTTTAAAGGACATTTCCTCTCTATTATGCGAAAAATATCCTTTTAAACATTGTTAGTCTTATTGAAGCTCATAATTGATCACTAATTTTCAATCACCAAGTAGTAAGTACTCGTACATCATATTTCTTATCGATCTTTTACAAAGCAAAGTTTAGTCTTTCTGAACACGTATGGCAAGTTACATTCCTTTTTTTGCTACCTGTTCATCCTCACCATCCAGCAGAGACACTTGGTATCTATCGTTTCCAGTCACTAATCTTGATTAATCACTTTTCATTCTTTATTCGAAACTTGTAATATGCTTGATCAGTTCTCCGTGCGACGAGTAAGTAGTCTTCGACCGCAAGTGGGTAATGCGATTGTCGCTGGATGACAGATAATACTCATTGTTTAGTGAATGGCTTGTGGTTTTGATTTAGTAAAAAAGGAAAGATATTTATTGTTTTAATTCGCTGCTCTTACACTGATGGAAGGGTGATCTGATAAGCATTATATGATCTCCGCAACGGTATTAAGATTGGCAGATCTCAATGTAAAATTAAATAGAAGTTTTAGCTTCTAGCAGAGTTCTGGAAATGAATTTTTGGATAAATTTCCTACTGAAAAATGGGCACTTTCGTAATTATTTCTTCTTAATAATATGCAATATGTCTACGATACAATCACACTTTTCTTCTTAATAAAACACAGAACTAAAGTAATTTCAAAATTATTCACAAGGCATGTTAAAATTAAATTATACTAGATTGAAAATGATTGCTAGGCAAAAGTTGGAAATTTTCGCTACATTTATGATTAAAACTATGTAGTTTGTCTTGTTTGCAATATTATATAACTGTATAATTAACCCAAAAGAACAATCATTTTAAAGTTATTCAAAGACAGTGAAGTGAATAGTAAATTAAAATAAAATAGAAACACTTGTAAATTCATTCGGATTTTTTTTATATATGGAGACGGGGAAAATGAGCAATGTTCTCTCTGGAACATCTCGAATATGCGCCGAGTGTGCTACCGTTATGCCTCTAAGGCATGCAGAATGGAGCGAGAAAATACCTTATATACTACTCCTTTTAAAGGCTTGTAAGGTATTTCTCCCACTTCCCTAGCGTGCCTTCGTGGTGTAACGGTAGCACGCTAGGCCGGTATTCCAGAGGTCCGTGGTTCGATTCCCGATGAAGGCTTTGCTAAATTTTCATCTCTTTGGCTTCCAAAAAAAAAAATACTTATGTCTCGTTTGCAATATTATAGGAAAAATATTGCAGGCTGACAGGGGATTAGGGAATCTAGTCGCCAAATCCTGGTGGTGAAGGATCATCATCCACCACCTTTTAGTTCGGGAGCCACTGTAGAGTCATTAAGATTTTTTTGATACGGGAGATGTGAAAAATAAGCATAGCACTCACCGGGAGTCGAAACTGGACCTCTCGAATGCTGTTACACCAGGAAGGCATGCAGAAAGAAAGGAGAAAACACCTTATAAACTTTGCTTCGCAATATCTTCTGTCTTTTTGAAGCAAAATGTATGTTTTGGAGCAAAAACTCTTCTAAAACTCCTTGGATTGAATTTCAATTAAATAAAGATTTCTGAACTTATTAATTATCCAATTAATGTTTGTTACTTAATTCAACTCATGTTGTTTGAGTTGGTCCAAAACATTACAATTAAATAAAGATAGCCTTCTCCCTTTTTACCAATCGTTTTCTTATTATAGCATTATAAACCAAATTCAATATTTCTAAAAGTATAATAAACTATTTCTTGGCCTTTTTTTTTTTTTTTTTTCCTGTTAAATTCCGAACAGATCTGTTTCCGGTATGTATATATGTTTCCCCAGAAGGGCTATTAATTTCGTGTTGGCATTTTGCGTAGTCCACTATAAAACGACGTTTTCTTTATATTTAAATAAATTAGATAATTAAGAATCTACATAAATGTATGTATTTTTCTCGTATTGTGAAAACACAACGGTACAAAGAGACATCAAACTTTGAATAACGAGTCTTACACTCGAATATGGGCATTTGGAAGCCCAAATTTGGAATTTGTTTTTTTATCTATTTCATATTTTTTAAACGTTAATGAACTTTTTTAGTAACAAATTCATCGGTGTTAAAGCGAGCAATGGCAACTATGTGCGGAAAAAAAAATTATCTCCAGCGAGCTAGACTGTGTATCGGAAATTCTAAAGATATGCTCTTTTTATATTTATGATGCCGCTGGCTGAACGCATTTTATCATTTAAGTGCGAAGAACATGACATTCAATAAATAAAGGTAACATACAACACATTTAAAAAACGTCCCTTTGAGCGTAACATAAAGTCTGAAACTTTCTTTTTTTTTTTTTTTTTTTTTACACTTAAGATCCCTTTGAATTTTTACACGAATAGTTTTAGTCTCGTCATTTTATTACTTTATCAGTTAAATAGTAAATAATCTATCGCAAAATGACCAACAAATTACAGGTTTCATCAGCTTTACAAGAACTCAGGGTTCCGGTGAAACCTTTCACAAGTTGAAATAGAGAAAAAAATGATTTTATTATTCATTTATATGACAAAAGGCTATGAGCATTCTCAGGTCACCAAATATATTTATCAAATAACAACAAGCATCTGATGTAATTTAAAATAAACAAAAGAAACTGTGTGGTAAATACATAGCTCACATAAACAGAAATCATAGATCACATAAACAGAAATCATAGATCACATAAACAGAAATAAATACATAGATCACATAAACAGGAATACATACATAGATCACATAAACAGAAATACATTCACAGATCCCATAAACAGAAATAAATACATAGATCACATAAACAGAAATAAATACATACATTATCAGGTTCAATGTTCCTTCTTACTTTCTTTATAAACATGCACAGACCTGACTTGGAACAGGGAGCTTACTAAAGCTATGTTCAATAAATGTGGGAAGAAGACAGGATACACAGGAAGGGTATACAAAACCCTTCATTTTTCACTCTTTACAATAATTTCCGTACTTCGGAATACAGAGACCAACTACTTGTGGTCTGAACGTAAGAATATAAAAATATAACTAAACTCTAACTTAAATTTGGAATAATCAACAAGGGCCTACGTGTAAGATTGGCCGAATATTAACAGGAAGCCGTATGTAGTACAGAGAACTGTTAACACTACAATACGTTTAAAATTATCAGGAGGATTAAACCTCTGGCCTGGAAGGCAAACAGCAACCGAGGAAAACTTCTAAGGCAAGCGGCTGCTTCGTCTAACTCCTTCCTCTCTCTCGCATGGCAAAAAGCCACAACTTAAGTACTTGGTGTTCGCCACACAAATTTTGCATAAATAAGTTAACGCTTTTAATTCTGGCCGGAAGTAGAAAATAAGAAGTGATAGTAAAGGTTTAAAATAAAATAAACGTTAGTAAAACTTAAGATCCTTATAACATCACATTAACAGAAATAAATACATAGACCACATAAACAGAAATAAATACATAGATCACATAAACAGAAAAAAATACAAATATCACATAAACAGGAATGCATACATAGACCACATAAACAGAAATACATACATAGATCACATAAACAGAAATCAATACATAGATCACATAAACAGAAATCAATACATAGATCACATAAACAGAAATAAATACATAGATCACATAAACAGAAATAAATACATAGATCACATAAACAGAAAAAAATACATAGATCACATAAACAGGAATGCATACATAGATCACATAAACAGAAATAAATACATAGATCCCATAAACAGAAATAAATACATAGGTTACATAAACGGAAATAAATACATAGATCACATAAACGGAAAAAAATACATATATCACATAAACAGGAATGCATACATATATCACATAAACAGAAATACATACATAGATCCCATAAACAGAAATAAATACATAGATCACATAAACGGAAATAAATACATAGATCACATAAACGGAAATAAATACATAGATCACGTAAACAAAAATACATACATAGATCCCATAAACAGAAATAAATAGATAGATCATATAAACAGAAATACATACATAGATCACATAAACAGAAATAAATACATAGATAACATAAACAGAAATAAATACATAGATCACATAAACAGAAATAAATACATACACCACATAAACAGAAATAAATACATAGATCACATAAACAGAAATAAATATATAGATCACATAAACAGAAAAAAATACATAGATCACATAAACAGAAACAAATACATATATCACATAAACAGGAATGCATATATAGATCGCATAAACAGAAATACATACATAGATCACATAAACAGAAATAAATACATAGATCACATAAACAGAAATAAATACATAGATCACATAAACAGGAAGACATACATAGATAACATAAACAGAAATACATACATAGATCACATAAACAGAAATCAATACATAGATCACATAAACGGAAATAAATACATAGATCACATAAACAGAAATAAATATAGATCACATAAACAGAAATAAATACATATATATCATATAAACAGGAATGCATACATAGATCACATAAACAGAAATACATACACAGATCACATAAACAGAAATAAATACATAGATCACATATACAGAAATAAATACATAGATCACATAAACAGAAATAAATACATAGATCACTTAAACAGAAATAAATACATACATCACATGAACATAATAAATGCATACATCACATAAACTGGAATACATACGTAGATCACATGAACAGAAATACATACATAGATCCCATAAACAGAAATAAATACATAGATCACATAAACAGAAATAAATATATAGATCACGTAAACAGAAATAAAAACATAGATCCCATAAACAGAAATAAATACATAGATCACATAAACAAAAATAAATACATTGATCACATAAACAGAAATAAATACATAGATCACATAAACAGAAATAAATACATATATCATATAAACAGGAATAATGCATACATAGGTCACATAAACAGAAATACATACATAGATCACATAAACAGAAATAAATACATAGATCACATATACAGAAATAAATACATAGATCACATAAACAGAAATAAATACATAGATCACATAAACATAATAAATGCATAGAACACATAAACTGGAATACATACATTGATCTCATGAACAGAAATACATACATAGATCCCATAAACAGAAATAAATACATAGATCACATATACAGAAATAAATACATAGATCACATAAACAGAAAATAATACATACATCACATAAACAGAAATAAATGCATACATCACATAAACTGGAATACATACGTAGATCACATAAACAGAAATACATACATAGATCCCATAAACAGAAATAAAAACATAGATCACATAAACAGAAATAAATACATAGATCACATAAACAGAAATAAATACATTGATCACATAAACAGAAATGAATACATAGATCACATAAACAAAATAATTACATAGATCAAATAAACAGAAATAAATACATACATCACATAAACAGAAATAAATACATATATCATATAAACAGGAATAATGCATACATAGATCACATAGACAGAAATAAATACATATATCATATAAACAGGAATGCATACATAGATCACATAAACAGAAATACAAACATAGATCACATATACAGAAATAAATACATAGATCACATATACAGAAATAAATACATAGATCACATAAACAGAAATAAATACATAGATCACAAAAACAGAAATAAATACATAGATCACATAAACATAATAAATGCATAGATCACATAAACTGGAATACATACGTAGATCACATGAACAGAAATACATACATTGATCCCATAAACAGAAATAAATACATAGATCACATAAACAGAAATAAATATATATATCATATAAACAGGAATAATGCATACACAGATCACATAGACAGAAATAAATACATATATCATATAAACAGGAATGCATACATAGATCACATAAACAGAAATACATACATAGATCACATAAACAGAAATAAATACATACATCACATATACAGAAATAAAAACATAGATCACATAAACAGAAATAAATACATAGATCACATAAACAGAAATAAATACATAGATCACATAAATAGAAATAAATACATTGATCACATAAACAGAAATAAATACATAGATCACATAAACAGAAATAAATACATATATCATATAAAGAGGAATAACGCATACGTAGATCACATAAACAGAAA
This sequence comes from Stegodyphus dumicola, assembly GCF_044657685.1. NCBI lineage: Eukaryota > Metazoa > Arthropoda > Arachnida > Araneae > Eresidae > Stegodyphus > Stegodyphus dumicola. The sequence goes on along the minus strand of NC_140776.1, from coordinate 158,083,699 downwards.
TAAGTGCATATATCATATAAACAGGAATGCATACATAGATCACATAAACAGAAATACATACATAGATCACATAAACAGAAATAAATACATAGATCACATATACAGAAATAAATACATAGATCACATAAACAGAAATAAATACATAGATTACATAAACAGAAATAAATACATAGATCACATAAACATAATAAATGCATAGATCACATATACTGGAATACATACGTAGATCACATGAACAGAAATACATACATAGATCCCATAAACAGAAATAAATACATAGATCACATAAACAGAAATAAATATATAGATCACGTAAACAGAAATAAAAACATAGATCACATAAACAGAAATAAATACATATATCATATAAACAGGAATGCATACATAGATCACATAAACAGAAATACATACATAGATCACATAAACAGAAATAAATACATAGATCACATAAACAGAAATAAATACATAGATCACATAAACTGGAATACATACGTAGATCACATGAACAGAAATACATACATAGATCCCATAAACAGAAATAAATACATAGATCACAAAAACAGAAATAAATACATAGATCACGTATACAGAAATAAATACATAGATCACGTAAACAGAAATAAATACATAAATCACAAAAACAGAAATACATACATAGATCACATAAACAGAAATAAATACATAGATCACATATACAGAAATAAATACATAGATCACATAAACAGAAATAAATACATAGATTACATAAACAGAAATAAATACATAGATCACATAAACATAATAAATGCATAGATCACATATACTGGAATACATACGTAGATCACATGAACAGAAATACATACATAGATCCCATAAACAGAAATAAATACATAGATCACATATACAGAAATAAATACATTGATCAGATAAACAGAAATAAATACATAGATCACATAAACAGAAATAAATACATACATCACATAAACATAATAAATGCATGCATCACATAAACTGGAATACATACGTAGATCACATGAACAGAAATACATACATAGATCCCATAAACAGAAATAAATACATAGATCACATAAACAGAAATAAATGTATAGATCACGTAAACAGAAATAAAAACATAGATCACATAAACAGAAATAAATACATATATCATATAAACAGGAATGCATACATAGATCACATAAACAGAAATACATACATAGATCACATAAACAGAAATAAATACATAGATCACATAAACAGAAATAAATACATAGATCACATAAACTGGAATACATACGTAGATCACATGAACAGAAATACATACATAGATCCCATAAACAGAAATAAATACATAGATCACAAAAACAGAAATAAATACATAGATCACGTATACAGAAATAAATACATAGATCACGTAAACAGAAATAAATACATAAATCACAAAAACAGAAATAAATACATAGATCACATAAACAGAAATATATACATATATCACATAAACAGGAATGCATACATAGATCACATAAACAGAAATAAATACATAGATCACATAAACAGAAATAAATACATAGATCACATATACAGAAATAAATACATAGATCACATAAACAGAAATAAATACATAGATCACATATACAGAAATAAATACATAGATCACATAAACAGAAATAAATACATAGATCACATAAACATAATAAATGCATAGATGACATAAACAGGAATACATACATAGATCCCATAAACAGAAATAAATACATAGATCACATATACAGAAATAAATACATAGATCAGAAAAACAGAAATAAATACATAGATCACATAAACAGAAATATATACATATATCACATAAACAGGAATGCATACATAGATCACATAAACAGAAATAAATACATAGATCACATAAACAGAAATAAATACA